>NC_065443.1:224216580-224946132 GCF_917563875.1 Diabrotica virgifera virgifera
TTTTAGACGAACTAGGACACATTATGTTTAATTACGAACTGGGCACAAACACTAACAGGTCTATTAGACGGAAATCACACTTTGAGTCTAAATATCTTTCGAATAACAATCTGCCGCAAATTGCCGAATTCAATACTACTAAAGAACCACCCAACTTGAAAAGTCATAAGAGGGTGACCTTCAAAATTTTCTAGAAAGGGAAATATCCCACTTTCGACAAGCGACGCCGTCTGAGAGACGGGGTGTTAGTACTCAAGGGTTAATTAGTATCCTCATGTATGTACCAATAACATCGATTGAGGTAGAAAGGTCATTTTCAAAATATAAACACGTATGATCTGCCAAAAAGCATAATTTTTTCGTAGAAAATATTGAAACACATCTTAGTGGAAGTTAAAAACTATTCATAATTCGTAAATTTACGTAATGCATGGTATTGTCATTAATTTTTTCTGCAGCCGTCTCGAACACTAAATTATCGACATGATTTTTAGTAAATCTAAAGTTATTGATGTATGTTTCATGCTCTTTTACTCTGACACTTAGTGGTTTTGCAGTTTCTCCCACCTAACTTGTATTCACAGAGTATTTTATAGATGCAGCAGTATAAAAACCACTTTAAACCATGTATTTTTTTTTTCACGAAAAGTTCAAATTTTTGATCTTTAATAACTCAAAAAGTATTTATTTATTTTAATAACTTGATATAACAAATTTTGCTTAAAATTTGTCCCTCTATTGATTTGAGGGGTTATTTTAAATAAAATAATTTTCACCACTGAGAAGGGGTGGCATCCACCCCTAGGGTAAAAGCGCCATGTAAAAGTTAACACCATGTCACTTTTATTTCTTGAGGTATGCTCTAACTACTTACCAATTTGCATGCAAATCGATGGAGGTTCAACGAAATCGCAGGTGAAAACCTTTAGTGACTGCACTAATTTTCCCCTCTCACCCCTTATTGCTAATTCCTGTATCCACTAAGGTTTTAGCCTGCAAGGGATTTTAATTATCAATATACAATGGACGCATTTCACATGACAAACTTCATATTACATATGACGATGATTTTTCGGCTCTAGCTCTTAGTATATAGGTGGGGATAAATTCACCTCGTTTAAGACCGTTAAGCCGCTTAATTGTTACAAAAACCCACCGAAATTGACATTTAGCATTTTCTTGGTACAATAGATTATGAAGTAAGCTACTTTAAGTCTAATTTTCAAGAGCATCTATTTAAAAAATGCCTTTTTTGGTGGTATAATCATTACTCGACCACTCGCCGCTTTGTGTTTCTCTCTAACAATAACCTCTTTGTTCCAGAGCCAACTATTTGATCTTCGGCTTGAAGCCCCTATGGTTCCACTTGAGCAACGTGCTGCTCCACGGCGCTGCTTGCGCCCTTTTCACCAAAGTGTGTCTATGCGTGGCCGGGATGAAGGCCCCCTTTGCCGCCGTGGCGGGCCTGCTCTTCGCCACCCATCCCATTCACACGGAGGCGGTAAGTGCTTTATGGAGTTCCTTAATCGAATTGATGTGAATCCGGCTGTATAATGATCAATTCTTGAATTGAGACTTGGAGGTTGTGAGGTCGGTTCAAGGGCCTTTGCTACCTCGCGCTGCGGTGACGATAACTGACGGAATTCACGGAGAAAACGGGTTAACTTCATGAACGTACGGATTTACTTTTAGCCAAATTACAAATCCATTCGCAAAATAGTAAATTTTGTTTGATTATTTCACGAAATTGATAAACGATCCTTTCGTATCTTTCATTCATTTTTTGCAAAAAAGTTTAGTTGCTCTAAAATTTATATGGTACAACAGGGATTTTGTACTGGAAGATCGTCTACAGATGCAATATTCGTCATAAAGAAAATTACTGAGAAATCACGAGAGTATAATAGAGCAGCATTTCTATGTCTAATTGACTTGAAGAAAGCATTTGACAGAGTAAGACTCAAAGATGTAATCCATCTTCTGTATAATAGAGAAGTCCCTCTAGATAATCAAATCCACAGTTAAATGATATTGGAGTGCCGCAAGGCAGTGTACTTGGACCTCTACTTTTCATATTATACATTAATGATTTGGGAAACGTATTAAGAAATGTAAAATTCATCTTTTTTCTGATGACACATTAATATATTTTTATGGGAAACATTTTGTTGATGTAGTGGACACGATGAATCGTGAATTGCATTTATTAACTGAAAGATTTAAGTTAAACAAATTGAAAGTCAATGAGTTAAAATCCAAATACATGTTTATTGGTAATAATACTCTTTTCGGGAAATTCTTAAGTTTGGATGTTCACATTAAATTAAATAATGAAAAAATTGAAATGGTTCAGGAAATAAAGTATTTGGGATTCATATTGGATAGGGAACTAACTTTTAGTAAACATGTTGATTACATTTGCAGAAAGATAGGGAAAAAATAGGTTTTTTTCGAAGAGTATCACAATTTTTGACATTTAAAACTAAATTAACAATTTATAGTTCGTTAATATTACCTCACTTTTTATATTGTTGTTTATTGATTTATACAGGATGTTCTAATTATGACAGGCTTCAAATTCTCCAAAATAAGGCTATGCGAGTAATATTGAGATGCAATCGATATACTCGAATTCAAGATATGCTAAAAACTTTAAATGGGTTAAAAGTTGAACATTTTATGTATGTCCAATCTATGACATTCTTATTTAAGATGGTAAACCAATTACTGCCTGAGTATTTGAACAGTCAGTTGGTCCCGATAGCAAATGTTCATGAGCATAGCACTAGAGCTCCAAATTCAATAAATGTTTATGTTAGAACAACCAACAAGTCCAGTTCAATGAAAAGCTTGTTTCATAAAGGAATTGTACAGTTCAATAATATACCTTATCACATTAAAAATAGCCATAATGCAACTATCTTTAAGAGATTATTAGTCCATTATATTAAAACTAAGACCTAGAAACCAATTGGCAATGTTTGTTGTACTTCCAGTGTTTTTATTTTTATTTTATTTTCTCTTTTTTTTTTGTTTATATATTGAATGTTTCTGATTAATTTAATTTGACAATGCTTATTTCTTTATTTGTTTAGTCTCATGTTTTTAATTTTTGTAATACTTTATGATAATTATACAGCGCTCCTTGCCTTGACAATTCTTATGTAATTTGTACAGGTGTGGAGTCCAATGTTTTTGTTTTGTGTATTATCTATTATGATAAATAAATAAATATCTATATCTATCTATAACATAAAAACTATTGAGAACATCTACCAAAACAACAAAATGGAAGTCAGAATAGATGGACAACTTACAGAACCTACAGATATAGGCAGCGGAATAAGACAGGGAGACTCATTGAGCCCTATGCTTTTCAATTTAATCATGGATGAAATCATCAAAAACGTCAACAAAAGAAGAGGATATAGAATGGGAAACAAAGAAGTAAAAATACTCTGCTACGCAGACAACGCAATATTGATAGCCCAAGATGAAGGTAGTCTGGAAAGATTAGTCCACAGATTTAACATAAGAGCAAAAGAATTCAATATGACAATTTCATCTCAAAAAAGCAAAACAATAGTAATCAATAAAGAACCAATCAGATGCAAAATAGAAATTGATGGTATCAGTATTGAACAAGTAATGGAAGTAAAATACCTTGGAATTACATTGTCAAGTTACGGAGACCTAGACAAAGAAGTGAGAAATCAAGTACCAAAAGCAAATAGATTGGCAGGATGCCTTAATAACACTATATGACGGAACCGACATATTAACATTGACATGAAGTCAAGAATTTATAAAGCCAGTGTAAGACCAAAAATGACATATGCATCAGAAACAAGACCCGATGCAGCCATAACACAAAGACTACTGGAAACGGCAGAGATGAGAGTACTGAGAATAATTACAGGAAATACACTGAGAGATCGAAAGAGGAGCAAAGATGTTAGAACACAATGTAACGTAAAGTCTGTAAACGAATGGACACTAAATAGACAAAAAATAATGGAACAATCACATAACCAGAATGGGGGAGACACGTGTGGTCAAAATAGCACGAGATAAATCACCAATTGGTAAAAGAAGTATCGGCCCACCGCGCAAAAGATGGAATGACAACCTTCCATAGAGGTATCAATCCGCCAGTGAACAAGCAGAATTGCTTATAAAGAGGAAGAAGAAGAAGAACATTTATATATTTTTATTACTATACTTCTACACTATCTTAGCACTTCTACATAGATCCTAAATGTTTCTTTTGTGAGCTAAATTCAGTATATTTATTAAAAAAGTTTACATAACGACGAGAAATCAAAAGAACCGAAAATCTAAAACATCTAAAGTTGGAACCAAAATTATAGTGACAACTTAAATCCGTGCCTTATACAATGTATAATCCCTAGCGCTCAGTTGAGGCTGTTCTTCAGATAAGGGAAACACCAAATAGCAATTCGACAGTTTATTTATAAGACCGACACTAAGGGTTGTTACCCCGGGAGAACTTTGAGACTGACTTGTTACTTGTACACGCTTTAGTTGAAGACTCTATGATACTACATGTTGAATGTAATGAATGAAGTTAAAGGCACATCTTGCCTGGTTGAATTGATTCTTGAGAATGATTCTAAATGTGTATTCTTTCTCAGCGGTGGCACTTAGTATTGGTGTCAAGCCACGCGCTGAGTATATTTACAAATATTGAGAACAAAGAAATATATTTTATCATCAAATTAAATAATGCAATTGCCCGAATTATTGTTTACAATTTACAGTTCTTAAACTAAATTAGAAGCCCGTACATGTAATTATACCATAACAAATTGGCTCATGTGATATACGGGGTGATAAAAATATACTCTTCAATATCGGATATGAATAATGAATGTTTGATATTGGACATACTGCCGGGGGAAATTACTGCCCGGGCGAAATAAATAATAACGAATGCAGTCAGTGCTCAAAGTTTACAATGATAATGATAAATTATGTATAACATATTAGATAAATATAATGTGTGGTGTAAAGACACTAGTCTTTGAACAAATAATACCTTTCCAACTGCAACACCTTAGGTAATAATATCAAGTTAAATCTGAAATAGAATTTAAATTAAAACATTCAAATGAAAGTTTAGGTTAGGTAAGGGTAAATGAAAAGGTATTGAGTGGGATATATGTTTCAGTGTGTAAGGTGTTGTATTCTAATTGTATTATTTTATTATTATTATCGAATTGTATTATTAGTTATTATATTATTAATATTATAGATCGTGCGACTAGCTCTCGGACTATTTTTATATACTTATAATATGCTTCGCCGTTGTGTTTAATTATTGTATTTTATTTTATCCAAACAAATAGGATATAGTTTACTGTTCTTGCTGAATCTCGGTATTTATGTATTTGTAACATACTCGAATTGTATTACTTCAAGTAAACATATTATGTAGGTTAATATTGAAGTTCGTGTTTTATTACGCGAAATAAGAAATATTTGATTTTATTATTAGAGGGTTGTATTATTCTGTATTTAATATTCTTATAATTATAGCATTGTGTGTATGTGTTTATGTACTAATTATATTGGTCTCCTTTTTGTATTATTCTATTGTTCGGTCCATAATTGAAGTACTAAGTTTTCAACCCCGTAGTTGTAAAGAGGAGTTGTATAAGTTTGTAAAAAGTGTAAAATAGTCTAATATAGTTATTAGATTCCTTGGGGCGAGAGAAAAAACTCCTCCATCCGCAGCGTTATAGCTGATTTCCAAAAAAATATTTTTATTCCATAATTCCAAGCTCCTTTTGCTTATTTCTCATCATGTAAACAATATATTTTCGTGTTAAACATGCAGGTCCTCAAAACGAGTGGGATTCAAATTACCACCCTAGGCATACCTCTTAGCATCATCACACACGACTTAGTTTTCAACCCTTAAGTCAATCCCTATTTAGTTTGCATACATTCCCGAAAATTTTTGCATCAGGCACCGAATTTTTTTTTTGTTGCTCACGGTGGTTGTAAGTCATCTGAGTCCATTGTTTATTTCTTCTTCCTTGTTGAGCTTTGCTCCTCTGTTTCCTTGTTTTCTATTCTTATTATGATAAGTCCTTCTTTCATATGTTTCATGTTTATTCGTATTTGTATAGTTTCTATATTGATACCTCCTCGTATAATTTTCTCTTTCGTATTTTCTATTTTGTTTATTTTAAGTTTTCTTCTTATTTTCGTTTGTTTTACTATAAGTTTGATCTAGGTACGTCCTTGTATCACGACGTCTTTCTCCTTTGGTTTTTCTGTAAATTTTATCCCGGTACATCCTCGGTTCCTGAGATTCGTATTGTTTCTTGTTGCTGTACCTTTTGTCATGGTACGTCTTCAACTCTTTTCTAATCGACTTTTGTCTGTTTTTTGAAAGGCTTTGATCTTGTATTTTTTGGTTGGCTCACCATGTTCTTGTAACACTGATGATGCTCTTGTTACAGAGCGAAAAGGTTTTGTTCATATATTTGTAGCCCTTTAGGGCTTTTTAAACTAGTATACCTTTTACCAAGAGGAAAATTTTTTATTAAATTTCATACTGTTCAATATCGGATATGAATAATGAATGTTTGATATTGGACATACAATTTACAAAGCAAAAGGACGATAAATAAATAGACTATGGGAATCTAAAATATGCATTCCATAACCCGTCAATTTATTTGCGTAAAAATAGGATGGTTTTCATTTTGATTCAGAGCAGACCACAGGCCGTTCTAGTTCAGTCTGAACTACGATGGTATTTTTGCCCCTACCCCATTTATAGGCTTTCTTCCATTTTGGAGCCACCGGTGTATATGCAATACGAATTTGCCACGTTTGAGTGCGTATGTTGTCTTGTTTCGATTTTGTAGGGTTTGTCGAAGACAATCGTAGGTTTAGTTGAGTCGCCTTCATGGCAGGTATGTACAGGGTTAGTCCCTCCAGCTTACCTCGCCAGAAACAACATCTCAATTGTCCCATTCCTACATCAATGTTTGCACTCGCCAAGCGCAATCGGATCATCGTAATTAGTGCCACCTCTTTGATATATGTCTAGAGGGATGATGCAAATAAGCAACTCCATTGCAGCAGTTGGCGTTGTTTTCATGGCCCCTCGGTTTTCATGTCAATATAGTTAAGTTTGTTCCTCGCTCTTTCCTGTAGCATTTCTGGTATCCAAACAATAGTTCCGTAAGTTAGCATTGGCATAATGACAGTAGTGTAGATTTAGGCGATCACACTGGGCGAAACGCCCAAGACAATATAAATATGCTCTTTCAGTCCAAGTAAGAGTTAAGATGTTAGAGCAAGATGTTATCTTCCTGTCAAGAGTAATACCAAGGTTTTTCCACCACGTTAGGGAAGTTTATACTGCAGTATAAAACCCTTGGGGGTATTAAGCCCGTGATCTTTCTTTTTCTGGTGAAGAGGACCTTCTCTGTCAGTTTTGGATTTATAGGTAGTGAGTGTTCATTACACCATGTTTCTATTAGTCTGAAGGAATCTTGTAATCTCTAACATAGTGTATTCTCAAACTTATCGCTTTGCAAGGCAGCTATGTCGTCTGCACAGTCTATTGTGTAGAATCCGTTCTTGCTGAATTGATGAACCAGGGTATCCAAAACTATGTTCCAGAGTAGTGGTGATAACACCTCCCACCTGTGTACATACCGTCGTAACCATGTCTCTAACCGAAACGTATTTTATATTTACTCTTATTACTCTATTGGAAAGCATACTGAATACCCATTTGCTCACTGACAGGGGGACAGTCCTGACATTGAGTTGTTGGGTGATGGTTGAGAATGTTGTTTGAATCGAATTGATGTGATTCCGGCCTTATAATGATCAATTCTTGAAGTGAGACTTGGAGGTTGTGAGGTCGGTTCAAGGGTCTTTGCTACCTCGCGCTGCGGTGACAATTAGGGATGTGAAAACCTACCGGTTTAAACCTAAAACCGGGTTTTTTACTTTACAACAACCGGTTTTACCTGTTGTTTTTTTGTCCTGGTTATAACCGGTTTTTTATTTTTAAAGTAAAAACCGGTTATTAGGTTTTTACGGTGATTAGGATTAGGTTATGTATTATTTCCGATCCCAATCATAATTATTATTCTCAAGTAATTATTCCAAACAAAACCATAATTCAAATTTTATTTTATTTTATAAAATACCGAAGCAAACTGAAAGTGCAATCTCACATCACCCAGAAAAAATTATTAAGTTTTATTATAATATTTCCTTGAAAAGGTATTTGTAATCATAATATTTACATAAGAAGTGTCTGGTTGAATCAGATGCACACATCATCTATTTTTCACATTTAACTCTTGATATTGAAAGTGGATGAATGACTTTTTCTGATTACCAAAAATAATGCTCTGAATATGAATATCGAATTACTGATTACGAATGCGAATCTCCAAGAATTTCGCTACGTTTTCAAAACGATACACTCATATAGGAAGTATTAAATGAGTTAAAATATACCTATTCTACAAATATACTAACGTGTTAAAAGTAATACATATGTTCTGTCGATAGTACTAATTTTGATCATATATTGATATCGAGTCGAATGGATTATCGCAAACTAAAGTGTATTGTAAATGTAACTTTGTAACCTATTGGATTAAAAAAACCGTTTGGCCGGTTACAACCGCCAGGTTAAACCGTAAGCAAAAAAACCGGTATAACCGAAAACCGGTGTTTTGTCAAAAACCGCCATACCTAGTGACAATAATTTACCGTATGCACGGAAACAACTTCTAAATAGATCCTAAATGTATGGAAATTGTAAATGTTTGTAAATCTATTATTTTTATTAACAAATCTTATTTTTTATGATAGTTCGTATACTTTTTGTAGAAGATGAGATATTAGATAACATATAGATATTAATCCGCGAGCTATCTGTATGTACTTATGAGTAGGTATCTTATTTTAAGAAGAAATGGCTCCCTATTTTGCAGTTATTAAAAATTACAAAATATTGTAGAGGTTTAACATTTTCGTTACAAACCTTCTTTTCGTGTGGACCATTTGGAGTAGGTATATTATTGTCAATTCACACATTCTTCTTTTCCTTTATATAGACGTAGATAGAAAAAATAGCAAAGGCAGAAAAAGCCATGGAAAGACAAATGCTGAACATTAAATTATCAGACAGGAAAAGACACGAATGTATCCGTAACAAAACAAAAGTGAAAGACGTCTCTACCCAAGTAGCAAAGCTTAAATGGAAGTTCGCCGGACACACCCTACGGCAGAAGGATGAAAGATGGACTATGATGGTAATACATTGGAGACCATGGAACCACAAACGAAAAAGGGGAAGGCCACAGATGCGATGGTCACATGACCTGAAGAAACACACTGGGTCAAAATGGATGCAAATTGCCCAAGATTGAGAGGCATGGAAGAAGGAAGAGGAGGCCTATATCCAAGGATGGATGTTTAGGGCTGATTAGATAGATAGATAGACGTGACCTGTCTGTATTTCAATTTATTTCCAGTAAGTTGTCGTTACATCGTTTTCGTGGTCTTACCACTGATCGTTTTCCTATTTGGAAGGACTCCCACCATCCTTACTACTTTATTTGTTGCCATTCAGCTTATTTAGCCATTTCATTCTACTTTTTTGTTTGTTATCCAGTTACAAGTGTTCTCCATCTTGCAACTGCGTCGTATGTCTGTCTGTATTCTAGCTCTGTCCCATAGTGTCTTACGATCGATTTTTTGAAGGATTTTAATCTGTGCTTTCTGTAGATTTCTTTTTGTCTTCTTTGTGTCTGGTCGTGTTTCTGCCGTGTATGTCATTATTGGCCTGATAACTGTTTTATAAATTCTGATTTTCATTTCTTTTCCGATTTTATTTCTCCAATTCACCCATTTAAGTCTTCAAATAATATTAGCTGGTTACTTTCATAGTAATTTTTCGCTATAGGATAAACCTATCTATGTTTTGCTGCTTCAGATGCATATAGTCGAGGAAATAAAACCTCGCAATTTTTTCGTCCAGCATCGATTTGTACAAAAATTTGGATTAGGCTCATTACACCCTCTAGATCATTTTCTATATTGAGCCGTTGTACGCTTTTGTTTTTTTCAGGGTGAAAACAACCCCTAATTGAAAAAATTTTAAAAAACATTAAAACTTTAATATTGTCAACATTTGGTTCCTATTAGTTACATAATGATTGTTCTATGCTTTAAGATATACTATCATAATATTTCAACCCTTAAAACCACCCTTGTTGGAGCTATATATAAAAAATTTACTTATCCTAAAAGAATAATTTCTGCTTGCATCGATTTACATAAAAATTTGGGATTAGGATAATCTCACCCTGTACTTCATATTTTATATTATGCTTAAGGGCGTTGAATATTTTTAGGGGTGCAAACTACCCCCTATTTTCAAAAATTAAATAAAAACATTGTAAACTTTAATATGTGTAAAATTTGGTTTTTACGGGTTAAATAATGATTGTTTTATGCTTTGGGATATAATATCATAATATTTCAACCCTTAAAAATCACGTTAAATAACATTAAAATTTTTATAAGTAGATAATTTAATAGATCTATACAGAAAAAAGTAGAATAAAAGAATTACAAAAACATTATTTACACAAAAATACGAATTTACTAATATGAACAAATACAAATACAAATAGTTTTTTAGTCATCTTCTAGTATACGAGCCGGTTCTGTGGTATTATACATACATTCAAAATGATCCATAAGCGGACTATTCAAATTTTTCGAAAAAAAAATCGTTTTATAAACATAGCTCCTTTATTTTTGGTGATAAAAAGTTTTTTCAAAAATTAGGGGGTTTCAAAAATTAGTTAGGGGGTTGTTTTCACTGATTTTTCATAGAGAAAAGCAGGTACCGACCTTTTTTTAATCATGTTACTTAATTTTTATGATAGAAAGTTTTTATTATTATTTTTTGAAAGGCCTAACTCTATACTTGAAAAAATATTATTGAAGTTTTCCTCGAAAAAATGCAAAGTGTTTCCGTTATTTGGCTTTGAATATTCCAAATTATGCAGTTGACGAAAAAAGCTAACTTTTAACATGCCGCATCTCGGTTTGTATTGGTCTTGAAGATATTACAGAGGAAGAAATTGGTTTGTATTACTAAAAGACACAATTTTGATATTTACGGTTTTTTTATTAAATGCATATTTTCGAGGTATTCTCAAAACACACTCTAAAAAAGTCGATTTTTTCGTCGAAAAACTGTTACTTTCAAGAGCGAATAATTCGAAAAATGTTAATTTTACGAAGAAAATTTAAAAACTATTTTTTTCTTAGAATTACCTTCTACATTGATCTACATGGTTTCATCATCATTCTCTTTGCCTTATCCCTATGCGGGGTCGGCTTCCCTAATTGCATTTCTCCACACAATTCTGTCTTGGGTCATATCAATGTTAATCCCCTTTACCAACATGTCCTGCCTTATCGCCTCCCCCCAGGTCTTCTTTGGTCTTCCTCTCCTACTCCTTCCAGGAATCTGCACTTCAGCTATTCTTCGTATTGGGTGATTAACGTCTCGACGTTGAACATGACCGAACCATCTTAACTATTTTTTAATAATTATAATTATTTAAATATTATTTAAATAATAACTAATTAATAAAATTTAAAAACTATTTTTTTCTTAGAATTACCTTCTACATTGATCTACATGGTTTAAATGTAATAAAAAGTTCCCGCCCCCGAGATGGGGTGGCAACCACCCCCAAGGTTTTAGCGTACAGCGGCATGATATAGAAAATGATCCTTGGACTATTATGCACCTTCTTTAAAAATTTGAAGTAAATCCATGTTGGACGAAAAAATTGCGAGCCAAAATGCTTCATTTCCTCGACTAATAGACTTTTTATTATTTACATTTTCTACTTTGTTAGATCCATATAATATAATTCTAATTATTTGTAACGATTTTTTATTTTGTTACGGGTTAAAAGTCGCGAAGCAACTAGGACCGATTTCTAATAATCACATTGTCATAACTTTTGCTTTATTCTCACAATTACTGGCCTAAACAATTATAAAAATCAAGCTTTTTATTGTCTTGAATATTAGCTGCTATCAAGTCATTTTTAAGTCCGAAATCATATAGGAAATCAGGCACGAAGTAGGCTTTAGGTATAAATTGATACCTGTCTAGTAACTGTCATCTCTTTGTCTGTACTTGTCTATTGTTATATTTTGTTCACTTTTGATTTACACTTCATGAGGACAAGTAGTGTTGTCTTATGAAACTGTCTAAGGATTTTAAATCCGAAGTCATTCAGAGAATTAATCAAGAAATCTTTAACTTTCTGAAGTTTTAGATTATCTTGCTTGTCAAGATAATTAATTAATAAGATTAGTGTCCTAATCTATTTCGGTTTTTTTCTAGATACTTTAAGGATATATACATTTTATGATAGTCGGTTTAATAAAGGTGTCTGGTGCACATCCAGATAAGCCAGAAAATCAGAAAAAAAAACTAAAAACAAATAACTAATTCACCAAGTTCAGAAAAGACTTTTTAATTATTGACTAAAAGAATCAGATGAATAGATATGAATATCATCTCTAATTCAACAGGATTGGACATTAATAAAAACGGTGTTAATTTAGATTCATATAAATATGAATAAAGAGTTTAAGGCAACTTGTTTTTAAGAAGTTACAAAAACCATGTTATGTTTTTTGAGAAATATTTTTTCAATTTTATACAAGATTTGGACTTCATTGTTCTGTTTTCAGTAGATTTAAATTTAAAATATATAAGAACGAATAATTCCTGACTTTCTAATAACGCCTCCTTAGAATCTCTAGGGAAAATTCGACGAATTCTGGTGTCGGTCTGATTATTATACAACCGGCGAAGTCTTTTTTAAGCTTTTGATCTCTTTATAAAGGACTAGACGACAAAATGAGCAAAATATTCTATGGATAGGAAAAAAGTAATTTAAATTTTTATTTGTATGCAAAGCTGTTGTGGAATATTTGCTTTTTATGTATATAGAATATGTATATATATGGAAAAATTCCAACACATTGGACCAGTAGATTGCGAGAAATCTTAATTAACTCTTTTGTAATAAATCTTATTAACTCGTTGGAAATGGCTTTTGATTGGCATTTGACAGGCGTTTCTCTTTTAAAGTTGTGTAACCACCTCTTTATGATCTTTTACACCAGCAGCACGAGTTGTTTTACCTCCTTTTAGACCTGAGCCTCTTCAAGGTACCGGAGACTCCCTTTCAGGAGTTTAAGTGTGATATCCGAATAGGTACGTAGTGTGAGCAGATGGGACATTAAGAATAATGTAGATTCAGAAGCAAAGCTGCTAGTGAGTCGGGGGCTTTGTAACGTGGTGATGATTTTGTTTAGCACAGAATCTGTAGAGGTTTTAGAAGAGAACTGTTGCTTCGAACTTGCCCATATACAAGCGAGAAATTTAAGCTCTCACTAATCAGAAACGGCTCTTGGATTCAGCGTGTAGGGATGTGATATGTTAGGGGGATTTCCTCTAGAATATCGTAGTACTCATCAGGAAGTTCGTTTCTGACCAATTGTAGATGATTGACTGAAGGGAATGGAACTTTATTTTTTGGGGTACTGGTGAGTATATGTCCGTATTCATTGCAAGGAATTTTTAACACTGTTTTGGCTCTGCTATTTGTACAGTCGTACGTGTGATGTATTTGTTGCTGAGAGAACAAATTATCTTTGTGATGGGGGGATTTTAGCGAGTGGGTGTACTAACGTCGACGGATATCTCCACTGCTTTCGGAGGCACCTTCTAAATATTCTGCGTTGAAAACCAAGGATGGTTTTGTTGTGCTTAGCGATAAATGAAGCATAGAGACAAACTCTGTAGTCGATGATGGGCCTTATGTACATCTTGTAGGTGTGTAGGAGAGTCTTGCTTGATGTACCTCCAAACCTTCCAGAAAACGCTCCAAGAAGTTTAGCTCTATTCCTTACCTTGTTTAAGGTGTTTTGAATATAAGTGTTCCAGTTGAGTGTCCTGTTAAAGCGAACTCCCAAATAGACCACCGATGAGCGGAATTTAAGTGCTTCCTCTTGCAGAGTTAACCTAGCCCGTACTTTACGGGTACTATTAGGATGTCTGAAGGCGATCATTTGTGTTTTGGTTGGAAATAGGTTACTCTCCATGTGTTATATCTCGAAATGATTTTGTTAAGTTGGCTTTCTTTTACACGTACCTTGTGATCCTTTTCTAGTCCAGGGTGTATTTTGTTCTATCAATAATTGAAAAGTGGGATCGAGTTTCAGTTAGATGTTGAATGTCGTATTGCGAATCGGTTATACCTATACCATTCAAAAATTACCGAGCCCGACTCAATTTCTATTTAAAAAAGGGAAAATGTTTGTGGGTAATATGTATGTATGTATGTATGTATGTATATATGTATGTATGTATGTATATATGTATGTATTTATGTATGTACCTATGTGTGTGGAAAAGTTAAACCGATTTGATTTTTTTTCTGTGTTTGAAGAGGAGCTCAGAGCCGATTCGGAACCGGTGTAGTTTGTGACTTTTGACTACCCATAAGCCAGCTATAGAACTTCGTAGGTACAAAACGGCATTTTTTTGGTGGTATATATCTTCGGTTCAAGAGGAGACAGGAGAACCGCAAATAAACCAAATCAGTAGTTTTGAGTTAAGCTTTTAAAATTGTGTCTAAACCGTCAGGATCAGACATACATAGGACTCATTACAGTCGAAAAACTGAAAAACTAAACTTTGAAAATTTTGGTTTTTCGACAATTAGTCAAAATTTTAACCTACGAATTGCGCCAATAACTGAGCGTTTGTAGAAGAACTCTAGACAAATGTAATGGTGTATACCCCATATCCAGAACAATTCGAATTTTTAAGATATAGGCCTCATAAATATGATCAAATCTATTTCCTATGGGAAAAACGGTTTTTCAAGCTCAATAATTCCTGTAACAGCTTCAGTTATCATACTTGGCCTTAGATGAATCAGATACTACTTTCAATACGTTTCAAACACATGTTTACTGATCAAAATCGGTTAAGCCGTTTAGAAGTTATTACGGTGCAAAGTTTAATTCAATTAACGATTATTCCCAAAATGGTTTATGTAGTTGTAGTGGTTACGACGCTTAATTTGATCTGGCAACGGGCAATCCGAGTTCATTTAACGGCCATCCCAATATTTTTTTTCAATCTATTTCGAATAGAAAAAAAATCTAGTGTCCATTCGATAGACACTAGATCATTTGGGAGATAATGCGACAAACGCGACCATTTATAAAGCTTAACGTGTAATCGAGAAACACTGCATTCAACTTTATAAATATTTTTGAAAAACTCCTGATACAAGAATAAAAAACCGCTAAACGCCGTAAAAATGAACGGCGCATACAATATTCCACCTACAAAAGATCTGATATGAATATTACGTAGCGCGAAAATGTATTTTTATTTTGATGCAAAACAAAATTCTAGTTTTATTTTAAAAGATGTTTCCATAATATTTGCTAAATTTGAAGTTTGAACGCGCCACAAAAGAGTTTTAAAATTCAAACTGTATCAAAGTTTATCTTTTGTGGCCCGTTTAACTTCAAATTGAGCAAATATTATGAAAAAATCTTTTAAAATAAAACTACAATTTTGTTTTGCATCAACATGAAAATACATTTTAGCTCCAAGTAATATTCATATCAGATCTTTTGTAGCTGGAATATTGTATGCGCCACTCATTTTTACGGCGTTTAGCGGTTTTTTATTCTTGTAGGGTATATAGAGAAATTTTTAGGTCGCAGTGTTTAAAGGTCTAGGAGATCCAAGGACTATATGAAATCATCAAAGTTTAGGTAATACTAAACATAGAGCGAAGAATTCCTTTTATAACAAAGCAATTTTCTGTGTATTTAATTTTCCCATTAATGTTGTTTGTTGGGTTAGCCAAATAAATTTTTAACTATGTAGTTTACACCAATTTCTTAGAGAACTTTTGTCAAAGCTAATATATCTCATAAACTGCTTCCGGATATTCCGTTTCGTTCTCGAAAATATTGCCGTGTGTTTCGAATTGTATATCTGTTTAGTTGTTTTTGCAACTTCTTTTGCAAGTCCAAAAACTATGCGTACAATTCGATTTTCAGTTCGGACACTATCCGAGTTTGCAATTAATATCAGGTTTCTCGTGGCCAATCCAAACATTATCAACCTACAATGTAATTATCGGATTAGAATTAACGACAAACTAGGTAACCGCTGATTAAAATTACTAAAGGATCATCATGTAGAGTGCAAACAACTGGTAATTTCAGTCAATCGGTAATTCGGTGCATTTGACAATTTCCCTTTATTGATATTCAGCGCATGAGTGACACGCTTTAAATTTTGGACAACCAATTTTCCTTGGTACCGAAATATTCATTTAACTTGTTTGGCTGCGATAGTAATAAATAATATGTATATTATATTGAATACTCTCCATAATTATTTTCAACTTTCATAAATTTTTAAAGATGCTCCATTATATTGTGATGAATAATTAATTCATTACTTGCATATCAACCAAAATAGTATTTTTTACGGAATTAGTTGATATTACCTGATGGAAATTCGTGCTCTATAATTACCATGTAATATAAAATACAACCGTGAATATAATATGTAGTTCGCTTGGCACGTTTTGTTAAAATCTCAATTTCAGCAGTAATGTCAGCTCAGCAATTACGTTTGTGAAATTACAAACATTTGATTGAAATTTTGATATTCAGTATATGATAACTATTCTTGGTTTTGTGAACCAAATTACTCATGTTCAGTTATACATTTTTTGAAATTAGTTGTATCTGAGTGGTGTCTTATTTTGAGCATGTATTAAAACTAAACTTATATACTCCTAAAATTCAGCTTATATCATCACATGGCTACTATTTTGCAATTTATTGATTATCAATAAAAAACAAAAGTAGTAACGTTGACCAACAACAAGAAGGATTTTACACACTGGTAAAATCAAAGTACAATATTATTATAAAGTTCTTTATTCTTGTATTCTCTTTAGATGTGCTTTAAAGAGATGTGAGGCATAAATGGGGCCAGCATGTGAAGCTGAGATTGCAGTATCTTCGGCAAAATTCCTAGTTTAATTTCATCTGTAAGTGGTATCTCCTCTAGTGGTTCCTGAAGAGTTGTATGTAGATCTGCGGCAAACAAGATACACAAGGTAGATCCCAGCATGCTACCCCGGAGTACGTCAGATTTGGTAAAGTTTGGAAGATACCTCATATTTAATGAAGTATCTCCTACATGACAAATTTGAATCAAGAAGAATAAAAAGCTGTGCGGTAATGTCCTTTTTAGCTTGTATACAGTCGGAAAAATGAAAGAAAACCCATGAACGATCACATCAATCACTTATTTTGTATTTGCTGTCTTTTTCTATAAATAACAAACGTTTGTTATAGAAAAAGACAGAAAAGACAAAATAAGTGATTTTTGTGATCGTTCATGGGTATTCTTTCATTTTTCCGACTGTAGGAGTCTTTCAGATCACACCTTGTCAAATGTCTGCCTTACTTCCAGAAAAGCCGCCGAACACTATCTCTTGGCTTCAAAATCGGCATTTATATATTTGGCTACTCTGTGAACTTGTTGGATTGTTGAGTGATGAGACCAAAATCTAAACTGGGGGTGTGGAATTATATTTTGATCCAGGGTTTGAGTCTTTTGACTTATTAAAATTACTAAACGATCACCATGTAGATTGCAAACGACTGGTAAGTTCAGCCAATGAGTGACGCGCCTTCAATTTTAGACAAGCAAGTATTTTTTTCTACGAGCGTGCAAAAATGACTACTTTCGCGCACGCATTTTAGTTTAGAAAGTTTTACTTTTCTTCCGCACGCGTGTTACTTTTTTGCACGCGTTTTACTTTTCCGCACGCGTTGTACTTTTCCGCACGCGTGTTAATTTAGATATGTTAATATGATAATAATAATAATATTTATTCATCCTTTAAGACATACAATGTATAGGACATGTCATTAGTTTTACAAACAAACTGTAGCGTTCCGCTACGTTTACGAGTAGCCACTCCCGACAACCGTAATAATTAACATCGAATAACAAAAAGTTACCTTACGATCGAGGTAGGAAAATGAAAACAGAATTAGTGCTAGCTAACCAACGACTTAAGAAGGTCAAATACAGACAAATATGTGTTGGAGAAAAAACGGCAGATGTCATACATAAAAGAATAGGAGATATTCAATAAATCTATTTTGGAATTGCAATTACAAAGCAAGCTAAATATATCTGTAAAGATATAATATTCCTAAAATGAACGTCTGGTAAGTGATTTTATTTTAAAATTTCTTTTGGAAATTTAGGAAACACATATATCAAAATGAATAATTTTATACCTTAAAAAGTCAAATCTAGCAAAGTTACTTTTAGAAATATATTACTTAAGTAATAATGTAATTTCATTTTGGATAAATGACCTTCCCATTTATGTGGAAGAATATGTTCGGTTATCTTTTGTAACCGGTCTGTCTCACCTTGTATCCAGGAAAAAATTTCTAGATACCTAATGAGAACCTCTCTTTTTAGCCGTACCTAGAGAATTATAAAATAGAACCAAGCTTTTAATATCCCACAAAGACAACTTATATGGAAAATGCACTAAGAATAACATTCCTATTAATTATCTGGAACGTAAATCTTCCCTAAGATGTGTATACTCCTAGAGCCGCTTACCGTCTGATAAACCGGCACGTCCATAAGCCAACACTTGGAATTAGAGCTGAAGGAATTTCATCTAGATTGGAACAAAGATAAGTGTACTTAATTAATGTTCTCATTTATAGACCGAATTGTGTTCCGCAATATATTATATATTTATTCTACATTTGTTGTTAAGCATTAGATTATTTTTTAACTTCCCTTATCATATCTTTTACTATCGGTTGTGTCTACACAACAAATAATATGTTGTCAATTTTTCATCTAAATCTCAATGCATGTAAGGGAACATAAGTACTTATAGACCTAGAGCATTGGTCTCTATAGGGTTCATTACATAATAACTTAGGTATTGTGGTAGATAATATACAAGTATATTAATACGGTATTATGAAGAATATCATCTGGTTCTGTTGACTAGCACTCACTATTGTTTTTCTGTCTCTTTATTGTTTGTATCTGAAAGAAACGTAAACTCATAGAAATCATTTAATAGTCGGAAACTTTTACGTTATCTGCTTATATCTTGGCAACCAAAATTTTAACATTACTCATATTCATTATTTATATTATTAATTAAATTTTACTATTATATATTCATCTTGCAAGCCAATGTTTTACATTATTATACATTATTTATATTTTTAGCTAGAAATTTTACATTATATATATATATATATACATTAGTTACCAAAATCTTACTTTACATATATCTAGGTATTTTTTTTACACAATAAAAATAAGGTATACCTATTGGGTTTGTATCATTTCACCTGCACCTGATATCTCTCAACTATATGTGTTCATATAATATTTTATTTCAGGATTAAGTTATTTGGATTGTTTATATCTTTCTCCTTATTTCTCTCTCTCTCTTTCTCTCTCTCTCTTTCCCCCTCTCTCTCTTTCTATATCTCTCTCTCTCTCTCTATATATATATCTCTCCCTATATCTCTCTCTCTATATATCTCTCTCTCTATATCTCTCTCTCTCTCTTTTCTAGTCTCCCACACTGTTCTATCAACGAAGTAAAGGCTCTAAAAGGCATTTACTTCTGGCGCCCATCTTTGGTTTATTGATCATAGGTCAGTTCTTTTCTTTTAAGTATTTCATTACTTTTTAATTTTTCTGGTTTCTTCCTTTATCACTATCTCTTTCTCCCCTAAACAACAGCACGAAAATAAGCCGATCTCCACTTCCTGAGCTTTTACGTCTCATCCTCATCCTCATAATTAATTTGTTATCTTCATTCTAATTTTAACTTGTTAAGCCGTTTCTCACTACTCCTTTCTCTTCATCAATCAAATTTTAGTACCAAAAAAAAAAATATAACCCTACTATAAGGGTTACAAAGTGGCGAGCCCATCGTGGAGCTGTTGTTTTTCATTTAGGTGGTGATTTAGTGTTAGTTACACTACATTCTCTTATTCAATTTGGTTATTGCGAATTATCACTTACAGTTTGTTGTTGTTTTGGAAAAAAAAAAGAAAAAGTTGATAGTAGCAGTGTATCATTTTGTTTTTTTTTGAGAGAGTATACAGGTGTAAGGGAAATTATTTTAGAATTGAGGATATAGCATGAATTGTTGGGTGGTATACGAACATAAGTTAAAAGGTAATATATAAATGTTTATTGAAGGTGACGTTAATATTTAATAAACTGAATTTTTACATTTTTATACGTTACATATTTTTTGGTATCTTATAATTATTATGATATCCTGTACTGGCACTTGTATCCACACAATTATATATTTTGGGTTATAGGTATATGTTTATTAGGTTCTGATTTCTATCTCAATTTTAGATTACTGTATGCGATTAAATTTGCGGGCTTTGTGCCAGTTGTAAAATTTTTTTTTATTGAGTTTATCTATCTAACCTTCATTGGGGTGTTTTGTCTTGATACTGAAAGTTTCTTTTTTAAAATGTCCACTTTTAAAGTTGATCATTTACTGGTAAAAGAGTTAGATTACGAGCTTAAAATCCGAAGTATTGATGTTACTGAATATCCTACCGTCGAGGCTAAACGCAAAATATTGCGTGGAGCTCTGCGACAGGAGAAGGAAAATAGGAGTTTTCGGCAAATTTCTTCCTCCTGTATTCCCTTTGACAAACATAAGGAGGAGATTGAGGACACACTGAAAGACCTTACCCAGAAAATCGGGATATTCAGGGGTACAATACTGGATCCTACCTTTGCTAGATTGTCGTCTAGAGTAGCTCATTTATCTGAACGAGTAAGTCGCTTAGAGTGTGATACCGATGAACAGGAATTATACCAGAAAACCGTCGCAGTCAAAATCTTGGATATTGAAGGTGACCTCGATGCTCGGGGAAACCCAGCTGCTACCTCCACTCCAAATGCACCCATACACAATGCGTCACCCTTCCCATTTTCTAAATCTGCCCAAGTTCATAAATGGGGTATTTCTTTTTCTGGTACAGGTGATCGTGATACTGTTGTCGCTTTCTCAGAGAAAGTTGAATGTTTGCGAATCTCTAGATGTATTCCAGAGGATGACTTATTTGCAGCCTCCGCTGAGTTGTTTACCGGTCCTGCGTTCACTTGGTTTATGAATAATCGCTCTAACCTTTCTTGCTGGAAAGATCTGGTGCAAAAACTTAAAGCTGATTTCCTACCATATTCCTACCAAGATGATCTTTTGGATGACATTAAAAAGCGGAAACAACTCCAGAATGAACCCGTTACTATGTTTATCAACAACATCCTTGGGTTGTATAGTCGTCTTGACATTCCTCTCACGGAATCCGAAAAGGTAAGAATCATCATGAAATCTTTGTTACCCTCATATCACTCTCAACTAGCTCTTGTAGAAATCCGTAGTATCGACGAACTTACGGAAAAATGTAAGCGGTTAGAAGAAAAATTTTCTTGGTCTAATCAACCCTCAACTGTAGTTTCGTCTCGTCCTTTCCCGTCTTCTAGTCAGAATTCCTTTTCACGAAATCGATCATGGCAAAATAAAGTACCGAAACACAATGTATCTACCGTTACCTCCACGATCGTATGTTGGAATTGTTATACTCAGGGACATGCCTTCTCTGCATGCCCAAAGCCCAGATTGCGTCCCTTTTGTTTTGGGTGTGGCCTTGAAAATACCACTAAACCCAGGTGTAGGAATTGTCAGGGAAACGGTCGTTTAGAGGATTGTACCCTGAGCCCTCCTCTGACAGTCTCTCCATCAGGGAATTCCGTAACTTCCATAAACAATACAGGACTCAACACGTCAAGCCCTCCCGTACCTTCTACCAGTCGAAAAGGGAAAGGTATTTCGTCCAAAAAGACAACAACTTCAAACAACAACCTATCTCAAGATTAAGTTTTCTGAAGCAGACACCCTTTAATGTCGAATCAGATAATGATAGTGTTTCTTTCTCAGTATCTTCATTAAATCTCCCATCTCCTTGTCTCGAACAAGAACTTAACTCTGCGTTAATTCCGTTACCTTTACCTTCTTCTTCCAGAAAAATTAAGGAAGGAGATACCTGTCTACCTTTATCTCAATTTTCTGGCAACACCACAGTGATTGATAAAACAACCTTAGATTTAAATTCTCTATTAGTTAGGAAACATAACGATAATCGTCCGTATCTCCCTATCGAAGTATTAGGTCAATCTTGTTTAGCACTTCTGGACAGTGGTTTAAACATATCTCTACTAGGTTCTTTATCTCTTCGTTTAATAGACAACGATAAAGTCAAAGTTAACCCGATTTCTTCTCTTCAAGTATCGACTGCTGATGGCACTGTACAACCCATCACGGGCAAATTCGTAACAGAAGTCTCTGTAGCGAATATCCGCAGAAATGTTACTTTTTATGTTATCCCCTCAGTGCAAAATTCAGTTATCCTTGGAATGGACTTTCTTAATGTTTTTAATAGCACACTTAACTGCTTTGATTTTTCTATGTCTATATCTTCATTTAATATTTCGAGCTTGAATGCCGTACAAGATTTTTCTAGTTTATCAAATGAGGAACAAAATCAGTTACAAGAAACTATCTCCAAGTTTAATTCTATCTCCTCTACGGATAAGTTAGGCCGTACTACCTTGCTTTCCCATTCTATTGAAGTGAATAATCCCACACCATTTAGGCAATACCAATATCCGATACCCCAAGCGTGGCAAAAAGATTTAGACCAAGAGATTGATGAAATGCTTAAACTTAATATCATCGAACCGTCTACCTCTTCTTATAGTAGTCCATTATGGCTCACGAAGAAAAAGAATGGATCATTTAGGGTCTGTTTTGATGGACGTAAGTTAAACAGCATCACAGTAAATCGGGATGCTTACCCGATCCCTCGAATTGATATTATTTTGAGCAAACTTCAAAACTCGAAGTTCATATCGTCTATAGATCTTTCAAAAGCTTTTTTACAAATACCTCTTAGTACTGAGAGTAGGAAATATACCGCTTTTGCCGTCAATGGTAAAGGATTGTTTCAATTTGTAACAATGCCTTTTGGGTTAGTATCTGCTCCCCAAACTATGTGTCGTCTCATGGATATAGTAATAGGTCCTCAGTTAGAGCCCTACGTGTTTTATTATCTTGATGATATCTTGGTAGTCACCCCGGATTTTTCTACTCATATCGAAATTTTGAATAAATTATTTGTCCGGTTAAAAGAGGCCAATTTAACGGTTAATCTTGATAAATGTCAATTTTGTCGACCAAGTTTGAAGTTTTTAGGCTATATGGTTGATAACCAGGGTCTTAGGACAGACCCTGAAAAGGTCGCCGCTATAAGAGATTTTCCCATCCCAAAAACTACCACCCAAGTTCGCAGAATTTTAGGCATGTGTGGATATTATCGTCGGTTTGTTCCGTCTTATTCTACCTTACTATCACCCCTTACTGATCTTCTGAAGGATAGGAAAAAAGGCCAAACGATTATTTGGACTCCTGAGGCCGATGAAGCGTTTAGGCGCGTTAAAGATGCACTAACGAGCGCTCCAGTCATGATCTCACCTAATTTTAACGAACATTTTTATCTGATGACCGATTGTTCTAACACCGCTTCTGGTGGCGTGCTATTTCAGGTGAAAGATGGCTCTGAACACCCAATAGCTTATACAAGTAAGAAACTGAATAAGGCGCAGAAAAACTATTCGACTACGGAGAAAGAACTATTAGATATTATTCAGGGTTTAGAAGCTTTTCGTTATTATTTAGAGGGTCGTAATTTCACGATAATTACGGACCATAGTTCTTTGGTATGGCTTCACAGCATGAAAAACCCTTCTCAGAGACTTTCCCGATGGATATGTAAACTGACTGCCTATTCGTATAAGATTGTCCATCGAAAGGCAGCCGGAGTAGTGGTTGCTGATGCTCTTTCCCGTGTTTTTGATATTAATGTTTTAGATCTATCTTCGTTAACTCCTGATGCGTGGTATCAAAATATGGTCGATAAGGTTACTCAAGACCCACAAAGATATCCCGATTTTAAGGTGGAGAACAATGTGCTGTACAAACACATTTTAAGTCCTGTTGAGGTATTATCGAATATGACCGAATGGAAAATAGTTGTACCTACGCCAAACAGGGAAAATATTTTGCGTATGTGTCATGACGAAGTTACTGCTGGCCATTTTGGTTTCTATAAAACTTACCACCGTATTGCTGAGTTATATTATTGGCCTGGCATGCGCAAATCCATTAAAAGGTACATCTCTAAATGCATAGTTTGTGCTACTTGTAAACCAAGTAACTTACCACAAGCTGGTCTTATGGGTTCTTTTAGAAATATTAATTTCCCTTGGCAGATGATTTCTCTAGATTTAATTGGTCCATACCCTCGTAGCTATACAGGAAATACTTATTGTCTCGTAGTAGTGGACTATTTCACCAAATTTCCTTTGGTTTGCCCTCTTCGGAAAGCCACAGTCCCAGCAATTATTAAGTATTTGGAAGAACAAGTATTTTTAGTATTTGGTGTTCCTCAAATTGTCTCCTGTGACAATGGGCCCCAATTTATCTCGAACGCTTTCAAGACTCTTATGTCCAAATATAGGGTGCAGAAGATTTTCTATAATGCTGCATATCACCCTCAAGCGAACCACTCAGAACGTGTAAATCGTAGTATTGTTACCGCTTTAAGGTCTTATACATTTGAGGACCATAGGTCGTGGGATCAATACATTCATTCTGTTGCCCAAGCCATAAGGACTTCCACTCACGAGGTCACTAAATGTTCTCCCGCGTATCTTAACTTTGGTCGAAATGTTCCTCTCTCAGGCGATTATTTTGGTTTAATTTCCGATAATGCAACTACTTTACCACAAGTTTCTGAGAATCTTCATCGACTAGAGGATCTCCAAAATCTACCCCCTATATTTGCCGATATTCGGAAGAGATTGAAATCTTCTTATTTACGTTCCCAGAAATATTATAATTTAAGGAAAAGACCGTTACGTTTTATCCTGGAGACCGAGTCCTAAAACGAAATTTTGTGAAATCAAGTAAAAATGATGCCATAGCGGCGAAATTTTGTCAGAAGTATATTCCATGTACGGTTTTAAAAGTCATATCGCCTCTTGTCTATGAACTAAAAGACAATTCGTCCAATAAACGAATTGGTCGTTTTCATGTCAAAGATCTCCTACCTGATAAAACAGTCATGGATTCTGAGTCCTCGACCTCAGAGGATGATTAGGTATTAACTTGCGTTCTGCATTAATTTTGGAACCTTTTATCGCAGTCTGCAACTTGCTAGTTTCCTAAAAAAACTCTTATTTTTGCTATTTGGTAATTATTATTTTTACCTCTGCTCTTGATTTTACCTTGATAGTTAAGTGTTCACATATATTATGGACTCAGCGTTTGCACAGGGAATGTCATAACATTTGTCTGGTGTAATAAATGCATTATACAGGGTATTCCATTATTATCACTTCTCAAAATATTAGACTGTTATAGGTAAATTGCTTTTAAATATTGTCTTTTCACTTTTATTAGTAAATTTTGTTGTATATGGGTATATAGGTGTATCTAAGCATAATACGTGGGTTCGAATTCGTTGATCAAATTCCGGACTAGATCGTTAGCGGATTTCGTAATCCATGCTATATTTTGTGATGGATGTACTTTTACCTGGAGTCGCTATGTGGCGAATATGGTCGTTGACCATCTTCGGTTCAGTAGCATAGATTAAGTCTTCATCAAGTTATACAATGGATTTTTTTCTTGTACAAGGCGATAACCCAATACCTTTAATATTAATTTCGTTGATGGTTGTTATATCAATAATTTTGGGAGAATACATTCATTAGCTGTTGTTTAGTGACTACTCTAATATTTGGTTTTCGTTTTCTTATGCATTGGTCCACTATAGTAGTCCAGTTCGGACCTCTTCTGTCATTGATTTTAGGAACTGATCTATAAATATACGGTTTCAGATGAAATTGTTTGATTTTGGTTCTTAAATTTTAGTTTTACCTTTGAGAAATTGTAGTTAAGAACTTACTTGTGTTGATGCTTATACATGTGTTAGTATAAAAATACACTGATTATCAAACGTTTTGGTATATCGTACACTGAAATCAGCTGTAGCCTTAGGCTATAGATTTATCGGATACAGATATTAAGTTAGGTTATCTTTAGGTTACCTTTCAATGATTATTACCTGTGATTATATTAAGTCAATTCGGGAATGGATTATGAATTATACTGACGGAACCATATTTGGATGGATACGATAATGGCTATCCATTTGTGGAACTGTTTTGTTTGTCCATTTTTTGTTTTGCTGTGCATTCTTAACTACCTGGTTTATATCTGCATTGGATATATAATATATTTAACTTAGCGTATCGTACTTCACTTTATCTTATCTTATCTTATCTTACCTAAGAGAGTTATGTTACATCTCTATTTCCTTACCTTAAGTTATCTTTGATACCATGTTTTGAATCGGTTGGAGAATATCCTGGTTACTCTCGGTTGAATATGTCAACAATAAATTTTGTGTTCATCTTTGGATTAACTTAGGTGCTAATATCCAAATCGATAGTGAGTCCGATAGTGAGTAAGGCCAAATTTAATGGTTCTTTATGTAGTTGGGTGGATACTTTGTTTTAGTCAGGAATATTTTTTTCTAGTACCTTTAGTTCACGTTGATCACAATTTGGGGTTACGTGTAATCTAAGCCTTTAATGTGAACGATTTAATAAGTTTAATTGATGTAAGTAATGGTACAACAAGAATAACTATTAGTAAACTTTAAGATACCTAGTATACGGTTCATTCGTAAATAAAGTCTGGATGCAGATCATCAGACTAGACCTTGTCTACGTTAAGGAAGGAAAAGTTCCTTTCTCGCGATCTCCGTAAACCATACCGGTTCCGGAATCTTGGGAACTTACCTTGATGCACTCTTGTGTTGGATCCACACAAGTGTGTCATACTTTTGTGCCCGCACTCTTCCATGCTCGGAAGCATGAGAAGTGTTGCCTTTTATTTCCCTTGTGTAAATATGTGGTATAATGTGGATGTTTACCCACTTTGAGCCAAATTCAAAATTAATGTTTTAGGTTAGATTAGATTAGTTAGTTGATGTACTAATCCTATCTTTAACTTTGTGGAGTGGTTGTGACTGTAACTACAGCTACAACTGCTAGGAGCTACTACTCCTGACCCATATTAAAGTACTAACCCTGCCAAGAATAAACTTCGTTTTGGTTTTTGCCAGAATAATTTTCTGAAGGAAAATTATATCGAGTGGAGGGGGAATGTAGCGTTCCGCTACGTTTACGAGTAGCCACTCCCGACAACCGTAATAATTAACATCGAATAACAAAAAGTTACCTTACGATCGAGGTAGGAAAATGAAAACAGAATTAGTGCTAGCTAACCAACGACTTAAGAAGGTCAAATACAGACAAATATGTGTTGGAGAAAAAACGGCAGATGTCATACATAAAAGAATAGGAGATATTCAATAAATCTATTTTGGAATTGCAATTACAAAGCAAGCTAAATATATCTGTAAAGATATAATATTCCTAAAATGAACGTCTGGTAAGTGATTTTATTTTAAAATTTCTTTTGGAAATTTAGGAAACACATATATCAAAATGAATAATTTTATACCTTAAAAAGTCAAATCTAGCAAAGTTACTTTTAGAAATATATTACTTAAGTAATAATGTAATTTCATTTTGGATAAATGACCTTCCCATTTATGTGGAAGAATATGTTCGGTTATCTTTTGTAACCGGTCTGTCTCACCTTGTATCCAGGAAAAAATTTCTAGATACCTAATGAGAACCTCTCTTTTTAGCCGTACCTAGAGAATTATAAAATAGAACCAAGCTTTTAATATCCCACAAAGACAACTTATATGGAAAATGCACTAAGAATAACATTCCTATTAATTATCTGGAACGTAAATCTTCCCTAAGATGTGTATACTCCTAGAGCCGCTTACCGTCTGATAAACCGGCACGTCCATAAGCCAACACTTGGAATTAGAGCTGAAGGAATTTCATCTAGATTGGAACAAAGATAAGTGTACTTAATTAATGTTCTCATTTATAGACCGAATTGTGTTCCGCAATATATTATATATTTATTCTACATTTGTTGTTAAGCATTAGATTATTTTTTAACTTCCCTTATCATATCTTTTACTATCGGTTGTGTCTACACAACAAATAATATGTTGTCAATTTTTCATCTAAATCTCAATGCATGTAAGGGAACATAAGTACTTATAGACCTAGAGCATTGGTCTCTATAGGGTTCATTACATAATAACTTAGGTATTGTGGTAGATAATATACAAGTATATTAATACGGTATTATGAAGAATATCATCTGGTTCTGTTGACTAGCACTCACTATTGTTTTTCTGTCTCTTTATTGTTTGTATCTGAAAGAAACGTAAACTCATAGAAATCATTTAATAGTCGGAAACTTTTACGTTATCTGCTTATATCTTGGCAACCAAAATTTTAACATTACTCATATTCATTATTTATATTATTAATTAAATTTTACTATTATATATTCATCTTGCAAGCCAATGTTTTACATTATTATACATTATTTATATTTTAGCTAGAAATTTTACATTATATATATATATATATATATACATTAGTTACCAAAATCTTACTTTACATATATCTAGGTATTTTTTTTACACAATAAAAATAAGGTATACCTATTGGGTTTGTATCATTTCACCTGCACCTGATATCTCTCAACTATATGTGTTCATATAATATTTTATTTCAGGATTAAGTTATTTGGATTGTTTATATCTTTCTCCTTATTTCTCTCTCTCTCTTTCTCTCTCTCTCTTTCCCCCTCTCTCTCTTTCTATATCTCTCTCTCTCTCTATATATATATCTCTCCCTATATCTCTCTCTCTATATATCTCTCTCTCTATATCTCTCTCTCTCTCTTTTCTAGTCTCCCACACTGTTCTATCAACGAAGTAAAGGCTCTAAAAGGCATTTACTTCTGGCGCCCATCTTTGGTTTATTGATCATAGGTCAGTTCTTTTCTTTTAAGTATTTCATTACTTTTTAATTTTTCTGGTTTCTTCCTTTATCACTATCTCTTTCTCCCCTAAACAACAGCACGAAAATAAGCCGATCTCCACTTCCTGAGCTTTTACGTCTCATCCTCATCCTCATAATTAATTTGTTATCTTCATTCTAATTTTAACTTGTTAAGCCGTTTCTCACTACTCCTTTCTCTTCATCAATCAAATTTTAGTACCAAAAAAAAAAATATAACCCTACTATAAGGGTTACAAAACAAACAATAAAATTAATACATTTATAAATTTTTTTTTATGTCCGAAATAAACTCTTCCACAGTATAATAACATTTGGTAAGCAATAAGCTTCTAATGGATTTCTTAAATAAATATTTATTCATTGTTCTATATTTTTTTTGGTAAAACGTTAAACAATCTAATGCTCATATACTTTACTGACATTTCAAATTTACTCGATCTATGACCAGGTACCCTCAGCAAGTCGCCACCTCGTGTCGAATAATTGTGGAAACTAGAATTTCTGTCATACATATGAATATTATCAACAGCATATAGTAACATTCTGAAGATATAAATACATGGAAAACTTAAAATATTATTCTTAATAAATATGGGATTACAGCTCTCAAGAGGTCTAATTCCAAACATTTTTCGTATTATACGTTTTTGTGTTATAAATATTCTGTCACTGTTGACTGCAATCCCCCATAAAACTATGTTGTAACAAAGTCTACTATAAACAAGGCTATAGTATACATTTAAAAGCGCAGAGATGGGCATAATATTTTTAATACGGGATAATGCATAGTACGACTTATTAAGGGACTTACTGAGCATGTCTATGTGAACTGACCATTTTAATTTTGAGTCGAGATGGATACCTAAAATTTTTGTATGATTTGAGGAATCCAGTAGTACATTGTTAAAACTTAGATGTAGTACAGGATTTACAGAATTTAAGTTATTAAAATATATTACTTTTGTTTTGTCTACATTTAAAATTAGGTTATTAGATCGACACCAGTCATTAAACCGAGCTAAAAAACTATTGCAAGTAGATGCCAATTTCTCATAGGTCTGTGCTGAGACCACAAGAGAAGTATCATCTGCAAATAACGTCAGGTCCAAAATATCAAACTGGTTAGATGCATCGTTAATAAACAACAAAAAAATCAGGGGTCCTAATACAGAGCCCTGTGGAACTCCCAGATTAATAAAACGTTCCTCCGAAATAGCTTCATTGATTTTAACAGAAATGATCTTATCTGATAGATAATTGATTAGCCAATCTAAAAATATGCCTCTAAAACCAATATTATACAGTTTATTGCTAACAAAACGACTATCAAGACAATCAAAGGCACGGGTTAGATCAAAAAAGAGACCTGCCACATATTCACCTGCATCCAAAGATCTGTAGACCCTTTCACAAAATCTGCAGGTAGCAGACTGAGTGGATCTACCGGTACGGAAGCCATGTTGACAATCACTTACAATTTTAAATCTACCCAAAATCTCAGACATACGGTTATACACAATTCTCTCAAATATTTTGGAAAGTACACACAATAAGGAAAGAGGTCTATAATTTGAAATGTCTTCCGGATCGTCTTTTTTGTAAATAGGAATAACGATTTCTTTTTTTAGAATACTTGGAAAGACTCCTTTACCTATTGATAAATTTATCAAATATGCAATGTGGTTTATTATATCAGATGACATAGCCTTTAATACTCGTATCGAGATAGAATCAAGTCCAGTACTTTTTTTATTTTTTAAATTATTGATCACATTCATTACCTCATTACCAACAACAGGTCTAAAGAAGAAACTGTTTTTAAGAATAGTAGAAGATGTGCAACTATTAGATCGAGAATTCCCAAAATGATTTGACAGTTTCTCTTCGGTTACTGTAGCAAAATAATCACAAAAAACTTCAGACAACTGCTTAGAATCAGTACAACTTTCACCATATATATTTAATGCTATGTTTTTTTGGATAGACTTCCTGCCAGTTTCCTTGTTAACAAGATTCCATACAGTCTTATTTTTATTACTTGAATTATTTATCAATTGATCATGGAATTTCAATTTAGATTTTTGTAATAGTTCCGCGTGGTCTTTCTTAATTTTGTTATAATTTGCAAGAGAATTGGCACCTTTTAGTTCCTTATTAAGCCAGTAAGCATTTTTTAAATGAACACTATGTAACGGTCACGTTACAAAATTAGCTCTTTAATTATTATTATAATTATTTTCCCTCGGTCTCCATTTAAATTCTCTAATTTCTCGTATAGGACTACTGGGGTGACGTCATACCTCGGTGATGGAACGTACTCCACCTATCGAGAATGATTTCGTTTTCTGAGAGAATTTGACGTTCACCTTGGCGGAGAAACGTCTCTCGTTCGTTACTTGGTTTGTGGCTGCTAATTAAGTGGGTTGGTTTGGTACTTGGTACTGGTACCATGAAATGGCGAATGAGTTCCATACACCTTATTTTATAACATCCATCCAGTTTTTTTAAGTAAAAAGTTACCAGCAAGGGTTGTCTGGAGTTAGGGAGACATGTGTGTGACAACTCCTGTTGGAGCCTAATAGGAATCATTAGCCATTTGGAAGAAACCCTAACATGAAAACGTAGCCCTTTGACCACCTAGGGAAACCACTGCAGCCACGGTCAAGTCACCATTGGGAGTATGTCTATTTGGGAGCAAGCTATGGGAGCGTTCCAGCTCAATTTTCGTCTTGGCACCTGGGCCTACAGGAGTCATGGGGTCGCACCATCCTGGTGCATCATTTTCTAGGATGCAACCGCAACCTCGTTTGGGAACATTTAGTGAGGTGTTTTAGTAACTATTGGTTTTTTTTTATATTTCAGACTATCTGTTAAATACACTATGTTTTTTTCCAGATTTAGGTTACCTCTAGTCTTTCTTTTTTTTCCTTACTTCTGTTGGAGTACCTATATCTTTCTTTTTTACTTTCACTCCAACAGAAGTTTTCTTATTTTTGTTACACTGGCTGCCCAATGCGTGGTGCCAACCGTTTTATGGTTCTAAGACAGTAGTTCTTTTAGTTCAATTTTCTTTTATTGGAATTTTCTGTTTTATTAACTTTTTGATATCTTTGTATACATGTTACTTCTGATTTATTTTTGGTCTTTAAAATTTTACGAATACTAAACAGGTAGACTTATGCTGCTTTTGGTTTTGATTAGTTTATTTCGATACCTCATTTTTAGTTTTAGTGGTACAGCTCATATCTTAGTTTGGATTTTGTATTTTTATTGGAAACTTATTTATGTATTTAGATTGAGTATACATAACTGACATTATGTTCTATTAGTTAAATTTTTATTCCTTCTACCAATGGTAGTACGTTTGCGCATACAATTAATCGTTGAATATATGCATATTTTTTTTCTAGTGTGGTTATATTTTACACCTAACTAGAAGTTATTTTCAGTATTTAGGTATTTTATTTACTTTATTGATTTGAGTATTTATATATTTTGCTGGCATTTTGATTTGTTGGTGTGTCGCTAATATTTTCTCCATATGTATCTTTGTCTTACAAACTTTAGATTATATTTTATATTTGTTATTTTTGATATTTGGGTTGTTTGTTAAGACAGGCACACACCACAAAGCAATATCAGTCCAGAAAATAACTTCTATACATGATACGTTGAATTCGCATGGTTCGGATGGTTACAGATGGTCATCCAAATTATTTTATTTCTTTAATTGGTAGTGTTAAACATAACAATTATAATTATTGTATGGTAAAGTAGTTCCATTATCCATCTCATCTTCTAGGTTGTTAATTTTGATAATAATATTATATCAGTGTGGGTACCATAATATAATTACTGCTATTATAAATCAGGTAGATACTTTAGGTTGATATTTAAATATAAATTCTTTATTAGTTAGGAAACATTGATACTATTTTCCTACTAAGTTATAGAACAGTCTTCAGAAGAAGATTACCTTAACAGTGTTGTTCAAGCTAATCTCTTCTTCTGTTTGTCTTTAGCTTAGCTCAATCTTTAGTATGGTTATAAATTTTAGTCCAATATTGTTTTTTTTATCATATGATAATGCAGGTACCCACATAAATTGCTTGATTTCATCTTTGGCTTAGTTTTGATGACTTTTGTTTATTACTTATTAATTTAATTATTATGTAGTACTTTATGTATGAGTTTATTTTTTTTTGGTATTAGGTATGGTGCATTTTAATTATTATTATGAGTCAATATTATTAATTGCTAATCCTGTCAATAGGATTATACAATTAATAAGAACTTCACTTGTATTTTTGTCTAGTTTTTGCACACCTAACCCCTAAGTTAGAAGGGTTGTTGAGTATTATATATTTATATATTTGGATAGGTGAACTCATACAAGTACTCTTGTTTAATATGGATATTATGATGGAACTATGTTACACTACCATATCTCAGGTTATGTGTTATATTATTTTGAATATTTGATTACTTACTAATTTTTTATTATTTTTATATCTTGTTATTGGATTTGCCATTTTGGAAAGATGGTGTATTTTTTTTAATTTGTTATTCGGTTACTCTATTGACATTTGTCTCCAATATCTTAAATGCTTTATAATAATTCAGATCCTTAGGTCCTACACAGTATGATTCTGGAATTAGTTTGGAATGTTGATGTATATGTGAAGTCTTGAGTCTCCCATATTTCTACTTATGAATTAGTCTGTTGATACTCTGATTTGTGAATGCGTGGGTTCGAAGTTGTTGTTCGGTAACTGGCCAGTGCTGTTCGATTAAATTTCGTAATCTATGTCTTTCATGGCTGAGTATGCAGATGTTTATTTATCATAATATTTCTGGTCAGGAAATGTCTGCAACAGGTCCTAACCATTCTAGTGTTAGTCCAATTATTCCAGTTACATTTTTACCATTTGATAGGGAAGTGTTTAGTTGATATTACGTCTCGTACTTCATAGTATGTCTGTTTGTTGACTATCCCTATACATCGTAGATTCCTTAATTTAGTATTTGAGGTGTTTAGACAAATGAGTTGTTCATTTGAGTATATTCCCATTTCTTTCCTTAGGCATTAGTTTTGTTATTTAGATTTTGGAACATTTCCTGAATAATTCCATGTATGTGAGAATGCATGAATCTGCAGTTTTATTTAAAACTTGTTGCTCGTTCTCGTCAATTTTTTTTTCTTATCACTTATCCTATTTTTTTTCCTATCACCTATCACATATTTTTTTGCCTATCACTTATCATAGTGTCATAGAACTTATGAGTTCATCATGTATTCTTTTTCTTTCTTACTTATTCTTACGTTATTAGTACTTTATCTGTGTCTGGTTATTCTCATACATCTGTTGTAGCAATATGCTATAGTTCACGAATACCAGCATGAATTAAGTTATGTATTTTCTAGAATATTTTAGTCAATACACTTTAGGTATTTATCTTACCTTTGATTTAGTTTGGTTACATCTCTGTTACTTAGTCCGTTAGTAATTTATTCTGACTTATTTTGATTACTTAGTTTGGATAGGTCCATATTACCGGATGAGGGTGTATGTAGACCTAATTTAGTTATTTTGTTCAGTATTAGTTACCATTGGATCCAATAATTTAGTTTATTTAGTAAGAATTGGTCCATAAATTTTCCTGATCGTTCTTCTTTGGATATACTCTAATATAAATCTGGTGTCCATTGATAGTCCGATTCTGGATAAGGGTCCGATTCTTCATTTATTTTGTGTATTTGGTTGGATAGGTTCGTATCACCGGATGTGGGTGTACGTAGACCTGATCTGTTTATGTGGTTTAGTATTGGTGTGAATTGGTCCATAAATTTGCCTGGTCGTTCTTCTTTGGATATGCCTTTTATGAATCTGGTGTCCACTGATAATTCGACTTTGGATTAAGTGTCCGATTCCACATTTATTTTGGTTAGTGAGTTTTGGATTCCTTTGGTATGTTCAGCATTGGGATTATTTGGCATTAGTGAGAATTGTTCCATAAATCTTCCTGATTGTTCTTCTCTGGATATACTATTATGAATCTGGTGTCCATTGTTAGTTCGGTTTTGGATAAAGTGTTCAATTCTTTACTTATTTTAGTTACTGATTTTTTTTTAATTTCACTTTGGTATATTTACTTGTGATGGTTCGAATTGGCTCACACCTTTTCCTGGTTGTTCCGTCCTTGGATATACCCTTTATAAATCTGATGTCCATGGATAGTTCAATTTTGGTTTTGGTGCCCAGTTCGACACTTAGCATTATTATGAACTTTAGTGCAATATTTAGTTCTGTTTTGACTTTTAAGCAATAATATGTCAATATTTGGTAGCAGAGAGTAACATAGTAACATTTTAGTATGAGTTTGAGTCATATATGTATTTATTTTTCCTTGAACCTTAGTTTATGCTTAGTGGTAATCTTGCGAATCAACGTGGATTGTTAGACTATTGTAAATTTAGTTTTTAATATTTTGAAGTTTAGAAAAAAAAAATTTTATGGATAAAATTTTTTTCCCGAGTAGAAGGGGATTGTAACGGTCACGTTACAAAATTAACTCTTTAATTATTATTATAATTAATTTCCCTCGGTCTCCATTTAAATTCTCTAATTTCTCGTATAGGACTACTGGGGTGACGTCATACCTCGGTGATGGAACGTACTCCACCTATCGAGAATGATTTCGTTTTCTGAGAGAATTTGACGTTCACCTTGGCGGAGAAACGTCTCTCGTTCGTCACTTGGTTTGTGGCTGCTAATTAAGTGGGTTGGTTTGGTACTTGATACTGGTACCATGAAATGGCGAATGAGTTCCATACACCTTATTTTATAACATCCATCCAGTTTTTTTAAGTAAAAAGTTACCAGCAAGGGTTGTCTGGAGTTAGGGAGACATGTGTGTGACAACTCCTGTTGGAGCCTAATAGGAATCATTAGCCATTTGGAAGAAACCCTAACATGAAAACGTAGCCCTTTGACCACCTAGGGAAACCACTGCAGCCACGGCCAAGTCACCATTGGGAGTATGTCTATTTGGGAGCAAGCTATGGGAGCGTTCCAGCTCAATTTTCGTCTTGGCACCTGGGCCTACAGGAGTCATGGGGTCGCACCATCCTGGTGCATCATTTTCTAGGATGCAACCGCAACCTCGTTTGGGAACATTTAGTGAGGTGTTTTAGTAACTATTGGTTTTTTTTATATTTCAGACTATCTGTTAAATACACTATGTTTTTAACAGATAGTCTGAAATATAAAAAAAAAAAACAATAGTTACTAAAACACCTCACTAAATGTTCCCAAACGAGGTTGCGGTTGCATCCTAGAAAATGATGCACCAGGATGGTGCGACCCCATTACTCCTGTAGGCCCAGGTGCCAAGACGAAAATTGAGCTGGAACGCTCCCATAGCTTGCTCCCAAATAGACATACTCCCAATGGTGACTTGGCCGTGGCTGCAGTGGTTTCCCTAGGTGGTCAAAGGGCTACGTTTTCATGTTAGGGTTTCTTCCAAATGGCTAATGATTCCTATTAGGCTCCAACAGGAGTTGTCACACACATGTCTCCCTAACTCCAGACAACCCTTGCTGGTAACTTTTTACTTAAAAAAAAAAGAATGGATGTTATAAAATAAGGTGTATGGAACTCATTCGCCATTTCATGGTACCAGTACCAAGTACCAAACCAACCCACTTAATTAGCAGCCACAAACCAAGTGACGAACGAGAGACGTTTCTCCGCCAAGGTGAACGTCAAATTCTCTCAGAAAACGAAATCATTCTCGATAGGTGGAGTACGTTCCATCACCGAGGTATGACGTCACCCCAGTAGTCCTATACGAGAAATTAGAGAATTTAAATGGAGACCGAGGGAAAATAATTATAATAATAATTAAAGAGCTAATTTTGTAACGTGACCGTTACAACTAGACTGCTTAACTTCCGGAGTAATCCATTTTTTATTGCAAGTCTGCTTACTGATATTATACCGTTTTACTGGACAGCAATAATCTAATACATATATTAAACTACTTATAAAATTTTCAAATGATTTATCAACATTATCGGTTAAATAAATATCGTCAAAGTCAGTTACAGATAGCACAGAAGAATTTGTTTAAGATTGTTGTCAGACAAGTCTCTAAAATATTTATAATTAGGCTGGTCATTGGATTTAGTACAGCTACTATTAACGTCTACTACAAATTCCAAACTGATTGTTCTATGGTCACTTAAATGCGCTTCAAAAACATTAGAATTGCATTGAAGTATATTAGCTGTATTGGTTATAATATAGTCAATCTTACTGATAGAAGTTTGGTTGAAACAATTTGTCGCTACCCTTGTGGGAACCATAGAGGTTATGCTAAGATTGTAGCTCATTAGAACATCGTTAAAAAGAATTTTAAATAAACTATTTTCTAAATAATCAATGTTTAAGTCACCACAAATAAAAATATCGTCAACATACCTATTACAGAGTTCAATCGTATAGGAAAACTGCTTCAAAAACAAATAAAAGTCCCCACTGGGAGGCCTGTAGATACTGATGACTGCAACTTTTCTTTCACAAAACATTATTTTTACCGCACTGCACTCATAATGCATCTCCACAGCGAACTGGCACACATTGATGATCTGATATTCATACCCACATTTCACATACAGAACTGATCCGCCATGCTCATGGATAGGTCGACAATAACTGGTTACAAGATCGTAACCCGGAATTACCATTAGAGATATTTCATCCTGCTTACACCAGTGCTCCGCAATACTGACGACAATGGGATTTTCTTGGTCAAGCAGAATTTCCAACCTTTCAAGTTTGTTTCTAATAGACGCTGTATTTAACTGTATAATTTTAAAAATTGCCGTATGTTTTGTTTCATTGTCGATAGATACTTCTACTCGATTTGCTCTTTCTTTTTCCTCAATTGAACAAAATTTCGTATACAGGCTTTGTTTGGCCAAATCGAGGCATCCAACGCCTTATTGTAATTTGCTTTCGAGATTTCCACTTTGAAAGAAGAATATATATCAGGACGACGAGATAGAAGAGCTGAGTAGCTGGCTTCTGGCAGGTTTTTTGATAAAAAATATTGAAGGTCTTCTGCAGATGTTTGCGGTTTTAGATTAAATACGTGTAAAGCAACTGTTTGATCCACTCCTTCTACATTAGAATTTCCAGAATAGTTACCCACTAATAAGTTTTTTTTGGGTGTTATTTTTTTGTAAGTCACTTTCTGCCAATCCGTAGGAATGTTACTGCTTATTTGCATGTTGGCATCTCCAGTCTTTTCGGTTCGACTAGATGCAGGTATTATATTTTGCGCTCGGTTTATGGCTTCGCTGACATCTTTAGCGCTAATTGAATTGTTTTCCTTATATTTCTCCTGGCCTATTGTTGACTCTGGTGAATTGAATATTTGTTTATTGTTATCAGCTTTGTGTTTAGATTTTTTAAATAAAGAATAGTCAGTTTTTTCCGGAACTTGTTTTGTTTCTAATTGTTTTAATGAGTCAATTTGGATATTTAATAGGAATATTTTTTCCTTTAGTTCTGATATTAAGAGATCTTTTTGTTTGATAATATATTTAAAGATGTGTATATCTACCTTATTTTCTGTCGACGCAGCTAAGTTTTCGATGGCATCGAAAAATTTGGCATCACAGTCGCCGTTTGCTTTATCTTCGGTTTTTTCACAACATTTAGTAAAAACTTTGTCAAAAATTTGTAACTCCAGTTTTTTGGCACAACTGGGATGATAACAGCTATCACATATTATACACTTTACCGGTGAAACAACTTTAGATTTACATTTTCTGCAAACTATATTACTACTGATATCGGCAGTGTTATTTGAACGTGCTTCTCCTGCCATGGCTACTGACTAACTGATGGCCTTAAAGTAATTATAATATATGCAATAAACTAATATTTAGATATTATTTACTAATTTATTTCAAATATATCTTATTGTGTTCATGTTTTAATGAAATTAATGCGAGAATTCGATGAAATAAAATAATTTTGACATAATTTTCGAAAGTCAAATCAGTAGACAATATAAGTGGTGTGGAGTCGTCGTCATGGAAGCCAAGATCGTCGTCGTGCTAACCAATTATGCTGAAACTTTGGTTTTGACAACCTTGTCAAAGATTTAATTTGTGTATGTATTTTCATATTATGTAATTAAATTAATTGATTAAGATTTGGTCACTTTTTAAAGACTCGTAGAAAAAATATTGTTCCTAACGCTTGCAGAAAGTCTCTTTTCCGCACTCGACTGCTTGCCGAACTCCCGCTTCGCGTCATTCGGCAAAATGCAGTCGCGTGCGGAAAAGTATGACTTTCTGCACTTCTTAGGAAAATATCAATTTCAGCATAAATTAATATACGATTATATACGTGGAATATAACATAATTTTTCCTATTTAAAGTATATAGTCGGAGAGATAGAAGCGGATTTTGTGCGTGATAAGTAATATGGAAAAACTATACGGGGATATGTTGAATTAGTTATGTACATGACTTTCACCAACGGCCGGAAACCAGAGTTGGGGCCGAGGGTAGTTATAAGGGTTCAAAGTCGCGGATTCTATTATTTTTTTATGACGCTCATGATCGAGATAGTGCACCAAAATTTGGGAATAAGTGTCATGACGTAACTAAGTAAAATATCTAGGGGCGGAACGCTGCGTGGCCGACAAAGGGGTGGGGTAGGGGTGAATATAAAAAATATAAAGGGTTTTTTGCGACGTTCGTGATTGAGATAGTGGACCAAAATTTGGGAATAAGTAGATCATGACATTACTAAGTAAACTCCCCAGAGCCGGAAACCAGAGTTGGGGCCGAGGGTAGTTATAAGGGTTCAAAGTCGCGGATTCTATTATTTTTTTATGACGCTCATGATCGAGAGAGTGCACCAAAATTTGGGAATAAGTAGGTCATGACGTAACTAAGTAAAATCTCCAGGGGTGGCACTCTGCGTGGCCGACAAAGGGGTGGGGCAGGGGTGAATACAAAAAATATAAGGCGTTTTTTTGCGACGTTCGTGATTGACAGAGTGCACCAAAATTTGGGAATAAGTAGGCCATGACATAACTAAGTAAAATCCTCAGAGCCGGAAACCAGAGTTGGGCATGAAGGTAGTTATAAGGGGTCAAATTCGCCGTTTTTATTATTTTTTTTTTGTGACGCTCATGATCGAGATAGTGCACTAAAATATAGGAATAAGTAGGTCATGAAGTAACTAAATACAGTCTTCAGGGGGTAGAACGCTGCTTGGCCGATAAAGGGGTGGGGGTAGGTGTGAATATAAAAAATATAAGGGTTTTTTTGTGACGTGCTAGATTGAGATAGTGCACCAAAATTTGGGAATAGGTAGATCATGACTTAGCTAAGTAAAATCCCCAGAGCCGGAAACCAAAGTTGGGGATGAGGGTAGTTTTAAGGGGTCAAATTCGCAGTGTGTATTATTTTTTGTGACCCGGCACAACATTTGTCCCCCACGCAGCGTTCCGCCCCTGGAGATTTTACTTAGTAATGTCATGATCTACTTATTCTCAAATTTTGGTGCACTATCTCGATCACGAACGGCAAAAAAACCCCCATATATTTTTATACTCACCCCTGCCTACCACCCCTTTGTACCCCAAGCAGCGTTCCGCCCCTGAAGATTTTACTTAGTTACACCATAACCTACTTACTCCCAAATTTTGGTGCACTATCTCCATCATGAGCGCCACAAAAAAAAATAATATAAACCGCGACTTTTACCCCTTATAACTACCCTCGTCCGCCACTCTGGTTTCCGCCTCTGGGGATATTACTTAGTTACGTCATGACCTACTTATTCCCAAATTTTGGCGCGCTATCTCGATCATGAGCGTCACAAAAAAATAATTAAAACGGAATTTTGACCCCTTATAACTACCTTCCTTCCCCACTCTGGTTTCCGGCTATGGGGATTTTAATTATTTATGTCATGGTCTACTTATACCCAAATTTTGGTGCACTATCTCAATCACCGAACGTCGCAAAAAACCCGTTATATTTTCTATATTCACCCCTACCCCCACTCCTTTGTCGGCCACGCAGCGTTGAGCCCATAGAGATTGTACTTAGGTACGTCATGACCTACTTATTCCAAAATTTTGGTGCACTATCTCGATCATGAGCGTCATAAAAAAATAATAAAATCCGCGACTTTGACCCCTTATAACTACCCTCGGCCCCAACTCTGGTTTCCGGCAACGTGAAAGTCATGTACTGTTCTTACGATGTCAGTTGGACCAGAAGCATTTTTGGGGTCCGGTCAATAATTCTACGAAGAGCATAGAAATAAAGATAAACCATATAAACATTTGCTTGCTTCAAAATTGATCACTCCTTGTATTAGTCCACATGGACGCGGGTGTGGCTTACTACTTTCTAACGTATCTTATTGGGCAATACTGAAGAGTAATTGGTCAAATTGTTCGGAAGTGCTTAGGCTCAAATCATATCGTTATCTGGTCAAAATACCTTCTCATGTTTCAAAGGCGGCAAGCAATATAAACACTAAATAAACAGTGTCGTCGTCATAACTTACAATTATTTTATTTTTATAATATATTTTTTGTCTTATTTCTTTAGTACTTAAAAAATGAATAAGCACATTAAATTGCATTTGTAAGTATTATATACTTTTAATGATCAATTTTAAATTTTATTGTATTGTATTATACTGAAACTGTATTGTTTATACAGGATGTCCCATATATTATGCGAGATTTAATGACGTCAATTTGCTCAGTCCGCTGATTGGATAATGTAATTAATGGAATTTTTCATGTTTCATATTTTTATTTTTTCCATATTTTCCTTTCTATGTGTCCATATCTAAGAGCCATATATGAGGAGAGGGAGTGTACATTGATTGAAGACTCTTGATTTTAGGTTTTTGGGGGTATTTTTTTTTCTTTAGAATAAAAGACAGTTTTCCGAGTGATGCCCAGGCCAATCTTATTATTTTTTTTATTTCTTCGGTCTGATTTTTTTTTATTTAATTTAGTGATTTGTCCTAGAATATCTCTTTTACTTGCTTTATTCTTGTTTGTGCCACTGTAATTATTGGTTCTCCTTGTTGATTGGTCATGGCTTTTGTTTTACTGTAAGCGATGTTCAGTCCCATCTTTGTCGATTCACTATCTAGTGCTTCCATCATTCTTGGTAATTCTTCACTATTTTCTGTTTTACTACAATATATATACTTACAAGTCAAAAGTGACATTTGGAAAAATTGTGTAGCTCAAGTTCAAGTAAAATAAAAATATTATCTTGCTTTGTCACCAATATTAATGTCTTCTTCTTCTTTTCCTTCTTCTTCTTCTTGTGTAGACATGACTGTCTGTTTTTCAATTTGGCTCCAGTAAGTTGTCATTCCATCGTTTTCGTGGTCTTCCCACTTAGTTTTGGATCCCGCGTATGAAAAAAAAAGTTGATTAATAGCAAGCTGAAAATTTTTTAATAGCTTAAGGGTGTGTAGTTGGAGAAACTTTGATATATGGGAACCCTGGAATAGGGGAAGTTTTAATTGTGGAACAGGTTAAAAATTTGGAACGGCCAGACCACGAAAACGGCACATGTATTTTGTCCGACAGAACAGACTTAAACTCTCCGAACAGAGATTAAACTCTCATGCAAAAATCAGCCTACTATTTATCACCAAATGGGCGTTTTAATGAGTGGAACATGTAGAATATGTCAAATGACAGGAATTATGACAGCTGATAAATAGCAGTCTGATTTTTGCATGAGAGTTTAATCTCTGTTCGGAGAGTTTAAGTCTGACCGTTCCAAATTTTTAACCACAATTAAAACTGCCCCTGTTACAGTGTTCTCATATATCACAGTTTATCCGACTAGACACCGTTTAAGCTATTAACAAATTTTCAGCTTACTATTAATCAACTTTTTTTTTCATACGCGGGATACAGACCTAACTGATCGTCTTCCTATTGGGGAACCGTCTCTCGCCGTCCTTACTACTTTGTTTTTTGTCATTTGGCTCATGTAGTTGTTCCATTATCTCTTCTGCTTTTTACCCAGTTATTGATGTTGTCCACCTTGCATATCTGTCGTATATCTGCACTTCTACCTCTTCCCATATCCCATCGATTTTTCAAAGTATTTTCATCTCTGCTGTTTCTAGCATTCTTTCTGTCCTTTCTGTATCAAGTCGTGTTTCTGCCGCGTATTTATGTCATTATTGGTCTGATAACTGTTGTGTAAATTGCGCCTTTCACTTCTTTTCCAATATTGGTGTGGTAGTTATAAACACGACAAATGTCGAATCAAGTTCTGAACACACGGATAGTGATATATTTCAACTTGTCAAAAATATGTCCTATGTATAGTATTTTTACTACAAAAGCGATATTACGTACGTCAAAATTTTTGACGTAAGAGAACTGTCAAAACATTAGAATGTGAATTTTCATTATTGCCATGTTTATTATAAACATGGATATAATGAATAGTCACATTCTAATGTTTTGACAGTTCTCTTACGTCAAAAATTTTGACCTACGTAATATCGCTTTTGTAGTAAAAATACTATACAGTAGTAAAAGTGATCTCTTCATTAGTCATGAATTAGACAATTCGACTGGAAGAGGAACTGTTCGTTTTCATGTATTTTATGTGTATATTCAAAGTGTAGTCTTATTTCTTTAGTTCTCAAATTAATAAGCACGTTAAATTTCATTTGTATTATGTATTTTTAATTATCTTTGGTGTCAATTTCATAAAGAAATGTGAACAGTTAACAACATTATTACTGTTTAACAAATATTGAACCATAATTTAAAAATAAAAGTTTACTCATTAATTTCTATTGCGCCGCCTATGTTTTACAAACGGTGCCGACAATTGGTGTCGAATTTTGTTTTTATACTGGTCCAACTGACATCGTAAGAACAGTACACAACTAATTCAACATATCCCCGTATAATTTTTCCATATTACTTATCACGCACAAAATCCGCTCCCAGCTCTTAGACTAATATTTCTTATTAGACAAGGCGAAAACAGCGGGTTTACTAATATAATAATAATATAATATATAATAATAATTCATAATAATAATTTTTAACCTAGTTAATAAGTCTTAAAAAGGGTCATTTTCGCGTTTTTCAAATTTTAAATTGCTTATAACTAGAAAAAGATCAACTTTAGAGAAAAATTATAAGAGACCTTTTTTGTCCAGAATGGTCAAAAAACCCTAAAAAAATTGTCCGAGCCAAAAACACTGATTTTTTCAATTTGATTAAAAAAATTGTTAAAAAAAATTGAACCACTTTTTACGTGGGCGACTTCTTGAACCTTATTCTGGGATGTCTCACGAATGTGATTGTGCAAAAAAAATTCATGGGAATATTTTTCCCAACGGACCCGCCGTTTTCGACTTGTCTATATGTCTATATTTTGTATTATTGTGAATAAATATTTTAGATACATAATTTTCTTTTTTATTCGAGCAATTGGTATTTCGAGTAATTTTCATGTCAAGCAATTCATTTTCGAGCAATTGATTTCGAGTAATTGCGTTCGAACAATTCACGGGTTACCAATTTCCCTTAATTTTCCACGTCACATAAAATACAACACTGTTAGTCCACTTGAACGTCTTGCTAGAAGGTCAATTTGAGCATTAAGTTGAGCTAAGCAGTTAAGTTTTTCAAGATTACAAACTTTTTAATTAAAGTTATGATTTTCTGCAATTATATTTTTTATAAACAAATTTATTCATTTACTCATGTCTGAACGATTTCTAATTTTAAGCATGAATCAAAACTGATCTTATATACTGTTGTGGAATTGTTTTTTTAAGGAAATTCAAAAAAATTAAATTTATATCAACGACAATGAAATGATAGTTTTTCATCACCCTGTATATAGCCAAATTTTTTTAGAATTTAATTTTGCTTTTAAACAAGTGTTTCGGAAAAATTAAAACGATTAGTGATAATTATTCGACGAAATGGTCGGGACATTAACAAAACATTTCGGTGATTAGAAAGTGGAGAGAGCGTTCACGGGACAATAACGTTTTTAAGATCCTTTCGGGAGGTATTTTAATGTGGTATACAAACGGTATTATTTTAGTTGTAAGAGTAGAAAGTAGAAAATAACTAATTATGATTTTCCTTGAATTTGACAAATTTGAAAAGTTATATGGAAGAAGGTTTCTTAAGAAATAAATGGTTGGAGAGAGGTTGTTGTTGAGTGGACGAAAAATATCGGGAGAACGGATAATGGATGTGAGAGTATGGATTTGAGAGAAAAATAAAGTCAGTGTGTAATGGACATCGAGAGAAGGCAGCCGAGTTTTTTAAAAGTGTAGAATCAGTGTGGAGTTGGTGTGATCAGCCTTTGCGAGCAGAATCAAGTTGAAACCAAATCGTCGACCGGTTGAAGAGCAAATTTTGCTGGTCCGAGGGAGATTCGTTTGTTTTTTCTAGAACGAGTAGCTGATTATTATCCGTTTATACACAAGATATTCCAGCAAGTCCTGTGTGTTTTTCGTGGAAGCAGTTTTGACGAGGGGGACTTTTTCGCAACAAACAGAGAGTACGTGTTGAGAGAATCAAGGACAGCGCAATCCAGAAAACGAGGGAGTGAAGAATAAAAGGTTAATCAAATCATTTTTCTGAATGGAGAAAAGTTATTTATATCAAGACCATATTTGTTTATTTGTTTATTGAACAATTTTTTTGTAACGCAGTTAGTCATTTCAAATTTGAGAAATCAATTCAAAAGAAGAAAAGTAAAATTCCTTCAATTTAGTATGAGTAAATAAGAAATTAATTAAATAAATAATTTTGTCAAAACAAGGAGATATCAGAGTTAGAGTTTTAATTTATTAAGTTAGAGATTGTTGCAACAAAGGTAAATTAATATTTTGAATCATATGTACACGGCATTTAATAAAAACAATAGATTACATTTATATAAATTTGAGTGTTGTCAATTTCCCTGTTTCTACCCTGGAAGAAGTAAGCAACTAGAAATACTAGAAGCCACAGATTACAGGTATTGTATCAAATACAAAATTAGCACTGATAATAAAATTAATTGGAAAATTTAATTGGAATTTAGTTATGTCTTTGCAATAAATAAAATAATTGGATAATCAATCAAATTAAGAATTTGCTCTAATTAATCAAAATAAATAGAAAAGGTAGAGCATAACAATACATACTCCTAAACTTTAGCTTCTGCAATCTCTATCTATATTATATTTACTAGATACTATTACAGTACATGTCGGTTTTTATCTTTCTCCGCCATTTCATTTCCATTTTGGTTGATATTTTAGTATTTCCTTAGATATTCGTTGTTTACCTATTCTTTGTATAATATGTCCGTACAAGATAAGAAGAAAATAAATGTTTTTCGCGTATATCGCTATGTGAGGTGGGGGAGTATAACTACAAAAACGATTTGTAATTTCGATAAAGACAACTGTCTCACTATCGTCCCACTTTTAGCAACAATTTATGAACAACGAGCGCATTGTTTGCAATCATTTACCAATACCCGTCTGTTATTAAGTAGGGGTTATGTTTTGGTCAGTAAAATATTGGTTAACTGTACCACCGGAAACAAAATTATCAAAAAGTATACATATTTCAACAACAAAGTTGCGAAACTATATAAAAAATAACTCGAAAAAGAAACTTACAATTCGTTTTATTATAACCATGATTACCCGTTGCAAGATCTACAAATTCACCCATTTTCAGCTCCCAAGAAAAGGAAAACCTTAACTTGATTAAGCAACCTTTTATAGGATATCTGAAGATGGGATGGAATTGTCAGCCCTAAACGGATTTTCAAGGTTATAATACTCATAAAACCGATTGTGAATATTTTCTTACTCTTCTATCTTGCTCACTAATGCAAAAATGCATGTGTAGATGCGCGTTATCATGGATAAAAATAAAATTGGACCCTACAAATGGCACAAAAGCCATACGCTCATTTAAAATGGTTCGTATCTACCTTTGCTTTTATAACTGGATAGCTATCAATACGAATTAAGTCGTTTAGGGCATTGGAACTTAAACCGGTTTAAGCCATAATGAAGCAAATTCGTAGTTTTTCGTTGCTGCATGCAATGTTGCCGAGAACAAATTGCTTTCCTTTTTTCTCCAGAATTTTTAATAAGCTATATTAATTTGCTTCAGTTTAGTTTCATTATTTTCTTGCCCAATTAAGTATAAGTCGAAGAACTAATACGAATAGCACTTGATATAAAGCTGGATGCTGGTTAAAAAATTACTTTCATTAAATTATAGATAAAATGTTTATTGAATAAACCTGCTAATATCTATATCTCTTACTTTATTTAAACAAGCTGGTTAAGCTGGCTTTGTCTTCCATCCTTATTATTCAACAATATACTGGATTGGGGTAAAGTATGGAACCAAGCAAATATCTTTGAAACGAAAAGAACAATATTTATGAAACTTTGCATGCAACTACAGTGACGCAAAAGGCATCTGTTGCTATATTTTCTGTTACTACTCCACTTCCGGTTTCACCGGAAATACCCCTAACTTATTTAATTTAAATAGGACACCCTGTATATTTTTGCGCATTTTAAAAGAACTTGTTATGTTTAATTCATACATACCAAATTTGGTAGAAAAAATTTGTTAAAAAGTGTCTGTAGATAATTTTTTGTATTAATACAATGTAGTAGGAAATAAACGAGTACCATCTATACTGTAGACTAAAATTGTTGTTTACATGCACTGCATGACTTATTTGAATTTAGTATAGTAGGTAAAACTGTTACTGAAGTAATTGACAGAAATAAGTTGTATTAAAAATGGTTCATTTAAGTGAAAAAGATCGTATTGAAATATTAATGATAATTAATCGGTTATGATGAATTTTAATTTTTTGGAAGTGAATTTTCCAAATCGATGGATTGGACGTAGAGGAATCATAGAATCGCCCGCTCGTTCTCCGGACCTCAACCCGTTAGATTTTTTTCTTTTGGGTTGTTATCTACAATCACGTGTTTACGTTAGGCGACTAACATGCTTGCAGGATTTGAGACAAAGAATAATTGATGAATGTGAACTAATACGTGGAGAAATCGTGCAAAAAGTGACTCAAAAATTTGTTTATAGGCTTGCACGTTGTCAGGAGGTGAACAGCAAACATTTTGAACATTTGAAATTATTTTTTTTATTTTTAATATCATGCGTCTAACGTAAATAAATTAACCTATTTTTTAACTGTAAAGAGATTTATTTCTTGTTTTATTAGTTTTTTCTTCCAAATTTGGTATGTATGAATTAAAAACAACAAGTTCTTTTAAAATCTGCAAAAATATACAGGGTGTCCCATTTAAAGTAAATAAGTTAAGGATATTTCCGGTGAAACCGGAAGTGGAGTAGTAACAAAAAATATGGCATCAGATGCCTTTTGCATCACTCTACTTGCATGCAAAGTTTCATAAATATTGTTCTTTTCGTTTCAAAGATATTTGCTTTGTTTCATACTTTATCCCAACTCTGTATATATTACATTCTACAAAGTCTCCTATATAATCGTTTATTGATTGAGTAAAGGATTTCAACTTATTTATTTTAGTTCTGTTCTTTTATTGCTTACTCAAAATCAATTTTATCCAGCAATTAAGCCAGATGTGATTTATTTATATGATTGTATTATCCTCTACTTTTCATTTTAAATGCATTTTAAATTCTATGAAAGTAGTTTTAAATATTCTGATCTAAATAAAGCATTGTGATAATAAATCAACATTGCATTGTAGAATCAAAAATTAATTTTATTACAGGTATGAAAATAAAAATTGCTTTAATCTTTTCATCAGCGAACGGAAATGAAAAAATATCTACTCGTATTAATAGACCCAATCAAAAAATGTACCAAAATCGATTCATTGCAAATTCCAGATTGATTGGAATAATTGCGAAGTTTGGCAGGCCGGATACAATACCGTTTTGTTTGTAGAACAAAAAAAAAAACGACATTTGTTGATGAATTTCGATTTTATTTGATTATTTTTGCCGAAACGAAAGTTATTACCTACTTTTTTTACACGCGCACCTTCTGGCTCGCCGAATTGGGTAAAACAACACGTGAAATTAAAAAAGAGGTAAAGGGATACGTATCGTCACAAAGTCCGTTAGCATTAGCCCTTTTGTGTGGCCTCTATTTCGTTTAACGCCTGAGTTTTGTAACAGGGACCGGGACATCATCAACTAAATTGACATTCGCCATACAGGTTGGGAATTCGACGGAATTCTATAAAAATGATAAATGGGGCTACTTTTCACTCTACTTAGTTATACACTAGAATTATAAAATGGAAGAATTTTTAAATTAGGAATGCTTGTAATAGCAGTTATAATGGAAGAATTAGGAGTTCTTTTTGGAGATTTTTTCTGGGGACTTAATCATTCTTTTCTTTTAACATAGTTTTTTTTTAAATATTCCTTGTTAATTTGAGACGAAATTATCGGTATCGTTCACTATCTAACATACAGGATTTAACGATAGCGCTGCTGACTGGCACATCATATTACGATGTGGATCACCGAGAATGATATAAAAGGAGCTTCGCTGCAACATAATGGGAATTCTACTGGTAAGAATTGATCTAGTAAGGATACTATTGGTAAACGTATTGAATTAAGGCCAAACGATCCTGTGGAAGCGATGAAGTATTGATTAATCGCTGAGCCATTCCTTACCGGACCGAGTACTGATTTGTCTCTCCGATGTCTTTAATGTCTGTATATACTAAATGACTCATCAGATTGTCAGGACAATTACGTGCATTTATTTTGTTCGCAGGTAATCAACAGTATATCTTAGCTTTATCAACCTTCTTTTATTTTTATTTAATTTGATTGCTTTGGTAAAGACCAATTATGCAGACATACCACTATATGACTACAATATATGATATATAACTATAACTAACATTTACATATTTAACTAACATAATAAAAATATATTATATATACAACATAAAATAAAAAGCACATACATACACATATAATACATATTTTTCTAAATGAAAAATCATCCTTCTTTACGATTATAGTGGATAAAGCATTAATATGGTAAAAGTTAACGTGTACAATTTTTTGTTTGTGTTCTAAAATGGAATTAGTTGCAGAATTGCTAACGAAGATATGGTTAGAAATTTACAATTTCATTTTGCACTTCTTGGTGTAATTATATAGGCAATGCAGTATATTAATATTCTTATTGAAAATTATATAGTTTAAATTAATCGGCAAAGAAATTTTTAATCTACCTTCGCAGGGATTGCAATTTTATTTTATTGCAAAAAAAATAATTGTGTTTTGTTATTTACAAAAGAACACCTTTTATTTAAATTAAACACATGTGTTTAATACAGCTACCCGTCAAAAATTGTCGCCCGAGTAGATATAAAAAATTACAACGTTACAGAAGTAAAGCGCCACAAATTGGCGCCCGAGTAAAATAGAAATGTCGCTTCATCTAGCAAAGACAGACACAGACAGACTAGAATGTATTTTGAGCTAAATAAATTACATAAGTTCATCTTTAAGTCAATTAATTTAATTCAAAAACTATTTTTGTGGCCCCCTGCATAAACAATGATGTTAAGGTTTATATTGCTGAATAGAGAATTGAATAGTATTATAAATGAGATACCACCCGACTCATATTCCCATTTAAAAAATCGTTGATTACGTCATCACGCCTGTATGGATGACGTCGCTATTAGGTATGTCATATGTGTCAAAAAATCAGGGCGGATCTGTTTTGAGGTAGATGTGAGAAGTAGCATTCGGATTTTTACAGATAAAGTTAGGTGAAAACTTCAATAATTATAATTGACTTATGCTTCTTCTCAAATATGCCCGGAACATTATTAAAAAATTTAAATATTTAAAATTTTTGAAGAATATCGATTTTTTTCTATTTTAATTGCTTATAACTTTAAAACGATTCATTTTGGAACAAAGTCGTACGGAAAGAAAATAAAGATTGTTGAATTTTGTATAACATACGACTAGAAAATAAGCGGACAAAAAAGACTGTTATATTCAATGTTTTTTAACCACTTTGGTTGCATTCAGAACTTTAATAATTCGCTTAGAAAATTTTTACAACATACTTAATAGTCCTGTCGCCAGGGGGGGTACAACGGCCTCGTTAATTCAGATGGACTTACCCAAATTTTTTTTATGTATTTTGACCCGTAGAACACGAATTTTTTGGGTAACAGTTGATCCGGATGTCGATAAGATTGTTATAGACCAAGAACTTGAGGAATCAAATAACAGCGATTTTTGGCAAAACAAAACAATATTTTGTATTTTTTGGGTCATTTTAAGCAAAAAATATTTCTACAAGTTTTTTAGTAGGATGCACAGTTTTCGAGATAAACGCGGTTGAACTTTCAAAAAATCGAAAAACTGCAATTTTTAAACCCGAATAACTTTTGATTAAAAAATAAAATTGCAATTCTGCTTAGCGCCTTTGAAAGTTCAAGTCAAATTATGTCGGTTTTGATTATTTGCATTGCTAAAAATTTATTGTGTTATTGCTAAACAAAGCTACAAACAACTAGTGCGTGAGTGATGTTTCTATGATTTCTCATTTAAAATCGAACGAGTAGGTAGAATAGGTACTAGTGCAATCAAGACTATTTCTACGTTACATGCGTTAAAACGCATGTAAAAGCACGGGAAACCCTACGTGTTTATAGCTTTGTTAAACAATAAAAAAATAAATTTTTACCAATGCAAATAATCAAAACCGATATAATTTGACTTAAACTTTCAAATGCGGTAAGCAGACTTGCTATTTTATTTTTTAATCAAAAGTTATTCGGGTTCAAAAATTGCAATTTTTCGATTTTTTTAAAGTTCAACCGCGTTTATCTCGAAAACTGTGCATCCTACGAAAAAACTTGTAGAAATATTTTTTACTTAAAATGGCCCAAAAAATACAAAATATTGTTTTGTTTTGCCAAAAATCGCTGTTATTTGATTCCTCAAGTTCTTGGTCTATAACAATCTTATCGACATCCGGATCAACTGTTACCCAAAAAATTCGTGTTCTACGGGTCAAAATACATAAAAAAAACTTGAGTAAGTCCATCTGAATTAACGAGGCCGTTGTACCCCCCCTGGCGACAGGACTATAAACTGTCCACCAAATTTCACTAAAATTGACCTAATAGAGTTTGCATAATAATTTTGCAATCTAAATTTTTTTAAAAATGTTCAAATTTTTTAAAAACTTTCTGAACAAAAAGTAGACTATTTAGAAGTTTGCCAATTTTTTTACATATAAAGAAGTTCTCTACCAATCTACTACACTTTACAGAATTAAATTCGGATTATTTAAGCGGCCTCAGTACTGTTTTAAAGTTAAAAACAATGTTTTGGTTTATAAACAAATACAGTGAGGACATTTGAGTTGGAATAAATTCATTTTCTTGAGAATGGGAGACCTTGGAGACAAATCCCGAAACAAATCGATTTTTATATTTACATTATAATTTTTTGGCATAAATATCACACTAGTGACGTCGTCCATCTGGATGTGATGACGTGATCTAAATATTTGAATTAATTTAATTCAAAAATGTTTTTTTAATTAAAACCCAGTATAAATAATTATGTTTATGTTTATATTAGTGAATACAAAATTGAATAGCCCTTGGATTGAGCTATCAGACGGCACCTATTCTCATCTAAAAAATCATCGATTATATCATCACGCTCAGATGGATGACGTCACTAGTATGATATATATATGTATATATACCAAAAAATTAGAATTTAAAAATAAAAATCAACCTGTCTCGTGATTCATCTCCATAGAGGCCTATTCTCCAGAAAATGAATTTATGCCAACTCAAACGTCCTCACTGTATTTGTTTATACGCAAAAAATTGTTTATTTTTTTTTATTCTCATACTATGATATATCAATTATGATGTCACTACCTCTATCAATATGAACTTCATTATGATACAGATTTTCATTAAGATACAGATTTTTAACCAATAGAATCGCGATATGGCATTCGCGATAAAGGTGGTACACGCGCAGTGACCAATGGCGAGTCAAATACATACGCTGTGACAGTTCTCAATATGTAAACAAACTGTCAAACTGACAAACTACTTAATTTGTTTGTGTTACAAAATTAGTAAATTTGAATATATTTTTTGTTGTGAATGATCATAGAAAAAATAGTGTGTACAACTTGCATTTAATTATGATTATGAAGCTCGTACTCTATGCGAAACTCGTGGTATACGGCTCGTTTCGTATCCCTCATACTCGCTTCATAATGACCATCATGAAATGCTCGTTGCATAATATACTATTAAAACGGTACTTAGGCCGCTTAAATAATCCGATTTTAATTCTGTAAAGTGTATTACATAGGTAGAGAACTTCTTTATATGTAAAAAATTAGCTTCTACTTGGTCTAAATGTTCTTTTTGTGTTCTAAATGGTCTACGTTTTTTCAGAAAATTTGAACTTTTTTAAAAAAATTTAGATTTTAAAATTATTCTGCAAGATCTATCAGGTCGATTTTAATGAAATTTGGTGAACGATTTAAATATGTTTTAAGAATTTTCGAAGCGAATTACGAAAGTTCTAAGTGCAACCGAAGTGGTTAAAAAACACTGAATAAAAACAGGCTTATTTTGCCCCGTTATTTTGTATTTTGTGCTATTTTGCGGAAAGGGTAATATTATAAGACATTTTTAACCAGTAGTTTATCATACAAAATTGAATTATCTTTATTTTATTTTCCTGCGGCTTTGTACCAAAATGAGTCGTTTTAAATTTATAAGCAAAGAAAGTAGAAAAAATCGATGTTTTTAGAAATTTTTAAATATTTTATTATTGTTCCGGGCATGGTTGAGAAGGAGCATAAATCAATTATTATTGTTAAAGTTTATTGGTGAACTTTATCTGCAAAAATCCGAATGCCACCTCGCACATCTGAAAATAGACATTTTTTCACAGATCCGCCCTGGTCTAGAATTGTTTTATATCAATTTATTTTGTTCGTATGGAATCAACGGTTTAAAAGTTGTAGGTTCAGTTACTTGAGAGATAATAATATGGTCAACTTGGAAACATGCAAGTGAATCGTACATACATAGAAATTACTGCTCTGTAACACGTGTAATCGAACCGTAAAATAAAATAGTTCTAGTTGTCCAATTGATGTCATATTTTTTTTGGTAAGTACTTATAGTATTTTTTTGAGAGTTTACTAGCGTATTTGGTGAAAAATATAAAATTAGTGCTGTTTTTTGAGTGTTGAGTGATACCCGCCTTTTGGCCGGTTTGTCGGTGTACGGTAAAAGAAGTCCTTCTCGTATTTAAATAAAAGTACATATTTGTATTATTCTACTTTTTTTATTTATACTTTTCTTTCTTTCTATTGTAGAATATGGAAAATAATAGATCTCAAAGACGAAGAAAGTATGGTGCGAAAAAGTATAACGAGCTGACAGACGCGCAAAAAAGGACAAAATACGATCTTTCCACAATAACCGATGAACAAATCGACGAGATCATGAACTCTAATCTTGATTCAGATGACGAGATTGTTTACGAAGATGATGGTGATAGCACAGCCGATCCGGATTATGACTACTATACGTGTTATATACGTGTTCACAGCCGAGAACGACGAGATCATTTTTCCTCTTTACGTGAAAATATCATTGATTTGGAACTCTTCATGAACCTTCCGTTGGAGCTAAGTAATATCACTGATATTAGTGAAGGTTTAGTGGGTTTTTAGAACCACATGCAAATATCTACTTCTGAAATGGCAACATTAACTTTGCCGGAACTTATAATATCAGGAAATACATCACCAGAAGTTCCAGTAACTGATCCGGATACTCAAATGGACATTTCAGTATCACCCGTACCGTTAGCATCAAAAGAACCAATTTCATCAACTTCCACACAACTAGCAACAACCACTAAATTCAAACCAAAGAAAAGACCCAGATCCCCGTTACCAACTGTAGAAGCTACGGGGCCACAAATAGCACCATCAGCGGGGGGCTTCACTGACACAGGCATCTAATAAAACACGGAAAGTCACAATGCAATACTAATTTTTTCTCTTTCTTTGAGTTGACCTCATGGAATCTCATATGGGGCGAAGTGAATTGCGCATTAAAACAATGGATGTAATGAAACGCGTCTTTTACCATTTTCTGGATATGGCTCTCACAAATTCGTTCATGTTGTATCAGATCATATAATGAAGATGCTGCGAAAACAGATTTCAAAGAAGAACGAGCTTCACAAGAGAAAAGCATGAGACTATTCCAATTTCGTGTGAAAATTGCTCAAGCTCTGTGCTCTTCTATTCTGAAAAGACCCATTGGCCGACCTTCAAATTCACTGCTCGCTCACTACTAATAGTACTAAAGCTGATATAAAGGCAGCACATCCTGTTGTAGACGTATGTTACGATGGAGTAGATCATGTTCCTGAATGGATTCCAGGTAACAAAAAGGCCTGCAAATACTGCAAGAAATCAGAAACACACACTTTCTGCCTGAAATGTCAACTACATGTATGTCATTAAGGTGCCAAGAATTGTTGGAAATACTACCACGTCCGTCATTAATATATTTCTTTCATTAGTATTTACCTGTTAATTTTTTTTATCAAGTTTATACCAATAACAATTTAAATGTTTTTATAAGCAACAAAAAAGCTCTAGTTAATTTTTCCCTGTAGAACGATATACCGGCCGTACGGCCGGCATTCTTCTCTTTCACTTTGTGGCTGAGTCAATAACGATATCAAAAAATTAACTTTCCATTCGTGTTTCACGTAGCAAAATTTCCCCGAAACCAAAATTTTCAGAAAGTTGAACCCCCTATTTCTATTTTGCCGATTAAAGGGTTAAGGTAAATAATTAGCCCCAGTATTAGCGTACTCCGATTTTGTATAGCACCACGGAGAACCGACAAAACTTAACCTGAACACAAATCTCGAATGAACGGCACAGTAGTAGACCATTTAGGGATTGCGACCACCATTTACAGCCCAATAAATGACTGTTTTGGAGTGTAATTTTCAGGGGCAACTCCGAATTGCATGAAAATTTGGATTTAGGTTCTACTTACCCTCCACTTCAAAGTTGAATTGGTGCCGTTGGTTGCTATTACTTGGGGGGGTGACAGTCACCCCTTCCGGGTGGGTGAAAAACGCGTGTTTAAAATAAGCCTGGAAATGGATAAATTGGCAGATTATAAGCAACTTTCATTCTATAAAGATTTTTTGAATGCTACTTTAAGGCACTAGTGCTTTAAATTTTTTTTAAGGCACTGCAGTACGTATTGACCGTATCGGCCATTTTGATGTAATGTCAAAAAATATAAAAATGGAATGTCAGTCAAGTTCAAGTAAAAGTTTTTGTTGATATTGTCCTGTAATTACGTTTGTAGAAAAAATATTGTATGATAATATGTTTGTAAAAAGTACATTTTTATGGCACTTATGTGAATTGCAGATCTCGCTATCGCTCATTCTGCAAACTTTCACAGGCGTGCCTTACCGCCGGTTTCACAATCTGTGGTTAACCCTAGCGGTCAACTAACCTTTACCCACAGTCTAACTGACAGTTGCTGTTTCACAACCACAGATTCAATCATGGTTAGTTGACCCTAAGTTTTGTTTTATTTTTCTTATGTTGGTAGGAAATTATGGACAATGATCACCACAAATAACATTTTTATGGAAGAATTATCAAATCAGCTGATCAGTCAGATGAGTTTCCATTGATTTTTATTAGGATAAATTCAATAAATTGTTATATTTCTTTATGTCAAGGATTTTATATTTAGTTGTGGAGTTTATTTTGCAGATTAAGGAAAAATAAATGTGTGTATATGTGTGGTTAGGATATTCAGTCAGACTTGTGGTTGATTTGCATAATCATATTTTTGATGTTGATTCTTGCTACCTTGCTTGCTTTAAAAATTCATATATTTTAACATACCTCCTATGGGATTAATAAAATTTCATACATGATGGTTGCATCTTAGATTTTGGACCATAAAAATTACTATGCAAAACTTTTTTGAAGTATCTTTTTTTCGTAAAATTAATATTAAAAATGCTTCCCATACGTGGCCAACTAAAGTACACACACTGTATATTACATGCACATTATACATTTTAAGTTTTGTTTAAGAATAATATTTGTTTTAAGGTCTTTCGCCAATATTGTTAAAATTAAATTGTTAATATAAAAACATGTAGCAAGCAAGAGAATATAGTATGTATTAATAATTACCCCAGAAAGCAAATCGTTTAAAAATCGAACAATTATTGGCCGCTGAAATGCTAAACGCATTTAAGTACATCATATAAATTCATATCTGTAATTAATAATTTACGTGTATACACTCTGTCCTGTCAATAAAACGAAATTAGGTTAGTATAACCTCTGGTTAAGAGCTTAACCATCACTCCAAGCTCTGGTTAAAAATTCTGTCGGTTAACCACAACTTCGCCGTTGACCTGATATTGTGAAACACATATTTCGGGGTAACTTCTGGTTATCTCTTAACCACAAGTTAACTTCGACTTGTGAAACCGGCCGTTAAACGTGTACTTTTAACACTTATGCAATTCTGCAATTCACATGAGTGCCTTAAAAATGTACTTTTTAACACGAATATCATACAATATTTTTTCTACAAACGTAATTACAGGACAATATCTACAAAAACTTTTACTTGAACGTGACTGACATTCCATTTTTATATTTTTTTGACATTACACCAAATTGTCTATACGAAAAATACGAACTGCAGTGCCTTAAAAATATTTTAAAGCACTAGTGCCTTAAAGTAGCATTTTTATCGCAAGTATGGAGTGCTAAAAATTGCATTTTTAACACGGTTGTAGAAAAAATGCTTTATATTTGTTTTTTACAAAAGTTTCTAGCACCAAAAATAAACGAGTTACACTGAAAAAAAAGTTGGCAGTTTTTTGGTAAGAAAAATCGTGAAAACCTCCCTCTATTTAGTAACCTAAGTAAAATTAATCGTTACCGTTTACCATTTATTTTAACTGTATGTGTATTGTTTATATGATCTGAAAGTTTGATAGGTTTGAAGTGCTTATTTTTGAAAAAAATTAATTTTATATTAAAACAAAAATTTTAAAAATTTTTGAAAATTTTTTTTTCAAAATAACTTAAAAAGTATTAGTGATGAGAAAAATCTTAAAGAGTAAAAAAATGTAGGATTTGCTAATATAAACATGCTAGTTTCATTTTGTTTTTGCGTAAGACAAAAATTGGTTAAGATATTGCTGTGTTCAAAATTTACATACACTCGTATTAGTGGCGCGTTCAAGGTTTTTCAACTATAACCCTTTCAAAAATAACCACTTTAAACCGGTGAGGCTGACAAATCATATAAAAAATAGATAAGTAAGTAAACTGTTTGTAAGGCGGTAGCGATTAATTTTATTTGGAGAGCTAAACACGGGGAGGTTTTTATGTTTTTTTTTACCAAAAAAAGAGGGTCAACTTTATTTTGAGCGTAACTCGCTTATTTTAATGCTAGAAACTTTTGTAAGCAATTAAAATAAAGCTTTCCATAAATACTTTAAAAAAGTTGAATGAGTTTTTCCCTAAAGGTGCTTAATTTTTCGGTGATTTCACCTTGAAATATTCGATTTGGAATTAGACGAATAAGAACGTATTTTTCATGAGCTACAACTTTGTTTTTACTCGATTGATAGACATGACTGATACACTATTTTCTCTGTTTTTTATAGGCAACACTTTTGCTAAGGATATTTTTTTCGTTCAAATATTTACTTTTTGAGTTATTTGCGAAAAACCGTCTGAAAACGTAGTTTTTTTTGTCGAAAAATAAACATTTTCAATCTCAAATAACTCGAAAAGTATTGACTTACCTAAAAAACTCTAAAGAACAAGAGTTGCTTAAAATCAGTCAGTTTATCCATTTCCGGTCTTATCTAGAACGTATGCTTTTTCACCCCCGAGAAGGGGTGACTGTCGCCCTCCCAAGTAAAAGCAACCAACGGCACGATTTCAACTTTTAAGTAGAGGGTAAGTAGAACCTAAATCCAAATTTTCATGCAATTCGGAGTTGCCCCTGATTACACGGTATTGCAGTATTTCCCGTTCATTTACTGGGCTATTACTGAATAGCGCAAAAATACTAGTGGCCTTACTATGAAAGAAAATACCTTTAGTGTAAACTGTCGAAAATGAGACCAGCACAAAAAATGCGACTATCTGCTGTAGAAAAGCCACGTCACACTATTCTAATTATTCATTTGAGGGGACCATGCCTTTGACTTAAAGAGGGAAGCACCTTTTGACAGTTATCCAAGAACAATTTTTGTTTGTTCATAATTTTCGATTTTATTTGATTATTTTTGCCGAAACGAAAGTTATTACCTACTTTTTTTACACGCGCGCCTTCTGGCTCGCCGAATTGGGTAAAACAACAAGTGAAATTAAAAATGAGGTAAAGGGACACGTACCTATCGTCACAAAGTCCGTTAGTATTAGCGCTTTTGTGTGGCCTCTGTTTCGTTTAACACCTGAGTTTTGTAACAGGGACCGGGGCATCATCAGCTAAATTGACATTTACGATACAGGGTGGGAATTTTGACGAAATTGTATAAAAATGATAAATGGGTCAACTCTCCACTCAACTTAATTATAAGTACACTAGATTTAAAAATGGAAGAATTTTAAAATTAGAAATGCCTGTAACTGCAATTATAGTGGAAAAATTAGGAGTTCTGTTTCTGGAGTTTTCTGGAGAATTAAACCTTCTTGTCTTTAAACATAATTTTTCTTTAAATGTTCGTTATCAATTTGAAATATAATAAGCAGTATCGTTGAATACCTAACATACAGGATGTAACGACAGCGCTGCTGGATGGCTTATCTGACGTGTCACCACTCCATACGCAGGCACTTCCACCTTACTTTCCGCTACCATTGACCAGTGTTAGGAGATGGATTACCTAAAGTGCTATAAATGGTAAACGATAAAAGTGCCGCAATACAATAAGAGTCCTACCGCATTATTGATCTGGTAAGAACTCTACTGGTCAAAATATATTGTCTGAAGGTCAATCGGGCTCTTAACGTATTGAGTTAAGGCAAACCGCCCAGTCGCGGCCATTAAGTATTTATTCATCGCTGAGCCATTCCTTACCGGACCGAGTAATGATTGGTCTCTCTTATCTCTCCATCCTATATTCTCATCGATTGTCTCTCCTATTTGAGGATATATGTATATGTAGTAAAGGGCATATCAGGTAGTCACGTCAATTAAGTGTAATTAGTTTGTTCGCAGTTTATCAACAGCTTTATTATCCGCCAAACTTGAAATTTTTTTGTAAAAAGAAATTGTTTTTATTTTATTATTTATTTAAAACAATACATATTTTTTGGCTTTTATTGATTCTGGTGTCAAAAAAAGCTACTCGTCACAAATAGGTGCCCGACCAGAAGTAAAATCTCATTCGGTAATCATCAGGAAGAGTGATTAGATTGAACTTAATTAAAATCTATTGGCGAGTTGGTAATTATAGTAAAATAATATACCAAAGTATGCAATTAACGACCTCTAACCAGGAAATTGTAGTGAGTATATGGTAAGGAATTCTCCGTGAAAAATTTAATAAATTTTAATCATTTTTACCCTCTAAATATAAAAATCTCAAATTAATATTTAATGAAATTTATCTGAAAAAATAAGCCTAATTTTTAAATGTAATTTTAATCATGAACACTACCTTTCCCTGCTCAGCTCTCCTTTTGTCATTACCTTTTGTTCGTGACAAAAGTTTCATGTCATTACGTGGTTTGTCTTTAAGCAAATATCGTAATGGGTCAGCTCAGTTCAAATAATTTTCTTTTTGAGCACCGTTAAGAATATAAAGTAAGACTTACATTAGCCATTCACCACGCGTGGTTAGTATCTCGAGAAATAAGCCATATTTTGGGGGTGTCTAACCTGGCTATTAAAAGATGTACCATTTTTTTTTATAAATAATTTTGATCTACAACTCCCCAGAAAACTTCCTTGTATCCTAGGATTTAACATAAATGTGATTAAAAAGAAAAATTTTGAGTTTTATCACTCAACAATTGCGAATTAATTTGGCGATTTACGAATTTGCACGTTTTATTTTAAAAATTCATAACTTTTATTAGAATACGACTGAAGGCTTATAAAATATCCCATTGTCTTGAAAAATTTAAAAAATAAAATATGCTGTAAAAATTTCAGAAAAAATACCAAAGCTGAACAGAGTTGTAGCAAGTTAAAAGCAAAACACGTGATTTCTTTTTTTTTATTATTTTTAGGGTCAAATTGCGTTTTTGACAATGTTCTCCCACTTAAAATTTAAAATAAACCTCATTTTCGTTTTCAGTACCATCAAAAGCATTAAGTAAGATAAAAATTGGCGCCGCTCGTCTAATCACAGAACTAATGTTTTCAAATGGAATTTTTTTACCAACCTATGCAAATTTTGTACGAAATATAGATTGCATATCGAATGGTACAACAATTAAAAATCTAAGACAAAAAAAAGGTTATTAAATTTTTTTTGATATTATATTAATTTTAAAGACTTTAAGTACCTATTAAATTGTTAATCCACGCTCTACTTTAAGAGCCATTAAAAGTTTATCACAAGAATGTTTATTAGGCTTACCTAAAATATCTGCTTATTTTCTTCCGAGTTAATTTACGATAAGACCTTCTTGTTCTCCAGCACAACCTTAGAGGCAAGCAAACCCTATAAAATAATTAATAGTTTGAGAAATAAAGTCGAAAGCTATGCAAACTAAAAATTGGTAACAAGTTTGTAGCTGGCTGGAAATGAAGAGCCTTAAAATATGTGCCGTTCAGCTACATGTTTATAGTATTTTGCGGGAAAGTTTATCTGGCCGCAGTCGAGAGTAGCGACTTCTGCTGGCAAAGTAGTGAATTAGAGTTGTAGCTCTCGGGGATGATGAGAAAAGTTTTACCCTTGTCTCGGGCAACGACCACTTGAAATATAATGACGACAAAAAAGGGAGAAATAAATGCATTTAGAGTCTTAACGACGTAACTTTCTGACAAGTAAAGGGACGAAGAGTTTAAATTAATGTTTATTAAAAGTAGGTAAATCTATCCATTAACAAATATGGTTTTAAGACTTCCATGCCAGAGCCAACAGAAAAGTTTTATTAAACGTTGAAAAAACTTGATACAAGTACATTTTAAAATGAGTTTAGCGACTTTTGATTGGTCAAATAATATCATAAATTATTATTGGCAATCGATTGTGTTGGCATTTGTTTATGATTAGCTGTATATTGAATACAACATGCAATCAAAAAGTTAATAAAGATAATAATTAATCCACATTTATCACTTTACATATGAAATAGGTACTTGATATCATCCTGACCAACTGTATTTTTTGCTTTAATACAAATATAAAGACGACTGTTTCATCCTCCACACGAAACATAAATACTCCTCCGGAATTTGAAAACAGACAAATTTTCACATGCTTAACCCGCCGTTACACGCGTCTTCTATAGTGACGTGTTTGCACGCGTATGAGCGTCGCCCTCACCTACATCAATTCGACTTATTTCGAGGAAAAATGAATGCACAACATAATATGTATAAAATATAAAATGGGTTGTCTTCTTCTCCTTCACGTGCCATCTTCGCGACGGATGTTGACAATCATCATGGCTATTCTAATCTTAGATGCTGCTGCTCTGAATAGTTCGGTTTATGTGCATCCGTACCATTCCCTGAAGTTACGCAACCATGAGGTTCTTCTCCTTCCTACACTTCTCTTACCCTGTATTTTCCCATGTATAATCAATGAAGTATGTTGTATCTCTCATTACGCATAACATGCCCCAGGTATTACAGCTTTCGTGTCTTGATGGTTTCCAATATTTCCAGTCTTTTGTTGACTCTTCTCATGACTTCGTTGTTTGTTACATGCTCGGTCCATGATATCTTCAGGATTCTTCTATACATCCACAGTTCAAATGCTTCCAACTTTTTAGTAGTTGACGCGTTAAGTTTGCCAACCTAACTCTCAAGTCTAATTTCAGTTCTCTTGCACAAAGTACCTTTCTCATTTTATTGAAGTTTGTTTTTGATTTCTCTATTCAAATTTGGAGTATATTGGAGTCTATTCAAATATTGGAGTAGTCGTTTGTGTGATTAATTATTGTGCCAAGATAGTTGTAATTTTCAACTTCTTCTAAAGTTTTACCTTTAATTATCAGGCTTTCATCATTATTTTGGGTTTTTGATATCCTCATAAATTTAATGGGTTTTACTCACATATTATAGAAAGTTTTGTAAACAATTTTTTTTATTAATTTAACAAAAAAAAAGTACAAATAATATAGATCAAAAGTATAAAAATGTCAAATACATAAAGCAAAAATAATATGATAATAGACAAAAGAGATAAGCAATACACCAATGAAAAGTTTTAAAAATATTGCACACAAAAAGATAATAAATACATTTACTCAGATTTTTCCTCCTCTATTTCCCAACAGGAATTAAGCAAAGTTTTTGTGTGTTCCTTACAAATTCGTCTTCTACAGTTTGGATTGCAGCATTTTGTCTGAGTTTTTCTCTTCTTCTTCTTAGCACAGTATGCACATTTATTAGATACTTGTTCCATTTCTACAGGCTCTGCTTCATCTCGAATTCCCAAATGGTCCCTTATTTGCATTCGTAAGAATACAGGGATAGTTCTTATGTTCGTGGCAATTAAATATTAGTATTTTCATAATATTAATATTTTCATAACCTTCGCTGTTTTCTTCATTTTCAATTTCAGCAAGCGGGTCTCGGTGAATTCGTAACTATTTTAAGCCCCCATCCTAATTACAGGCCAACTCGTAACTCTGGCGCGCAGATAATTCTTCGATAACCCACTAACTACCGGTGAATTAGTAACTTTCAATTTTAAGTAATGTTGATAATTTAATACCGGTATTCCAGGTATGTACCTGTAAAAATTACTCTCTTTGAAGGTGGTGTAAAAGGTATTCATCATTTATGTATTGTCTTTTGGAAGAGTTACTAGAGAAAATCCAAATAAATTTTGTGAAAGTGACTGAAATTCTTGTAACAGATAACAGATTTCGTAATGAGTGCACGTGGGTGTAAGTTATTGATGGTAAATAATTTTAAATTTCAATTAAAGAAAGTGCTAAAAAGTGGAAAACATTTATGGTACTGTTCTGCATCTGGTTGCAAGGCAACCTGTTATACCGACGAAATCATACGGCCTGCTATCATACGGCCCCTATTCTCATTTAAAAAAATCATCGATTTTGTCGTCACGCCCAGATGGATGACGTCACTAGTATGATATGTGTATCAAAAAATTGGAATTTAAAAATAAAAATCGACCTATTTCGGGATTTATCTCCTGAGACGCCCATTCTCGAGAAAATGAATTTATTCCAACTCAAACGTCCTCACTGTAATTGTTTATAAGCCGAAAAATTGTTTATAACTTTAAAACAGTGCTTAGGCCGCTTAGATAATCCTATTTTAATTCTGTAAAGTGTATTAGATAGGTAGAGAGCCTCTTTATATGTGAAAAAATTAGCAAACTTCTAAATGGTCTACTTTCTGTTCAGAAAGATTTTAAAAAATTTAAACTTTTTTAAAAAAATTTAGATGGCAAAATGATTATGCAAAATCTATCACGTCGATTTTAATGAAATTTGGTGGACGATTTAAGTATATTATGTATAAGGATTTTCTATGCGAATTACAAAGGTTCTAAGTGCAATCAAAGTTGTTGAAAAACACTGAATAAAAAGAGGCCTATTTTGCCCTCTTATTTTGTATTTATTGCTATTTTTCAGAAAGGGTAATAATTTAAGACATTTTTAACTAGTCGTATATCATAAAAAATTCAATTATCTTTATTTTAATTCTATACGACTTTGCTTCAAAATGAATCGTTTTAAAGTTATAAGCAAAGAATATAGAAAAAAATTAATGTTTTTCGAACTTTTTAAATATTTTAATTTTTTTATTAATGTTCCGGGCATAATTGAGAAGAAGCATAAGTCAATTATTATTATTGAAGTTGTCACCTAACTTTATCTACAAAAATCCGAATGCCACCTCGCACATCCACAAATAGACGTTTTTTTACAGATCCGCCCTGGTCTGTACATATAATATTGTTTCAATCAAAAGAGATTTCAATTTTTGTTATTTTTTTATAAGATGATAAGAGATTTAAGACGACAAGAAGAGGGGCTTAGCTCAGGAAAAAAATTAAAAGGGCAGAGAGACGCTAAATCTCAAGTGAGTATTCGGGCTAGCTTCAATACACCGAATATTGGCTTTGGAGATATGAGAAGAAAATTTGAAAATGAGACTGTTAATACAAAAATGGAAGGAAAATAGATAAGAATGCTAGAGATAAAATAATATCGAGTTACAACAAGGAAAGAAGAAGAAAAAAGGGCGCCAACTCGAACGAACAACTCGGCTCTCAGAACCAAGAAGTTGGACAGGTTCGAGATTTTGAAGTAACGAACAACAGGAACTCTATGACACTGGTTACAACCACCTGAAATTCAAAATACTAAATACTGATCTTGTCTTGCTATGTTATATACTGGTAATACAGACTGAAATAAAACACCAACCTTAATACATACAAATATATTAATGATAAATGTTAAATACTAACAATTTACATATAACGCAACGTAATAACAGTGATAGTGGATGGGGAAAAATCAAATAGGACCGCAAAGGCCACTTAACAAGCAATTATCCACTATCACTGGCCAAGCAAAGATATTAAAATCAAAATCCAAATCAAAAGTCCGTCAGAATAGCACTAAGTCCTTACAACTAAAAAGTTAGTAATTATTTCCTAAATTGAACTACGCTAGAGTGAGATCCACTACAAGAACGCTACGGTTACCAAAAATAATAAAGATCTCACCTAGCAAAAACACTAATAAATAAATATATAATGAGTTATATAAATGAGTTATATAAATGAGTTGTATAAATGAGTTGGTCAGTTACTCTTTATATACAATGTAAAAACCTACAAGACATATTCCCTATTTGAAATCCGCGACAAACCTTTAACGACCCCTTCCCTATCAAATTTTTAAGAAACAATTATTATTTATAATGATTATTGAACAAGACCTAATTTTATTTATTTGAAACTACTACTTATATTAAATCAAAAAAAAAACCAACGACCTAAAACCCTATCTATCAAGAAATATGTACCTAGTTTACCTCGATTGTATGCATACAAGAAGTTTACAGTGCAAGCAACTATAGAGTACCCAAAATATGTAAATAATAAAATTAAACAACTTATCTTAACCACAGTTCCTATTTAAAGTCCAGATAGGAAGGAATTTCCTCTTGGCACGGCAAAAACTAGTGGGCTGCTGTGGTGATAAATCCAATCCTGGATGTTGTGAAATAGGTGATATCCAATCCAACCAAAAGTAACTCTAGGGGTAACCCATACCCGAGTTGCTTACAGTAACTGGCACATATTTATATGATGGAACATTAAATGATGATCCAATTTACATAAATTGACTAGACTAAGTGTCTATGTGACAAGTAACTAAGGGACGGAATCTAAAATAAATTTTATCAATTTAATTACATTATTTATAACACTATGTGTAGACAGCACAGGGTCACTGAACTGGAAACCAAAACAAAAAACTCAGGTTAGGTATACATATGTCATGTCAAACTGAAACTAATTCAACTCATCAAATCAGACATGGCAGGGATATGCGCATGACATGTCTGATATTCGTTAAAACTTTTTTATATTATTACCTCAAAAAAACCTGGAGCAAAAAGCCTAATGAGAAATTGGAATTTAACTTTAGCACTAAAAACATATGGCCTTGACTGTTCCTTTGCAAAGGGAAATGAATATCCTTACCGTAATATAAATTATAATGTGAAATTTAAATTATTTCTTAACTGAAATTAATATCCACAGATAACGAACAAGATATCTAGGATGGTGAATTTGATTTTATAATGAACAAATAAAGAGAAATATATCAATATACTCACTTGAGCAAAGCAACACATCGGCGGTATTATAACCTTTTTCCTTTCTTGTAAATAAGTCTCCAGATATAACTACTGCTTGATTATTATTAGTATGGGTTATTGGCTGATGTTCGAGGCCTTTTAGTTATATTTTCCCAATTTTGCCCAAACTCCGTCACCTAAGTAATGACGATGTGTTGCCTCTTTGCGAGTTCGTGACCAACTAAACTAGCAATCGACAATAATCGATTTTCTTTCTATTGGCGCGCCTGTGCACCGAAAAGTCGTTGTTGGATCTTTGCGGGCGTCACCCAAGGATTTTGTAGAGGGGTGTATTTTAATCAAATTTTAATTAAAGTAATTTAATTAGTAGCGTGATCGCTACACTGGCGTATTAGAATTAAACAATGGTTTCGATATCACCTGTATAAAGTTGCGAGTTGGTCAGGTAGTTAAAGGTTACGAATTGGCCGGTGTACATTTTGATTTAAAAAAGCTTGTCATTAAGAGTTACGAGTTGGCGCGTGTCCCAGCAAGCCACTGAATTAATTGAGGTTCTGTTCGCAAATCCATTTTACTAAAAATATAAATTAAAACAACAATAATTGTTCTGAAGCTATTTCTTTGTTGCATTTATGTAATTAACTATTAATATTTTGTATTTTGATAACGACGTCCGAGGTAGAATTCCTTCGAAACGGCAATAAAATCAATTTTTCAATTTAAATTGTGGCTTATTTCCCAATTAGAATAGGTAAAATTGAAAATTGGTTTTCAACCAGTGGTGCACCTAGAAATTTACTCTGGGAGGGGTGGGGTTGGCTTGGGCACCGAAATTTTTTGTATTATTTGTGAAAGACAAGTTACATTCTCCTACTTTCTTTTATATATTTCTGTATTATATTCTGGGAGGGATTTATACCCCCAAACCCCCTCGGTGCGCCACTGTTCCTGACCTAACATAAACAATAATATTTTAATTAAACTTATCCAAATATTAAACAAACACCTAAAAGTTTCTTTGAGATAACAGAAACGTGATTTCACCGTGATTGCACGCGCAGTGGGGAATTTTCTCACTTGAAGAGGGATGTCACTTTTTGGGGATGACACTAGTAGAGGAGGAAATTATCGATATAAACGTATAAATAATTAACATTACGTTACATTAGTCCACAGTACATTGTCCTTTTTGGAAAATCATTACAAAAGTCTTAAAAATGGTCGTAACTGCTTCGTTTGAGCGAGTCTACCACTTTCTGAAAAATTTCAGAGTGCAGGTTGGACGCATTTCCGCGTCCTGCGTCGTTAACATAATTACGTTGTCGGACTAACAAAACGAGGCTATATATTTACGTTACAAGTGGTCGACAATCTTTATTAATTAACTATAAGTACATTTAATTATTGAAAATTAAGAGTTTTGTAATATGTATGTAAAAAAACTCTTTTGTAATAATACTCAAAGAGTGATATCTTGCGGGTGTCGGACTCTACGATCGCGCCCTCTTTCTTGTCCAACAAAAATAATTTATTTTATTTTAACGTATAATCTTTTGCTAATCAAAAGATTAAACGTTAAAATTAAATTTTTCCAGTTTTGCAATAACAAAACCTAACCGTGATAGAACTACAGGGATAGGCGTGGGGCGTGCGGAAACGCGTCCAACCTTCACTTTGAATTTTTTTCAGAAAGTGGTAGACTCGCTCAAAGGAAGCAGTTAAAACAAATACTAGAGACTGTAATACATACAACTCTTGACATTTCCCATTAATTTTGAGGAAGCAAAAAAATAGCGCCATCTAGCGGTATGAATAGGATAACCAGAGCAATCTAACCTTACATTTATAAAATTGCTTTATTATTGTTTTTGTACAAATAATGTTTGAATGATTTTGATTTAAGTTTAATTTAGCAAAATTAGCTCGTTATTCAAAAATTTATAAAATTAAAGGACCCCGCAGAAACCTTATGGGAAATGGCTCTCTGTCAAATGTTGTGAAACTTTGGGTTCTGGTAGTCTTTGATGTGTAGAACAAAAAACTCAATGGGCGTGTAGCTCCAAAAAATCATGGTTTTAAGATATAAGCCTCTAAAGTTATAGGTACAGTGATGACGTTTGAGTTGGAATAAATTCATTTTCTCGAGAATGAGTGACTCTGGAAATAAATTGAAAATCAGGTCGATTTTTATTTTTGAATTTTAATTTTTTGGCATATATATCATACTAGTAACGTCATCCATTTGAGCGTGATGGCGCAATCGATGATTTTTTTAAATAAGAATAGGGTTATTTAAGGTTATTCCTTCGAAAGGTTATTTAATTCTCTATTCGCTAATATAAACATTAACATAATTATTTGTACAGGGTGCCCAAAAATTTTTTTCAATTAAATTAATTGAGACAAAAGAAGAATGTGTATAATTTATTTAATTAGAAATACATTTTACTGCTGTCAGAAAACAGAAAAAATGTTAATTTGAAAAATAAACATTGCTTTTCGCTTAAATTAAATGTTTAAACTGCTAAGAGGCAGGTGGGTGGCAGCTTTAATACTGAATTTAAGTGAAAGACAATATTCATTTATCAAATAAACATTTTTTCCTGTTTTCGGCCAAAAGTAAAATGTATTTCGAATTAAATAATAATTTATATACATTCTTCTTTTTGTCTCAATTAATTTAATTCAAAAAATTTTTGGGCACCCTGTATAAAATTAAGTTACTATTTATATTATTAAATATATAATTGAATAACCTTTCAAATGAACTATCACACGACCCCTATTCTTATTTAAAAAAATCATCGATTGCGCCATCACGCCCAGATGGATGACGTCTCTAGTATGATATATATGCCAAAAATTATAATTTAAAAATAAAAATCGACCTGATTATTTGTAATTTATCTCCAGAGTCGCCCATTCTCGAGAAAATGAATTTATTGCAACTCAAACGTCCTCACTGTACCTTGAGACGCTTATATCTTAAAACCATGATTTTTTGGATCTATACGCCCATTGAGTTTTTTGTTCTACACATCAAGGACTAACATAATCCAAAGTTTCAGAGAATTTGACAGAGAGCCATTTCTCATAAGGTTTCTGCGCTGTCTTTTGAATGTTTACGTCAAATTTTACGTTGTCAAAACGTAGTTCAACTCAAGCTGACAGTGGCGCTATTGGCAACGTGCCTCCCGATTTATGTGGGAGTTGGATGTATTACAGTCAATACTATTTAATTAAATCCATTTTTAAGAATTTTATAATCATCTCCCAAAAAGGACGATGTATTGTGGAGCATGGTTTTCTACCTTTAGACGTCTGTGACAGGAGTATTTTATAAAATTTTCCTGTCACAGTGACAGTTGTCATACTCCTCCGATACGTCTAAAGGAGGGAAACTATGTAATGTGAAGTTCATTTATACATTTATATCGATAATTTCCACCTCTACTAGTTTCATCTCTTTTTACTTCACAATTGTAATATGTCACTGTGCTAATTATCTCACTAATCATCATCATCATCATCAGGAGCTCGACAACCCTTTTTGTGTCCAGTAGTGGGAACACGCCAAAGAGAATTCTATTTTAGTGACGTCACGTTGCCTAGCAACCGTCGATTCTCCCATTATGAAATTCTATTTTGTGACGTCAGAAAAGTAGAATTCTATTTGGCGTGCTCTTAGCCCTGGCTTGTTCTAGGATTTTCCGCCATTCTGTTCTGTTCCTTGCTTTGTTTTTCCAGTATTTTCAGAACAATCGCAGGACGTTATAAACCGACAATGCAGTGATGAGTGCGCTAATAACCGGCAAAATAACGCAAAAGATAGAAAACATATTAAGTTGTGAGATAAAAAGAAATGAAACTAGTGACTAAAAGCAGATGAGAAATTTAACGATAAAAACCTATAAATTTACATTCTATTTATTGTAGCCCACCAGAGGCGTGCGGTCCATGGAAGCGGGGGAAGCGCCGCTTCCCTATTATATACTTCGATATAACAAAATACATTATTAACTAATATTTAATTATCAAAAATTTTCCCCAATCCCAGTAATCTACATATTACTACCTAGGGATTAGGCATTGAAAAATATTAAAAATTAATCGCATAGGAAGGAACTCAATATGCACTATGCACACAATTCAACTACTTGGTCCACCCCTGATAGAAGCGCATCTCAAAATCGCCGCTTGTCATTCAGTTGTCCCGTATAAAAATTGGTCAGGGTTCAATGACGGCACCCACTAGTCGCGCGAATTTTGGTACCTTGCAGAAGCGATCGTTCGATCGCCTTCCAAGAGTGGGATGCTCTGACTGTTACTGCTTCTAAGGGGTGCTTAGGTACATACATTCGCTTAAAGAATATATCCATTTAAATTTTTTGCAGAGATTTTTCCTTTTACTGATCTTTTATTTGATCTTTTACAGATGAAGTCAATTGACATTGCATTTTGTATAAGACAAATTTATGACTTTATTAATACGATAATTAAAAAAAGGAGAGCAGTTTAAAAATATTTGGGATAAAACTGAAAATATGGGGTTTGAACATGAAAGAAAAAGAATGAAGATTGATAATGTCGACAACAGAGATACCTTTTGATAACATTCTACAAAAAATGAATTTTCGCTTTCAAAATTTTAACGAATTAAAATTTGTAGAATTATATATTATATTCTTATTTAATATTTCTAATTATAATTCATCAAAATTTCCCACAGAGGAATCTATTTCACTACGATTAAATAATGAAAATATTTTGATATACCAGCTTTGCATTATAAGTTAAGTGTTGTTTATGAAACAACTCACATTAATAATAAAGATATACTTAGAAATCTGGGTATTTCTTATAACTACTGGTTTAAAAAATCCCTGTGTGAAGTGTCCAAGTTGTGTGAATTACTACAAACTATCCCAGTCACAAGTGCATCAGTTGAACGAAGTCTTTCAGTATTAAAATGCATTAAAAGTTTTACAAGAAATTCAACAAGCGAAGACAGACTTTACAAGTCCATTGAAAAAGACCGAATTCAACAATTATCAGAAGTTGATAGGAGAATAAAGCTCAAGTATAAATAAGTGTCATATTGTTAAAAGTTGTGTGTCGTGGAAAATGCCTCGGAATTAAAAAAAAACATTTAAATAGATCTCTTCTTTAGGAAACGAAGCCCGGAACGAGGACTTAAGGCCCGAGCAAGCAATACAGATCAATGATAGGTCACTATAGTCACTAGAAATAGCGGCAATAGAGTGCCTCACGCACTGATCGGGGTAGGATTTAGTGTATGACTCCTTGTACCCAGGACGTTTCACATAAGCACTTTGCTGATAGAGAGCCCCTATAGCGCATCAGAGTGTTATCAGGTGGGAAGTGGCTCGACCCTCGACCCTTAAGAAAATATTTTTATATCCTTATTGAATCGCTTCCCCTTTAGAAAAAGTCACCGCACGCCACTGTTGCTCACCTTTAGACGTATGAGAGGAGTACGTCAACTAAAACTGTAGCTGTCACAGTGGCAGTTAAAAAACTCGTCCAATACATCTAAAGGTGGGAAACAATAAACAGAATGTAAATTTATAGGTTTTTATCGCTAAATTTCCCAACTTTACTAGTTTGATTTCTTTCTATCTCAAAACCTAATATGTTTTCCAACTTTTGTGTTATTTTGCCGGTTATTAGAGCGCCCATCACTGTATAAAAATGTACGTGATTTAAAAGAGAATTTGACTCTCAGCATTTCTAGTTTTATTACCTCCTTTTTAAAAAACAAAAAAAAAAACAAATGAATTGCTGATGTGTGTCGTATGGTCCCCAGTTCGCTATTCGCGACTTAAATGTTGTAACTTGTACCGCATAAAAAGTATAATATCAAAGGCAACAATTTTCTATATCGTTTGCTAACGGCTGCGAACAAAAGGGCCACAAAGGATGTCTCCTCCCGTTCCCCGATGTCACCTCCATTCAAAAGCTCGAAACTACGTTGACACCAGATTTCCTTAGAGACGCCAGCTGGCCGTAGAATACGTAATATTATATGTGTACATCTACATTTCTCTTTTGTAAAATAAGAAGAAGACAGACAGCGGTATATTGTGTTTGTTGCTTCAAAACAATTCAGTAAACTTGTGGGTAAATTTGGTGACACTAAAATACAACAACGGTAAAAACACTAGTGCATTGTGGAGATTGAAATCTTTCCAGCTTTTTATTAACGTTCTGAAACTGATTTCTTGTGGCACGTCAAGTTAAATATTGTGTTTATACACTGACCCTTGTGTGTTTATGTACACAAAACGGCCACCCCACAAAATGGGTCATTTTGGATATCTCGTATTTCCTAAATCGATTTAAGTGATATTTAGGTATGTTATAGCCTTATTGTTTAACAATATCGCTGTAATAATACTGTTGCTAGGCAGGTAAATTGTCATTGTATACCGGGTGTACATACCATTCAAACTTTGTTTTTTCTCAAAGTTCATCACAGCCTGTGGAATATTTTAGCATTTATAAAATACTGAAATTAAAACCCAACTATGGCATCACGTTTTTTTTAACATTCTATTTTTTGATTCATTCGCTTATATTCGATAATGAAAAAAGTTATATCCTTTAACAACTAACCATGTTCTTCATCAATACAGGGTGTTTCTAAATAAGTGCGACAAACCTTAAGGTTTAATTCAGCATGAAAAAATAATGACCGTTTGCTTAATAAATATATGTCCGCAAATGCTTCGTTTCCGAGATATGGAATGTTGATTTTTTCTTACAAACTGACAATTTATTTATTGGTCTAAAACCGGTTGAGATATGCAAATAAAATTTGGTAGGTTTTAAGAGGTAGTTATTACTCATTTTTTGACATAAAAATAAGAATTTTATATTCACCAATGGCATACGGAAAATATGACGGGTAATATGACCCGTATGCACGCCAATGGCAAATTCATAATTGTATGTTAAAAAATGCACAATAACTACCTCTTAAAACCTACCAAATTTCATTGTCATGTCTCAGCCTGTTTTAGAGCAATAAATAAATCGTCAGTTTGTAAGAAAAAAATCAACAGTCTGGAAACTAAGCATTTGCGGACATAATATATGTTTATAAAGCAAACGGTCATTATTATTTCATGCTGAATTACCCCTTAAAATTTGTCTCACTTATTTAGAAGCACCCTGTATAGACGGAGAACATGGCTATTCGTTAAATTACTAACTTTTTTATTATCCAACATAAGCGAAGGAATAAAAAAATAGAATGTTAAGAAAACCTAAGGCTAGAGTTGTGTTTTAATTTCAGTATTTTATAAATGCTAGAATATTGCACAGTGTGGTGAACTTTGAGAAAAAAAAAACAGTTTTATTTGCACACCCCGTATACAATGACAATTTACCTGTCTAGCAACAATATTATTACAGCGATGTTGTTAAATAACAAGAATGTGTGTGTACTTTGTAAGCACGTAAGAAGTTATACTTCTACTACATATTATCTGATTTGTAAGACAATACCAAAAATTTTAAAAAAGTAAAAGAATAAAACGCACACAAACACATTGAAAAATGCCACAAAGAAAAAATGATTTCTGAACGATAATAATTGTTGGCAAAAATTTTAAATACGCATTTTCTGAATAAAAAATTATATAACAAATATACTTACAATCATAACATGCATAAAAAAATATAAAAATAAAACTTGCATCGGGAATTGAACCCGTGAATTTCGTGGCGCTTTGATTCGTAATCGAAGCGTAGACTCACTCGTCCAATCCCACATTATTTATCATGTGGAAAAATACGGTAACTGAACGTTTTACTGTTTGACAGTTGTTTTGAAAATTAAATTATGTACCTAGTTTAAATTTTGTGGAAGAAAATATAAAAATATAACAAAACAGTAAGAAAACAATATATTACATGAAGATTGGTAGAACTTTTGTTGGTAATCAAATTAAGTATGTAAATCAAAGCATTACATACCTACTAGATAAATAAATCTACGCCAAAAAATCATAATTTAAAAATAAAAATCGAACCTAATTTGGGATTTCTCTCTAAAATCCGCATTCTTGAGAAAATAGATGTATGTATTTCAACATAATCCAAATGTATAATTACAATATGATTATAATAAAAACTACTTAACAAATTAGAATGAGTTTTCCTTGTCCAAAATAGTCCAAAAGTCCAAAAATATAGGTATATGAAAACTATTTAAAAAGGCAGTATAACTATTAACTAACTTTTGTTTGTTGTTTCTTTTCACACAAATTTTAAAACGCAACAACCATAAATAATCTAACTACAGCTGTGCCACAGCCGCCATATTGAATAATTTTTGACACGTCATTTGAACATCCAATCAGAACAAAGTTATAATGCGCATGCGCCCGGTCGCTTGGTTTTACCATATAAAAATTCACCCTCTATCGGCGGTAAAGAATATAACGGTATAACTTCAATAAGACTAATAAACATATTTAAAAAAATCACTTAAATCAGGTATTAGGTTTAGGAAATTCGAGATATCAAAACTTACCCATTTTTGGGATGGCCGTTTTTTGTGCCCGTTAGTGTATAAGATTAGCCGCGGTTCATTGTAACGACAGGTATTACCTTTTTACCTAATAAGATTTGATGTTTCGATTGCCACTTTGGAAATCATTTAAAAAGACAAGAAAATTCTGTTGAAAAAGTCTATAACCCTTACACTCCCGAAACAATGTAAGTTGACATATAAAGTTGTTCAGTTTATTTTTCAGTTTATATGGGAACAAAGAGATATACTTTTTTTTTCAGAATTTTGCTATGTCACTTTGACAAATTTTATTGATATTCACGATTGTGTTTCCCAGGAGTATATGCAAGACATGCACAATTGTGTGACTGACTCATTTGTGAGTATTGGGAGTGTATGACTACTCCCCCTAGAAAACAAAACAAATAAGTTACAACATTTTACAACCTTTATTAGTAATATTAAGTACACATATTGTCATTTATTACAAATGTTAATAACTGGTATATTTTTAACACACTATTTGTTGTGAAAGTTAAAAAAACAATTTTGAGTTTTGCTCATACAGAGATAAACTTTACATTTGCTGCATGAAACTCTTGACCTACTCTTATAGGATTCCAATCTGCAACATAAAGCATTTTTTAGATCTTCCAAGACAGGCTAGTGATTTAAACCATCATATCTTTTGTCAGTGCAAGGTAAAGGTGACGGTCTCATTTTCTTTGGACGAGGGTTTTCATGTTCATCTTCTGTGTCCCCGTTTTCGGTATTTGGACTTTTCGTTCCACATAACAAATAATCTGCTAATTCTAAGCGAAAAGATAATAAATCTTTACTATCTTTTAATTTGTATTTGCTACTTCGGCAGTCGCGACGGTATTCCATCCAACTGTTAACAATAGCTAAATCAAATAGATGTAGGATTACCTTCAATGTCCATTTGGGAGTTATGAAGAAAGTTCTATAACACTTCATCATCTGATCGCAGATATCAACTCCACCCATCTTTTCGTTGTAAATTTTAATTACGTTTGGACATGGAACATCTACACGACTAGCACTAGCTTTATCCCATCGTTTGACTAAATGTGTGGGTTCTTGGCTAAAAGCCGTAGATGCCATTAAAACAGATTTATTATCTTTCCATTTAGTAATAATAGAGTTTATTTGTAGCAAATAATAACATTATAAATAAACCCAGTTCCTCACTGAAGTTGTTTGTCACATTGCCTACAACTTGTGCGTGAGGGTTAAATTTTGATTATATTAAACTACATTAATTTATCTTCAAGTTTACAAAAAGGAATCAAATATTTTCGCTCATCTGTCTTCAAATTTGGGCTGCTCTTCTCACTAATTCATTTACTGTTAAATTTTGTGTATGGGATCTACGAAACTCATAAAATTGAAGAAAGGATTCCGAAAAATTACTGATGGGATTCTTTTGGTGGACTTCGTTTTCTATGTGAATTATCATGACTTTTTGAAGGTGTTTTATCCATTTTTACAATAATTTTTACAATTTAAACATTTATAAGTGACATTTTTATTTATACATATTATAATATATATGACATTTATACATATCTTCTGATCACTGCTAACAACCTGGTCAGAATCGCCTCTTTTCATCTGATTATCTGTTTTAAATGTAAATCCTTTAAAACGATTGTTCATAATAGTTCCTGTGCCATGTATTTGTAGCTCAGATAATTTGAGCAACAAAGGTATCGTCGAAAAATATCTGTCGAAGAATACAAAGCTAATAACCGGTAACGTTTCCACTAGCCTAAGGATGACTGACGGTCCGAGTCCCAGTTCTTTATTTCTTAAATTGGTACTTGTTCCTTGATATATTTCAAAATCTAGAACAGTGCCATCACTTTTTGATAAAACTATATTTTTTAAAACCACAGGTCTTGGTTTATTTTTTACATATTGCCGAAAAGCACATCGACCAAGAAACGGAATCATCTGTTCGTCTATTCAGAATGCAGCTTCAGATTCTCTCTTTAATTCCCGATATCGGCTTCTGACTAAATCGATCATTGGCAGAACTCTCTGCAGACGATTATTTTTTTTAATTTCTTCTGTTACCGTGCATACACCCACAATATGATGATTGACTCTCAAGAGGTACAACCTATCTCTTGGAATTGCATCCGCAATTACAGGAAGTTTAAAGCGACTGCTCCAATATAAATGAATTCGAGGGAATTTTAAACAACCCATCACTGCATGGATCCCAATAAATTTGATTTCTTCAGGAGTTACTTTGGGTTTAAGTCCCCTTTCGTGTTTTTGTAAATAAAATTGTGCAGTACGTTCTGCACACAGTTGAAAAAATGAGTTTCCTAAATACTTTTCAAAGTAACACCATGGTGTTAAAACTTCAGTGGGATCTGGAAGTATTGTTTTGCACAGTAGATTACAGATTTTGTACAGGAAGATTTTGTACAGTACTGGGAACTGCGGAATCATTTTCGTCTCCACTTTTATCAGATTTAATCTCATCATCTTGTACAGACAAATTCTCCTCTTCAGACGGTACCCAATCGTCATCATCATCTCCGAGTTCAATTTCCAAATCGGAATCAATTCATCCAGCAGTTCGTAGATTTCATCTGGATGAGCAGCCAGTCTCGCCATATCAACTTTTCTAGTTGTTCCTGAAAAAGAAACCGTTGTTACCAGTTTTGTTCACTGAATCATTATTTATTTTTTTTTGCATTGTTACACCATTTACTCCCGGCCCACATAAACGTGAAACACTTCAAAACCTACATTGACACCGCTCACTCCTAGCCCTCACAAACGTGTTGTTCTTCAAAACACGTTTGTGGATTTGAAACCTTAAATTAGTATTTAATGGTTTTGTCTAAATAGGTAAACATACACAATTTGTGACGACTATCCACCAAAATAAATATTTTAAAACAAATAAAAATGTGTACTTACGTCTAGAAGCCATATTAACACACTTGACAAAAAGTCGTTACCATTCACTGAACAATATCATACGGATCTAAGCAAATTTTCGGTAATCTCCCCCGACAATATGATAGACACGTGCACCCACTATCGTGTCGTTGAGGAGCAACTGGTGCAAAATGATATTTTAAACCTAATGTCACTTATAAATAAGACGCTCACAATTGTGAGTGTATAGAGCGTAAGGGATAACCGCAAAGTTGTTAAGGGGTTTATGTATTATCAAATGATTCAGGTTGACGTACTTGGCCATGATTTTGTAGGCAGCAGCCATGATTTGGTGTAATGGGGCTGACGCCCGGTTCCACCAATGTGATCTAAGTAAAATCTTACGTAAGTTTTGCTTAGTCAAAAAAATTTCTTAGTTGAAATTTGCGTTCCACCATACAAGTTTTTACGTAACTTAGCCAAGAAAAAACTTAAATTATCAGAGATACCAACTTTGCAAAATTGTCAAAAATTATTAACTTTTTGACTCTTTTTTAATGAAAAAAACACCGAAAAAGAAGAACATTTGTGTCATTTTTTACATTATTAATGTCATTAGACATTAGAGAATGCCATTTCAATATTTATTGTAAATTGTAATTATATGGTTCTTGTCACGTTCTTGTGTTTTTGCGAAATTATTTGCTCATTTAAAATTAATCTAGTTGAGAATTATCAATTAGTTTAGCATTAATTTAATTACTAGTTTTAAAATATATAGGTTTAGAAATTTAGAGAGTGTTTTAAAAACTAAGGTATGTAATAGCTTTGATTTGTCAGAGTATGGAAGTAGTTTATAAGAATATAGAAAAATTAAAAAAACAGTAAACTTTTCTGATCAAAAAACGAGGAATTGGTTTCCTTGGTGTCCAAATACAAGGACATAATTGAAAATAAAAAACCAATGGTGTGTATACAAAAGATAAAAAGACTACACTACACTATAATATTATTTACTATAAACTATTATATTATACTACTTTGTACTATATATTACGGTAGAAATTACAAAAAATAGGAATATATAAATTAAAATTAATCGCAAAAATGCGAGTTATTCTAACGTAATATCAACAGAAGGAATTTAACCTCACTTACTTGTCAATATATGACAGAAGATGAATTTCAATGCATGCGTCAAGTTAAAATTTTTACTTAAGTCGTCATAATAGGTGACTTAAGCTTAAGCAAAAATATTTGTTCTTAAGTAAATATTTTTCGTTGGTGGAACGAAACTCAACGGGACTTTAGTAAAAATTCTTTCTTAAGATCCAATTTTTACTTAAGTCACGTTGGTGGAATTTTGTATGCCCTTTGCTACATCAAATTCTGTGATGACAATAATAATTCTGTGTGTTTCTGCATTATGTAATTCTATGTGCTTTATGTGGTTCTATGTAGGGGAGGTTAGTAATGTGTTAAATGTTGTTTGTTGAATATGTACGTGTGACAGAAGACGTGCTTTTCTCATTCTCTCATCCGATATTGTTGGTATATTCTTGTTGTTCACGTCTTCTTTAAGTATCGGAAACCAAAGCCTGCTGAATTCTGATGATGACTAGGTACATGTTTGATGATGATTATAAGCTACATATGTTTCTTCATTTAGTAGGATGAGGACTGCTTTTTTGATTTTTCTCTTTTTAATGTCCTTTTCCTTCATAATGCATCTTTCCATTGTACTCTGTGTTGTGTGATTTGTCGAAGTCCCTGTTTTTCCTACTCGTTTGTCCTAACGCTTAGAGCTTCATTTTGAGCTTCATTTTCCCGACCCCTTTTGATTTCCCGGGAATCGGGAGTCGGTAATTTGGAACTCCCGGGAATTCCCGGTAATTAGGAAATTTAAAAATAAAAAGAAGAATTTTTTTTTCTTATTTTTCAATGCAATTAGTATAAAAACGTATAAATTTGATTGAATACTATAAATTTTTAGAAAACTTCAAAAATTTTGAAGAAAATTCAAAATTTTAAAAATAGAAAAATTATAAATTTGTATTTAATTTGAAAATGAAATATGTTTTAAGAAAACATTAATTGTTCAGCCTTTGATCCATCAGGTTTTTTTTGTACAGAAATTTGCTGAAATTGGAAACTTACTTTCTGTTGATATAGGTTTGATGCTTTTTAGTGCAGTGAGTAATTTTCTTATATGTCTGGTCAGCCGATTGGCACTAATATAATAAGGAAATAAATTTCCTATGTACTAGTTCTTCATAAACATAATTTTAATTCAAAATAAATATTTATGTTATAATTCTGGATGCTTCAAAATAAATCAGATCCATCACATAACAGCAAAATTGGAAGGTTTAAAATATAATTGAAAAAGAAATATTTCAAGTGGAATAATTGAAAATGATTATTAAGCAGACAGAGATAATTGTATGAGAATTATTTATTCATTGTGAAAATACCTCCGCTCATAATTTAAAATAAATATGTACCGGGTGTCCCAATAAGAATGGCTCTCGGCCATATCTTAGGAACCGTTTATAGTACAGCTTTGAGAAAAAAATATGTATAACAAATTTGCCTCAGGAAAAGCCTGGAAATTATTTTCATAATTGTAGGTCCACCGCTAGAGGGCGTAATTGAATATCAAAAATTAAAAAATCAAAATTTTACAAAATTTACCTAAAGAAAGACCACTGAAAATCCAATCATCGTATCCTTCATAAAATTCTGCGCATATTTGATTTCATAAGTTTAAGTCTACCTTTGCAAATAAGAGGTGGGGGTGAGTGGGAACCTTCTTACGAAAAAATGGCTGTGAATCCAGTTCTGCTAAATCGAATTTTGCATACTTGGTCTTGTTGAAAACAGCCCATTTTTTCGTCAATGTAAGTGTCGTTATTTTCGAAATAGCCTAATAAGTAATATGCAAGCTAGGAGGAGTTATTTAATTACGTATTAAAAAATTATACAGTGCGGTGGAATAAGTGTTCCCCCCCCACTCTTAACTTGTTTATTTTAAGAATATAAGCAAAACGCTCGGACGGTTCGATTTTTAAACTAATCATAGTATATTATAGCATCAACGTTTCGAACTTTACGCGATCCCTCTTCACGTAACAGGCATAACTTAGATTTTTTTAATGGTAAAGTACATCATGTGACACCTCATTTAATAGCTTTTGTAATACTGATTTCAAAAATGTATAATACTTTAATTCTTTTTGAGATCGTAGGAGCAAAATTTCGGCTGAACTCTTTTTAAATGCATTTATTTTTCTCGAATTCTGAAAAGACTAATAAGTATTTTTGAAAAATTTAACGCAGAATGAAAGATTAGATTATTACCGAGGGATGACAGTCCCTTAGAATAAAAAAAATGTTTCTTTTGAACGATATATTTGAAATTAAAAATCACACTAAATTTTCTCTTTTTTCACCACTGTGACGTATTAAAATAAACATTATAGGAGTTCTCAGGGACTTTGGACCATCGAGAATACTGTAATATTTCATTCTGTGTTTAAATTTTTTAAAAATATTTATTAGTTTTTTCAGGATTCGAAAACAATTATTGCATTTAGAAAGAATTCGACAGAAATTTTGCGCCTACGCTCTCAAACAGGATTAAAGTATTATACATTTTTGAAATCAGTATTTTAAGAGCTTTCAAATAAGGTGTCACATGATGTAGTTTCTCATTTAAAAAAATCAAAGTTATGGCTGTCACCTGAAGAGGGATCACGTAAAGTTCGAAACGTTGATGCTACAATATACTATGGTTAGTTTAAAAATCGACCTGTCCTAGCGTTTTGCTTATATTCTTAAAATAAACAAGTTAACAGGGGGGGCAACACTTATTCCACCGCACTGTATATAAATATGTGTGATTTTGGACAGTATTTATCTAAGTGTGCTGATTGTTTTAGATGTTTTTGTGATGTTGCACTTGTTTTCTATCCTTTATAATTTTTCTGATATGTCCTTTACATATGGTAGGTATTGTTGTCATCCTTGAGTCCCTTCTGGTGGGTGCTGCTAGACTGCTTGTGGTGTTGTATTGTTTTATTTCTGCTATCCAAGGAATAGGAATTCCTTGTTAATAAATTACAATGATGAGTAATTCCTTGTTAAAACTTTTGTTGGCAGGTTTTCTCTTCCTGAGAAGCCTTTTAATTGGAGCAGGTATTTTGAACTCTATCATATAATGATCAATTCGTTCAGTTATTGATGTTTACGTTGTGATTTAAGTGGAAATTTAAGTATAGGTTGGAACGGGTTGGCTTTCTGTATTTAGTTGTGTACTAAGTATGTATTTCCTTTGGTAGTTAGCACATCACGGTTTACTTCCTTTTCCGGAACAAAATCACAAACAGATACACTTGAATATAAGGGCTTCAAATTAATAGTTAGTCATACTGTTAATAATCATTATAATACTCTTGTAGGAGAGACTGATAAATTTCGTTGGAAAGTTGGATTACCTCAGAGCTTTATCTTTATTTTTGTTGATAAATATAAAAACCAATAATAGTAATAAAATGATATCAATTTGGATTTTGATTAATTTTAAATTATTTACACGAGGATGGCAACCAGTCCAACAATATTTTTGTATTCATTGTTGCTTTTCTATCGCGATATAAAAGATTTTTGCTTGATAGCACAAAAAGTGAAGCCTTTTTGTAGTTTTTGAAAAAGGCACAGAAGTCAATTGATCGACAACCTAGTTTGCCGGTGTGTGAAAGCCTAGCTTCTAAGGTTTTTTTTATATGCGTTTGGTGTAGCAATCGTTGGTGATTAATGCAGTTGAGGGCCCTCTGAAGACCAGATGGAAGGATTAAAACGGTAAGTGGACCTCTTTGCGACTCGTTTATATTTATTATTTTGTTCTTTTTGCTCGAGTTTGAATTGTTTAAAATATCCGGTGTCAGATGGTCTTTACTAAACAAAGAGATGTTGAGATCCGAACATCAAAGATCGCACAATCAGTAATTATTTTAAAGGGATAACAATGTAATGTACAAAAAATTGCAGGGGTAGATGTGATACGAGCGGAAAATTTTTATACATTATTCTTTTGTATATAAACAACATGATGACAACAAAAATTTTCTCTTATCTTTCTATCATTCAGTAAAGTAGGTATTGATTATTATTTAATAGTAGTGACCTATTTTTACGACGCAGTTAATAAAAAATACAAACAAATACATATTATTGTGTTATCTAGATATTCACTTCAGTGTTAACTAAAACCAATTTTCATCAACTTGAGATTCTCTAAAAACAATATGTATACGATTTTTTTTTGATTCGAATAATCTGCTCCGTAAATTTTTATTTCCAACTGTAATGTTTTTATGTACTGCAAAATTTATTTAAACGCAATTTAATTCAGTGGCGGATCTTTGAATTAAAAAGGTCAGAAACGATATTATTGTATTCCACATAATTCTTCTTCTTCTTTGAGTACCGTTCCCAAATTTTAGACATGGTAGCTTTCATGACAATTTGTCAATATTTTGCTCGAGCTTGCGTGGCATGTAACAATTTATCTGGAGATAAGCTAGTCCATTGACGAAGATGTCGGAGCCATGAGTATTTTTTCCAACCAATTTTCTCTTTTTCCCTCGATCTTTCCGTTGACACAGATTAACATATCACAGATACGAAAGCTATGCGATGAGGCCTGTACAGAAATTGGTAACCTTGAAACTAAGAAGCACTGTTGTTATGCCGGTGTTTGCACCAATACAATGGATAACTTACAAAATAGTTTATTTGGTCTATAATACTTACTTTTACACCCGACTTGATATTTTTACTATATTAACGCTAGAAATTACGACAAACAAAACTTAACAAAATGGTGGTTGCTTAATAAATTTCTGTATTAAACGAAAAAGTATAAAGCGTAGCTTTGAAGTGAACAAAAAATAAGTGTAATAGGTAATTCCAGGTATGGCCTTAACAAAACAAGAGAAAGTAGTTAATATAATATTTTGGAAGTTCCAGGTATATCCTTAATAAAACAAGGAAAAGTAGTAAAATGGCTGTTAAAATAAAAACAATTTTAGCTTATAACTAAAGACCGGATTATATGTTTTTTGCATATCGATAACCATCAAACATACAGTCAAACGCTTTAGGATGTGGACGAATTATGATAATTAAAGGCGTTTGACACTAACTTAATTTTACATATTTAGAATATTTTCGGTTTTTTAACATATTTTGATGGTTTGAACATATCTTCGACCGTTTGACATATTTTGGCATATTTTTAACATATCTTGGCATATCTTGACATATTTTTGGCTGTAGACAGCTTGACACAGTTAACCATGTAACAATGGTTAGGTTTATAAATGATGCTTTCATGAACTTTTTCCTTCCCGATATTGTTCCAACTAACAAAATCTTGCTTAGGGTTTCCGATGCTGTGTCATACATGGCCAAAGCTGGCCAACAACTAAAAGTTTTATATCCCAATTTAATTCATGTAACGTGTTTGGTGCATGGTTTAAACAGAGTGGCGGAAGAAATTCGAAATTCATTTCCTACAGTTAGTAGTTTAATTAGCAACGTGAAAAAATATTTTTAAAATCGCCTTTAAGGATTCAGATATATAAAGAAAAATTACCAAATACTCTTTTGCCACCGGAGCCTATAATCACAAGTTGGGGAACATATTTAAAAGCTGCCTGTTTTTATGCGGAACATTTTCTCCCTATAAAAGAACTAATTTTATGTTTTGAAGAAACAAATATTGGTGAGATTTCAAAATGCAAATCAATTTTAGAAAACAGATCACTGCACAATTGTGCAGTGTTTTATTAAATCAAATTATCAATTTGTTTATAAAACCATCCTCAATCTTGATACTGAATCGTTTCCACTACAAGAGTCTCTTAATTTAATTTAGAAATTTAAGGAATACGCTGAAGAAGTTTCTGGAAAAATTGGACAATCAATAAATAAAAAATGCATTGAAACTTTACAGAAAAATAGTGATTTGTAAATATTATTACAGGAAGCAAACCAAATTATTTGTGGAGATTTTGATGTTAATACCAATTTAAATGCGGGGATTGTTAATGTTTTAAAATTTGCACCAATCACGTTAGTTGATGTTGAACAAAGCTTTTCAACATACAAATGACTACTAACGGATAGGCGCCATAATTTTACTATTGAAAATATTGAAAAACATTTGATTGTGAATTGTTTTTATAAGAAGGAATAAAATGTAGAAACGTAAATAATAGTAATAGGTACGAGATAGGTATACATTGGTATATTTAGGTTAATTTTGTCAATATATATACTTACTCACATCACATATGTACTCACATATTCCACATATTTGAAACATATTTTAAACATTTAGGGAATAATTTACTCATATTTCAGACATATATATATGCACATATTTCAGTCAAAACAGGAACATATAATCCGGTCTTTACTTATAACGCACAACAAATTATTTTATATGAGATTTTATAACTAGCTGTAGATAAGAAAATGTCAAAATTGGTAGTTACTTAACAAGAAATTTTGATTTACATTAGTTTCTCAGCGAGACACTTTTTTAAGACGTCAGATTAACCTTGCACGTGTGTCACTCGAAAATTGGCAAACACAATAATGACATATGCATCAGAAACAAGACCCGATACAGCCACAACACAAAGACTACTGGAAAGGGCAGAGATGAGAGTACTGAGAAGAATTACAGGAAATACGCTGAGAGATCAAAAGAGGAGTGAAGACATAACAAGACAATGTAACGTACATTGTATAATGGGGAGACACGTGTGGTCAAAGTAGCAAGAGATAAATCACCAACCGGTAAAAGAAGTATCGGCCGACCGCGCAAAAGATAGAGTGATACTAGACTTAGGCAAATATGCAAATAAAAAAATATGAAATATGCGCATAAATATGCAGTATTTTATGTAAAAATATGCAATGTTTTATGCAAAATATGCATATTTATCTAGAAAATATGCATGTAATAAAAAATATTTACAATATTTTTTTATTTACAAAAATACTTACAATATTATAAATACATAACATATACAATTATTTTAACATATAAATATTATTTTGAATGTTGGTAACAATAGATTATCAAATGATTTCAAAAATTTTCTAATAAAAACTTATGGCTTCTATCTGAATACATATAGTATTTGTAAATAGAAAAACTTCTTTCGACATCAACTGATGTAACTGGGGCATTTTTCAAATTTACTATAATAGATTGTTCTAAATGGAAAGTCGGAAATTGTTCGGAAAATGTCCCAGCTAGTACTTGAACCACTTTAGAAAGAACCTGGTAACCACTATTTTTTCCATGGTTACTTTAAATTTTTGAAAAATTTCCTTTCGAATAGTACCTTTAAGGTGATACAGTAGCGATCGACAGGTAGCCAAAACGCGTTCCAAGATTGCGGCTGTAATTTTGATAATTTTTTCGAAATATTTGGCACGCGTATTCGTAATTATAATAAAGAATGGCGGTACAGAGCACAATTTGAAAAATATATTAATATATGGAAATTACTCTGTAATTAAATACAATATTATAAAAACGACCCTGTACCTCCATTAAGAAGAACAAAAAAATACACTTTCTTCAAATAAATTTTTTTATCCGACGCCTAGATTTTGTGTCATTTTGGAACTACTACTAATCGGATAAAAAAGTTTATTTGAAGAAAGTGTATTTTTTTGTTCTTCTTAATGGCGGTACAGGCTCGTTTTTTTAATATTGTATTTAATTACAGAGTAATTTCCACATATTCATATTTTTTTCAAATTGAGCTCTGTACCGCCATTCTTTATTATATTACGAATACGTATGCCAAATATCTCGAAAAAATATTCAAAATTACAGCCGCAAACTTGGAACGCGTTTTCGCTACCTGTTGATCGCTACTGTTTCCTCTTAACGTTTTGACACAATGACTCAAATTCTTTTATTAAAAGTGTACTCTCTAACAATGATAATTTGGAGGGTTCTAATTGAGTTATAGTTTTCTGGACAAAATTATAATTTGATTTTATGAATGACAGTTGCTGTTGGAGAATGTTATTTTGGAAGGCTTGCTTAGCTCCCAATAAAGATTGGCAACTATCATCCATTAAGAGGTTAATTATTTTTTTTAAATCAACAAAATGATCAGAATAGAAATTAGCTGCTTCCAACCATGTTCCCCAACGTATTAAAATGGGTTGCGGTGGCAGTGGAACAGCAAGAAGCATATTATCTCTGTAACTTTGTATTCTTACAGGTGATTTCAGGAATACCTTTTTGACGCTCGCTATTAAACTGTTAACTAGTGGAAATTTTTTTCTTACTTCCTCCGCAACTCTGTTTATTCCAAGCGCTAAACAAGTGACATGTATTAAGTTTGGATAAAATATTTTTAAATTTTGACCTGCTTTCACCATATATGGTTCGGCATGACATAAAATAAGCAATAATTTATCATTAGCCAGTATTAGGCACAGCAGCAGAAAGAAAACAGTTTGCTAATGCTTCTTGTAGGTACCGTGATATTGTTAGAGCGTTGGTTTTTTCCACTTGCTTACAGAAAATTAAATACGATTTTGGAAATGTTTCATCGCTAAGTACACCAATCCATAAGTACACAATGTATCTTCCTGACGAGTCAGTGGTCTCGTCCATACATATGTAAAAGTAATTATTACCTATTTCGGCTTTTATGTTGTGGATAAATGAGGAAGGAGTATAACAAATTGACATTATTTCTCCTTAGAGTTCGTTCACTGGGAATGTTTTGTTTGCAAATTTTTTTTAAAAAATAACTAAAGTTTTCATTAGATAATTTTGAAAGCGGTATATTAGAAGATACTAATGCACGACAAAAGTCTTCGTTAAAAGTTTCTTGTTCGGTTTGTTTTTTGGAACTTGACTGAAAGCACTTGGACACTGAAGGTTGATATTTTTCACCGAAAGTGGTTTTTACTTTTTTAGTTAAATGTTTCGCGGTTCTGACATGCTGTTCTATTTGAACTTTTTTTCAGATGATATCTAAAAAGAATATAAATATTCTATAGTTGTACCCATTTTTAAAATCTAAGATTGTAGAAATAAACTAAAAATGAACCGTTTTTGCATAACAATTAAAATATTTAAATTATATCAAATAAAAATTGGTGTAGTAATCTTGAAAATGTCAAGAAATTACTGTGCAAGAAGGAAGAACCCCCAAATATTTACAAGAGGCTCTTGGTATTTTCTGTTTACATGTAAATAAAAAATACTGTGAGCATAAATTAAAAGCACTTCATTAGTTAAGTCCAATATATGATATGTTTTTGTTTTTAGCAAAATTAAAGCAAACTATGCTATTGTTAGAAAAAAAATGTTAGCGACCTTTCAGTAGACTATTGAATGATTTGAATTTTAAATAGGTATTCTATTCTGTATCGCAAGGAGTTTAAAAAATGCTTGAAAAAAGAAAAAATACATCGATTTATTGCGAACTAGCCTTGTGTCGATACTTTTCTTAAACATAATCTCTAATTTTAAAATCTTTGTTTGTACCACCGTGTAAATTTTTAAAATAAAATAAAAAATAATACGTATGTACTTACGGTTTTGCCACAACATGAGCAATAAACTTTATCCATATCCACATAGCTCTTTGTAAGGTTTTATCCAAGTTGACACATTGCTTATTTTCGACATTTTCAAAGCACATTAATTATTCACAATTAGAAATACACGTTGTTTACGCCTCTAATTTTACAACAAAAGTGAATCCAAGTGAAACTGACCGTCAAAATAAAAAATTTTAGCTAGAGACATAAACTGGCAAACACAAAACACTTAATTCCAGGACAAAACGTGACAAAACTATAAGCCGCTGTCTTTTGTTAGGTACTATACCAAGAATTTTAATACCAAGTGATTATAAAACAAAATTAAATATTGGTATTTTCATGCTATCTGTAAGTTTGAATATAAAAATATATAGTTAATACCAAATTTTCAAATTATATGCACTTTATGCTCACTTTTATAAAAATATGCAAAATTTGACATTTTCGCATTGTTTATGCATTATATGCAAAATATGCAATTTGCATATTTGCCTAAGTCTAGTGATAACCTTCCATAGAGGTATCAATCCGCCAATTACCAAGCAGAATTGCTTATCAAGAGAAGAAGAAGAAACAACGTGGAATGAAGTAAACACTTCTGTTGTATGTAGGCATATATGAATTTATTAAAAAATCCTTAAAATTTATCCACGAAGGAGTGGAAGTACAAAGCGTTTTCGGTCAAACTAACCATCATCAGTGTAAACCTGGAAATAAGTAAACCACTAAGATTAAAAAGCAAAAGGATGAAATGTTGACAGTTGAAAAAATTTTAAGAAAATGTGGTTACTTACGTCCAGTGTACAAGTAATTGAAACTAGCCACTTCAATAGGTATAAAAACCTCAAAAATACATTATTGTTACATTCTATAATGAAAAGTGTTCGACATTAAGTCGATGTCTTAAGATTTAAAGATCACATGTGAATGTATTTCATCCTTGCTCGAAAATTGCACAAGGTAAGTACTTGTGTTCAGGTGAGAGGTTACGAACCAACTGATTAGACAGTTTGGTGCCAGAAATGTATGACAAGATGTCAAGGGAAGTTAGGTGGATTTTTCATCTGTCAACCGAAAAATTTTTAACAAAGAGATTAATATTTAGTGTTAATTGGTATGTATATTGAAAAAGGCAGATATTAAAAAGTTTAATGTGAGTTCTAATTTAAAATTGAGGTAATGCATTCCTTAGTGCAAACTGAATTTAAAAAACAAAAATCAAAAATCTGCTCTAACAATATGTGACGTCATAAACTGTTTTTCCAAATTGAAAGAGTGGAAGAATGAAATTTAATTAAGTAATGTTATGGTATTGTGAAGAATGGATATTGTTGGAATTGTCTGGGAGTATTTAAAAAGTCAAAAATATTGAAAGTATGGTTGGTTGCATATGTTACAGGAAACTAAGGAAACTGAATATTGATAGAATAGGAAAATACTAATAACATCTGTAAATTGTGTGAAGTATAGAATTAAATGAAAGCTGAAATCAAAGAGGAAAATACGCTAAAAGATTTGTAAGTGTCTTAAAAGAAAAATAAAAAAAATTATTTTTATTTTTTTTTTGATAGTAGAAACCTGATTGTAAAAAGTTTTTAAGCTGCATATTGAGCTATTGAATGTTATGATTTGAATATTAGGAATATTGATAAATGTTAAGATATTGGAGTAAAATTAATTAAATATTTGTAGCTGAGAATTTATTTTTAAAAAATAAATAAATGCAATTCTGAAATATGGTTGGTTGCATATATATCAGGAAATTGTATATTGGGGAGGTATAATATAGAAAGGATAAAGAACTGTTATTTAATGAGGAATATTGAGATAATGGAAATGTACAAACTTAACCAAAAACACTTGCCAACTGTTGATCTATTGAAAAATTTTAGATTGTATATTGATAAATGTTGAGATACTAGAATAAAATTACTTGTTGATACCTGAGAAATTTTGATACCTGAAAAAAAGGGAATTTTTATTGTTAGGCAATCAGCAGAAGGTTTTTGGTTATTGTATTGGGAAGTCATATCTGAAAAGATCAAGGATTGTAGGTTGTGAACGAAATGAAGTGAATAGTAGAATTATATTGAGCGAATACTGAAAGAAAGAAATAAAAGAGATAGAGTATTGTCGGAAGCACAGGAGAAATAAATTTCACTATAGAATGTAACAATAATGTATTTTTGAGGTTTTTATAACTATTGAAGTGGCTAGTTTTAATTACTTGTACACTGGACGTAAGTAACCACATTTTCTTAAAATTTTTTTAACTGTCAACATTTCACCCTTTTGCTTTTTAATCTTAGTGGTTTACTTATTTCCAAGTTTACACTGATGATGGTCAGTTTGACGGAAAACGTTTTGTACTTCCACTCCTTCGTGGATAAATTTTAATGATTTTTTGATAAATTCATATATGCCTACATACAACAGAAGTGTTTACTTCATTCCACGTTGTTATATTGAAGGTATACAGCCAACTACAGGGTTTTCTCCCTTTTTAAAGTTTTAAGAAGAAGAAAATTTTCTCATTTTTTTAATGGAACACCCTGTATATTAGTATTGCATTCTGTAGTAAATAATATTACAAGCTTTCTTTTGATATAAGGTTATATGTACCAAGATTTTGTTTAATATTTATCAAAATAATACTTGAAAAAAAAACTATAGCAACTATTTCTAACACACCGAGCTTGAATTACCATTTAATATAAAGATAAAACGTTAATATAATTAATATTAATTATTATATGTATAAGTAATATACCGCTTAATCAGTATTTGGAAATTAAATCAATTTATTAATGACAATACAAAAGTAACTTACCTTAGGTAATCTAAACAACGATATTACTTGACTCCTCTTAGATAAACACCCTTAACAAATACACTTCTATCCAACCATTTTTATAAATAAGTATAGCAATACTATTTAAATTTCACACTTGTAGAACAGAAAAAATTACTAATAATACCACTAAAGCGCATATACTATCTAAACGCAGCTTGATTATTTTCGAACTGAAAATAATCTTGGGCCTATAGACTAAGAGCCGCTATAGGTGAAATTTCTTAATCATTTTAGGCACGATGGGACCCTATAACTTAAATAGTAGAACCTAAAAGAAAAAGTTTGAGCATTGTGCCGTCACTTTTCAGTGGCACATGCGTCTACAGTGGCGCATCAAACTTTCCACTTATGGACGGGACACATAAATTAAAAAATACCCTCCCTCATTACCAGAATTTAATTTTTTTCATTTTTTTAAGTTCTATGTGATTAACACATAAGATTCAGCGTAATTTTAACCCACCACCCCCTTCCCCCTGCCCCACCATCAAAAACTTCATTTTTCGTTTTTATTTTTTTTTGTGGGATGCAATCAATTTTAAAATTTCAAAAATTCACACGCATATCTGAGGCTTTTATAAAATATGCCTATTTTTTATAGACCCATAGGTAGAGTGTACATAACCTCAAAAAATTAAAATCCGAAAAACTGTTTTTTGGGGGGTTTTGGGGGATTTTGCCCTATTTTATAGACTTCATATTATATCAAATCAATTTTGTTTTTATAGGTTATATGTAACTTGAAGTAACTGAGTCCTTTAGAATATTTGAAAATCAGAAAAACACGTTCAAACCCCCCACAACCCCCTTAAAAACAGTTTTTTGGATTTTTGAAGGTGACCAGCGTTACAGAAAAATCTGACAAAAATTAGAAATATAGTGTTTGTTAAAATACACAAGACTAAGAAAAACTTAGATCTGCAGCTATCCCCAAAAAAAGTTATATATTTTTTTCCAAAAAAAAAAAAATTTTAAAAATTTTTTGAGGTTATGTACACTCAACCTACAGGTCTATAAAAAATAGACGTGTTTTATAAAAGCCTTAACTATGCGTGTGAATTTTTTGAAATTTTAAAATTGATTGCATTCCACCAAAAAAATTAAAATTGAAAAATAAAGTTTTTGATGGTGGGGGCAGAGAGAAGGGGGTGCTGCGTTAAAATTACGATGAATCTTATGTCTTAATCACATAGAACTTAAAAAAATGAAAAAAAATAAATTCTGGTAATGAGGGAGGGTATTTTTTAATTTATGTATCCCGTCCATAATTAGAAAGTTTGATGCGCCACTGTCGACGCATGTGCCACTGAACAGTGACGGGACATATTCAAACGTTTTCTTTTAGGTTCTACTATTTAAGTTATAGGGTCCCATCGTGCCTAAAATGATTAAGAAATTTCACCTATAGCGGATCTTAGCCTACTACATACTAAATCAAATACTCACTCAGTAACTCAGAGTGGGCGGAGCTTACCAAAAGTAGGTACTTCTTTTTGTTATTGAAACACATTAAGCCAGCTGCTACCTATTAGACAAAGTTTTAACTAATGTTTAAGGGTGAGCTCAAAACTGGGTAGGATATTCTGCATCTTTAATCATAAATGCAATGTTTACATGACCATGCCTTTGCGGATCAATTTTTTGAACATTCACAATTAAATACATGAGATTTTTGTTTCGTGTACTTCAATGTACAGTAAAAGTAACTTTTGTTATTGATTATAAATCTCATTAACAATTTGGGAAAGTAACGAAAAAAAAAAATTGCTGAAAATATCTGACACAACTTCTACAGGTTTTTGAAGGTTCTAAAAGGTAGGGATGGCGGTTTTTGACAAAACACCGGTTTTCGGTTATATCGTTTTTTTTGCTTACGGTTTAACCTGGCGGTTATAACGGCCAAAAAAAACGGTTTTAGGAAAAACCGGTTTTCGGTTTTTTAATCCAGTAGGTTACAAAGTAACATTTACAATACACTTTAGCTTGCGACACTCCATTCGACTCGATATCAATATGATCAAAATTAGTACTATCGAAAGAACATGTATTACTTTTAACACGTTTGTATATTTGTAGAATAGATACATTTTAACTCATTTAATACTTCCTGTATGAGCGTATCGTTTTGAAAACGTAGCGAAATTCTTTGAGATTCGTATTCGTAATCAGTAATTCGATATTCATAGTCAGAGCATTATTTTTGGTAATCAGAAAAGTCATTCACCCACTTTCAATGTCAAGAGTTAAGTGTGAAAAATAGATGATGTTTACTCAGATCACTTCTTATGTAAATATTATGATTAAAAATACCTTTTCAAGGAAATATTATAATAAAACTTAATAATTGTTTCTGGCTGATGTGAGATTGCACTTTCAGTTTGCTTCTGTATTTTATAAAATAAAATAAAATTTGAATTATTGTTTTGTTTTGGAATAATTACTTGAGAATAATAATTATGCTTGGGATCCAAAATAATACCTAACCTAATCCTAATCACCGTAAAAACCTAATAACCGGTTTTTACTTTAAAAAGAAAAACCGGTTATAACCGGGACAAAAAAACAACCGGTAAAACCGGTTATTGCGAAGTAAAATAACCGGTTTCAGGTTTAAACCGGTAGGTTTTCCCATTCCTACTAAAAGGTATATATGATGGATAGCTGATGACCAATTCTTGAAAACGTACCGCTAATTTTGCATTGATTTTTAAACAATCATAAAATAAACAAATCAATGGGTTTTGACAAAACATCGTAACCGACAAAATGCATATTTTACAGGAGACGACTTTTCCTTCTACCGACTTTTTGGTTAATATACAGGGTAGTTGATTAGTGGGGTAAAGCTCAATAGATCCGCTATAGTAATAGATAGTAATAAAAGTTAATAACAAAAATGTTAGCCACCTTTGAGCTTCACATTATAAAATTAGTTAGAATGTTACAGGGCGTTAGATAACATATTAGCAGACCAAACATTTGTATTTTTAAATGGAACACCCTATATTTTATTTTAAATTCGAAATCCTGTTAACTTGTCCATCACAAAAATATAAAGGTGTGTTATGTTATACAGGGTATTTACAAAGTTATAACCAATTTTAAATGAAAATCGTAACAAGTTCAACTCCCTGTATAAATAAAAATTAGCAAACCAGAAATGGTCTATTAATGCCAAAGTTTTTTACGTATTGTCAAAATTTTCAGAAATAATTGATATTGCTAATTTTCTTTATATCAAATACAGGGTGAGCCAAAACACAAGTACATTACTTTCTCAATTGTTTTAAATGGAACAGTATTTTTTATCGCTACTGAAAAGTACTATTACCGTACTTTAATTTTTATACAACATTGTCTATGTCCTAATTTATTAGTTTTTGCGATATTTTCATTTTTCAGAGCAAATTGTTTTAGCTGTCTAAATTTACCTAAATTTTAAGCAAGCCATGACTGAATTGACAATTGACGATTACTGATTATCAATCCGGTAATCAATGTAACAATGTAGCAAATAAAGAAATAAAAATAATTTATTAGTAGTACATTTTACAAAAAAACACACACAACCACACCATGCAACATTTTGAAACAATTAAAATCTACTTTTTTATGTAAACGTAACAAATAAAGAAAGAAAATTAGTAATACATTTTACAAAAAAACACAAAATACAACATCTTGTGAAGATAGTTAAACACTGCTTTTGTATGTAAATGTAACAATGTAACAAATAAAAAACAAAAAATATTTGATCAGTAATACATTTTGCAAAAAAAATGAATATTTAATTACAAACGGTTTTCTAAAATACCTCCTAACACCTTTATCCACTCCTAAAAACGATCATTAAATGAGCTACTTACTCTATGAAGCATTTGTAAATTAACACCTGGAAATACACTTTGTATTCTATTTTTAATTTAGGTATTGTTATATTATTGTTTTATTATTGTTAATTTAGGTATAATATAATATTGTTGTTGGAGGTATTTTAGAAACTTCATTATCAACGTAACTCCAAAAAAACCAGTCCAGTTTAATGAATTCTGGTGATTTGAGTGGCCACGCTACTGGTCCATTGAAAAATGAAAGTATCTCGAAAACTAATAAATTTGGACATAGGAAATGTTACACAAAAATTAAAGTACGGTAATGTTACTTTTCAATAGTGATATATAATACAGGGTGTTCCATTTAAAATTACTGAGAAAATAATGTACTTGCGTTTTGACTCACCCTGTATTTGATATAAATAATATTAGCAATATCAATCGTTATTGAAAATTTTGACAATATGTAAAAAAATATGGCACTAATAAACCATTGCTATTTTGTTTATTTTTATTTATACAGGGAGTTGAACTTGTTACGATTTTCATGTAAAATTGATTATAACTTTGTAAATACTCTGTATAACATAACAAACCTTTATATTTTTTTGATGGACAAGTTAACAGGATTTCGAATTTAAAATAAAATATAGGGTGTTCTATTTAAAAAAACATAAATTTGGTCTGCCAATGTGTTATCGAACACCCTGTAACATTCTAACTAATTTTATAATGTGAAGCTCAAAGCTGGCTAAAATTTTTGTTATTAGCTTCTATTGCTATCTATTACTATAGCGGATCTATTGAGCTTTACCCCACTAATCAATCACCCGCTAAATAAAATTATGAAACTATGGTAAATTAGTACTTAAAAATAATTTAATTTAAGAAAAAAAAACTGTAATATAACATTCTTTTATTAAATTATGTAACATACGATACTTTGTTAGACCTTGTCTGTGTAAATTTTAGTTGAAGCTTGTCTTTTTATTGTGAAATTTTAGTGAAATATTATAAAGATGAGAAGCCTATTTAACATTTTGTCGACAAAATATAAATTTTTTATTTTTTTGCATAATCTTTAAATGTTTAAAAAAAATAGTTATAAACAAACTAACGTTTCTCAGAAAGTTTTTATTATATTATAATTTTAAAAAATAGCTAAAATGCGCATTTCAAATATCTTGAAAATGAATGCTTTAAAACTTTTTTTCAACCATTTGCAAAAAAGTTATGAAACAGCAAAATAAACATACGATTACTACGGTGTTAATAATTTTTTTTAATTCTTTCAAAGCGTAGAAGTGAGTTTAAAGTACAAGCTAATTATTTATAAAACAATATCGATTATCAGCTTAATGGTTGTATTTTAATAAAAATTATAAATATATTTTTTTGTAATTTACACGCGCGAAAGTAGAATAATACAGTACCGTAGCTACCCGCCCACATACACTTAGAGTGAACATTTTTATCTCCGGCTCTATATCAAGCCTACTTTCGCGCTAAAAATTACAAGAAAAAGTAATTTTAAATATAAGCATTGCACTAATTTTTGGCATTCTTTGTGAGTAATTAGATTGTACCATAGACTCACTTTTAAGCTTTGAAACAATTAAAACAAATTATAAACAATGCAGCTATCGTATATTTATTTTGCTGTTTCCTAACTTTTTTGCAAATGGTTGGAAATTTTTTTTAACGCATTCATTTTCAAGACCTATGAAATACGCATTTTAAGTATTTTTTAAAATTAGAATATAATAAACAATTTTTAAGAAATGTTAATTTGTTTATAACAATTTTTTTAAACACTTAAAGATTATGCAAAAAATGAAAAATTTATATTTTGTCGACAAAATATTAAATAGGCATCACACCTTTATAATCTTTCTAAATTTGATCAATGTCTCATCATTATTTTGGTTGTTATTGCGACTGTAAATTGTTAATTAACAATTGAATTGTTGCTAAAATATTCTTTTCATTTTAACCGGTTTCTGAATTTATAATCTATACCAAGAAAGCTTTTATTTCACCAGGCTATATAATTATTGATAAATAATTACTGGCCCAAAAAATTTATTTGAAAATTCGAGATTTTGTTGGGAAAACCCACGTTTTCCGAGGAAAATTTTCGTCGGAGCAAATCGGGAAAAACCTGCCTCTATGTAGAATTAAATTGGGGTGAATTTTTATTTGAGTATTTTTGGTGTAAAGTTAAAATCTTCGGACTTATAGAGCAATAATTGAAAAAAATACGATTTTTTGGCGCCATTTTGTTTATAAATAAAGTAGCACACTATCTGTGGACTTTGCATACCTATATTAATAATATATAGGATCTTATAATTCGATTAAAGAAATAAAATTGCTGGTAAATAACCTTTTTTTGTATTTTACTAATTAGACCAACGTATTATAAATATTTTTTTTTTCAAAATTTAAAGATTATGCAAAAAAAAGAAAAATTTATATTTTGTCGATAAAATATTAAACAAGCATCTCATCTTTATAATCTTTATAAGTTTGATCAATGAATCATGATTATTTTGGTTATTATTGCGATCGTGAATTGTTAATTAACAATTGAATTGTTGCTAAAATATTCGTTTAATTTTCACCAGCTTCTGGAATTACAATCTATACCAAGAAATCTTTGATGTCACTAAGTTATTTAATTATTGATTAATAATTACTTACCTAAAACTTTATTTGAAAATTATAGTTTTTGTTAGGAAAACCCGCATTTTCCGAGGAAAATTTTCGTCGAAGCAAATCGTGAAAAACATATCTCTATGCAGAATTTAATTGTGGTGAATTTTTATTTGAGTGTTTTTGTTGTAGAGTTAAAGTCTTCGGAGTTATAGAGCAATAATTGAAAAAAATACGATTTGTCGACGCCATTTTGTTTATAAAAAAAGTAGCACACTATCTGCGGACTTTGCATATCTATATTATTAATATATAGGATCTTATAATTCGATTCCAGCAATAAAATTGCTGGTAAATAACTTTTCCATGAATGTTGCTAATTAGCCCAGAGTAAAATGAATATTCATAAATAACGTAACCGTCTTAAGAGAAAAATATTGAATACATGAATTTTGTTTAAAAATTCTTTAAAAATGTCTAACTAGTACAATTTTATTTATATAGCTCTCAAATTTGCACAACTTGCCTTTGAAAAACCTTACTAAATGATGTTCTATTCAAAAAAATCTCAAAGGTTTAATTCAAATGATACGACGTCCCAAATCTGTAATTTTTGAAAACTTCGCAGTTTTACAGAATTACTACCATTTTAAGAGAGTATTCCTGATGGGTGTGTTGCCGGAATTTAATTGAAATAAATGTAATAAAACGACCAAGAATTAATGTGTACAAACGAACGGTGATTTTATTGTTTGTAACGAAAATGTGTTTGGCTTAGGTCTCTCGGAAAGGTCGAGCCGGTACGTGTTTACCGTCCACATGCTAAGTAGTGACTGAAGAAGAGAAACCACAACAATAATAATGTTTTGTGTTCCTTTTTTCCCCTGACCAGATGATCAAATAAATCACTATGGTCTGGCGTCTACTGAACGAATGCATTAGGTGAGTTGTTGACACAATAATTGTCTGATAAAGTACTTAATTAATGAGAGTGCAGTTTGTTGCCCGCATAGACGAAAAACAGGCCCTTAATCTTTGTATTTGAATGTACATTTCGAATGACAACGTTGTTTAGTTTTTGAGAAAAAATATTAAAAGAAATAAGATAATAAAATTAGCAGAAATAGTAATTATAGCGTAATGCTATAAGAGTATTACTCAAGTTTGAAGAGATATTACAATTTTATAGGCGGTTTTTTTTAATCTTAAGATGTAATATTTAAAATGCACTAAACTATTTTGCTTTAGACATGAAATAAATAACTTCTTTTTGAGAAAATTAAGAAAGATAAAAAAAATGTAATAATACTGTAACAATAACGAGCGTTCGGCTATTTATTTACGACTTTACTATTTATTTATAAAAGTTTACTTTACAAACTTTAGCTTAAGACTAAACTCTATTTACAAATATGCCCGTATTTATACCCAGTTGTTATTCTGGAACAATCGACGCCCATCTCCAGCTATCAGCTTGTTCCGCCTACGGGACGTACGTTCGAGAAGTCTCTCCTCCTCTCCGCCGAGGCCTAGATCATTCGATTACGTCATTCTCGAGGTGTTTACTGTTATACGGTGGTCGGCCAAGATTTCTCTTTCGTTACACTGCTCCCCTCTTAAGATCTGAGCGTCCCGATCAGCAACTCTAGATGAAGGCCCAGGATGGCGGAATCTACAGGATTCTCCAGCTCTGCATACGTCCCTAGAAAAGAAGTAGCAGTCTACTGTCTTTGAAGGGTACGACATCTTCGGGTTCATGCAACACACAGTAATTCGTACGCCAGTTTCTCTGAAGATCACTTCAAGCATGCTTCTCACAATCTTCCAATCCAGATTTTCTACTGCATGGCCTATTTTTGGTAAAGCCAAATCTTTGATGTCATAATTACACACGATTTTCTTCAAATTAGTTAGAGCACGCCATATGTTCTCGTAGCTTGGCGTGTCCGTATAAGACTTCCTGGTCACCATATACAGCAAAGATCGAGGACCATCTTCCAATCGCAGTACTCTTCCAATTTTAGGGTGCTGATATCTTAACTCGTCCAGGCGGCCGAACTTTCTATTGAATACGGACGAGATTTCTTTAGTCATCTCGAGGTCTTGGGCAACATAGTGGGCTAGGGAGACGTTTTCTGGAACACCAAACAGATCTTGCTGAACTTCTGTGGTCACGCCGAATCTAGCACTCTTTCTCGCTGCGTAATTTGACATAAATTGATTAAAACTTGGATGTGCGGCGTCTTTCATCTCCTGTTGGAGGACTCGGGCTTCTTCTGTTTCATTTGAGCCAGCATATGGTGCAAGACGATTTATGTGAATAACTTTTGGTTTACCGTTTGGCAACTTCCTAATTCTGTATATTACGTCATTTATTTTCTTCTTAACTTCATACGGACCTTCCCATTGTCTTTGCAGTTTAGGACACAAGCCGCGACGACGTTGTGGATTATAAAGCCAGACAAGATCACCTACTTCGAAGCTTTCATTCTTGCGTCGAGAATCATATTGATCTTTCATTCTCTCACTGGCTATCTGGATGTGTTGTCGGGCAAATTCATGAAAGTTGTTCATTCGTAACTTCAGGCGGTCGACGTATTCTTCGCCTGCAACATGTTCCTCGGAAGGTCTGCAGCCAAACTCTAGGTCGCAGGGCAAACGAACTACACGACCCAACATCAGGCAGGTTGGTGTTTGACCTGTAGTTTCATTTACGGCCGAGCGGTAGGCCATCAGGAATAAATGAATGTGTTGGTCCCAATCTCGCTGATTTTCAGATACAACTTTAGACAAGTGTTTACCCATCGTTCGGTTCATCCTCTCGACCCACCCATCTGATTGAGGATGCAGGGGTGTTGTTCTGGTCTTATTGACACCAATCAATTTACAAACGTTTTGGAAAGGAGCTGACTCAAAGTTTCGCCCTTGGTCGGAGTGGATCTCCAAGGGAACACCAAATCGTCTGAAGAATTCTTTAACAAGTACCTCTGCAACGGTAGCAGCTTCTTGATTTGGTAATGCATAGGCCTCGGTCCATTTCGTAAAATAATCCATGGCTACCAGGATGTATTTATTTCCAGCATCAGTTTCTGGAAATGGACCTGCAATGTCGATTGCTACTCTTTCCATAGGACTGACAACATTATACTGTCTCATGGGTGCTCTCTTTTTACCAACTGGGCCATTACCGGATGCACACAGTTCACATTTCTGGCACCATCTTCTTACATCATCTTTACAGTTCACCCAATAGAACCGTTCTCGAACCTTTTGCAGAGTCTTCGTAATACCAAAGTGTCCACCTGATGTACCGTCATGCAACTGACGCAGTACTTCTGACACTTTACTTTTAGGTACAATCAACTGAAGCTTAGATTCTGTACCATCATCGTTCTCAAAGGTTCTGTACAAAAGATCATCTTTTAGTATCAGGCAATTCCATTGGCTCCAGTAGGCCTTGAATTCCGGACTACATGCACTAATGTTTCGCCAACTAGGTCTCTCACCTTGCCGCATCCAATCCAATACTCTTTTTATACATGGAACATCCTCCTGGGCGTCTTGTAACTGTTGGGGCTGCCACTGCTCATTAACGACGGTAGTTCGTCTCACAGGGCAAAGCTGTTCCTCTACTTTAAGCCGGTGATTACAACTTTCACCGCATGGCCGTATCGTGGAAGCATCTGTATTTGAACGAACTCTTCCAGCCCTCTTCACGCGTCTCTTCGGCATCGTGTCACGAATCACCTTCCGTACCATTTCCACCAAACGTTCATCTTTTCTCTTATCGCCTTTTTCCACGGCTATTACTCGATTGTTTCGTGAAGCTTGGCTAGCTGCTTCGTGTTCCAAGGCAATAGCAAGTGCTTCATCTAAATCTTTCGGTCTTGCTAGTCGTAAAGCTTTCTGTAGTTCACTATCTTTCAGCCCGTTGACAAAGGTATCTACCGCAATTTCTTCTAAAACTCTGTCTGGCACCTCCGGATAAGCCAACCGCACCACACGAGCCACATCTGCTTCAAATTCTTGCAGATTCTCACTTGCTCGTTGACTTCTACTTCGCAGTTGTGCTTTGTATACTTGTTGTAGATGGGCATCTCCATAGCGTTTTTCTAGACGAGTGAACAAGATCTGGTAACATTTTTCTTGACCCTTAGGAATTGATCTTAATATATCTGCAGCATCACCTCGCAAAGCAGCAGTCAAGAAACAGCCCTTTCTTGTTCGGTCCAATGATTGGCGGTCGCAATAGCTTCGAATTGTCTAAGGTATATGAACCAAGAGGACTTTCCATTAAATGGTGGTAATTTGAATCTCATATTATGCGACATTTCTTCTCTCGGTAGTTCATCTTTCACTACAGGATCGAAAGCTACTGCATGAACTGACGGTTGCACTTTTGTATCGGTTATCATGCTCTCTAGTTGTTTGATCTTTCTTCTACGGTCTCTACACTTTTCTGCACCTTATCGAATGTTCTAGAAACTTCTTCAAATTTCTCGTCGTTCTGTCTACAAATGTCTTTAATTACTTGAGAAATACTTTCAAATTTCTCGTCGCTTTTTCTAGAATTTTCATCGATCTTTTGAGAAACACTTTCAAATTTCTCGTTGTTCTGTCTACTAACTTCTTCGAGTTTCTCGTTGTTCTGTCTACTAACTTCTTCGAGTTTTTCGTTGTTCTTTCTAGAAGTCTTATCGATCTTTTGAGAAAGACTTAGACTTATCTTAGACGTTTCATCGATCTTTGGAGAAACACTTTCGAATTTCGATAAGATCGCTTGTTCTGCTGACTGGAAGTGGAACGTCTTTGGGTCATCTCCATTCTTCTTGAGGACCTCCTCGAGTCGTGCTTTCAGGACTTTCTTGGACCCACTGGCATCTTGCTCGTACTCTTCTAATTGTTCACGGAGCTGTTTTAGCGAAAGTTCTTCTAGCAACATCTTTAGTCGGCACACACGTACTTTTCAAAATGTCTTTTAAAAGTCTTTCCGAATACCGAACAATTAACGCACTCCGGTTATTCCCGACGAATAAAGTTCAAAAGTCTTTTTTTAAAGTCTCTCTGTAATTCACTTATTTATATCGCACTAAGTTTACCGAACACCGACACCAACTGTAACAATAACGAGCGTTCGGGTATTTATTTACGACTTTTATTTATAAAAGTTTACTTTACAAACTTTAGCTTAAGACTAAACTCTATTTACAAATATGCCCGTATTTATACCCAGTTGTTATTCTGGAACAATCGACGCCCATCTCTAGCTATCAGCTTGTTCCGCCTACGGGACGTACGTTCGAGAAATCTCTCCTCTCCGCCGAGGCCTAGATCATTCGATTACGTCATTCTCGAGGTGTTTACTCTTATACGGTGGTCGGCCAAGATTTCTCTTTCGTTACAATACAATAACCCAAAAATATCAGTTAAAAAAATGTTTGTACAAAGTCATCAAAACCTTTTTCTGTACAACTTACCTAAAATACATTTAATAACAAGCTTAAACTCTAATTTTTTTTTAGCTCTTATATCTACAGTATGTCTGCGTAACTTGGAACCTACTGATAACTTTTTATTATCAGTTTAAAAAAAACTCTCAGATATTAAATTTTATTAATTTCATACGAGGTATTATTTATTTATTATATTATCAGTTTAAAAAACACTATCAGATATTAAATTTTATTAATTTCATACGAGGTATGTCAAAAAATATGAATCTTGTTTAAGAGTAAAGTAATACAATATCGAAAATTGTTAATAAAAAAGTTGTTTGGAATTAAAAACTATGTTTCAATATTCGTTCGATATTGACTCCCCTACATTTGTTTCAGGTTTCAGTGAACTTACTACAAGATGATACATTTTTGTTGCAAATATAATATTTATGATATTTGCACAAGAACAACTAAAAAATATAGGTTATGTCATTACCAAATTAGTAAATTAGACTTCAGATTCTATTAAAAAGACAATAAACCGTAAAAACATGTATTCAAAACTTACCGCATCTGTTGAATAAGAGGATTTATCAAAACTACCACTATTTTCATTTTAAATTGTTCTAGCGAAAAAAATTCGCACTTTCTAACACATTTAAGATAACACTGAATAATCCTAACGGTCATTTTGGCCATTTAATCTTATCGTAAGCGGCAAAATATGCAAACGCAACCGACAAGATTTATGGCGTTTACTATCATCTGTCGGTACTACCTTGCCGTTTACGATACCAAGGGCACAAAATGAGGTTGAAATGCGGTGGTTACGATAAAAATTAAATTAAATTTTAGACCCTTAGGATGTTATTATGAAAAAAATAATTTTGAATCAGCTGTAAATTGTCGTAAGGACACATTTAAGAAAAAAATCCCATTTTCGAAAAATTGATGCTTACGATATTTTGTCAAAACACGTCGAAATGTCCTATAAAAAGTTTCTTATACATTTTAGAGAAAAATGGTTTAAATAAAAGTTACTACCACATGTCGATTTACAATATTCTCCTCCGTTTTCAGATTTCCAATTGCCCCTTCTTCCGGTTATTCCATGAGTACTCCTCTATGTTTCTTTATCTCATCTCTTTGTCTATTACTTTGTTCCAACTTTTTCTCGGCCTTTCTCGTTTCTCTTTTATTCTGGTTGCCATTTTAGTTTCTCTTTGGTATCCGTTGTTCATCCATTCTTTGTATATGTTTGAACGCTATAAGTTGTTTTCCTTATAAGTCATAAAATATGTGATTGTTCGTTTGATTTCCATTATTATTTTAAATGCGTTCGTTGCTAATCTTTTCTCTTCTAGATCTTCCTACTTCTCTTCTCCAAAAATCCAATAATTTTACATCATTTTAATTTTAATATACTAACTAATAACGTAAACCCTTTATAATCTCTTAACCTGTCAAAAGCACTGATGATAGAATTTTTATTCCAAAAAAGTTCTGTGATGTATCTCTTTAAGATATTTTAATAAAATACACCTTCTATAAAGAATGTTAGTAATTTTTGCAATAATTGTAATAAATGCAAGCCCCATATTATGATTTAGGTTGATCCGACAGTGAAGGTTAAGCTGGCAGTCAACCAATTATTATTACGTTTGCTTGTTTTTGATAACGTATGTATTTTGATATTTTTTTTTAATTCTAAAATTTAAATGCAAACCGAGCAAACCAGCAGGTATATAATAAATCAACGTAGGTAAATTCAAAACATATAATGGTAGAGTAAAACAGTGAAATTGTTTTTATTAGCTGGAAACTTCCATTTAGAATGTGAAAAACAACTAATTTACTACCATTCACCGGTGTATGTGCATATCTAAATGTTGTTTTTTTTCTAGAAATAACACCAACAACTAGCGCTGGGTACAACAATATGCGGTATATCGATTTTTAAAGTGATTTAAAATATTTGTTTTATATTTTTTGCATGTAAAGTTGATTGTGAGTATATCATATTTACCTCACGATTTAAACAAACCCTATAATTTGTTTAGTATGGAATCCATGCACAGCATTAAATTTATGGTTGATAATATATGTTTAGCTTACTGTAATTTGCTGATGTAAATGTTTATGAAAGCTATATTAGGCTCAATATAATATTAGAACAAAAAATAAAACCAGCCGTTTCCATATACCGTGACCAAATTTGATATAATACAGTCGAACACTCGGTCTGGTCGATGGGGCAGAAGGGATTGTATGTAATCTGCCTTTTGGCCATTAGTTAATTAAATGCATAATAACTCATCTTCAGATGAACAACATATATTTATAATAAACACGGTGGCGAGCCATAACTATCACCAATTAACAATCAACAAATTATCAAACTGAAATTTGAACAAATTTCAACATATTCATGTCTAAAAACAATACTATCGACTGAGAGCTTGTCCACATGCGGGCGGTTTGCCAACGTCGACTGCGCGGTTTACCTGTTTTCCCCGTGTTTTCCCCGTGTTTTCCTTGGTATCAGGGTGAAACTTCAAAGGCGGCATTAGGGTGAGATCAAGTAAAAGAGGTAAACCGCGCAGTCGTAAACAATATTTATGAAACTTTCCTTGCAAGTACAGTGACGCAAAAGGCACCTGATGCCATATTTTTTTACTATTCCACTTTTGGTTTCACCGGAAATACCCTTAACTTATTTACTTTAAATGGGACTCCCTATATATTTTTCAGATTTTAAAGAACTTGTTATTTTTAATCCATACACAACAAGTTTGCAAGAAAAAACTATTAAAACAAGAAATAAATCTCTTTACAGTTAAAAAATAGGTTAATATATTTACGTTAGACCAATGATAATAAAAATAAAACAAAATAAGTTCAAATGTTGAAAGTGCCAGCCGTTGATCTCCTGACAACGTGCAAGTCTATAAATAAATTTGTGAGTCACCCTTTGCAAGATTTCTCCACATATTAGTTCACATTCATCAATTATTATCCTTTGTCTCGAATTATGCAAGCATGTTGGTCACCTAACGTAAACACAAATCTAACGGGTTGAGGTCCGGAGAACGACCGGCTACTCTATGAATCCTCTACGTCCAATCCATCGATTGGGAAAATTCACCTTCAAAAAATGAAAATTAACCATAATATTTCAATACGAGATTTTTCACTTAAATGAGTTATTTTTAATACAACTTATTTCTGTCAATTAGTTCAGTAACAGTTACCTACTATAGTAAATTCAAATAAGTCATGCAGTGCAAGTAAACAACAATTTTAGTCTACAGTATTAGATGGTACTCGTTTATTTCCTACTACTCGTTGTACTGCTAGTTCCTAATTGTACTCGTATTAATTCAAAAAATTATCTACAGTCCCGTGTTAATAAATTTTTTCTTCCAAATTTGGTATTTATGAATTAAAATTAACAAGTTCTTTTAAAACCTGTAAAAATATGGGTGTACACCAAACAAAAGTGAACAAAAAGTATGGCATCAAATGCCTTTTGCGTCACTATACTTGCGTGCAAAGTTTCATAAATATTATTATTTTCGTTTCAGAGATATTTGCTTGGTTCCATACTTTATCCGAACCCAGTATACATACTTAACTGCCAACAAACGGAAAGCGAGTTCAATGCCGATCAAATCATACATACCTGATATCAAGTATAAACTATATACCTAATTATTTATTTCGTAGGATTTCTGTTCAATGTTAAGGGTGAAGTAAACATGTTTACATGTCTTTGAGTCTAACTTAAAAGATTTGAATTAATTTTTGCAGATCTGAGTTCAAGAATAGTTATAATTCTAGCCAATAGTCCCCTCCTTCCTTGTATCTTCTGAATGGTTGTACTTACCTATTTATTTTAATAGTGAATTTTGAAGGATGGAAATAAAAGGAAAAAAGTTCTGAAAATATCGGCACAGGTAACGTAATACATAGTTACACATGACGTTACAGAGTCAAAGTTGACGTTTTTTATTGTCTAGTAGTTGTTTTTACGTCAACGTCAACTTTGATAAAAAAATAACCAAAGGCAGATGTTTAAATCTTTAATTGTGTTTAAATTCGAAACTGCAATTTTAGTATTTATTTTAGTCATTAAATTCAACTTAAACCCAAACAAAATTAGTACGAATGAATAGGTACCTATTTTCAATAATTTTCAAACGAGATATCACTTACCTTAGAGTACCATTTAAAATTATCGATCAAAGTTTCACTATTACGTCACCTGTCAAGACTATTACAGAAGCCTACGTCCATTTATTTCCTCCCTCCAAATTTTATTATAAGTACCACAGATTAACCCAACATATTGGGTTAATCTGTGTAAGTACTATAACGAAAAAACTACCGTAAGTAACGGTTCCATCTCAACATAGCCAGATATTTACAGAAATACTTGACGGAACACGAAACGACGAGAAGGGAGGCGTGCGATAGATCAAAGGTTATGCGATGAAATACAGATGTGCGGATCCGTTTTTATGGAACCTTCTGGAAGAACTTGTTTTAATATATATATTATAAGGAACGATTATGATAATTTTAGGTAAGTGTAATTCAAACTGAAAAGTTGTATAGTCTTTAGTTGAGAGGCTTTACTTGTAATCGTTAAAGCACCTGAAATTAATTTCCACTTCCACGTTTGGCTAATAGACTTATAACTTGACCAAGATTATCCCCCGCTCTAATGTGACTTGACATCTTCTACAATATTCCTCTATTCGTTCCTGTTTTTCTTATGGTTGTCCATTCTCTAACTTCCATTTGCTTAAGCTTCGCAATTATCTGGTTCTTCAATCTTGTCTTCGGTCTTCCTCGTGGTCTACCTGATTCTGGTCTCCATTTGGTGCTTTTCTTGATAACTGTTTCTGGATTTCTATTTTTTCATTCGTCTGAGTCTCTGTTCCTTGATAAATCTGACAATTTCTTCTCCCTTCAAAAGCTCTTTTTCTTCGTTGTTCACCAGTTTTCTATATTCTTTATTATCTAAGATTATTAGGCCTGTTATTCTCCTAATGATTTTTCTGTCTAGGATCCTCAATTTTTCTTAATATTTCTGTATCAAGCACATTAATTCAGCACCATAGTAGTTGCTCTATTTCCAGTAGTTTCAATTTTCTACCAGGATCCTTCATCGAATACTATGCTTATGTCATTAGTTTCATTGACTGATAACCAAAGGTATTTAAAGTGCTCCATTTTTAAACTCATATTTGCCAATATAATATCCTTGACGAGTTGCATTCCATTCTTCTGTTTTGCGATCATTACTATCACCATCATCATCATCATCGGTGACCGCTGACAGCCCATGGAGGGCCATGGTCGCCCGTTGGGGTTTCTAGGCTCTAAAGTTTTACATGGTGTGGAGGCCAGCCACACGCATAACTCCTCAAAAGTTCTAAACGATATTTATCTAAAATATTACTTTCTTGTTTCTTTTTTTTGAGGAGGTCTTTTCGTTTTGCTTGTTTGACTATAGCTGCCCATGTTTTTCTTTCCTTTGCTTGTTTTTCCCATTCTCGTATTCCTAGGTCTTTCAGATCCTGGTTAATACCATCAATCCATCTCTTTCTAGGCCTACCTCTCGGTCTCTTCCCATTTAATTCTTTTCTAAGTACTTTTTTATATTTCTCTTATCATTCATCCTTTCTACGTGTCCTAACCAACTCAGTCGTTTACTTCATATTTCTTTTATTATAGTCGGTCTGTTAAACACTCTATTTATTTCGTGGTTCATTCTCATACGCCATTATCCATTCTCCTGTATCCATATATTTTCCTTAAGATTTTTATTTCCCATCTAAGAAGTTGTTCCTCTTGTTCACTAGTCAAGGTCCATGTTTCTGATGCATAGATTACTACAGGTCTCATTACTGTTGTAAATATTTTTACTTTTGAATTAATAGATACTGATTTTGACTTTATGATATTTTGTAGGCTGTAGAAGCATTTGTTTCCAAGCGAAATTCTTGCTGTTACCTCATCACTGTTTTTATTTCTTTCTGTTATTGTTGATCCTAAATATTTGAAACGGTCCACTCTTTCAAATATTTGCCCGCTCAGAGATATGTTGCCTTTCGTTTGTACCTCTTCCCGAGTTGTTATCATGTACTTTGTCTTTGAGACATTAACTTCTAGACCCATAGTCTGTGCGGCTTCTTTAAAATATGTATAAGTTTTTTCTAGGTCGTTTAATGTCCAGTTGATTATGTCTATATCATCTGCGTAGGCAACGACCTGATTGAGCTTTGTAAATATTGTACCATCCCTATCTATAGGAGTTTTTCTGATTACTTGTTCCAATGCAAGGTTAAAAAGTATTGTTGACAGTGCATCCCCTTGTGTTAGACCTTCATTAATGTTAAATTCATCGGAGAGTTGATTTTGGATCCTTATTTTTGCTTTGATGTTGGTTAGGCATAGTTTTACTAACCTGATTAGTTTTTTTGGTACATTTAAATCTTGCATTGCCCTATATAATTCCTTTCTAATTATTGAGTCATACGCTTGTTTGAAATCTACAAATAGATGATATAGTTATATATAGGTATTCCGCTCGTAGAATTTTTCCAGCGTTTGCATTACTGTAAATATTTGGTCTATAGTTGACCTGCGTTTCCTGAAACCTCCTTGGTAATCCCTTGTTGTTTGTTCCATTATATTATTTAATCTTCCTTCCAATATTTTGCTAAATATTTTGTATCCAACGTTTAGTACTGATATTCCCCGGTGATTATTGCAATCTAACTTCTTATGTATAGGGCATATCACTGCAATTTTCCATTGTTCCGGCATTATTTCTGTGGTCCATATTTCTAGTACTAACTTTGACATTTCACTCTTTATTCTATGTCCTCCATATTTTAACATTTCTACAGTTATTGTATCGCATCCTGGGGCCTTGTTATTTTTCATTTTTTTTATTACCTCTTTTATTTCTGCTTCTGTTGGAGCATATTGGTCTACTTCAGCCTCTCCTACTAATCTTAGCTCTTCTATTTTGTAACGTTGATTTTGTTTATTCAACAGTTCATTAAAATGTTCTCTCCGCCGTTTTGACACTCCTTTTTCGTCTGCTACTAAGTCCCCATTTTTGTCTTTGCATAATTTTGTTCTTGGTTGGAAACCTTTTTTTTTAAATTTATTTCCTTATAAAATAATTTTATTTTATGTTTTTGTTCATGTCCTTCTAGCCTTTCAATCTTATCTTTATTGTGTTTCCTCTTTTTAAATCTTAGATATCTTTTTAATTGTCGTCATCTTGTAGTATATTCCTCTTTGGTTTCTTCCGTACTGTTATTCAGCATTTTAAGCCTAGCTTGGTTTTTTTGTTCCATTAGTCTCTGACAGTCTTTGTCATACCATCTTTTTTGGCTAGGTTCTTTGCTTTCCCCCACTACTTCTTTTGCAGCTGTTTTCACTGCTTCTTTTAAGACCCTCCATTTATCTTCGATATTTCTGACCTGATGTCCATTTACTTGATTATATTTTTCAATTATGTTTTCTATTTTCGTTTCATATCTTGCTCTCTTTTCCTCATTAGAGGCCAATATATCTGAAGCGTATTTGATCTTTTTTTCACCTTTCTCTGTTTCTTTGGCGGTAATTTTTTGTTTATATTTAATTAGCACAAGGTGGTGACCGGAGCTGCTGTTTGCCCCTCTATGACTTCTCACATCTGAAATGTCTGAAGCATGTCTTGCTTCTATTAAGACGTGGTCGATCTGGTTTCTTGTTTTCACATCGGGAGAAACCCATGTTTCTTTGTGGATATTTTCATGTGGAAATTTTGTACTGCTTATCACCAGTTTTTTGTCTGTTGCAAAATCTATGATTCTTTGCCCGTTGTCATTATTTATTTCGTGCAGGCTATGTGCACCTATTGTTCCCTGGTATAATTCCTCTCTTCCTATTTTTGCGTTTATATCTCCTAAGATTATTTTAACGCATTTTTATGTCGTTAACGCTATAACTGTTTATATTTGACACTTCTTGGTCTAATCTGGCATAAAAATGTTCTCTTTTTCTTCTGCTTCTTTGTCCTCTGTAGGTGCGTGCACATTAATGAAATTAATATCAAAAAACTTGCCTTTCATTTTCAGAATAGCTATCCTTTCATTTATGTTAGTAAAGCTTTTTACCGCATGCTTGTATCTTTCACTTATTATGAAGCCCATCCCACCTTGTCCACCTCTGGAATTACCATGACATATTAGATATTTTCCATATTCCCAGACATGTTCGTTCTTCCATCTCATTTCCTGCAACGCTAAAATATCTATTTGGTAGATTTTTATTTGTTCAATAAGGTTTTGTAATTCTCCTATTTCTCCTAATGTTCTTATATTCCAAGTTCCAATTAAAATTTTTCCACTTTTCTTATTTTTCTTTTTCCTGTTGTACTTATTCACCTTTTTGTTTGTTTTATCCTGTTTTCTAGTTTCTTCCGTACATTCAATCTCTATGTCGCCATCTTGGCCACTTTTTATTTCAGCATTACTTGTTGTATTTTGATTTTTTGCGTTAATCTGACTAGAGATGGGAATATCCCCCGATGGGCCTTCAGCGGTCAACCGATGACGACGGTCCTGTCCAATACTCCTTGTCCTATTATTGCCCTGACGTTCCCTAACATTACAAGTATGAGGAGTTATGTCTTGGTTTATTATTTCAGTTTGCTCGTTTTTCTGACCTACCTTTACAATTCTGTTATTTTTACCCCTGTTCTTAAAAATAAAGTCTACATCACTATTAAAAACAAAATCAAAATTATCAAATGTTCCCATAAAAAAATCATCATTTCTCTTATTGTGCCTATAACTATTACTATTTTCACCCTCAATGCGGACGCCGTCGCCATAATAATTAATCACCTTTTCATTACTTTTAAATACATTACTGTTACTATTGAGTTCGCTGCAGGCGTCCGCACCGACAGTGAGTATTTCTTTCTCTCTTCGGTGTTCGGTGGTGTCTTCTTCTTACTATCACCATAGGCACGGGATTTCTGAATATGACGTTTTAAAGTGTTCCACTCATGTTCGATCCAATTTATATCCGTGGTATATGGTGGCCAATATAATCTTTCAAATTGGTCTTTATTAACACAAGCATTCACTATTTTAGCTACAAGAGGACGTATGTTATCTTGAATCATCGCGAATATATCATATTCAATATGGCTGACAAATCGCAAAACATGATATTTTAAAATGTTTTCAATGTACATGTCAGCTGTCATTAACTCAATTGCCTCCAAAACTTTGATCCTTCCCAAGCTAAACCGCCCCATAGTATTATGTCGTTAACATCAAAACTAAGGCTGTGTATGAGATTACAACTGGCATACCGTTTGCCACTGGCGAAGCGTCCATGTAACCACTGTTACCGTTGGTAACAGTTAAAAATCTTGCAAATAAATATGTATTTTATGACGATGAATAATTCAATTTATTGTTAATAGTACCTAATAGTGTTAATAGTACCTAATTCAGTAAATAGCCAGACACACGAAAATATTGGCGAGTTTATGTGACTCAGTTGCACTTTATTATATTCTGTTACCAGTCTCGTTTGTTGTGACAATGAATGGTTATCTCGCTGTCGCTCGGGCGGCTCGGCACCGGCTAGTACTGAAAATTTTGAAGGAGCGATGGGCGTAAGCGCGCTGTGTATATCAGTAGGGCTGTTACCAGATTTAAATCTGCTAACAGTACCTATAATAAAAAGTGTGCGTGCAGTTCACCATGGATGAGTGTCGCTGCGTAATCGATCAACTATTTGAAAAGTAATTCTGATTGAAAAATAAAATGAGATTATTGAAAATGAAAGACCTATTTTAAACAATTTAAAAAAGGAATTTAAAAAATTAGCTCGATATTTTAAATATAGTTGGTACAGTGAAAATCCTTGGTTATATGGTTGCAAGAAAATAGACTGTATTGTTGGCCATGTCTTCTGGTTTTTACAGAAAAATGGGTGGACCAGGTTCACGATTTAAATATTTTTAGAGTTTTAAAAAAGAGACATGAAATTTCTCCGTTACCTACATGTAAGATGTATACCCAATTTGATTCAGTTTGGCAAAACAAGAATCAAAAGTTCTCTTAACCAAGCATTTAAAGCAAATATTGCTAAACATATAATGAGTTTGTTAAAAAAATAGATAGGTGCTCGTATATCCTTAGCTCACTTATAATAGATATGTATAATACCGTATGTTTTTTGGCCGAACAAGAATTAGCGTTTCGTGGTTATTTTGAGGGCGACGGCTCTGATATTCGAGGCAATTACAGGGAATTGTTAACATTAGTTGCCAAAAAAGATCAAAAATTTTGCCAACATCTAGAAACATCAACTGTTTTTTCGAGAGTTTCAAGTGATATACAAAATGATATTATTGGAGCTATATGTATATACATTTAGCCATATCTTCATTTTTTTAAATAAGATTTTTTGCATCTGGTTTTGGTAACACTTTAGAAAAAGTCACGTGTCGCCACTGCCGTTTGCCAATTTTTCTGTAGACGCAACGGAATTTCGTCTCATCTCTGTAAATGATAAGTTTAGCAAGATATTTCGTAAGTACAGTCGAACCTGCTTATTTGAATAGCCTTCGTACCAAGCGAAATTATTCTTATAACAGGGATATTCTAATAACCGATCATTGGTGGCTAATAGAGACGTTTCGGGACTGCAAATTCCTATTCCTTAAAGTGCGATATTCCTTATTTAACAGGTATTCTAATAAGCGGGTTCGACGTTTTTGAAGTTATGGTGTCGTAATATAAATATTCCATATTTTTGTCCATGAGTTTATTGAGTTTATAGAGAGTGTTTCATTAACGATTGTCCATATCGTAACTGGAGAAACATTAGCACAAAATACGAAGATTTATATCAAAACACTTTAATAAAATATTCTTCCTTACCGAGATACAGAGTCTTTTATAAAAAAAAATGTTCTAAAATGATTTTAGTCCATGGTTTAAGCACCTTCTAATATTTTTTGTTCAAACTTGACACACAGTTTACACATGCTAGTGTACTTTTTAAAAGATAGTTTTCCGCTGTTACCAGAGGCGTGCTGTAGGCAGCGGCGTATCCAGGGATGGGGCCCAGAGGGGCCGGGCCCCCCCAAGCGCTTCATCGAAATTACCAATTCTATTTTTCACCACGATATAAAATACAGAAACGAAAAAAAAAACATTCTCTCTCAGATATAGTTAATCTTCTTAGAAGCCAACTGCCCACCGCAACAAGATCATAAAATTACAGTTATTTTAAAATCTTGGGTTTGTCTCAGGGTAACTCTCTAACGCATCTCATCTAGCCGACTGTCAGCGACCTTGAGCCGAACAGGAGCGCCCTATCTAGATTTATTTTCTAGTCACAGCCACAGATTCATTCGCTTAATAACCGTTGCTCCGACGGGACGTCCTGTTTTCAGTATTTCAGTGGTGCGGTGTGCGGACTGCGGATTTAGTTTTCTGGCGATATTGTAGTATTTCCACTTCCACATGTGCTTCTCGTTAGTTGAAAAGATAAGAAATTTCATTCAGTATTCTTGACGCGACACGAGTCCACAAAGACATTGTAGTAACGTTTTATTTCTAAAAGTTATAAACTATTTACAATTTGCTCAGTTTTTATTTTTTTAAAATGGACAAATTTATTATAAATAAACCTCGTCTGGATATTGAGAGTGAGGGGGAATCTAGATCGATAAACGTAAGTAGATACTCAAATAATAATATTTATTTTGGATTAAAATTTTTATACTTTTGTGGCCTGTTGATAGTTTTCCAATTTTTTTATACTTGTTTCTTGTTTGATTTCAGGTTGCAACATGTTCAAATGATTTTTCCAATCCATCTACTTCTCAGGCCACTACCACCAGCTGTTCCAGTTTCCAAGGATGTTTAAAGACTCAAGTCGAAGTTGAAGGATTGGTATTTGCAAAAAATGATATTGGGCATTTTGTTGGAGTATCAAACATAAGTGATGCAGATAAGATAACTTTATTACGAAGAGTATGGGAACCTTTGCCTTCCCACAAGTTCTGTGTTAAAAAGGCATGACGCAGTTATTGTTTTAGCTGAATGCTTTGAATGCATTATTTCTGCACTGGAGGTTATCATCGAAAACCATAAAAATGATGCAGCTATCGAAGCTGCTAGTCTACATACAAGCTTATGTAAATTCGAATTTATAATAACGTTGACTATAATGTCAAAAATGTTATCTGTAACATTAACTACATCCAAATATTTACAAAAGGAAACTCTTGAGTTAGGTGCAGCGTTAAAAAAAATCAGCTTGACGGAAAAAACTTTTTCTAACATGAGGACAGATGACGAGTTTTCAAAAGTTTTCAACATGGCTCAAGAATTAGCAAACAAATTAGAAGTTCCTGTGATGGTTCCGAGGATAGTTGGAACACAAAAATTTCGGTCAAATATCGAATCACGAACTCCAGAAAAGTTTTATCGTCGTACGGTATACATTCCTTACGTAGATGAAATAATGACATCCCTAAAAGACAGATTTTTAAGTCACAAGGATATATTAAGAGGGCTTGATAATTTTGTGCCCGCTAACTCTGTCAAAAAACAATATGAGGACCTAAGACCTGCATTAGAGTTTTACAAAGATGATCTGCGGAGTTCAAACAATTTCATTCTGGAAGCGGAGTACAATCTATGGAAAACTCACTGGCAGATATTTGCAGCAGATAAGTTACCCAAAAGTGCACTAGATACCCTTAGAAACATGGACTGGGACATGTTTCCTAATATTAAAATTTTATTAACCATTCTCGCCGTAATCCCAGTTACAACAAGTTCAGTAGAACGATCATTTTCAACGTTGAAGAGGCTGAAAAACTACCTCCGGAATTCTACTGGGGAAGAAAGATTAACAATGTTAACACTACTAACCGTCCACCGAGATATACTAGTAAATATAGAGGATGTCATCAACGAGTTCAACAACCAGAAGATTAAGTCTTTCGTGATAAAAGTAAACAGTAAGCCATAAGTATTATACTCTTCTTTTATACGTTATTTAATTAAAAGCTAATGTTCACTACTCTTTTAATTTTTCATGGCCTACAAATTTAGTTCATATAAATTTAAATACCCTCATACATAAATTTATTATTATACGATATTACTTTCAAGTATTTTTCGCTATTAAGTATGGTTCAGGTTTGCGTTTGATTGAATTTGGATAATAATCTATGAAAATAGTGTAACCTTCATATTTATATTTATAGATGGGTATAGGTATATTTCTAAAATAACTGAGAGCCCCCCCCCCCCAAAAGAAAATCCTGGTTACGCCACTGGCTGTAGGGATATATGTAGTTCTCAAGTTATTTGCGTTTTATTGTAATGAATTCAATAAGATTATGTATTTTAAACACATGGTCCGCTTGCATGAAAAACAAATAAATCAATGAGTAGCTATTCGTCGAATAAAATTTAATAGACGTTTATATTTATATTTTGTTTCAATATAATTTTGATAATTTAAAGTTAAACTGGCGAATTTACTTTCTTCTTAATATTTACAGCGAGATTAACTTACCAATTTATTTGAAGAGTAAGTATTTATTTGATAAATACATAAAATAAGCCTCATTTGACGTTAGTAAAATGGAGAAATGTCAGTTTATTGGTCGAATAACTTTATTCATAGAATAAACTACTATTTGTCGTTGGTGAAACCGGCCCTTATCTTATTGCATGTAGTTTAAAGTACGTAGTCTTTTCGAATCCATTAATCCGGGTGTCCACTTATATTTTCCCCCATTTTAACTGCCTATAACTTCTAAACGGCTTAAGATAGAAATATGCGGTTTTCGCTGAAATGTTTTATTTTAGTAAAAGTTTTGTCTAAAGGATCGAATTTTTTATATTGCTTTGAAATACAAAAATAAAAATGGCAGATTTTTGAAAAAACGTTGTTGACTTTTTTTTAATGGAACACCCAGTATATTTTTTTTGTAAAGTGAAAGAAACGTCATTCACCTATCCATCGATATAAAGTAGTTTTTTAAAATCGGTTGTCAAATCACTGAACAATTAATTTTTAAAATGAGAGGTGCAACGTGGATATCACATACCTAAATACCATAACGAAGCAAATTGATATTATGTTATGTGATTTCCACATTGCATCCCTCATTTTCAAAATTAATTGCTCAGTCATTTGACAACCGATTTTAAAAAAAAATATATCGCTGGATAGGTAAATGACCGCTTTTTTTTTTCAAGTTACGAAAAAATATACTGAGTGTTTTAATAAAAAAAGTCAACAACTTTTTTTTCAAAAATCCGCCATTTTTATTTTCGTATATAAAAGCGATATAAAAAATTCAATCCACTCAGACAAAACTTTTACTAAAATTAAACATTTCAGCGAAAACCGCATATTTCTATCTTGAGCCGTTTAGAAGTTATAGGCAGTTAAAATGGGGGAAAATATAAGTGGACACCCGGTATTTAAACGCAATTAACTTGAAAACTACTTACTTAATCGCAATGAGACAAAAGGATGATATTTATGTAAAAAGAAACAAGGAATCAAAAAACATGCTGAAATGATTATTACGACAGTGGCGTAGATTGAGAGAAGGAAAAGGGGCGAAAATGAAGTATATATCCCTACAGCAGGGCTATGGTAACAGCGGAAAATTATCTTTTAAGACTAGTTAAAGTAGCCTAACATATGTAAACTGTGTGTCAAGTTTGAACAAAAAATATTAAAAGGTGCTTGAACAATGGGCTAAAATAATTTTCGAATATTTGTAATAAGACACTCTGTATTTAAATGTTTAGGGTTAAATCTTCGTATTTTGTGCCTGGTTTATCCAGTTACGATATGGACAATTGTTAATGAAACACCCTGTATACAGACTGTTTAATTTTTAACTGGATATACGCACTATAAGTGACAACATTGCTTCCTCGCTGCCCACCTAATGCACCATTTTCGCGCCGATTCATTCAGTCATTCGTCATTCTAGAATGGCAATGCGACTCATTCTCATAAGCAATGTTTCCGACTTTAGCGCTTCCTTAATTGATATGATTATTCCATTCATAGGAGTTTCTGACCAATAGAAAGCTACAGAAATAAAAATTAAACTGATAATTTTTGATAATATCCCGTCGTCAAGTATATTACGTCAGATGCCCTTCGTTGCTAAGAAAAAATACATTCAGTGATATTAATGACAATTAATGTTTTAAAAATTATAAAAGTGATGACTTTCAACGGTCAAATATTTATACCAACTGTGTGTTTAATTGTACTAATATGTACTTACATAAATAAATTACAATAAAATTTTGTTTTGAACAGTTTTATTCATGTAATAATCGCAACAATTTGCACTCGATCTCTAAAATTATTATCGAATTTTTGTCCTCGTGACATTTTGACATAATTTCACTCCCGTTCGGGTCGTGAAATTAAAACTATCAAAGCGTCGGAAAAATTCGATAATTTTAGAGCTGTTGTGCAATTACTACTGATAATATACATAATTCCGATAATTATAGAGCTCTTGTGCAATTACTACTGATAATATACATATTTCCGTTATTTTTTTATATCTCTTTTCCTATAATTATATTTTTATAATCATATGAATTAAATCAACGACATAAAGTAAAATGATTGAATAATATAAAATCTTCAGATCAGAAATGAAAATGAGTTAAACTAGTTTATATCTGTCGCTATTTCCGACCGTAAGTTCTCGGCAGAGGCTTTACTTGTAATCGTTAAAGCACCTGAAATGAACTTCCGCTTCCACGTTTTGATAATAGACTTATAAGTTAAACAAGATTATCCCCGCTCTAATGTACATCTAAAATTGCAACTATAATCTTTGAGAAAACAGGCTAAACTTCCTAGTTGATTTTAAGTGGTCGCTCACTTTTAATAAGACTTTAACCTCAAAAACTGGGTTTTAGAATATGAAGGGAAGTTTCGAATTTCTTTTTATTTATAACACAATTATTAGTTTATCTTTAGATATTAAGTTTTTTCTTACTTCATTTTAATTTTTATGTATAATAATGTATAGCAGAGTATAATAATATGGTACGTCCTAAAAGTTTTGGCACAAAAATTCATTTGCTTTTAGTTAAAAAAAAATGTGTGTCTACTTTGTACGCACGTAAGAAGTTATACTTCTGTTATATGATTTCAATGAAATCAATATACTTTAAACAGTTAATTTATATTTTATTTAAATATTAAACTAATTTTAATACTCACTACTTTCCAAAAACGTTTATTAAAACAATACCAAAAATTAAAAAAATAAAAGAATAAAACACACGCAAACATTGGAAAATGAAACAAAGAAATGATTTCTGAACGATAATTTTGACAAAAATTTTAACTAAATACCTATTTTCTGAGAAAAAAATATAATAAATATACTTACAATCATAAAATGTATAAAAAAATTAAAAAAATAAAAAGTTGCACTGGGAATTAAACCTGCGTCTATAAGGTTGTTAGATTTTGAACTCACCTCACGCAGAACTTAGCTAGCGAAACATTTGAATGATGCGGGAAGATATAGCAACTAAACGTTTTAAACTTTTTTGACAGTTGCTTATTCTCTTAGTTTAATTAAATAAGATTGATTCTGGCGGAATTAAAATATTAAAATACAACAAAACATGGACTAATAAAGCAATTTATTATATATGAAGATTGGTAGAAATTTTATGGGTAATGAAATAATGTAAATCAAAGCATTACCTACTATAGGTACCTACATTTTCGAAATAGGTATATAGGTCCTAATCTTTTTTACAATACTGAAACATTTAAAATTACGTAGCTGTTGCTTTTAAAAACTGTTTAAAAAGTCACTACAATTATAAACTTGCTTTTTGTGTCTGTCTTCATAACAATAAATACTAATATGTTACATACAATTTGTTTACCCATAACCGTTGACGTATTAATAAAATAACCGACATATTGAACAATTGTTGACAGGTCATTGTAATTACCCAATCAGAGGATGTATAACGTTTAAGCTGCGCCGGGTACATACCAAGATTTTGATGATTTCGCGCACATATAAATTTACTCCGAACGCGCCTAAAGAAGTATAACTTCAAAATAAAACAAAATAATATCAGGAAGAAAAGACTGCTTGGATTCAGTTCGCTTCGGGACACACCACAGGTGGCTCTAAAGACGCTCAAAAGCAGAAACCTTGGTCAGCCGATGGTGGTGGCCCCGAATCGAATTGAATCTAAAGCTGTCTTCCGTTATTTCTTTTACTCATATTTGAGTAATAAGAATGCAGAATTCTGTTATGACTTCTGCATCCACAAATAGCTGTTTATTACAATGTGGCAACCATGTTGTCTAGTAGCACATCGATGTGATATTTAACCCTTAACTACACAGACGTCCCATTATTATTACTTAACAACAGATTACCGGTATTTTTTACCGGTCATTCTAAAATAGAGTGAAAATATGAAGTTAATATCAAAAAAAAAAAAAAATATGCAATATGTGCTTTTATGGAATCTCTAGCTATGAGAAAATTGGTAAAATGAGTGATTTTAATAATATAATACAAGATTTTTAAAGAATAATCTATTAAACGAGAATTTTGGTAACATTTTTGGTCTATTGAAACAAACGGCCATAAATGCTAGGAACAAAAATTTAGACACTTTTTAGCAAATAAACTTAACATATAATCACAAAGGAAACATAAAATCGCATTTAAGAAAATTTTTACATCCATGAGAAAACATCTGCAAGAGGTAAAATTGTCGGGTATAATATCACAAGAGAGTGAGAATAAATTGAAAATAATGCGACAGTTTTCGAAAATGTGTTGTCTGGCAATAGACACAAAAGCCCGCAGGGGTCGAGTGGCTATTGCCCAATGACAACAAATTTGAGTAAAAATCAAGCATTATTTTCTAATTCATTATTACTGTCGTGCGATATTCGTAGGATTATTTTTTAATGCGTATATTATGGATATTTGCTTAAATGTGACAGTTGTCAAAACTAGGAAACTGGTTGCCATTAAACAGAAACAATTTACTCAAAAAAATTCTATCGGTAATTTTCTACAGTAGATAATTCCAAATATTATGGACTGTATTTGATAATGACCATCTAATGTATTTGATAATTCTCAGTATAATTTTAATCTGATTGAACAGAATTAAACACGTGATCAAATATCTTACTATACGATTGGAAGTTAAAATCGTCAAAAAATAATCACAAAAATAAATGGAAATTCCATTTTTGCAAAGTTGCCTCAAAATATTAATCTTCAAATTTAACCTTCTTTGAAAGTCCAGGTTGACTACCACAGTCTATTTCTTTACTTTTTCCCTAAAAAACAAAAAAAATATACAGGGTGAGAGGAAGGAACGCGCCAAACTTTAAAACTGTATAATATATCGACGGTTGAAAGGCAAAAGTTACCAAACGCCAATTTGGGCGATATTGAGATATATATATCACTGAAATCAGAAAATTTTTCTGCGTCGATTGGTTGTATCCTCATGCGGCTACGATGAATTTTTTTTCGCTTGGTTACTTAAAATAATTGACATTTTTAACAATTTTCGGCGACCAAACGACTAGAATTTTGTAAATTTAAGAACAGCTTTCATTTGGTACCTCTTCCATTTTAATCATTTACAGTTTGTAAGTTTTCATTAGATTGTATTTTAAATGTTTGGGCGCGTAGTGATTTTAACAAACAATATATAGAGTTTTTAAAATGCTTAAAAAATTTTACCCTACCCGAAAATTTTTTTTGTCATTTATTACTTTTTTTCGCACATTAATTGAATAAAATTTTTGCTTAGTTAATTATATCCAGATGTAACTTTCTTAAAAATGATAAATAGTTCTTTCTTTCTACCAAAAATAGGTCAAAGTTTTCGCTTGGTAATAATTTACCTGCCGTTTTTTTTATGTTTTTGATGCTTAGATATAATATATTTCTTTAAAAAGGAAATTTTAAAAGGAAGTTTATCATTATTGCACGTAACCTGTTCCGCCGTTTAGAAGGGCTCCAAATCATAGTTTGATTTGTAGTTAGTAACAGAATACCGGTCAGTGTGCTTCGAAATTTTGGAAAAGCTAAAATCGATATTCTTTTCTATTGGGTATTACTATTATAACTTATTTTTGAATCAACAGTATTGTTTTACTAATATAATGGAGAGTAGAAAAAGAATACATAACATTCTAAACCCTAGCTTTGGCAAGCGCAGGGGCATTTACCAAAGATTTACCTCCGGTAAGTAACTATATTTCTAATATTTTAGTGTTTCTTATACTATATCAGTGCTTGGTGTTACTAACTTCTTCTTCTTTAAGTGCCGTCTCCTAATCAGATGTTGGAAAATCATCATCACTATCTTTACTCTATCTACCGCTGCTCTGAAAAGTTTTATAGAACTGCATTTAAACCAGTCCCTTAAATTCTCCAACATTTGCAAGTGTAGCAATATGCCAAGAAATCAGTAAATATTTCAAATAAGAAATTTATACATTTCACTGATCATGCATGTTGTATAGATAAAGACGACACGATTCAAATTAAGATTTGTTATTAGTATGATAATTACTGTATATTATATTTTTTTGTTTTCTAGTTCAACCATTTTACCTGTTACAAAACATGAATAATTTTCGGATAGGTCATATTTCTGAAAGTACATTCAAAAATGTATCAGGTTTAGTCAATTTTTCCAGTTCTGATAATAATAATTAGTCACCTTCAGTAGATATCTTTTTCCAGTTGAAGTTAAAAAAATATGGTCGGTTGGTAACTTTCTCCTGGTTGCGATTTAGCAGAAAATATTACTAACCGACACTATTTCATAAACTATTAAAAAAATACATAGTCTACAAAGGGTAGTTTATAAAGTATCTAAACTGCATTTAAAGTTCGTTGGAATTATGAAAATGAAACCACTAAATCATGTTTTATGAATTTTTTTTCAAAATTTCAAACTTTAAACCGCTCTAGTGTAAAGTTAGCCAAATGTCGCTTGGTCATTTTTGCATTTCGGGCGTCGGTATGTATAAATAATCGAAAATAACTCATATGTTGTTATTCGATTTTCATTTGTTTCCGAGATACGGGGTGTTAAAATTTTTATTACAAACTGACGATTTATTTATTGCTCTAAAACCGGTTGAGGTGTGCAAATGAAATTTGGTGGCTTTTAAGATATAGTTATTGCGCATGTTTTGACATACAACTACGAATTTTATATTCACCATTGGTGCGCGTACGGGTAATAGTCTCAAATTTTTTAAACATAAAAATAGTAAGCCACCCAAATATTTCAAATTAAAAGTCTCTCTTGAATTCCTCGTTCAATTTGTGACAAAAAACCTATCTTCCCTTTTTTCATGCGACGCTTAGTTTTCATGAAAAAATAAAACATCTTAACGCTCACTAAGGTTTCGACGAAGTTTCTATATGAATGTGTAGAAACTTATTTCGGATACTTTGTAAGCGTTAAGATATTTTATTTTTTAAATGCAAACGAAGCGTCGTATGAACAAACATGAAGATAGATGGTTTGTCAGAGTCATGTCAAAAATAATTTTTAATTTTTTAATCTTTAAAAAATTTCAGACCCTTATCCGTACGCGCGCCAATGGTGAATATAAAATTCTTAATTGTGTGTAAAAATATGCGCAATAACTATGTCGTAAAATCCCCCAAATTTGATTTGCACACCTCAACCGGTTTTAGAGTAATAGATAAATCGTCAGTTTGTAAGAAAAATTTTAACACCCCATATCTCGGAATTAAGTGAAAATCGAATAACAACATATGAGTTATTTTGATAATTTTTACGTATATTATACAGCCTTAAATTTTGGCGCGTTCCTCCCCACTCACCCTGTATAAACATTTCACATTTGCAAATATAGTACCCACATAAAAATACTTACTTAAAACAGACATCCGGTAATTTTTACCGGTTAAGATTTTTTATGTGTGCTACAAAAGAAAATATTGATAATACACACTACACGCTCTAACTAACACTGTTATAGAAACTGCCCGAGAGGTACAGAGACACATGAACCTGTAAGTGGCGAGGGTACCACGAAATCCGCATTTTGGGAACGCCCACCGGTAAAAGATACCTGGTCTCTGTAGTTAAGGGTTAATAATTGTATGGGGTTTTACCCAAGATCAGAGGCATAGCCCTGCATCAATTTTAAATTTAATGTATTGTTTAGCAACAATAATCTTCTATAAGGTTTTTATACCTACAAGACGAAGCTCTGATGATGACACTAAAGTACTTAGCTGATTTTAATAAATACTTTACACACTATTAGTTTTTTAAAATATACACCTTATGCCATTTTGACTTTCGATAATTAGCCGAAGTATTCTACATTTACTGTGCCCCATAACGTGACCCAAGTATCTCACCTTTCTTTTTTTTATAGTTACTCTATCTCTGTTTCCTTGCCCATCCGGCGTTGTACCTCCTCGCTGACCACTAGTGAGTCCAGGATATACCTATTTAATATACGTCGATAAACCCATATTTCGAAAGCCTCTATTTTTTTCATTAATTTTGCGGCCATTGTCCACGCCTCCATTCCATATAACTAGAGAGCGGAATATATGCAACACAACATTACCAAAATATGCGCATATATATGCATTACTTTTACTACAAATATGCAGGTATTTTTTCAAAATTTGTCTAAATATGCAAATGCATAAAAATAATCAAAAATAAGAACATATCAAATATAAACATTTATGTTTAAAAAATTCAACCTACATTTATGTTTAATACATATTTATTTTTCACATAAAAACAAATGAAATGACACACAAAAACTGATATTATAATTAAATTAAGAATCTAAATTATAGTATGAATTTTTATCAAATATTTTTCAAAATTTTCAACTAGCAACTTTTGCCTTCTATCACTAAAAACGTGTTTGGACACAGAAAAAGTTCGTTCTACATCTACTGATGTTATAGGACAATATTTTAATTTAGGCAGTAAACTAATTTGCCAAGTCGTAAGATCTTCAGAAAAGTTGCCTTCAAAAATACGTACAACTTTCCTCAAACAATCGAAGCCCCTTATTTATTTCTAAAACATTTTTTAATTTATTTCTAATTGTAATCCTTGTATTTCCGGGAATTTTTTGACAATGAGCAGAAAAAGTGTTAACAAGATTAACCGAATCACTTAATTGTAAGTTCCTTTGTTCTAATGACTTTATTAGATCTGGTAAAAAACTAAAATTAACTTTTATGAACATAACTTCTTTAGCAATTTGTACGTTACTTAAAAGTTCTTGACTTTCAGTTACACACAGCGAGTCATTTTGAATATCTAACACAACGTCTTTTATGGCATCAGAATGATTTTCGTAGAAAATTGCTGCTTTAATCCATGTTCCACATCTTGTAATTACGGGCTCTGGAGGCACGTTTACACCTGGTAATTTTTCTTTATACATTTGCACACGTAAAGGTGCTTTCAAAAATACTTTTTTAACGTTTGAAATTAATTTATTGACTAAATAAAATTCACCTCTAAGAACTTCTGCTACTCTGTTTATTCCATGTACAAGACAAGTGACGTGTACCATATTTGGGTAAAATATTTTCAAATTTTGTCCTACCTTTACCATATACGGAGCGGCATCTGATAAAAATATTAAAAAATGTTCATTTTTTATTTCTGTTGGCAAAAAGAAAGCAGAGAATGTTTGCTGAATGAAACGGCTTACAGTCACATTATTGGTTTTCTCCAGTTGTTTTGCAGCTATTAAATAAGGTTTCCCTGGTTCATCCTCTTTTAAGGCGCCGATTATAAGATGCACCATATATCGACCACAGGCATCTGTACTTTCATCGACAATTACGCAAAAGGTGTTATCGCTTAAAGAAACTTTAATTTCCTCAATTACTCCATCATACAATGCATTCACATTGCCCTTTCTTAGCGTTGCCTCGTTAGGAATATTGAAGTTACAATATTTTTGCAAAAATTGCCTAAAATTTATATTTTGTAATTTTTTTAACGGAATGTTTGCTGCCAACAAAGCTTTATATAGGTCTTGATTAAACAAACGTTTTTCTTTTTTTGATTCATCTTGATCTTGAACATTTTGAAGAGATGCATAAATGGACTGCTGAACGGGTCCTAATGAAATCTTTTTTAGCTTCAACTTATGAGTAGCAATTTTTAATGTTGGTCGACTTAAAACTTCTTCTCACAGAAAATCTGTAAAAGAAAAAAAATGTTCAAGCACCAAAAAGAAATCAATTTTCATACGAGAAGCTGAAGAACAAAAGGGAATTGTCTACAATTTGATGGATTTTTGTATTTTGATGCTTCTCTCTATGTCCGTCTTTATAGAAGTAAAAGCGAATTTGTCGAATAAAAACACTCTTTACAGAAAAATTTATTTTGTGGGACATGATGCTTTTGTTTGTCAGTTCCTCATTTAAAAAATGAAATATGAAAATGACTGTAACTTACGATTTTGGAACAGGCCTTGCAAAATAATTTGCTCCACTTAGCTTTAACTCGGGAAAACACTTTATCCAAGCACTTTTTTGAATGGTAGACATATTTAAATTTAATATATACCAATCACTTCAAAAACACTAAATACGATACAACGTTTACTTTAAACAAATGTTGGCCGGAAACTGACAAAATAAATATTAGACCCTTAAAAGCAGGTAGGTACCTACGACTTGCTACGCTAATAAAATAATATTTTTCTGGGAACACCCATAATTGTTAAATTCAGGTAGTAATGGGAAAGTCCAGATAGATAATAATGAGCGATAGATAGATAAATAACGAGCTCGTTCATATCGAAGTTATAAAATTCCAACTAAGAGAGGAAAATTTTAAACTTTTATATAATTTATTTTTAAAATATGCAAAATAACTCATGTTTAGCTTAAATATGCAATGTTGTGTTTGTTGTTTGAAAATATGCAATATATGCACCTATATGCACTTTGCATATATTCCGCTCTCTACAATATAACAAATCCGGAAATACATAACATTTGAGCAGTCGGATTTTAAAAGATAGGGCGAGGCAATTAGAGGTGAAAGTTTACTTCATGTTGGTGAACGAACGGTCTTGCTTGCAACGAAGTATTTTATCAAACATAATTACGAAGGAATGCGGGGATAGTAAAATAGTGAACATAGTTGATGTCTTATATGTAGAGCTCGGGAAATATGCACTTAAAAAACCCTAAAATATGCATGCAAATATGCAAAAAAAAAACAGATAAAATATGCACTAAAATATGTTTTTATGCATTTACTACATATAAATTAAAAACGGAGTAATCCCTGTATTGAAAGTATTTTCATTTATTTTATGCTAAAATCACAAAAAATGTTTATTGAAATTTCTGTTACCTACATCGTTATATTTATTCTTTATATTCATCATCATCATCATCATTCTTTATTATGTTATTATTACAGTTAAAACTATATATTAATAAACTTTTTATAAATTTTCTACAGAAAAACTGTGCCGTGTATCCGATAATCACTGCTTATAAATTCTTTCTACTTTACATGAAGTTAAAGCAGCACACTTAAAATATTGTTTAATTGAGGGTTCTACATGTAAAATTAAATTATCTTCACAATTCCTCATCTTAAATTCATAATATTTCTTTAACACTGTGCAGTATTTTTGATACACTGTGGGTTTCCCCAAGGTGTTTAACTTGTTCATTTTTAATGAGTTGATAATTTCAATACTTTGTTCTAATGAAATGTTTCGCTTTTCTAATTTAGCAATTGATTCAGCAATATTTTTACAAAATTGGTTTGGATATGTGCCAAATTACTTTTTCATGACGGTTTTTAAAAACATCTACACATTTTTTATAGCCCTGAGCTATTTACGTCGAAGCCCCGAGCACCGAGCTCGTACCCATCTAGTTTTCACAGGTTTAGGTGGTAAAGACACATTAGGTATAAATGATTTTGAAATCTGTTTTACTACTAATCCACTTTTTCAGAAGGATTGATTTAGTTTCACTTTGTTTTGGCGTTATCAAACACTTTTGATAAACACTTAAATCAAACTTTAATGAACTAATTGCAATTTGTGTTTTACCAATACAAATTCTGGATTCTGCATTTTGCATATTTCCCGAGCTCTACATATAAAATCACAAGCAACTGTTATATCTGAAAAAATTATTAATATTAATCAGAAAAGTACAAACATAAAATAGTGCGGCAGATTCGTGCAAATATTATAAGAATTGCACATTTAATGATACAAGCATACAATTTGCTCCACATATACTGCACATATAAAGGTACAAATTTAGATATGAGGCCATCTCAGATTTTACCTTTTACAAAAATGGCGGTAATTCATAATGGGCGACTATACAGTCCGACAACGATCGGTCCGATACAATGAAAAGTCCGATCTCAACCAAATTTGCTACATAGGTTCCTTTTGTGATTCACAAGATCGATATCGTGAACTGGAAGAATCGGTTTACCAGAAGTTATGTTTTATCTGGTTTCATATGTAAAACTATTTTTTATTATGTAAATAATTTATTTTCAATTTTTTCACCCTGTATATCTTAATTTTTCAAAATGATATCAAAATATACCACAAAGAGTGTAAGAATATTTTTTAGGAAATATTTTGAACTTTTAAATTATATTAATTACCATTTAATAAATGCATAACGTATCTTCACATGTACCTATGTGTGGTAGATTCGTGCAAATATTAAAAGAATTATTGTGAATTTAATGGTAGAAGCATATAATTTGGACCAAACATAGTACACATGCAAAAGTTCAAATTTATATATGAGGCCATCTCAGATTTTGCCTTTTACAAAAATGGCGACCATTCAAAATGGTGGCTATAGATATGTGACTAATAGTACGATAACTTTTGAACGAAAAGTCCGATTTCAGCCAAATTTGACATCAAGGTGCTTTTTTTGATGAGTAAGATCTAGGTTTTAAACCGAGAGAATCAGTTTACCAGAAGTTGTGTTTTTACTGTTTTTTATGTAAAAATATGTTGTTTTTTTTTTCAGTTCTTCCACCCTGTATACATATATTAATTTTTCAAAAAGGTAATACCGCCATTGAAAGGAGTGTAAAAATATTTTTTAGGAAGGATTTTGAACTTTTCAGTTATGTTAATTACCTTTTAATAAATGCATAACGTATCTTCACATGTAGCTATCTATGTGCGGCAGATTCATTTTGAATGCCCGCCATTTTTGTAAAAGACAAAATATGAGATGGCCTCATATGTAAATTTTAATCTTTGTATGTGTAGTGTATGTGGTCCAAATTATCTGCTTTTAGCATTAAGTGCACAATATTTCTTATATCATTTGCACTAATCTGCCGCACATAGGTTCATTAGTACATGTGAAGATACGTTATGCATTTATTAATTGGTAATTAACATAACTGAAGAGTTCAAAATATTTGCTAAGAAATGTTTTTACGCTCTTCTCAACGCCGGTATTACATTTTTGAAAAATTAATATATACAGGGTGAAAGAATTGGTGAAAAAACAACATGTTTTTATATAAAAATTAGGAAAAACACAATTTCTGGTCAATCAATTCTTTCTGTTCAAGACATTGGTCTTACACATCAAAAGAAGAACCCATATACCAAATTTGGTTAAAATCGGACTTTTCGTTCAAGAGTTATGGTAATATTAAACACATATGTATAGTCGCCAGTTTGAATGCCCGCCATTTTTGTAAAAGGTAAAATCTGAGATGGCCTCATACCTAAATTTGAACCTTTATATATGTAGTGTATGTGGTCCAAATTATATGCTTGTATCATTAAATGTACATTTGTTTCACATATCGGCCCCACTAAAACTACAAATACGAATTTTAAATTGCACACTTAAGTAAAACGTAATTTTTTATAATCACTAGCTAAATTCCCTTAATTTGTTGAATTTGAAGTGAATTATAATATTTTCAAGCAACTTCCGAGTACTAATATACCTCTTTTAAAGTTGTTGAGATTTACATAAATACGGTGAGCGAACATAAGGAGTCTAGGAAGTTTTCTCAGAATAGTAAATGCTCTAAAACTTCAGAAGTTTTCAGCCCAAAGTTGCATACAACAACATACAGGTATTTACAAATACATATTTAGTTTACTTAGCATATTATTAATTCAGGTAACATAGCTTGCCGAAATGGAAAACATATAGGTATAGTAGAAATGAAAATTAAGGATTTAAAAATACATTAAAAGAATTCAAGAGTTATCCATACTAAACAGAATTTATATCTGAAAATAAACCCAGTAGCAAACAGGTAAATGTACCTAATAATTGTTAATGAATCAGTAAAATACAACATCCAGCATCAGTTTTAAAAATTATATTGTAGAAATAACCACGTTTATCTCCCCACTGACCAGTGGTCAATCCTTTATTACAAAAGACTAGAATATTACAAAAGTTTAGTTTAGTTTTTTAGTATTACTAAAGAATATTACAAAAAACAAGTAAAATCCTTTACAAAAGATATATTTATTAAAATCCAATAAAAAGGGTACATCACAAGCAGAACTAGTTTTAAATCCGAAAACAGATAATCATCAGTGTTGATAAGATGCTGGCATATTAACCACAAAAATGAAAACATAAGGGTAAAACTAAAAAAACAGGGAGAAGCCTACTTTTGAAGTGTGTAAAATATAGAATTCCGAGCTGAGCGCTTTGGGCTTATAAAGCCATCTTCAAAGCTCTGGTCAAAAAGTTCAAAATACCACTATTTTGAACTTTGGCTCAATATTATTTAACCAACAACTCAAAATATTCCCGATGTCATGTCAAATATTTAAAATTATCACTGTCTTGTCACCATATTCTATTCGACTTAGTGCGTTATATGACAAAAATAACGAATGTTCGATTTGGAAAATATCACCACGGACATGGTGTCAATTTGTTGTAATCCTGAAAAAAACTAATAAATATTTTTAAAAAGTTTGAAAGCAGAATGAAAGACTAAATTATTATCGAGGGCCGAAAGTTCCTTAAAATAAATAAAATGTTTCTTTTAAATGAGATATTTCAAATTAAAATCACACTACATTTTTTCTTAGTTTTTCACTCCTGTCTCTTGATAAAATAAACATTATAGAAGTTTTCAGGGACTTTCGGCCCTCGGTAGGAACGTATCTTTCATTATGCGTTTAAATTTTTCAAAAATAATTATTAGTTTTCTCAGGATTCGAAAAAAAATAATCCCATTTAAATAACATTGGAGCCGAAACATTATACATTATATCGATCCCCTTAAATTATTTTTTCAATTTTTCAGTAATAAGGGAGGGACACTTCTACTTTCAGAATATTAATCAGAAACATTTCTGCCGAATGACATTATCTAACTGTCACGTAAAAAGCCGTATATTATTACGATACCGTTAAAACATCTAGATATTTCTAAAATAGGTGTCAGAACAATGCAATTTGACTAAAACAATCCCTCTTTTTATCTCACAGCTTAATATGTTTTTTCTAAAAAATCATTATTAAATTTTCTGGCCATTTGGTTGTGAAAACCAGTGCCAATAAAACACAAAACAATATGTCTTCCATCTTTTACTTTATTTTGCCGGTTATTAGCGCACTCATCACTGTATAACATAATTGAAAATAATAGATAATTAAATACTAGCACCCATCCTGTTACCTTGTTTGTACATATACCACAAGCTCAAGATATAAGAGACTATACTGCTGGACTCCTTAATGATTAATAAAATTATCTCAGAGGAAGGTCTTAAAACCATGAACATCAGGCAACGGCGAAGAAAGTATCTGACAGGGCTGAATGGCATATTCCTTGCATATCTGTAATAGCCAGTCCTCTCGTTTTTCACCCATCCACTTAATCATTTCTGGATCTATTTGGTCCTCTCCTGCTGCTTTTCCAATTTTAATATTCTTTATAGCCTCTTAAAGTTGTTCCTTCCTTATATTTTCCTCTTCCTCTTCCAGTTCTGGTCTATTTCTTCCTGCTTCATTTATTTCTACTTCTTTCTTCAATCTTGGTCCAGTGCTATTTAAATGCATTATTTTTTTCTAATCCTGACAGAACTAATAAATATTTTTAAAAAATTTGATAAACGCAGGGTGAAAGATTACATTATTACCGAGGACTAAAAGTCTCTTAGAATAAACAAAAAGTTTCTTTTGAATGAGATATTTGAAATTTAAAATCACACTAAATTTTCTCTTTTTTTTACCCCTTAAAATTAAAATAAACATTTTAGAAATTTTCAGGGTGTTTCAGCCTTCGGTGGTAATGTAATCTTTCATTCGGCGTTTAAATTTTTCAAAAGTACCTACTTATTAGTTTTCTCAGGATTCGAAAAAAATTAATACATTTAAATCGCATTGGACAAATGCGATTTATTAAAAACGTAATCGTATTAAAAACGATTTATTATAAGATTTGTATTAAAAACGTATCAAATAAACTGTCATTTTTTATTACTGCTCTATAACAAACAGCCGATTAAGATTTTGTAAAAAAATTGCTGACTCGTACAGTCACATAAAAAAACGAATTTGTCTCGTCTGGTCTCCCAAAAAATTAAAGTACAAAACCCGTTATCGACATCTTTGTTCGCACATTTCCAACAAGGCAATGCATCGGCAAAAAACCACGAAACACCCGAGACCGAGACGTATAACAAAGGCAATCCAATCTTGGCCAATTGTTTCTTGTTGCGTGCACCACGATTCTCTGCAGGCTCCGAATATTGTTCTAGGCCGGTGGAACAATAGAGGAAGCCGAATCAATTGGCTGGAAACATTCAATGCTCGCATTTAATGAATAAAGCACTCTTTTTCTATTCTGGAAATGTGTTGCTGCGGTGGTGGTTTTCCCTTTTTGTAATTTTAAAGGGTTTCTTATGGAATTCTTTTGAAAGGGCTATTTAACAAAGAAGTTAATTTTGTTTGATGAACAATTGATACTAAGAAAATTAATAAAAAAATATTGAAAACTGAAACGTTTACTATTATAATTTTTTCAAAAATAAGCTAAAAAAATCAATAAATTAGATTAAAAAGAAAGAAAGAAAATAAATAATAAAATATTTAAGGAAAGTTGGAACGTTAAAATTAAAATAGTATTATCAAAAAGTTTAATAATACATACAGTGCTAGTCAAAAGTCCTTACCCCCTCGTATCTTTTGAACAGTTATACATATAATAGTGAGATTTGGAGGGAGGAAACAAACGGACCTAAGCTTCTTAACTAGTCATGACAGGTGACGTAATTATGACAGATGACTTTACAGCGCCACTGTAACAGATAATTTTAAATAGGTCCTTATGGCAAGTGATACCTCGTTTGAAAGGTATTGAAAATACCTATTCAGTTATTCTAATGTTGTTTAAGTTTATGCTAATTTTGATGAATAAATGAAATAAATGTAAAATTGTAGTTTCGCATTTAATTAATAAAAATTCAAAATTCCGCATATGATTACTTTTGTCAAAAAGATTGACGTTGACGTAAAAACTACTAGAGAACTGAAAAACGTCAACTTTTTTGACAAAAAACCATAGGCGGACATTTGAATTTTTATTAATTAAATGCGAAACTACAATATTTAATTTATTTACCAAAATCAAAATTAACTAAAACCCAAAAAAAATAGTATGACTGAATAGATATTTTGAATACCCTTCAAACGATGTGTCAGTTGCCATAAGGTCCTATTTCAAATTATCGGTCACAGTGGCTCTGTAACGTCATATGTCACTATTTCGTCACCTGTCATGACTAGTTAAGAAGCTTACGTCCGTTTATTTTCTCTCTCCGAATTTCACTATTATAGGTGTAACCGTTCAAAAGATACGAGTGGGGTACGAACTTTTGACTAGCACTGTATAATTACATTCCCCACAACTAACTAAAAAAAAAGTGGTAGAGTAGGTGGTAGAGTGGTAAAGTAGGTGGTAGAGTGGTAGACTAGCACGAAATTCGGCAAGATAATTATATTGATTATTTTTGAAGTTATGTATACTTCTTTAGGCGCGATTGGTCGTGAAGGTAAATGTGCGCGAATTCATCAAAATTGTTGGTGCCAGGCGCAGATACATCATATGTTAGCTCTGATTGGGTATTTCAATGATGTGTCAAAAATTATCCAATATAGCAGCTGTAGTTAATTAATGTGTTGTCATTTTTATTATTATGGTCACAGTTTATGGTTACGGTAGTAAGTTTTGTCTTAAAAGTTGTGAGAACAGGGAGAGCAGTTAATTTATAATAATTTGTACTGACTTTTTAAACAGTTTTTACATATGTTTCGAACTTATGTATTAATATATAAAAAAAAGAATGTGTATGTACTTTGTACGCACGTTAGAAGTTATGCTTCTATTAAAATTGTGTAGAAAACCTGACGTTTTTTAGATTTTCTAGGATTCCTCAAGCGAATTTTATCCAATTGCTGGGAAGCTCCAGTTCGTCAAAAATGACGGATTAACATTATTTATCGAGAATTTACCATTTTTAATGATTTTAGAATTTGAAGAAAATACAGTAGAAATTGAAAAGCCTATTATTTTAATGTATTATTTTTGGTATTATCTTAAGGATTAAAATTAGTTTAAGGTTTAAATAAAAATACAATTAGTATGTTTAAAATATATTTGTTTCGTCAAAATAATAAAAATAGAAGTATAATTTCTTACGTGCGTACAAAGAACACACACTCTTTTTTTCAATCAGTCCGGCTGAATTTCTAACTGGTATTTTTGATCTGTCCAAAACCACATTATCTAAAAAATATAAAATGCTTTAAAAAATGTGCCGATACATATGGGCTACGTTTATTATACCAAAAACCATGGCTTAATTTGTCTTTTTTGTGATTGTATGTAAACATCGCTAATTTCGAATTTTACATTTAAATCGTTTTTAATTACCTAATTAATTCGAACTTTAGCAAATATGATAATAATTCCTCATCGTTTGTGGAATATTTCTTTTATATATGAATAATAGAATACATGGATATGATATCAGAATTAAATCGAAACAAACTAAACTTGTAATAAATATTTATTTGTTTCACATTGTGAAAAAGTTATACATTACCTACAGTAGGAAAAATGAAAGAATACCCATGAACAAACATATAAAACACACTGTATTTTCCTGTCACCGTGTCATACAAAAAATTGGCCAGCGCAAGTACATGTAATAATTATTATTACATGTACTTGCGCTGGGCAATTTTCTTTGTGACACGGTGACAGGAAAATACAGCGTGTTTTATATGTTCCTTCATGGGTATTCTTTCATTTTTCCGACTGTACATCATTTAAAATGTATGAATGTTACGACAAAAACTGGCAATATGGCATAGGCACCGTCATAATGCAATGCGCACGTCATAATAAGACAGCAAAATATTATTTTGTACCTTCATCTTCAATATCTACATGACGTAGAAGTAAATGGCAATTAATTTTTATCCGTTTGTCCTATGTTCACTGTATGTTATATTTTAATTTTGCTACCCGAAATTAGACAAATGTTTATGACCTTCAAGGATACCGTCCTGCGTTGACAAAATGCCCTTGGTGATGCTCTAGGAGCGAAAATATACTTAGGCAAGATTTAAAAAACTCAGTACCTGATATCTGCCTTTTATTTTCGAAAATATAAAATATTATTCAGCAAAAATTGATTATTAACAGAACAAAATTATGAAATATTTCGCATTAATATGATATAGATAAAATATTAGTAGAAATACCTCTTGTTCTTTATATAATTTTAGTTTAGTTTATCCCTGGTAACCCTTGTTGTTAATTTGGCATGTTGCTGATGAAAATTTCAGATAGAGCTCCATATGCGACCCATACTAAACTGATTATTCTTTGCAATTCAGCGATTTATTTGTCCCTAGGAATTTGAATGTCATGAACTAACTATTTATATTTATATACTAATGCTATTTCGTTGCAGGTGACTTGAATTTTTGCTTAATACCAAATTTCCCCTTTATTATATTTTTCCAAAATTTATGTTCAAACGAACTTCCTAACAGGGCATCTAATTCAGTAAGCTTAGTTTCAATCTTTTTTTAAGTTATCTGTTTTCAGATATAGGTATGTCGTCAGTAAATCGTAGGTGACAGAGCTTTTCATTGTCGACATTGATTCCTCTTGAGTCACAACCCAAATTTTGTCAAAAGCAGATCCCAGAACTGCCGTAAAGAGTTTGTGAGATAACATATCTTCTCCGTTACCCATTGTTTCTGTTTAGCTACCGACCTGATACTAAACAAAATGCTTTTCCCTCGTTTCTGTACCACGCTAACGCCTATCACCTCCCATTTTTTTTAATATCGATATTTCTGGTTCTATCCCTATGATTATTTCTTCTGTTGCGAAGGGATCTAGCATTATACGTAACGATGTTAGGTTTTAAAGATTTCCTGGGTTTGGTATCTTTACTAAATATATTATTACTGAATAAGTCATAATCTTGTTCCGTCCAGAATCCGCGGGAGAGACTCTAGCAGTTTAGATTCTGAAAATATTTTTCTACTTGACTGGGGTACTACGTTTTGAGATATCGCCGGTCCGGAATAATAATGACGTAACTGCAAATTTTGTCAATTCCTGTTGATTCCAAAATAAGCTTCTAAAATACTGTATGCTGATGATACAAAAACGACAAAGCTGTAACTATGTGCTGAGCCACTACAGGGTAGTTGCGTCGTTATTGAAATACGCACCATTTTAGACCTTGTTTCAGATTAATAATGACGCAACTGCAAATAGGGTTGAAAATGGGGGACTAAATTAAGATTACGAATTTCGGACCAATAAATGAAAATAAGAGCCATCGCTGTAAGAATAAGCGGCATAATAAATATTTAAAGAGTTTTTTTTGTGCAGAAAAATTTTCCAGATCAAGAATGACTCAACTGTACATAGGGTTGAAAATGGGGGGACTAAACTGAGGTAATGAAATTTGAACCAATGGGGATGAAACTAAAAGCCATTATTGAAAGAATAAACGTCATACCGGTGCTCCGGACGGTTACTCTTTAGTTATTCTTTTTCTCATGATCATCTTTCAGTGCGTCACAGTTTTTCGATTTTTTTCTAACGCATTAAATTGTATGTGACAGAAAAAAAGGCACGTCCAAGATTACAGACATTTACAACATTTATTCTAGTTATTTTATTTGTCGATAGATGGCGCCATAATAAAAAAAGAATTTTTTTTAATTAGATACTATTACAAATATAATCTGTTTAATTTATAAGACTATACAAATCAAAGAAAATACCATTTTATAAATGCAAGAAACACATTTTATTTGTTTTTATTCCAAATTGAAAATAAAATGTGACAACTGTCAGATTTAACTAAAATGTCATGTTAGAATAAATGTCATAAATGTGTATTATCACGGACAAACCCTTTTTCCTATCATTTGTTACGCACTGAAAAATGCTCATGAAAAGGACAATAATCACTATTTTAAATATTTAAAAAATTTTACACGAAGAATGACGCAACTTTAAAAAGGGTTTAAATGGGGGGACTAAATTAAGATAATGAAATTCATTTTAAGGACAAACGCCATACCGATGCTGCTGCACGATTACTCCTCATTTAATCTCTTTAACCTTCGGATGACCAAGCGGGGGAAATTGTGACCCCAGCGTATGTTTTTCTTTAATAACTTCAAAAGTATTTTCAATTTTTAACTTATTATTTTTTTATTTGACTTTAATATCATTCTAGATATCCTCATATTTTGAATTAAAAAAAATTCCCTATATTTTACGAATAAAAAATATATTCTGAAATTGATGTTTAGTAAAATACCGTCTATTATGTGTAATTCCAAGTAGTTTTACGCTAATTACGTCGACTTTGCAAAGTAACAAGACACTTACTCAACATACACATTACACATGACACTAATACTCATGTTGTGACTGGCTGAATGACATAAAGTCCATAGAAAATTAAAAAAAAACTTAATTTTTTTGTTAATTGTCATTTTTGACATTTTAGACATTTTTGACCTGGGGTCATTTCCCCCCCCCCCCCCCTTGGTCATCCGTGTAACAAAAAAAGGTTGGTCATCGGAAGGTTAATAAATATTTAATAAATTTATTTAAATTTATATAAATATTTATTTAATAAATAATAATTACACTTTTATAAAAAAGATTTTTTATAATAAAAGGTTTTTATCATTTATAGGACCCAATATAAAATTATTTTGTTGTTTCAATTCCTATATCATAAGCATTTTGTAATCGACTTTAAACTCATATAAATCAAAGAAAACTCCGATCCACTACCTTATAAAAGTAAAGCTCAGAGCACGCATATTTAACGTAAAAAAGGTCACAGCATACAATACACAGAATATAACACTGGGCTAATATCTAAAACTGCTAGAGCTAATTACATGAAAATCTTAGACGAAGTGTTACCCAATATCTATGAAAATTTAAGTATTGGGACCGTGCAAGTTCGGAAAAGCGACACCTGCTCACAGCTCAGCAACTTTTTCGCACTTTTATTTGTATTGGCCAATTGCATTAGTCCTGGTTGCTGGATAATTGTCAAGGCCACAGCCCAAAAAAGTTATAAGAAGAAAAATTAAGACTGAGGTTATATTATTAAGGGGTAAACAATTTATGTACCTAGTAAATAAAATTAATTATTAATGCAGCACTGCAAGCAAAATACAATTAATTAAATTTAATTTTATATAATATTTGCATATCATATCAATATTGTGGAGCAACATATAATTTTTCTTCTTCAATGACAGTAGTTTATTTTACGAAGTCGGTCTTTTTTACGTATAGCAGCGCGCTTTTCTTCCGACATTTGATCTTGCTTTTCTTGACGCTTCTTTGCTTCCTTTTTCAATCGTCGATTTCGTTGTAGTGTCGTCTCTTTCGCCATTTTGATGTACACTTGCTGAAATTAACGAATAAATGCAATAAATTAAATATTATTGCAAATCAGTAAACGTATATGTTGAAGAAATGTCAAGCTAAAAATACGAGCATCATCATAACGAAAACATCATAAACTCCCAAAAATTGCCCTAGAAAACAACCCGCCTGGTTCAAGTCCCGCCGGAAGACCACCTAAAAGATGGAGAGATAGTTGGTAATCTACCTCCCAGGAAATTAACTAGAGGCAACTTCAGAATTAAAGAGTTCGAAAGATCTCCAAGACGTCAAAGAAGAAGAAGAAATTTGTAATTGGTGCGGCAACTGTTGCTCGACATACTTATGTTAATATCTGTGTTTTGCAATAATCGCCTAAACCAAATGTTCAAACCACGACATATTGCATTTGAAATCTAAAATTGTTTCACTTATCATATACCTATATAACTATGAGTTCATTAATCACGGTTCCAAAATGTTAATAAAACAATTTTTTGCGCTTACAGTGCTTTCCTGTCGCCATATTCAAATATTGTGAATATGTATTTAAAACAAAATATTTCATAAATTCACGTGCTCAACAATGGATGTCAATTATATTCCTTACCTTATTTTTTCTGCTCCTAAACAATAAAATTTAAAATCTTGAATGAATGATCTTACGTTAAAATGGAATTTAAATGTCATAGCATTAGTCACATTTTTAAAATAGTTTGAAATTAAAAAAAAAATTAATTGATCCATACAATAGCAGGTAATAGTTTTTCAATCAATTATGGGATATATCAGGTTTTTATTAACATCCTAAGTGCTCTTAACTTTGTTGCAAACACACGATAAACACAGTTACTTACTCGAAATAACATAGTGTAGTTTACGTCCGAGGTCAAGATTATTTTCCAAAAATTACACTAGTATAAAAAAGTAGTTTTTATAATACCACGGTGGTTTACAATGGCGTATATAATAATTAACTTATAAAATATGAATTTTAAGTATATTAAGTTTTGATTATGTATTAACAAAAATTAAAAAAAGGTAAGCGACACGCAGGATTTGAACTCAGGACCACTAAATCTCCGGTCTAACGCTCTACCACTGAGCTATCGGCTCTCGATGTCCTGACTTACGTTAAAATGGAATTCAAATGTCATAGTTAATATAAAATATCATACAAATCACATTTTTAAAATAGTTTAAAATTAAATAAAAAAATCCATTTATCCATACAATAGCAGTTAAATATTGCTTTGTTAGTCAGCTCTGAGCTATTCTGAAAATTTCAAGTACCTAGTTAGCCTAGAACTATTTTTAAAATGCATTACAAAATTTGCGGAGTCCGTGACAACAACCAAGGAAAGTATATAAAAACGTTTTAAAAAATAGTCTTTTTGCTCTCCTGAGAAATTTGACTTTTTGCAGTTACGTCATTCTTATTCCGATATGATATTTTAATTTTATTTTGTGGGCTTTTTGGCGTGATTTTAAAGGCGAGTTTTCGCTCTTGTCATGATGTGTTGGTCAGTTGTTAATAGAATTATTTATTTCCATAATTGAACTGAATAAAAAAGTTTCATGAGGGAAGTAATATTTTTTTTAAATGGTGGGCCCAAGACCTTACTATGTTTTAATAGAGTCGGCTATGATACAAGTTTATGAGGCTAATTGAATTTATTGTTTTGCGTAACTCTTTCATACCTCTTTCTCTGCATTAACATAATTTTTACCTTCACGAAATAATTTTTGGAATTTGGCCTGATGTTTTTGGATAATAATTATTGTCTAGACTGGACTGTATCGTCGCCCCCGTTAGGCAAATTATTCCGATTTTTTTGCACAGACTTACTCAAAAAGAGTTCCTTATAACTAGAGACTGGAAAATATGCACTAAAAAATGTCTAAAATATGCATGCAATATGCATTTTAAAACAAGCTGAATATGCACAATTAACATGCAAATATGCATTTATATATGCACTTATTTTTATATGAATAATTTTATGGTTTACGTTAAATACATAAATAAATAAAAAATAATAAAAATAAATAAATAGGTTTGAATTTAAACCAAATTGTATTATTATTTCTTAATATATTTTTTTAACTTCAGGTTTTGTGACAAATAAAACGGCAAAATATTTTATTTTGACCACAAGATAAATAAGAGTACAATAAAATAAATGTACATATTTTTATTGTTACAATATTGATTCATATTTTCTAAACTAATATTATAAAAAGAGTACAATAAAACAAATTTACATATTTTTATTGTTACAATAAATAATCATATATTGATTCATATTTTCTAAACTAATATTATGTCTTCTATCTGTTAATATTTGTTTATAGGCAGAAAAAGATCTCTCAACGTCACAAGATGTAATTGGGGCATATTTAAACTTTGCTATTAGAGACGGATCCATATTAATATTTTCATCGAAGTTTCCAAAATTGATTATATTATTTATTGAACGCAATAAAGTGAAACCCTCATTTTTGTTTAAAACGTCATCAAGTTTACCTTTAATTTTTACTCCAATTTCCCCATTCAGATTTGTTATTTTCTGTTTAACCGAATCAACAATAGACATACTATTGTGAAGACATAAATTTTGAGCCTCTAATTTTGTAATTGAACTTTCAATGATATCGAAATTCGATTTTATATACAACAATTGATTTTTAATAGACTTTTCTTTAAAAATATTTTGACAGTTATCAATAGCGGTACAAGTCGGATCAAAACTTGAAATAACGCTTTTGATGTCGTCGTAGTGTTCAGATAAAAATATAGCACTTTTAAGCCAAGTTCCCCATCTGGTTAATACTGGTTCTGGTGGTAAAGGAATATCGGGAAGCATCTCCCTATATACCTGTACACGTAGTGGTGCTTTCAGAAATAATACTTTTTTTACATTATTTATTAAGGTGTTTACATTGGGAAATTCAATTCTAACTTTCTCTGCAACTCTGTTTAGGCCGTGCGCCAAACATGTACAGTGAATTAAATTAGGGAAAAAGATTTTAAGATTGGATGCAGCTTTCATCATATATGAGGCGGCATCACTAAGCATTAATAATATTTTTTCAAATGGTACTTGATCAGGTAAAAAAAAATTTGTTAGGGATTCGTTAACAAATCTAGCTATTGTAGCATAGTTTGTTTTTTCCAAACATTTTACACTAATTAAGTATGAGTTTTTAAAATCGCCAGAGTCGTTAAGAACTCCAACAATTAGATTCGCAATTTGTCGACCCTTTGTATCCGTTGTTTCGTCGACGGAAATCCAAAGATATTCGGCTTTTAACTGATTTTTAATACTCGTCATCACATCTTTGTAACATGCACTGACATATTTTTTCCGAAGAGTTGAAGAACTTGGTATTTGAGCTGGTTTATCTTTAATCTTGCAATAAGTTTTTAAAAAGTTTTGACACGATTTATGTTCTAACTTGTGCAGAGGGATATTGCAGTTCAAAAAAAAATGGCATAAATCCTTTGCAAAGGTTTCTTGCCCAACTGACGTATTCTGAATCTGCAAACTGTTCTGTAGAATCTGCTGGCGAGGTTTATTATCATTTTTTGATAGCTTAGTTTGGTGAAGTGAAGTTTTTATGTGTTGAACTACTTGGAATTTCTTTTGACATGGAATCTGGAATATAATGATAATGATGTTTTAGATGTTTTCGTAAATAGATACCTACATTAAAATGATCAAACTTTTTAAACCTCCCCCAATTTTTTTTTATTTCTCAAAGTGAAATTGAAATCGTCAAACAATAAAGTACAGTCAGTGTACCGTAGTATACAGGGTGGGCCACTCTCAACACCTCGCTCTGTATAAGCCAAACCGTTGCGAACTTTAAAAAACAGTTTTTGAAGAAATGGGACGGTTTGTCATTTTAGAATAGACAGACACATAGATGTGCAAAGAAGTTTGATAAGTTTAAAAATCTATTGAAGTGGAGAACTTACCTTTTTATCACAAATGGTGCAAAACATACTTTCACTGTCGATAACTTTTAGATGATTGTTACTTCCAATCCAACTTCTGAGAAGACTTGATTTTTCCCTTGCTACTTTAGGCATTTTCACAATAATAATAAAATGATTTTTTTACACAGTATAGTCAATAACTTGCAATCACAAAAGTTGAATAATCGGCGATTGATTTAAGACTAACCATTCATAAAATAAAATAATCTATCCTACCCTTAAAATGCTTAAAATTTCGTTTTGGTTGGTTTTCCCAGAATAATTCATAGTTGGCCGATACCAGCAGAAAGTACAGGTAATATTTGTAATGTTATTCAAAATATAATCGGTATTTACTTAGGTAATTTGTAAATTCTGAGAAGTCTATAAATCTTAAATATCCGGATAATGATACCTGCAGCTATAAATAACGCCCATTATGTTTATGGGTACAACAACAAAGGAGCTTAACAGCAAAATATTTACTTTCACATTTTATTTTAATGGATGTTGATGTTACTAATATATACCTTATTTTTAAATGGGGTAGAGTAAATTCCCATCAAAATATGCATTTATATGCTCTTAAATCTCCAAATATGCAAGGCATATGCATTTATGAAAAACATGAGAAATATGCAGCATATATATGCATATGCATTTTGCATATAATCCAGTCTTTACTTATAACAAATCCACGAAGAGCCGTGAGGTGCCGCGGTCGAAAAATTGTTTAAACAATTTTTATGAATCTACTATATGTAATATTATGTGTAAGTTTTTAGTTTGTGAAAACTGTCATTATAGATAGCAGTGCGTGAAGTAACAATGTATTTTAAATGGGACTTACTTTTTCGCACTGTTTTTAACACACTTTCATAAAATCAAATATCCTTAACTTTCGCGTTGTCATGGTGATGACATAATGAGCAATAAATTACGACAAAAGTTTTGACAGTTTTGTGGTTTGAAAGAAGTTAGAATTTTTAAATGTCATGTTCTAAAAATTGTAGAATAGAAATGAACTCCAGTGAAGAAGAGTTACAGTTTTTTTATTTGTTTATGGTAAAGTAGATAAAATATTGTATGAAACTGTTAAACTGTGCGTGAAGTACTTTTTGCGAACTTACGCGATGTATAGAACTCGCTCCGCTGTCACTCGTGCTCTAAACATCGCGTGCGTTCGCAAAAAGCATACTTCACGAACCATTTCATTAATAGCTATTTTTAAACAAGTTCGCAAGAACAATTTTTTAACTTCGAACAAATTTTTTTAAATCATTTGCGTCATTCGGAACAAGAAAGGTCTGTTGTGATTTTTCTCGAAAATTGATTGTTGTCGAGTTATACGCGATTTAAAATTTGAAAAATGCGAAAATGACCATGTTCAAGGCTTAATAACTCGGTTAAAATTATTACTATATGTAAGAGTCAAAAATCACCAAATTAAAGTTTAATGCCTCCTCTGCAAGAGTCTGGAAAAAATGTTGTCATTATTTTATTACTAAGCTTTTATTTTTAATTGTTAACAATGAGCGCTAAGAGCGTATTGAAGCGGCCATCAATGTGAGTGCGAGTGAGAGGCACCACTGGACGACCGAATTGTTGCATCTCTTTTGCACTCACCAATGACGGCCGCCTTATACGAGCTTAGTGCTCATTGTTCGTAATTAAAAATAACCGGTTAGTAACATAATAATAACACAAATTTCTCCAGGATCTTGTAGGGGTGATTTTAAACTTTGATTTGGTCTCTTCGTGACTTTCATAATAATATTTTTTAACCGAGTTAAGAAGCCTTGAAAATGGCTATTTTCGCGTTTTTCAAATTTTAAATCACGTATAACTCTACAACAATCAATTTTAGAGAAAAATTGAAAGATACCTTTTTTGCTCAGAATGACCCAAGTGATCTAAAAAAAATTGTTCGAAGTGAAAAAATTATTTTTGTGAATTTGTCTAAGAAAAATGGTTCAAACAATTTTTTGACTGCGGCACCTTCTGGCACCCTGTGGATTTGTTATAAGGACCTCTTTTTGAGTAAGTTTGTGCAAAAAAATTGAATCAGAATAATTTACCTAACAGGGACGACGATACAGACTGGTCTAGTCACTCACCGTAACGAGTTAAATTTAAAAAATTTCGCAGACATTATTTTATCGTCAAAACAAAAAGGAACATTAACGAACGCTGGATAAAAAACTGTGTACTGAATTGCGATTGTAAGCAGTTAAGACTGAAAATAATGAGCGTAAAATTTAACAAAGATTTCAAAAAGAAAAACAATCTCATTACGACCAGATTTTTTTAAGTCCAATTCAAATATTTCCTTTGTTCGAAAGTAACAGAGATTGTCTAATAAAAATGAAATACTGAAAAGTTCCATCGTGGTGGATGCTTATTCTTCTTTATTCTAATAAAAATGTGCCCCTAATGAAAATTAAAAATTAGATCATATTTTATTATTTAACCTTGAAATATAGTTAGTACCTACAATGTAATTCAGCCGTAGGCACCTGTGATAGAAATATGAATTTCGGGAATAAGGTATGCCTGAGAAGATACTGAGTATTCATTTTACGCTTTTTGGTGTTCCTTTTCCCTTTTCTGCTCCATTTTATTTAATTTGATAACTCCTTTTTAACAGTCAAATATTCAGATTTTTGTTCGATTTTTCTCCGTCTTTTTATTGTTTTCACATTGATTTTACAACTTTTCTTTTGTCTTAATATGTCTTGTTGGGCATTCTTAACACGTTGACGGACATAACGTGTATAGACCTCTAATTTCCATTGATGGAATGTGACACAACATGTATAGAGTATTTTTCTCTATTCTACTATACAAAATACATATAGTGTCACAACACTTGCTTATACATTTGACTTGACTCACTGTCCGTCAACGTGTTAAGCTGTGCCTATCCCAACTTGTGAAGTATCTGCAAATAACGCGTTATTTTGCTGAATTATTAGCGCCTTATTGTAAACACATAGTGGAGCATCTCAACTCGCCAGGCACATTGCTACGCACATCGTATCCAGAAAAACAAATTATTTTGTTCTTAAAAACGTAGCGAGGTGCGTGGCAAGGTGCAATGCTCCGTGATGTACAGAGTTTACAACATATTGTAAAAACAAATGTTTTTACACATAGTTGGCATCTGAATAGGAATATTAAAATATAAGTGGATATTGAGGTTTGTAAAATACGCGCGATTTTTCGAGCACAAAGTCAGAGTGCTTGAAATAGAGCAAGTGCTTTGAAGACCAGTTTGAAATCATGTATTATTACTGCAAAAATGTATATAAGAGCTAATAATATAAAATGGTTGAATCTGTGATGCACATCAGTTTACCTGTCGTTGTTATGGAAATGAGACAAACAAAAATTAATTGAATGCTTCATATATTATTGGAAGTGGCATTAATAAAAGTGCAACCTCATTGGCTTTCAAGAATATCGGTATTATTAATTTAAACGTCATTTACTCTGATTTAAGGAGCGGCAGTATTTAATATTTCAAACAATACCAACTGTACTTTTTTTCAAAGATTTCAGTTAATTTTAAGATTTTAAAATATTTGAATAAAGCTTTTTAAACATATTTGTTAGTAATATTTTCTTCACATTGTGTTTATTTGACGTTACAAGGTATATACTCTTGTCAGGTCAGATCAATATTTCAAACTGTTGCTATTGCCATCGTAACGTTAAAACACGCACTTTTTGAAAGTTGACTCTCAACGCGCTGATGCGTACAAACATTTTTATATACTTGTTCTTTTATTTTGGTAGAACAAAAAATTAACTTATTAATATTAAGTTTTGCTAACTGATTTCTTCTCTATATAACATCATTAGTAATGATGATAATGATGGTAATACGATAACGGTATTTAATTGATAGGCGAACGGATCCTGAACCTAACTAAAAATTGAAATGATTTACTTAACCTATCAGTGCTTAACATATATTCCTATATCATTTGCTTAACCTATATCAGATATTCTCTCACGGTTTCAGAAAATTACACAAAAATTTTTTTCTGGGAAATTATACACGATGTAGTTCCTTCTATCGCGCTGTAGTTCCTAACTATCCTCCTTCGACAATCTCATATACTCGTCCGCTGAGATAGTGACTCAGTTGACTTAGGCCGTTCGCACACACAGCTACTAAAAAGAAACTAAACCAGTTGGTAACTAGAATTATCAACTGGTTATCAACTATGGCTCGTACACTACGCTACTTAAAATTAATAAAACGAGTCACTTCTTGACTGTACTTTGTACTGAGTAGCTTTGTCAGGCGGTGTTTAAGTTTATATATTATGTTGTTCTGAAGCTATTTTCTTGTTGAATTTTTTGTAATTAACTAGTTTATGATGGGAAATAAGCCACAATTTTACTAAAAAATATAAAAAATATTAATGAATTAAACAAAAATGTTGTTGCTTAGTAAAAAATTCTTCGAATAATTTATTTAATTTGACTCATTTATATCGACAATTCAGACATATATTATACATTTTAAAGTAGAAGATTTTAAAATTATATTGTTGTTATTATTTATTGTCACCGTGGCATGTAGTTGTATTTTTAAAGACACATCACAAATTATGATTTTTTTGTGACGGATATTCTTGAGTTGGGGTTGATTTCATGTAATCGATTATCGATTGAACTATCTTTCAGTAAAGTCGTCCCAGTAACGCAACTCATAAATATTGGTAAAGTCTTCTACTTTAAAATGTATAATATACGTCTGAATTGCCGATATAAATGAGTCGGATTAAATAAATTATTAGAAGAATTTTTTACTAAGCAACAACACTTTTGTTTAATTCATTAATATTTTTTGTATTTTGACAACGTCATCCGATTTGGACGTCGCGCGTCGAAACGTTAATAAAATCATTTTTTTTTAGTAAAATTGTGGCTTATTTCCCATCAAAACTGGTTAATTAAGTTTATATAGGCACGGATGTTTTCCACTTCTTGCACTAATTTTATATAAAACGACTCTTCCGCCAATTTCGCGTGTTAAACTTTAATAAAATTATCACAAAAGGCTGGAAATTAGTCCCCAAGCAACCTGCATGTCCAGTCCGCTTTCGACTGATCACTCTCGCATTATAGACCGGCTGCTAACTAGTAGCGCTGTGTGCGGACACTCATAAAATACATGGGCAGTGACTACTAAGTAACTGATTGGTAACTAAAGTTACCAACTTGTTTCATTTTAGTAGCTGTGTGTACGGATGGCCTTAGTATCACCACATCGTTGAGTCGGTGCGCTTCATGTGAGATATTCTTTCATCGCGCGACCACCGGCGCGGCGCCGCCAACTGTGTAAAAAAATTAATATTATTTTTCCACTTAAAATCTGAAATAATATCCTTCTCTAATACACTTGCGATCATAAAAAGCGGGTCACTCGATGAATTCTTCAAGTTAGATGTCTCGAATTTTCTAAACCTGTTGTCCGATTTGAGTGATTTTTTTAGTATGTTATAGCCTTATTCTTTAACAATATCGCTATAATAATATTGTTGCTAGACAGGTAAATTGTCATTGTATACCGGGTGTAACAATCATACTGTGTTTATTCCTCGAAGTTCGGAACACCCTATTGAATGTATTGGCATAGATAAAATATTGAAATTAAAACTCGATTGTAACCTTAGGCTTTCTTAACATTTTCTTTTTTCTTTTATTTGTTTTTGTTCGATAATAAAAAGTTAGGCACGTTAACAACTAACCATGCTCTTCATCAATACAGGGTGTTTCTGAATAAGTGGGACAAACTTTAAGGGTAATTCTGCATGAAAAAATAATGACAGTTTGCTTTATAAACATTTCGTTTAAGTTTTTCTTACAAACTGACGATTTATTTATTGCTCTAAAGCCCGTAGAGATATGCAAATGAAATTTGGTAGGTTTTAAGAGACAGTTATTGTGGATTCTTTGACATACAATTAATAATTCTACATTCACCATTGGCGTGCATACGGGTATAAACATTTTAGGTACATCCCGTATGCACGCCAATGGTGGATATAAAATTCTTAGTTGTATGTCAAAAAATGCGCCATAACTACCTCTTAACACCTATCAAATTTCATTTGCATATCTCAACCGGTTTTAGAGCAATAAATAAATCGTCAGTTTGTAAGAAAAAATTCAACATCCCATATCTCGAAACCGAAGAATTTGCAGCCATACGTTTATAAAGCAAACGGTAATTACTTTTTCATGCAGAATTACCCCTTAAAGTTTGTCGCACTTATTTAGAAACACCCTGTATTGATGAAGAACATGGTTAATTGTTAACGTGCCTAACTTTTTTATTATCCAACATAAACAAATAAAACAGAAAAGAAAATGTTAAGAAAGCCTAAGGCTACAATCGAGTTTTAATTTCAATATTTTATCTATGCTGAAACATTCCACAGGGTGTTCCGCACTTTGAAGAATAAACATAGTATGATTGTTACACCCGGTATACAATGACAATTTACCTGTCTAGCAACAATATTATTATAGCGATATTGTTAAAGAATAAGGCTATAACATACTAAAAAAATCACTCAAATCGGACAACAGGTTTAGAAAATTCGAGACATCTAACTTGAATAACTCATCGAGTGACCCGCTTTTTATGATCACGAGTGTATAATAAAAGGCGCCGTGGTTGTGGTCGATGAAATGAAAACCCTATATTCTCTTTCACGGGTTAGTTGTAGATTGCCACTTACCGTATATTTTTAAATGTTAAATATTGACGGCATCAAAAGTTACATTGTATGAAGAGTTGGGATAAAGTATGGAACCAAGCAAATATCTTTGAAACGAAAAGAACAATATTTATGAAACTTTGCATGTAAATACAGTGATCTGATGCCATATTTTTTGTTAATACTCCACTTCCGGTTTCACCGGAAATACCCTTAACTTATTTAATTTAAATGGGACACCCTGTATATTTTTGCAGATTTTAAAAGAACTTGTTATTTTTAATTCATATTTACCAAGTTTGGAAGAAAAAACTATTAAAACAAGAAATAAATCTCTTTTTAAAAAATAGGTTAATTTATTTACGTTAGATCAATGATACTAAAAATAAAAAAAAATAATTTAAAATGTTGAAAATGTTTGCTGTTCACCTCCTGACAACGTGCAAGCCTATAAATAAATTCGTGAGTCACTTTTTGCAAGATTTCTCCACGTATTAGTTCACATTCATAAATTATTCTTTTTTTCTCAAATCCTGCAAGCATGTTGGTCGCCTAACGTAAACACGTGATTTTAGATAAGCCAAAGAAAAAAATTTAACGGGTTGAGGTCCGGAGAATGAGCGGGCCACTCTATGAATCCTCTACGTCCAATCCATCGATTTGGAAAGTTCAGTTCCAAAAAATGAAAATTTTAAATGAACCATTTTTAATACAACTTATTTTTGTCAATTAGTTCAGTAACAGTTTAATCTACTATACTAAATTCAAATAAGTCATGCAGTGCATGTAAACAACAATTTTAGTCTACAGTATAGATGGTACTCGTTTATTTCCTACTACGTTGTATCAATACAAAAAATTATCTACAGACACTTTTTAACAAATTTTTTCTATAAAATTTGGTATGTATGAAATAAAAATAACAATTTCTTTTAAAATCCGCAAAAATATACAGGGTGACCCATTTAAATTAAATAAGTTAAGGGTATTTCCGGTGAAACCGGAAGTGGAGTAGTAACAAAAAATATGGCAACATATGCCTTTTGCGTCACTGTACTTGCATGCAAAGTTTCATAACTATTGTTCTTTTCGTTTCAAACATATTTGCCTGGTTCCATACTTTATCCCAACCCAGTATAAAGATAATAATAAAACAGAAGTATTTTTAAAGGAAATGGGTTTATCGTTGATGAAACCTCATCTTATAAATCGTTCGACAATTCTAAACTTAACTTTAAGCCTTCGGAGTTCTATTGCAAGAATTACCAAAATAACATTACTGAACTCGCCACAACCTGAACCGTCCAATATTCAGTTTTATTCATTTTGTCACGCGGCAAAAATAGAAAAGTAAAAAAATTGTAATTCTTGTAATCAACATTTGTCCAGAGCATTCTTGTCCTATTTGTGTAAAGTGCGGTGCCATAAATAATGCATATACGGAGAATTATTATTATTGGTTTAATTTCGATAATTTTTTTGTATCTTATCATTATTATTATGTATATTATTTTATATTATTATGTTCTTATTATTAATTAATAAGAAAAGTTTAAAACCTGTTTTAAAAATTTTATTTTGTAAACAAAGGCAAAAGTTGGATATGTGAGAGAAAATCTCACGTGGGACGACTCGTGTACAAACCTACCTAGCGATCAATGTCAGGTTAACTAGAAAATTAGTCAAACGACGTCATAAGGGTAAATAAGAACCTCAGTAAAGTTCTTTATAGGCCGGTGAAGTGTTAGATGTCTTCAAAATTTAAGAGGATGTCTGCAAGAATGTTTTTACTTAGGGTGTTATACAGTATGGTGCAAATGAAAGGAATAAATTCGTTATTTCGTAAGCCGGTGACTTTAAGGAAAAATCTGGAAACAGGTAAATTTTTATTCTTAAATTGAGATTTTTTGGCATACCTATATGTCATATTAGTGGCTATGTGATATGTCATACATCCCGGCGTGATGATGTAATCGATGATTTTTTTAAATGAGATTACGGTGCGTGTGCGATCTCATTTAAAAGGGCACTCAATTGTCTTTTCAGCAATGTAAACAGTAATATCATTATTTATACAAGGTACGAAATTTGTTTGTAATTATATCATTTGACAAAAACATAAGAATGTATGTCGTTTGTTTAATTTAAATACATTTTGCTGCTGTCAGAAAAGAGAAAAAAATGTTATTTTACAAAATATACCATAGTCCAAGTAATGAAGCTTAAAATAGAACAAAACCTCGCAATTTTTACAGAATGGATCGATTTGCTTGAAAATGTGAGGATAAGTAGTGGATAGTCCAAGGATCAAAATCTATGTCATGCCAAGAGGCGCTTTTACCATGGGGGTGGTTGCCACCCCATCTCGGCGGTGGAAATTTTTTGTTATACTTTAATCGCAAAAGTTGGTAAAAACGTTCATTTGAAGTAAAAAATGTTCTATACATTTTTTTAATAAAATTGATAGTTTTCGATTTATTCGCTATCGAAAGTGTTAGTTTTATATCGAAAAAATCAATGTTTTTAATAAGTTTTCCGCTAATAACTCCAAAAGTTTTCGTTTTATCAAAAAAATTTACTTAACGGGAATGTACTATTTGAAAAAATAAACAAAACCAATTTTTTAAATTTTCTTTAGGACCAATAGTGATCGAGCTATACTTTATTATATGTTGGCTCTTCTTCGTTAAATGCTAAATATTGTAGTTCCAAAGTTAAAAGACGGGAAAACTAGGCATTTTTCGAGCAAAACTTATTTAAACTAATTTAAAGCACTTAAAAATATCTATATCACCAGAAATAAAATAAAAGTATCTAGCTCAAAAATTACGTGACATAATGAAAAGAATGTCAGTCCCCATTTTTTTCAGCGAAAAAGTGATCGCAAGCAACCCTCTAATCACCATCCTAATTAAAATTAGTCATTAACCTTATTTGGTATTTTTTAATTATGTATTATTAATAGGTTGTAAAAGTTAAACCGGCTTAGAATGATTAGTTTAAAAAAAAATGGAGTTAAAAGCGAATAACTAATTTTTGTAATTTGGAAAAAAATGGCCTCTTCTTCAGAATAGCAAAATTAACATAAGAGATACAAAAAAATGTTTAAATATGAAATTGTAGCTTATTTAATTCCCAAGAACCCGGTTTACAAAAAAATTTTTCTACGGCAAAAATTGAGTGAGCTATTGACAATTAAAACTTCTAATAACACGCAAAAACCACCTTTACCAATCCTTTCAAGGTCACCTCTTTTTGCGACTGAGGATTTTAAAAGGATTTAATGTAAATAGTCTTATAGACTTTGTAAAAACCTACAAAATTATATTTTATTTTTATTAAACTTTCTAAGATAAAAATAAAAAAGTTACGGTTAAAAAATCAATATATTTTTTTGAAAAAAAAAACCAGGAGAAATCCAATTAGAAGCATAATAATGTAAGTTAGCGGTGTTTTGGTCATTGGTCTTATTCATTATTATTTATTTATGTATTATAAATAGATTCTAGAAATTTGACTGGTTTAAAATGAGTAGTTTTTAAAAAACTGGAGTTAAAAGCGAATAACGAATTTTTGTAGTTTGGTAAAAAATGCCATTTTCTTCAGAATAGAAAGTCTAGCATCAGAGATACGAAAAAATACTCTCCATCACAGAAATATAAAGGTTTATTATGTTATATAAGGTATTTACAAAGTTATAACCAATTTTATATGAAAATCGTAACAAGTTCAACTCCCTGTATAAATAAAAATAAACAAAACAACAATGGTTTATTAATGCCATATTTTTAGCGTATTGTCAAAATTTTCAAGAATGGTCGATATTGCTAATTTTCTTCATACCAAATACAGGGTGAGTCAAAACGCAAGTACATTATTTTCTCAGTAATTTTAAATGGAACACCCTGTATGTTATATCACTATTGAAAAGTACCAGTACCGTACTTTAATTTTTAGATAACATTTTCTATGTCTAAATTTACTAGTTTTCGAGATATTTTCATTTTTCAATGGACCAGTAGCGTGGCCACCCAAATCACCAGAATTTAATAAACTGGACTGATTTTTTTGGGGTTACGTTAAAAATGAAGTTTATAAAATACCTCCAACAACAAGGGATGAGATGAAAAATATAGTGCAAAGTTTATTTCGATGTGTTAATTTACAAATGCTCCGTAGAGTAAGTAGCTCATTCAATGATCGTTTTTAGGCGTACATAAATGTGTTAGGAGATAATTTTGAACACCTTATGTAATTAAATATTAAAAATATTTTATTAAAAGTAGCTTCTAATTTTTCAAACCTGTTTTTTTGCAAAATGTATTACTGATAAATTATGTTCTATTCTTTATTTGTTACATTGTTACATTTACACACAGTCGGAAAAATGAAAGAATACCCATGAACGAACATATAAAACACGCTGTATTTTCCTGTCACCGTGTCACAAAGAAAATTGCCCAGTGCAAGTACATGTAACAGTAATTATTACATGTACTTGCGCTGGCCAATTTTTTTTTTGTGTGACACGGTTACAGGAAAATACAGCGTGTTTTATATGTTCGTTCATGGTATTCTTTCATTTTTCCGACTGTAAAAAAGTAGTGTTTAATTGTCTGTACAAAATGTTGTATTTTGTGTTTGTGTGTTTTTTTTGTAAAATTTATTACTAATTTTCTTTGTTTATTTGTTGCATTTACATAAAAAGATAGTTTTTATTTGTTTCAAAAATGTTGCATATAGTGGTTGTGTTTTTGTTTGTAAAATGTATTACTAATAAATTATTTTTATTTCTTTATTTGCTGCAGTGCTACATTGATTACCGAGTTGATAATCGGTAATCTTCAATTGTCAATTCAGTCATGGCTTACTTAAAATTTAGATAAATTTAAACACCTAAAATAATTTGCTCTGAAAAATGAAAATATCTCGAAAACTAGTAAATTTAGACATAGGGAATGCTATATAAAAATTAAAGTACGTTAATAATGATATAAAATACAGGGTGTTCCATTTAACATTACTGAGAAAATAATGTACTGGGGTTTTGACTCACCCTGTATTTGATATAAAGAAAATTGGCAATATCAATAATTCTTAAAAATTTTGACAATAAACAAAAAAAATATGGCATTAACAACCATTGCTGTTGTGCTTATTTTTATTTATACGGGGAGTTGAACGTGTTACGATTTTCATACAAAATTGGTTATAACTTTGTAAATAACCTGTATAACATTACAAACCTTTATATTCTTGTGATGGAGAAGTTAACAGGATTTCGAATATAAAATAAAATATAGGGTGTTCCATTTAAAAAAACAAAAGTTAGGTCTGCCACTGTGTTATCGAACACCCTGTAATATTCTAACTTATTTTGTAATGTGAAGCTCAAAGGTGGCTAAAATTTTTGTTATTAATTTTAATTGCTATCTGTTACTATAGCGGAGCTATTGAGCTTTACCCTACTAATCAATCACCCTGTATAATACGTATAAGAAAATTTTTGATATTTTAAACAATTTCGCTATTCCTTTACATTGTCTTTCATATATTCATGTAAAAGGTCTTGTTTTTGGTTATGGTAGGGGAGCATATTATGCTAAATGTGCAGTCATTTGAGTGTTTTGGGGACCTATTTGGTTGTGAAGAGTAGGTCCTAAAACCAAAAAAAAGTTAAATAAAGTTTTCCATTTTAGTGAGTTTATATTTTTTAATTAGTTTTCCATTTCCAACAATCGTTTTTTTCGATTGTAGCGCCATAAGTAATCCAAATATGCAATAAAAAATGGGGGCACCCATTTAAGATTTTAAAGTAACCTCCCGTCCCACCTTCGTGGGGGGTCGTGTTTGATGCCATTCAATAGATTTTTCAAAAATATGGAATAAGTGTATTTTTCAGTTTTTCGATCTGATGTTCATTTCGCGAAATATCGCGGGATTCCTGTTTCAAATTTTAAATTTAACACCCACCCATCTCCGTGCTAAGTCGTGTTTGGAATCATTCGATAGATTTCTGAAAAATATTGAGCACATATTTTTTAATTTTTCGATCTGTCATTCATTTCACGAAATATTCGCTTTTTTCTTGTGAAGTTTTGGGACTCGACCATTTCCTTACGCCTCGCCCAAATCTTCAGTTTCTGAAACATACAATGTTATGCATGTACTTAACTTACCTTATCTTAATCTGATGATTTCCAGTTTTTCTAAAGATAGATTTTTTTTTTCGCCCCTTCCCCCTTAACGAAATCCCCTGCATTAAGAGCCAATATATGGTAGAGGTAAATTTTCAGGGTAGAAGGTTTCTCCCCATGTAATAATTTGACGTGCTCGAATAACTGCAAGAATCCCCGCTTGAGAACCTCATAAAAAATTTTAATACATGCTGTGATATAAAAATATATAGGTCTGGATCCCGCGTATGAAAAAAAAGTTGATTGATAGCAAGCTGAAAATTTGTTAATAGCTTAAGGGTGTCTAGTCGGACAAACTTTGATATATGGGAACACTGGAACAGGGGTAGTTTTAATTGTGGAACAGATTAAAAATTTGGAACAGTCAGACCACGAAAACGGCACATGTATTTTGTCCGACAGAACAGACTTAAACTCTCCGAACAGAGATTAAACTCTCATGCAAAAATCAGACTCCTATTTATCACCAAATGGGCGTTTTGATGAGTGGAATATGTAGAATATGTCAAATGAGAGGAATTATGACCGGTGATAAATAGCAGTCTGATTTTTGCATGAGAGTTTAATCTCTGTTCGGAGAGTTTAAGTCTATTCTGTCGGACAAAATAAATGTGCCGTTTTCGTGGTCTGACTGTTCCAAATTTTTAACCTGTTTCACAATTAAAACTACCCCTGTTCCAGTGTTCCCATATATAAAAGTTTATCCGACTAGACACCCTTAAGCTATTAACAAATTTTCAGCTTGCTATTAATCAACTTTTTTTTCATACGCGGGATCCAGACCTAATATTGTATGTTCGATATATTATCGATAAAATAAAATTTAAATCAAAATTTTTTTTATATTTAAGAAAATAAATGCCAAATATTATAGGCCAGGGTAATAAGACAAAAATTTACAATGTTCGTGACACTTCAGCAGCCAGCATACTGAAGCGTATTTTCGCCAGGTAATACCTGTAGGAACAAATTACAACTATTTCCTGCGTAGGATCTGGCGGCCATCTTTATTTATAAACAATTAACTGTCAAATAATGGCATTTTCCTCTTTTTTTTCCAAATCAACGGAAAACAGTGAAACTTATGATTTTTTTTAGTACAAATATCTTCCAGATTATGAAAAAAGCTTTAAAATAACGTATTACAAAGTTTGATATACTTATTTATTGTTAATATAATTGGGAAAAAAGTCGAAATTGCAAAAAAAAAATTTCAATAACTGTTGTAAACATTAGTGTTCAGCTTTGAAATTTTTGTCAAATGAGGATTCTTTGGTGCTTAATATGTGATAAAAATTTCAAAGTTATTCATTCAATTGTTTAAATTTTATTGAAATTGTTTATCCCAGATAGTATTTTTTTTGCATTAACATAAGTCAGAAAAAAATGACCTTAGAACCATTCCACGAGCGTCAAATGAAAGAGCATGAGCTAAATTTTCAACATGGTTTAAAATAGTGAATAAACAATGCATTTATTAGTAATAAATAATTATGCAAATGTATCGTCAATTTTTCTTTATAAACTTTTTGAATAACTTTTTTTTTAGTAACCAAAAAAATTAACATTTTTACCCTGTTTTAAGTGCACAACTACCAAGTAATGTTATCTACATCATAATTGATAAAAAATTGTAATAAATATGTATAATTTCTTATATAACAAAATAAAAAGTTTATAAGGAAATATTTACGATACAATTGCATAAATATTTATTACTAATAAATGCATTTTTTATTCCAGCTATATAAGCTATATTTTCAATCAAGTTGAAAATATAGCTTATGCTCTTTCATTTGACACTTGTGGAATGGTTCTAACGTCATATTCTTCTGACTTATGTTATTGTACAAAAATGCTCTCTGGGATAATCAATTTTAATAAAATTTAAACAATTTAATGAATCGCTTTGAAATTTTTATCACATATTAAGCACCAAAGATCCCTAATTTGACAAAAATTTCAAAGCGGTACACTAATTTTTACAACAGTTATTGCGAAAATATTTTTTTTTTGCAATTCCGACCTTTTTTCGCAATTACATTAACAATAAATGAGTATATCAAACTTTGTAATACGTCATTTTAAAGCCTTTTCCAAAATTTCGAAGATATTTTTGTACTAAAAAAACCATAAGTTTCCCTGTTTTCCATTGAATTGAAAAAAAAGTGAAAAATGCCATTTTTTGACACTTAATTGTTTATAAATAAAAATGGCCGCCAGATCCTACGCAGCAAATAGTTACAATTTGCTCTTATAGGTATTACCTGTCGAAAAAACGCTTCAGTACCCTGGCTGTTCAAGTGTCATGAAAAAAACCTTATTACCCTGGACTATTATTACAGAAACCCATGACACCATGCCTACATTAATAAAACAAAACTAAAAAGGTCAAAAGTTATATCCACAATCTTCATTCTATTTATTTTTTTATTTAATCCATCAAAAAATATCTGCAAATCGCAATCGTCAGCCTGACTTCCCGTGTTTCATACCATTTTTCTAAATATTTATTGTCAGCTGGGACTAGGGACCTGGCCACAAACTCGGACGCAGAGTTTCCTGTTGAATAATAGATGAGCTAAACAACTGTAGTTGCTACTCCTCAACTTTTTTTGGGATTACAATTTGTATTATTTATTTGGCGCTACGTTTAGATTTCCCTTAAATAAAAAGAATTTGATCGTTGTCATCTGCAATTACACCAGCTAATGTAAAAATGGTAGCAATTGAGGCTACTGAATTACTAATTGTGTCAATTTTGAATATAATTGTGGACTTTTTATTACTTAATTTCGTCGGAGTGATGTCAATTTCTACTCATAATATTTAAAGAGAAAAAAATAGCTACGCAACGTTAAAAGAAAAACTGGTAAAGTTTTAATTAAAAAAAATAACTAAAAAATGAAGCACTAATTTTTATCCATTTGGTCTCCATTCCATACATCATCATCATCATAAGTGGCTCGACAATCCGTTGTGGATCTTGGCCTGCTCACAAAGAAGTCGTTCTGCATCTTCTTCGTGGTCGTCCTCTACTTCTTGTACCCTCTGGTTTTGAAAATGTTAGTCTCTTAGTGTATTGGTGGTCTGACATCCTAGCAATGTGTCCAGCCCATCTAAGTCTCTGCACTTTAACGAATTTCACAATATCTGGATCGGTGTATAACTGATACAGTTCAAAGTTGTATCTTCGACGCCATAGCCCATTTTAATTTACTGCTCCAAAAATCTTTCTAAGAATTTTTCTCTCAAAAATACCAAGAAGTATTTCATCACTTTGAGATAGGGTCCACGTTTCAGCTCCATATATCAAAACCGGTCTTATTAAGGTCTTGTATATATTGAGCTTTACTGCACGTTTTATATTTTTATTTTTTAAATGTTTATGGAGACCGTGAACAGTTTTGTTTGCTATTGCTATGCGTATTTTTATTTCATCGTTTGTCGTGTTTATGGAGTTTACTAGCGATCCAAGATATGTGAATTCCTTGTCTTGCTCAAAGGTGTGATTGTTAATTTGAATTCTCTGTTAGATACTTTAACATATATTTGATTTTTTCCTCGTTTACCACAAGTCTTAATTCACTTGCCGCGTCCGCAGGCTTTGTAAAACACTGCACCATGTCTCTCAAACGTCTGCCACTATAATTATATCGTCAGCGAATGAGAGTATTTGCGTCGATCTATTAAAAATATTTCCATTCATTCTAATATTTAATTTTCTGACTGCCTTTTCCAAGGCAATATTAAAGAGGAGACACCCAAGCGCGTCTCCCTGTCTTAGACCATTTTTAACGTCAAAGAACGTAGCGTTTTCTCCTTGAATTCTAACGCACGAGCTTACGTTTTGCGTTGTTAGTTGGGTCAACTTAACTAACTTAGGTAGGATACCAAAGTCGATCATTGCTATATATATAACGCGCTTCTTTTAACACTGTCATAGGCTGCTTTGAAGTCGACGAAGAGATGGTGGGTATCTATATTATATTCTAGAGATTTTACTAAAATCTGCCTATGTGCTTGAATTTGATATATAGTTGACTTTCCAGCAGTAAATCCGCATTGTTATTGACCTACAATATCCTTTGTAAAATGTTTTAAGTCTTTCAAATAATACATTGCCGAAGACTTTATATGCAGATGCTAAAAAAGTAATGCATCTATAGTTCTTACAATCCAGTTGATCACCTTTGTTATGCAACGGACATATTACTCCCTTTAGCCCCTCTTCTAGTACCAATTCATTCTGCCATATAAGAACTATCAGTTTATGGATTGCTGCAAAAAGTTGATCACCACCTTTTTTAAACATTTCCGAACAGATTTCGTCGATTCCTGGGGCTTTATTGTCTCTGAGTTTTAGGATGGCATTTGAAACTTCTTCTCTTGTTGGGTCTTCACTGTGTAGTTGATGATGTAGATTTTGTTGATTTCCTATGTTGTAACCTTCTTCAATAATGTTTATATTTAGATGTTCGCTGAAATGTTATGCCCATCTGTTAAGAACTTTTTGCTAAGTTCTAAGTTTGTGCTAAGTTTTTGTCACGTAGAATTTCACCGTTAGTGTCTCTACAAATTTTTAATCGTGGTTTAAATTCTCGACGGCTATTATTTAAGAATTTGTAGTATTTTCTTTTTTCATTTTTATCAAATAAACTTTGTATCTCATTGAGAGTGTTCTGTTCGTATTCCCTCTTCTTACGCCGATGGATACGTTTTTCCTCTCTTCTAAGACGTCTATATTCTTCTTTTTTTCTCCGTGTACAACCTGCGTCAATGGTTTTTTGATATGCTGAATTCTTTCTATTTGTGGCCATTTCACACTCATGATCAAACCAATGATTTCGTTTTTCTGACCTGGTTTTGCCCAATATTTCAACCGATTTCTGCAACACAATATCTCGTATATTGGCCCATAGTTGGTTAATGTTTTCTTTTTCTCAAAAGAATTTGATCGTTGTCATTCGCAATTACACCAGTACTCTGGGCTAATTAGCAAAATTCATGGAAAAGTTATTTACCAGCAATTTTATTGCTGGAGTCAAATTATAAGATCCTATATATTAATAATATAGGTATGCAAAGTTCGCAGATAGTGTGCTACTTTTATTATAAACAAAATGGCGCCGACAAATCGTATTTTTTTTCAATTATTGCTCTATAACTCTAAAGATTTTAACATTACAACAAAAACACTCAAATAAAAATTTACCCCAATTAAATTCTGCATAGAGATAGGTTCTTCCCGATTTACTCCGACGAAAATTTTCCTCGAAAAATGCAGGTTTTCCCAACAAAAACTCTAATTTTCAAATAAAGTTTTAGGTAAGTAATTATTAATCAATAATTAAATAACTTAGTAACATCAAAGCTTTCTTCGTATAGATTGTAATTCCAGAAGCCGGTGAAAATTAAACGAATATTTTAGCAACAATTCAATTGTTAATTAACAATTCGAGGGTTTAGTGTCAAACAACGTTTTCTACATTTTTTGTGAAATTGAGGTATATCTATAATCGAGTTCACTGTTTTCGACTTCATTTAGTAACCAAAACCTGTATCTCTATCTGCAGCAGATTACAAAATACATTAAACGTTAACTACCAATTGTGAAAAAATTGTTCATGTCAAAAACATCTAAGAGGTGATAACTTTATTTCACAGTGAATTTCTCTATACATCAAAAACAGTTATCGACTGTTAACGTTTATTGACACTAATGTATTAAGCTGTAATTGTAGACAACGTTATTACTATAATTCGTATTTTTTTGAAAAACGTCATTTTGATACTGGATAGCTAAATACATTTGTTTATTTTCGATGTTGTTCGATTCTTCCATCTGATTACTCATTACATGATTACAATAATCTGATTACTCATTACATTTTTTAATTTTGCCGAAGTTAAAAGAAAACATATATGTTATTTTCTTATTGCCGGTTACGTATATATTTGTCGTAGTTATTTAATATTTTGATTTTGTCAGTATTTAACAGAAAAATGTCCAGTCGTAGCACAAAACTTTGTATGACATGAAGCACTAGCGGGTCTTGGATCTTCTGAGGTAGCACAATGAAAAGTGAAGTTACTGGGAAAGACTTCGCTTTTATGTCTGAAACTTGTTCGGGCCAAAATGGAAATTCAATTGTTTCCGCAATGTTTCTGTTTGCTGTTGAAACACTAAATATTTCAAAAATCGACCAGTTATTTTTTGAGCCCTTACATTCCCAAATTGAATGTGATATGGTCCATGCCCACATCGAAAACGCGAGTAAAGGCTTGGAAATTTATGATCCCTCGGGATGGTATATGTACAGTGATCAAAATGGCTTTAAAGAGATCAAAATACGAAGTAGTTGAAATAGATCAGGAAGACATTTTGGATTTTAAAGAACTTCAAATTCAAATGATTAAAAATAAAAAAATTGACATTGAAGGAAATGTTGTCAAATGGTTGAACATAGTTTGGCTACAATATACACATATTATTATAAAATAAGACACTGCACACAGTTATTTCAAATATAATTTTAAATCAGACAACTTTACGAAATTTAAAATACAGAGAAGGTAACTTCGAATATTTTCAATTAACAAACTTGTGCCAAGAAGAAAATATGACAAACCGTTAACGATTAATAAAAAAAAGTTAAAAGGTTTAGTAGAACTCTGTGAGCAAAAATTAAAGAACAATATCACTTCGTTTACTAGAACCTTGAAAATGTTTCAGAAGATGAAGACGTTTAAAGATGGTATAAGTATTTAGAAATATCACAAGTTTAATATTTGTATGTTATTAGAAAAATAAAGTTTTTTTTTTTTTTAAATACACTTATAACATTTTTAATAATACAGGGTTAGTGCTGCATTGGATATACTGAAAATTTTGAAAATATCAGCGAATGTAAGTTAAAGTCAAACTGGATATCCTGCAAAAAGGGGAAATATCAGGAAAATTTTCGCAACATGTTAGGGAAATTATATTTTTACATTTTTACCCAGCAGTACTAACCCTGTAGTAAAACTATTATTATCAGTTGCGACGTTAACGTTTACAAGAAATATATATCGGCAATATCAAATAGCGTTATCAGGTCATTATTAGAAAACAATTCTATTTTTTTCTCTGTAGAATAACAATAACCTGTAATAATTTTTACAGTATGTCAAAGAAACCATAATAATACTATATAAATTTACAGATTTCGATTGTAATGTATTTTGCCTCGGTAATCACAAATCTGTTGGCCGATATTACGTTTCAAAACAGTTTTTCGCATTTTCTGCCACTTTATGTTTTTGTAGTTAACATTGTTTGATACTAAACCCTCGAATTTACGATCGCAATAATAACCAAAATAATCATGATACATTGATCAAACTTATAAAGATTATAAATATGAGATGTTTATTTAATATTTTATCGACAAAATATAAATTTTTCGTTTTTTGCGTAATTATTAAATAAAAAATAGTTCTAATACGCTGGTCAAATTAGTAAAGTACAAAGAAAGGTTATTTATCAGCAATCTTATTGCTGGAATCGAATATTATGATCCTATATATTAATAATATAGGTATGCAAAGTCCGCAGATAGTGTGCTACTTTTTTTATTAGCAAAATGGCGCCCCCAAATCGTGTTTTTTTAATTATTGGTCTATAACTCCGAAGACTTTAATTTTACACCAAAAACACTCAAACAAAATTCACCCCAATTTAATTCTACATATAGGCTGGTTTTTTCAATTTGCTCCGACGAAAATTTTCCTCGGAAAATGTGGGTTATCCCAACAATATCTCGAATTTTCAAATAAACTTTTTGGGCAAGTAATTATTTATCAATTATTAAATAACTTAGTGAAGCCAAAGCTTTCTTGGTATAGATTATAACTGTAGAAGCCAGTGAAAATTAAAAGAATATTTTAGCAACAATTCAATTGTTAATTAACAATTTACAGTCGCAATAAAAATCAAAATAATCATGAGACATTGATCAAACTTAGAAAGGTAATAAAGATGTGATGCCTATTTAATATTTTGTCGACAAAATATAAATTTTTTATTTTTTTGCATAATCTTTAAATTTTAAAACATTTCAAACAAATTGTTTACTCTATTCTAATTTTAAAAAATACTTAAAATGCGTATTTCAATGGTCTTGAAAATGAATGATTCAAAAATTTTTTCCAATGATTTGCAAAAAAGTTATGAAACAGCAAAGTAAATATACGATTGCTCCGTTGTTTATAATTTGTTTTAATTGTTTCAAAGCTTAAAAGTGAGTCTGTGGTACAATCTAATTACTCACAAAGAATATCAAATATTAGTTCAATGGTTCTATTTTAATCAAAGATTAAAATTACTTTTTTTTGTAATTTTTAGCGCGAAAGTATTCTTGATACAGTGCCGGAGATGTTCACTCAAAGCGACTGACACGCTTTAAACTCGCGCGAGTTGTGTATGTGGACGGGTATAATACATAATACATAGCTACGGTACTGTATTAGTCTACACTCGCGCGTGTAAATTACAAAAAAATATATTTATAATCTTTAATTAAAATATTATAACCATTTAACTAATAGTCGATATTTTTTGTAAGTAATTAGCATTTACTTTAAACTCACTTTTACGCTTTGAAAGAATTAAAAAAATTATAAACAACGCAGAAATCGTATGTTTACTTTGCTGTTTCATCACTTTTTTGCAAATGGTTGTAAAAAAGTTTTAAAACAATCATTTTAAAGATATTTGAAATACGCATTTTAACTATTTTTTAAAATTAGACTATAACAAAAACTTTCTGATAAACGTTAATTTGTTTATAATTATTTTTTTTAACATTTAAAGATTTTGCAAAAAAATAAAAAATTTATATTTTGTCGACAAAATGTTAACTCTTTATAAGATTTCAAAATTTGATCAGTGTGTCATAATTATTTTGGGTATTATTGCGACCGTAAACTATTAATTAACAATTGAATTGTTGCTAAAATATTCGTTCAATTTTCACCAGCTTCTGGAACTATAATCAAAACCAGAATGCTTTTAAGTCACCAAATTATTTAATTATTGGTAGATAATTACTTATCTAAAACTTTATTTGAAAATTTAATAAATTATTGGGAAAACCCGGAATTTCTGAGGAAAATTTTTCGTCGGAGCAGATCGGAAAAAACATATTTCTATGCAGAATTTTTTTGCGATGAATTTGTGTTTGAGTGTTTTTTTGTAAAGTTAAAATCTTGGGAGTTATAGAGCAATAATTGAAAAAAACACAAGTTTCGGGCACCATTTTGTTTATAAAAAAAGTAGCACACTATCTGCAAACTTTGTATACCTATATTATTAATATATATATATATATATATATATATATATATATATATATATATATATATATATATATATATATACAAGGCTGAAATATTGGGGTAGCAGCAATCTCAAAGAAAACTCTTTATAATAGTTCCAAGCTTTCGAAAATGTTTATTTTCATCATCAGGGAAACTACAATCATAAATAGACAGTATTTAACAAATAGGCTAACTGAAATCAATAATAATTGCTATCTTTGTGTTACCAAAAATCCAGAACACCATAGTTTCCTCTCACTAAACCAGGTGTCGAGGATCCCCAAAAACACAAAAACAACAAAAAATTGTTTTGAGAAATGCAGAGTCAATACTTTCACTAAAAACACTGCACATCACAAAACAATCTTACTAAAGAGTTACTTATATGTTTGTACTTACATTATTTGAGGATGTTGAGCCTAGTTGTTAAACACTGACATATAAAACGAAATTTTGTCCTGGTACAAATCGTATATAAAAATTAAAATTAAAAACTATATATAAAAAATTGTTCTAAAAATCGAGTATAAATTGAAAAATGGTAAAATATTTTAAAAAATGATGTATGTCAAATGGCATTTTTGAAAATGTCTAACAAATGTTATATCGATTTTTATTAAATTTTGTTTGAATTCATACGGAAACGTCACTACCACTGAACCAATTATAATTATTTAATAAATGTTTTTTAAATTTTGAAATAGGAAAATTCCGAAATGAGAATAAAACAGTTTTAATCAATGCAAAGTTTTTTTAAAAGTAGATGTCTTTTTTATTATGTGATTTATATTGAAAAAATCTATAAATTATATATTAAATGAAAGAAGAATTTGAATTATTAAATTTAAATTGGTTATTTTTATCTAAGGTGAGTAAATAAGAATAAATTTCACTGAGATGTCTTACATCTGATTTTTTGTTTATTGAATTTTCTTCTTGAAAGATAAAAGCCATTTCCAAAAAGAGTCTTTTGTTATATGAGTTCTCAGAAGCTAGTACTTTAGTATATTGATAATCCATTGTATGACCCTCTTTGGAAACGTGTTCTGCTAAAGCACAACGTTCAGGATGTAGTCTAGAATCACTTTTATGTGATATTATTCGAGATGATAAAGTTCTCGAGGTGATACCTATATAGTTCATATTACAACTATGACAAGGTATACTATAAACTACATTGGAACAAGATAATGCAGGATATCATTAATAATAATCATCTCGAATAATATCACATAAAAGTGATCCTAGACTACATCCTGAACGTTGTGCTTTAGCAGAACACGTTTCCAAAGAGGGTCATACAATGGATTATCAATATACTAAAGTACTAGCTTCTGAGAACTCATATAACAAAAGACTCTTTTTGGAAATGGCTTTTATCTTTCAAGAAGAAAATTCAATAAACAAAAAATCAGATGTAAGACATCTCAGTGAAATTTATTCTTATTTACTCACCTTAGATAAAAATAACCAATTTAAATTTAATAATTCAAATTCTTCTTTCATTTAATATATAATTTATAGATTTTTTCAATATAAATCACATAATAAAAAAGACATCTACTTTTAAAAAAACTTTGCATTGATTAAAACTGTTTTATTCTCATTTCGGAATTTTCCTATTTCAAAATTTAAAAAACATTTATTAAATAATTATAATTGGTTCAGTGGTAGTGACGTTTCCGTATGAATTCAAACAAAATTTAATAAAAATCGATATAACATTTGTTAGACATTTTCAAAAATGCCATTTGACATACATCATTTTTTAAAATATTTTACCATTTTTCAATTTATACTCGATTTTTAGAACAATTTTTTATATATAGTTTTTAATTTTAATTTTTATATACGATTTGTACCAGGACAAAATTTCGTTTTATATGTCAGTGTTTAACAACTAGGCTCAACATCCTCAAATAATGTAAGTACAAACATATAAGTAACTCTTTAGTAAGATTGTTTTGTGATGTGCAGTGTTTTTAGTGAAAGTATTGACTCTGCATTTCTCAAAACAATTTTTTGTTGTTTTTGTGTTTTTGGGGATCCTCGACACCTGGTTTAGTGAGAGGAAACTATGGTGTTCTGGATTTTTGGTAACACAAAGATAGCAATTATTATTGATTTCAGTTAGCCTATTTGTTAAATACTGTCTATTTATGATTGTAGTTTCCCTGATGATGAAAATAAACATTTTCGAAAGCTTGGAACTATTATAAAGAGTTTTCTTTGAGATTGCTGCTACCCCAATATTTCAGCCTTGTTTCCTAACTGTTCAGCAAATATTATATACCTGTTATATATATATATATATATATATATATATATATATATATATATATATATATATATATATATATATATATATATATATATATATATATATATATATATATATAATCATAAGCTTCGATTCCAGCAATAAAATTGCTGGTAAATAACTTTTCCCAAAAATTTCCCTATTCTCCGATAATCAGCCCAGACTACAGCTAATGTAAATGGTAGCAATCGATGTTACTGAATTACTAATTGTGTCAATTATGAATATAATATTGGACTTTTTATTATTACTTAATTCCGTCGGAGTGATTTCTACTAATTTCTACTCATATTATTTGATGAGAAAAAAAGAGTTTCGCAACGTTAAAAGGCCAACTGGTAAATGTTTATTTAAAAAAATAACCAAAAAATGAAGAACTAATTGTCATGCATTAATTTGATCTGCATTCCATACATGCTAGATCCAAAGTAAAACGAACTTGCCCAGTGAGTGAATTTACTCCCGTGAATGGGTTTACTCTCGTGGTTGGGTTTAATACCCTTCATCACTGGTATACATTTTTATTTTGCAATTTTTAGAACTTTGACATGTAAAAATTCAAACTTCTTTGAATACACAAAACTGTCAAAACTTTTTTTGTCATTTATTGCACACATGTCATCACCATCACAACGCTAAAGCTAAGGATATTTGATTATCTGCAAGTGTGCCAAAGAACAGTGCGAAAAAGTAAATCCCATTTAAAATACATTGTTACTTCACGCACGCTTTAAACCCTTCAGGCACTACTATCTATAATAACAGTTTTCACAAACTAAAAACTTATAGGTATATAATATGAGATAGAGTAGATAAAATGATTTTTATTACTAAAGTAGATTAAAAATTATTTTCAGTTTATGGGAATAAAATAAGTTTTTTTATATTTGACAATTAGATATGACATTTTATTACACATATTTTTTAAAAGAGAATAAATAATAATCGATTTTTAGTGTTTAGTTTATTTAACATACAACAAAATTTGTTATAATGTCAAAAATATCAAAAAAAAAACGATTAAAGAATAGATATTTTTATTACTATCATCACATCGACCAACTTTCAACGACCTAGGAAAATATTTGTATATTTAGCCTTGACATTATGGAATACATTTTTCCCAAAACGAAAAATATAAGTTACGTTGCCATGGAGATTGTAAACGGTATTTTTGCATCAAATGTTCTAGTCTCAATAAAACAACGGCAAAAGCTCTACTGGACCAAAAAAAATTGTCATTTAAGATTCTTCTGTACATTATGTGATTCGCCTAGCCTCAGATATTTAAATGAAAAAATAAACGATTTATCAAAAAATCAAATACCACAAGAGAATTTTGACGCCTTAATTAAAGTTACAAAAAAGTCACTGATAATTTTCCAATATTTTTTATCGAGACATGATTTATTAACCAAAAATGACGGCAAATTAGACTATCTGACAAAAAAAAATTGACGAGAACCATAAGTTAAATTACCTGCTAAATCTCGAATATCTTTTAAAATCGATAAGGCAGATGGAACAAGATATCTTCAATATATGTTCAGTATATCGTCAGTTTTTTTCGGCTGTTCCAATGACACAAATAAAGTCCAAGTCCAAGATTCAAATTCATCTGAGATAAAATTGGGATTAAACAGGCTCTCCTCAAACATAAGTGAAATATCTAATCAAATAAGTAATCTTTCACACAAACTACCTGCTATACCAACGAAGAAAGAGGTAGTGAAGAGAAACATAATATACGCCACCTCAAGTACCCAAACTAAAGACATTCATTTCGAAGCTAGTTTAGTCAAAAAATTAAAAGTTGCAGAAGATAAATGTCACCTCGTCGTTATTAGCAACTTAACTTAAGGTTACACCCCTATTCAAGTCGTTCACTACATTAAAGAGAAGCTAGGTATTAAGGAATACATATATTCGATGTTGCGACCTACTTCAAGACGCCAACACAGCAACTGGTTCCTCATTCAAAATAGGCATAAAATCTAAAACGTCTATCGACTTATTATTTAATAAGGAAATTTGGCCACCTGGTGTCAACATTAAATGGTCCACAGAATCATCATACTCTGAAGCAAAGACTTTATATGAACAAAATATGAATCCGAAATATATCAGAAGCCCGGTTAGCTTGGAAAATCCAAATACCATTCCAAGCAACAATAAAAATGAAGTTGAAAACACAAATATATTTACAGACAAGCAGGCCATCACAGTTTGCAAATTTAAAGAGCCTTTCCGTTCCCATATCAATTTTATTAAGAAATATACTCTGGAACCATCCATAAATTTGGATCCTTTAACACCACCAAGTTAGGCTAACTAATAACTCGAACAGTCGATATCTTCTTGCAAGATTAAGGGAACCGGATATCTTAAAAGCAATTAAACTACATCTTGCTTTTCTACACGACCAGCCTTCTTCTGTATTTTATGATGGATACACCAACACCAGAGTGAAACTCTGTTTGGCTTCCGAAGGACTACCTACTAAGACCGAAGAACTACGAAAAGTTCTTCTAGAATTTAACCATGCCTACAGAATTGGTCCAGCTGAATTGGAAGCTGATCTTGCCGCTTATAGGTCCTATCTCAGTTCGAAAAGAATTATACACCTACAAAAGTCAAGGGAATGTCACCGAAGTTATTATTTCACTGGCTCTCCAAAGTGAAATTTTTAAACAGCACGACGTGTTCTGAGGGAATAGAAACCTCAAATTTTTTTAGTAATGACAACTTTGGCATGGTTCTGATTAATATTCGTTCTATAAGAAATAAAACTGATGAATTATTTTTATTTCTGGAGGAATTAGGATTTCCCCCGATAGTTGCGGTTACAAAGCACTAGCTTGAAGTCAACGAGCCTTTTTTGTAGAAAAATATACCACAATTGCCAGGATTGATCGTCTAATTTCGGCTCATGGAGGCACCCTAAGTCTCTCTAGAAATAATGATTTTTCTCTGGTAACAAAATATGACTTTTTGTTAAGTGAATCCGTCTTTGAGTGTAACCCTTAACTGGTCCGGCGTCGTCTAACAGAATATTCAATAATTTTGATTATTTTTTATTGGAAATTGGCACCGCCCACAGGCAAGTCGTTCTATCTAATCCTTAAACTATTGGACTTGACAAGTGGGTGTATTTGAGATAAGTTTCTCTCAGTTCCTAAAAAGTTATCGCAACAGTTAGGTTGAGAGTAGTTTCTCAGACGACGCAGGACCGTTTGTGTCACTTTTTTGTGTTCATACTTGGAGCTCAAGAAGAACAAGAGGATGTTCTTATTTTAGGAAAACGCAAGATTTGCAGTTTATGTCCTTGTAGAAAGTGCAAGATGACAAAATACCTGTGCTTGCGTTGCAAAAAGTCTGTTTGTTTGGGATGTACAAAACCACCACCTATGGTCCATTCCACGAACATACGCCTGTTTTGGATATTTTACTTATTTTAACGGATATTTTACTGTGCAACATAAGAAGTACGAGAATAAATGGCGGTAATAATTATTCCAATAAACAACAATGTAATTTGCAATTTGGTTTCGTTCTTCTTATTTTGCACAGTAAAATATTCGTTGTCGAAGTAATCCAAAACAGGCGTATGTTCGTGGAATTGGGTATACGTAAAAATTGCATATAAAATATAAAGTTTGACTGATGCTGGAAACAAATATTTCTGATCGATTTTTATTTTACCTAGTTTTTTTTTAGTGTGCAGTTTGAACCTTTATCATAGAAATACATTTTTTTTTCATGTTGTTTTTTATATTTTTTTTTACTTTAAAAAGTCTCTATACACAAGTATTTGTGCGGATTTCAGTTTTATTTTAATATTTTTTTCTGTTCAGACCACGAAAACGGCACATTTATTTTGTCCGACAGAACAGACTTAAACTCTCCAAACAGAGATTAAACTCTCATGCAAAAATCAGACTGCTGTTTATCACCTGTCATAATTTCTGTCATTTGACATATTCTACATGTTCCACTCATTAAAACGCACATTTGGTGATAAATAGCAGTCTGATTTTTGCATGAGAGTTTAATCTCTGTTCGGAGAGTTTAAGTCTGTTCTATCAGACAAAATACATGTACCGTTTTCGTGGTCTGACCATTCCAAATTTTTTACCTGTTCCACAAATAAAACTTCCCCTGTTCCAGTGTTCCCATATATCAAAGTTTGTCTGACTAGACACCCTTAAGCTATTAACAAATTTTCAGCTTGCTATTAATCAACTTTTTTATCATACGCGGGATCCAGACCTATTCACTTTTATATAAATATATCAGGGTATATTTGTAACATTTATTCTTAATAAAAAATTATTTTTGAGTGTTGTTTTGCTTTCTTGAAAAGAGTAGATCCGCAGATGACGCCGGACCAGTTACGCTACTACTACAGTACCGGACCAGTTAAAGGTTATAATAAATATCTTAATCTTTACATTATTTGCATTTATAGATCACCTGACTCTAACGTGGAACTATTTTTTCAGAACCTGCTAAATTTGTTAGATGACCTGCCTCACAAAAGCAGAAAAATTCTATGCGGTGACTTTAACATTAATTATGATGCTGCTTGTGCTACCCAAGTGTCCCTGGTCAACATATTTGAATCGTATGGTCTCTCAATGCACGTTAATCCTCCTACAAGGATTACAAAAACTACATCTACCATAATCGATTATATTGTCTCAGATTTCTCACTCCTTGATGTCTGCTCTACAGTTATTAATTCGGGACTCTCTGATCATGAAGCAGTGTATACGAAGTTTAACATCTTCAGCAAACCCTCCTCAGAAACCCGACGTTTAGGTAGGATTTTTTCCGCCCAGAATTTTCGTAAATTCCAAAATTTATGCTTAGCTTCTGAGTGGCAGTTTCCTTCTATAGACGTGGACTATAATTTCAGTGTTTTTCTAGATAAGCTTCTCCGCATTTTCAATAAGGCATTTTCTTTAATTCCTATTAAGCCAAAACATCGGAAACCTTGGGTTACGAAAGGTATCCGCAAATCAGCCAAGAATATGCGTTCACTTCTATACATCAAGAAATTTACTACCAATGTTTCTGTCACTGAATATATCACGAAGTACAGGACAACATATCTAAAACTTGTTAACTCAGCTAAAAAAGCCTATTATGAAAATCGTCTGAGAAGCTCTAAAAGTGTTGCAAATGAAACCTGGTTTATAATAAACGATCTTCAAAATAAAGGTCTCTGGGTTAAACAATTAGAATAACTCTTAAATTAATTAATGGATCGGTCTCAAATTTTAAGAGTTTATTAAGTACCCCGATACCCAACTTTGGGTGAAACATTAAAGTTCTAGGGTAGTTTTAGTAAAAGGAGTAAAAGTTCTATGGAGTTCATAGTCAACGAAGGTAATGAATCAGTTCAATTTATATTTATTGGCTTTCTCCATTAGCCTTCTGACTGTAAGAAGAAGATTCGCAGTACTGTAACCCTTTCGGGATCCTACCTCCTCTACCGGTTGATAGTTATCAAGCTTCGACGTTAACCTATTAGTCATTCATTACTCTCATAAACAGCTTGTAGATTTAGGAGAGCAAGCAGATTGACCTATAGTTCTTCAGAACTTCTCTGTCTCAATTCTTGAAGAGAATTATTGTCAAAATTGTACTCCAATCGTCTGGGATTTCTCCTCTGTAAAGGCATTCGTTGAAAAGAATTTTCAGTTCTTCGAGAATAATTTCACTCCCCTCCTTCAACATTTATACAAGCATGTATTCCGTCTGGGCCGGGAGCCTTATTGTTCTTTAGTTGTGCCATATATTGATTCATTTCAAGGGATTATATATTAGAGAGTACTACTGAGTTCACATGTATTGCCTTTCACTTAAGGTTTTCTATTACAGTGTTGTCTGGGAGCGAAGTGTGATCTGGGTGTTGTCTGTTTTACAGAGCGCATCTGTAAAAATATTAGTACAGTTGGACGTTGAGAGGTGTCTCAAATTTTTTTGCAGAAATTGCTTGAAAATAACTTAAATAATAATATTTGAGTTATCCTCCCTCTCAAAAAGGTCCGGAACATTGTTTAAATAATTAAAATGTCAAAAAATGAAGGAAAAATTCGATTTTTTTCTTGGTTTTTTTTATTATAACTTTAAAAGTATTCATCTTAGAGAAAAGTTATACTGACATAAAAGTTGCGTAATTAAATTTTCTATAATATAGAATTGGTTAAAAATTTAAAAAATAGTCACCCTTGTTGCAAAATAGCAATAATTGCGAAAAAAACATACAAAAACAAGTATTTGCATTTTACGTTTTTCAATCATTTATGCTACACTTACAACCTTCATGTTTCACCCAGAAAAACTCTATCATACATTAAAACAATACTGTAAATTTCATTAAGATCGGTTAAATAGATTTTGCAAAATAAATTTTGCAATCCAGCTTTCGCAAAAAAAATTCATTTTTTCAAAATGTTACAGGACTGAAAATAAAGCAGAAAGCAAGTTAATTTTTTTTGCGTATAGAAGTGTACTGTAACTTTCATTTTCAATTTGCAAAATTAAAATCGATTAACAATCACAGCGTCAGGAAATTTTTTAAACATACATTAATTATTAGTGCTACGCGCAGGACAGCGGATAGTTTGCCCTGATCGGGCATTTCAATGACCTTTGATAATTATTGATACATTTTAATTTTTATTACATTTAGATATAAATAAATAAATTTGTTTATTGCAAAATAAAAACACATACTGTATCTTTTGAAATAACACTTTTTTAGCGAAAACTTTCTTTGTTCATATATTTTAACTTAGAGGATAAAAGTTTATTATTTTTAAACATATGAAATTGTTTAAACAATATTTCACAAACAATAATAAAATTAGTTTGATTTTTGTGGAATTAAAATATTAAAATACAACAAAATATAGAGTAAGAAAATAATATATTAAATAAAGATTTGAAGAAATTTTGGTGGAAATCAACTTGTGTGAACCGAACACCGCTGTCCTGCGCGTAGCACCAAAAATTAAAGTTTATTTAAAAAATTTCCTGACGCCGTGGTAATTAATCGATTTTAATTTTGCAAATTATAAATGAAAGGTACAGTACACTTCTATAAGCAAAAAAAATTCAACTTGCAATCTGCTTTATTTTCAGTCCTGCAACATTTAAAAAAAAAATGAATTTTTTTTGCGAAAGATGGATTGCAAAATTTATTTTGCAAAATTTATTAAACCGATCTCAATGAAATTTGTAGTGTTGTTTTAGTATACCATAAAGTTTTACTGGTTAAAATATGAAGGTCCTAAGTGCAGCGTAAATGGTTGAAAAACGTAAAATGCAAATACTTGTTTTTGTATGGTTGTTCTCGCAATTATTGCTATTTTGCAACAAGGGTGACTATTTTTTAAAGTTTTAGCCAATTATGTTTTGTGGAAAATTTAGTTACGCAACTTTTATGTCAGTACAACTTTTCTCGGAAATGAACAGTTCTAAAGTTATAATCAAAAAACCAATAAAAAAATCGAATTTTTCCTTCATATTTTGATATTTTGATTATTTAAACAATGTTCCGGACAATTTTGAGTGGGAGGATAACCCAAATATTATTATTTGAGTTATTTTCAAGCAATTTCTGAAAAAAAATTGAATCACCTCTCAACGTCCATCTCAAAACAGATGCGCCCTGGACTAGAATATAAATCGCGGTAAAATGTTTAAGCCTTTTTTACGATTTCTTTCTTTTCTCTTAGTTATTTTCATATTTATGCTTTAATGAGATTATTAGAAGCTTCCTAGGTATGATCTTAAGCATATGAGGCTTCGGTTGGAAAAATAATTTTTATTGCTGAAGTAAATTAGAAATTATTTTAGATTTGTGCGAATAAAAAAAATATGTGTTTTTTGAGTCGAACAATGGGATATGACATTTTATTACACACAATAATATAAACAAACACATATTATATCGGTAGTATATGCCACGTTGTAAATCGTTGAAAAATTTATCAGTTTTTTAATGATAAAATTACAGTTTAAAATTATTTTGTTACTTCCCCCACACAGTTATAGTAGAAACACCATGTCAACCTAGCAAACCTGACGAGAGTACCAAAAACCACATCATATTATAATTATATTAATAATAATATAACCTATAAAATATCCAAGAAATATAAATAAGACCAGTTTTGGGCCAAGATCCACATCAGTTTTTGAACCGGCGCGGCGACAAGTCCGGCCTTGCAACGTCTCCGAAGTTATTCTATCATGACTTCGAATAACACCATGAACGCTACCCACACTTCATCTCACATCTCACGTTCCAGTGTTGTTAATACATTTAAACAACCAACAAAAGACGAAGCCTAGTTCTTTCTAGTATTGAAGGAACCAAAGTTCAAGAGTACATCATAGCCGTTGATTCACTAGTTGCTCCACGTAACGTAACCTTTGTTTTGAAGCGTTTTACATGTCTGCTCTAATGGGATCAAGGAAAGACTATCTATAGAGATACTGGGGGGTCGAAATGGGGCTAGCAGAAGGAACAGACACATAAACCTTCATGCGAACGGCAGCTCATTTTTTGTGCGGTGGCAGGTCGTAGATTCGTTGGGAGGGGTAGGAGGGTTTAAAGAAGACAACTACATAACCAAATAAGCAAAGGATACTTACACAGACCTGAGGACTTTCCTACTATTTAAACAAATTGGGACGCCGTTTGAAAAATCCTCAAATTCTCATATCGAGTACTTACTGGAAAGCAACTGGGGGGACATTCATCGTAGATTCCTCGTTGGGGTTATACTGGGCTACAAATTATCATCATATGGCTTCTATGCCATATCATTTTCTTCTGTTCTAAAACTTAATTCACTTGTATTAGTTATCTGGTTAATAATTTTTTTTAAGAAAGAGGTTACAAAAAAAATTGTGTACATTTTATAATGTTTATTTAAACCTTAATACCTTTTTATTTTTATTTTGAGAATAAACACATTCTCCAACAAGAAATGAATAATAATAACAAAATACATGATTTTACAATTTTTAACCTTATTTTTAGCAGTGTACCAAAACAAAAATTTTGACATGGCTGTCAAAAGTCACTGCCATTTTATATTTACTTTACAATAAAATTTCCAAGAATCCATGTTGAAAACAAAATATTTAATTATGTAAAACCTTTACCATTAATATCCACTTGTGAATTATTTAAAATAAACATTATCCATACCTCGTTAAAACAAAATCCTTGTCACATGTCACACTTGGAACTTCAAAATTTTCCATTTGAGATTGGGGGGAGGGAAGACATTCAAATCATTACAAAACAGGAACTTACGGGAATTCTTACTGGAACATGTACAAATCCAAAACATCATCATAAAAATAGCAACAGCTACACAAAGGACAGGAATGTTACCATAACACCATAAAAACAGGAAACCACGCACTTCTTTACCGGCAAAATAAACTGCGTAACAATAAAACTGTTTCACAATAATATATCCATTAAAATGCTGTGAAACTATTGTCATTATATTCCTTGTCAAGTTAAAAATCCTTAAGGCCGGCAAAGTGCGACTTTCTGCGAGTCTATTAGTTGAGTTCCATACTAAAAGATGTTTAATCTTCGAACATGTTTTTGGAACTAATCTTATTTTCGGCAGCGTGTATAACCATCCAAAAATTCTCCTACGCTTCAAGCCGATCATTCTTTCGGTTTGACATTTGACCAATCGGCGGAGAGAACTCAACGATCTTTCAAAACTCAGACCAATGATATCATAGGGTTTTTAGCGCTCAAAACTTAAAGGAAAAATACCAAACCTTTTAGAGGATTCATTCTAGAATAATGAATGTTTTCAAAATAACTATCTACGTAGTTAGTAAATGCTACACAAATAAATAGGAAATTTCCTACCGTTTACAATGTTGTGAAATACTTTGAAATATTTCGAACAGGAGCGGCTTAGGAAATTTTAAAGATATATAAACTCGCCAAAATATTAGAAAAATAGATATTTTCCTTGGGATAAGATATAAAATTAACGGATATTTTTTTATAAAACATTGTAGTAGAAATCCATCTGCTACAGTTTCTAAAATCACCAACAATAGGATATGTCTATATCTTACTTCTAAAAATATGGTTGATTCATTGCTGCATTCCCACAAATATGTCAATATAAAAGAAACTCAAGTAGAAATAAGAAGACTTATCACGCCAGCTCAAAGACTAATAATATCAAACGCTTGTCCTACTGTTCCAACCATTAGTCGTCTTGTCAAGTCGGCATCCAAAAGAAAATTGAAAACTACTCGTACCATATAAGTAATGACATAAACTATAATATTTCGTCCTTAGACCACATAATAACAGAAGCAGCTCTAAAAAATATTGGTAAAACGAAGCTCTGCAAAAGACCACCAGTACCTTGGTGGAACAATGAAGTAGCACAAGCTCTATCTTCTAGTAAGCATGATTTTGATAAATTAAAAAAACATACAAAACTAATAAAAATTTACTCAATTTCAAAAAACTCAGAGCAAGAGCAAAATATCTTATAAACAAAGCAAAAGAGATACCTGGAGAAAATACGTATCTTCCATCAATCCTTCAACGCCCTCCGAAGCTATTTGGACAAAAATTCGCAAACTCAAAGGCTCAAATTCTTTTATGTGTTGAGATATAAACACATTAACACACAATAATAAATTAATTAGTTGCAAAATAGGTATTTTTATAACAAGTGCAGAAAGTCATACTTTTCCGCACGCGACTACAGTTTGTCGAACGACGCGAAACGGAAGTTCGGCAAGCAGTCGAGTGCGGAAAAGAGACTTTCTGCAAGAGTTAGGAACAATATTTTTCTATGAGTCTTTAAAAAATGACCAAATCTTAATCAATTAATTTAATTAATATGAAAATACATACACAAATTAATTAATTGACAAGGTTGTCAAAACCAAACTTTCAGTAGTAATTGCACAAGAGCTCTGAAATTATTGAATTTTTCCCGAGTGACACTTTGACAGTTTTAATTTCACGAGCCGAAGGCGAGTGAAATTATGTCAAAGTGTCACGAGAGCAAAAATTCTATATTAATTTCAGAGGTCGAGTGCAATTTGTTGCGATTATTTCATGAATAAAACTGTTCAAAACCAAAATTTTATTTTAATTTATTTATGTAAGTACCATTAAACACACAGTTTTTATAAATATTTGACGATTGAAAGTCATCACTTTTATAATTTTTAAAACATTAATTGTCATTAATGTCACTGAATGTATTTTTTCGTAGCAACGAAGGGCATCTGACGTAATATACTTAACGACGGGAGATTATCAAAAATTATCGATTTAATTCAGATTTCTGTAGCTTTCTATTGGTCAGAATCTCCTATGAATGAAATAATCAATAGTAATACCACTAGTGATTCAATTTTCGCGATAAGTCTGTCGATTTACTTCTAAACGAAACTGAGTTGCTTGAAAACACCACGAGTCCGTAGGACGAGTGGTGTTTTCTTTAAGCAACTCAGTTGAGTTTAGAAATAAAAGACAGACTTATAAGATAAATTAAATCACGAGTGGTATTTTATTAGACTATTTCACGAACAAAGTGATAGGTCAAAAATTCAGTAGAATGAGAGGAAGGAATTTAATAATAATACATTTGATCTAGGTAACCCAAATCTACCCATTTTTTGAATAATTCACAATTAGTCATAATCATGAAATATTTATTATAACTATAAATAATTTGTTATAATTATTTTTTACCTATAACCATAAATAGTTGAAGGCCCAGTCTTTTAGAATGAATGCTAGTCTTTCGTTGTTATTTTCTGCATCTAATTTGTAGTTGCGATCCACACAGAACATCATAAATTGTCTCCATATATAAGATTTAGATTTTCTTGTGTTACTCGGTATATTTTCTTCAATGTTTTGGTTTATAACTTCGTTTGAAGTACCACCGAAACGACTCATTTTGACGTATACAGCTACAATAATTTTTTTGGCAAACGTCAAACTTTGCTTTGCGATCAGTTGGTGTTTTCGCGATAACACAAGCTGTCTTTGGTTTGTGATTGGTCAGATTATGTGAAAATTTTAAGATGAGTGAAATAGTCAATATAATTAGTTAGCATGACGACGATCTTGGTTTCCATGACGATGATTCAAAACGACTGTTATTTTCTACCGATTTGACTTTCGAATATTATGTCAAAATAATTTCATTTCATCGAATTGTCGCGTTAATTTCATTAAAACAGGAACAAAATAAGATACATTTTAAATAAAATAGTAAATAATATCTAAATATTAGTTTGTTGCATGTATTATAATTAGTTTAAAGCCATATTAAAATATCCAAAAGCGTGCGGAGAAGTAAAACGCGTGCGGAAAATTAAAACGCATGAGAAAAAGTAAAACTTTCTAAACTAAAACGCCTGCGTGAAAGTAGACATTTTTGCAAGCTCGTAGAAAAATACAATTGCAGAAGTTTTAGCTGATGTCTGTCAACAAAATTCTAGCGATAAAAATATTTCACGAGTCCCTAACATACAAAAAAAAACATAGAAGCTTCTACAGTCAATATAAATAACTCTGGTAGCCCCTTAAATGCACCTATAACTCTTCCAGAGTTAGAATTTTCATACTGCCACAACTACACGCATACTATGCAACACTACTTGCATACTGCCTTAACACACAAATACTTAATAACAAAAGAACCCCCACCAATCTGCTTCAACTGCTCCGATCCACAGACTGTCAAACATATCCTGCTTGAGTGTCCGTAATTCCAGAAAGGAAGAAGATCCCATAGAATCACACATGATGACCTCAAGACAATCCTCACCAAAAACATTTCAACAGTGTTAACCTATTTAAAGGACATCAAATTATATCTATAACTCTAGTTAATGTAATATTTTTTGTATTGTTACATCCACTAATAACCCTGCGCGGTTAAGGTAGTTTTGTTTAAATACACACAAAAAAACAAATATTAATAAACCTACCAATAAATGTTACATATATGTTTTTACTGTCTTGAAAAAGACAGTAAAGTACATAAAATAAACTCAGATAATATTTAAAGAAAAACCATACAAAAAGTTTCCATAAAATAGTTTCAGACAAAAATATTCTAGTCCATTTTCTGAATCCTTTTAATCCCCAATTTCTTTCTGTTCAAAGTTCAGCCATCAAGCCGCCGTGGAAAGAAACTGCAGTTGTTTCCGAATTGTTTCGTAAGTACGGCAAATAAAGTACAGATTTGCGCTATTCTCACTGCTCGTCCCTACACAAATTACTTTGGTGCCGCTCGGTCTTTCCAGAAGCGACTGGAAATGCTTCCGGTCTGGCAGATAGACTCCTGGAATAAGTAGCATAAGCGTTAACCCTACGACAAAAGCTCTTCAACAATAGATAACATTTGTCATATGTTTTTGTTATCAGCTTTGGGAAATTGATAGGCAATTACTGTGAAATAAAAATATATTATATATGTACTTGCTACATGTCTTTCAAAAATACTAAACTGTTTATCGTTGACTTAAAAAAATACCGGCAAGTAGGAAATTTAAAAATGAACATTCAAGCAAATAAGGTTCAGAAAAAAATCAGTCGACCAACATACAGTATATTTTATTAGATTTATAAGCATTTACCTTTTATATTTTATCTTATTTAAAAAAAAACAATAATTCATAGTTTTGGGTAGCAATACTTCTTATATCATAGTACCTATAGCTTAAGTAACTAATTAGCTTATTGCCGATTAAGCATAAGCAAATATAAAGAAGGCTAAAATCAAAAGTTTTTTAAACATGGAAAATTCATCGCGTTCTTTCATTTCTAATAGAATGTTTGCTCGCACTTAGAGCTAACTCTTTGATCCTCTTATCCCGGTAAATCACTCCGTATTCTCCTTATGTATTGTTTGCTGTTTGACTTGGCTTTCATTACACTTTTTTTTAATTATTTCTTCTCTTTATCCTAGGCCAGTCTCTGCGCTTTAATAAATGCAACAATATCATCTTCCTTTAACCTTATTCTTTTTTCAGTGTTTAACACTCGTTATCAGTTAAAGACCTAAGTGGAAGAAGGAGGTATGTAACATTTTCTAAAATTTTGAGTTTCTTAGTGAATTAAGGTGGTATGTAACTTCACTATCATAGGGCACTTATACTTTACCTCTAAAAAGCTTAATAAGAGATATTCTAGTGGATGAAGGAGGTATGTAACATGTAAACTACGATTCTTGAATGGAAGAAGGAGGTATGAAACATTTTTCGTCGTTTTCAGATTTAAATTGTTTATAACTCACAAACTATTAATTTTAGAGAAAAATTACAAAAAAAAATTTTTGTTTCCAATAATCAAAAGAACCTAAAATAAGGTACACGGGTTGAAAAAATAGATTTTTAAAATTTATTTAAAATTTTTTTTTAATAAATGTAGCTAAATAACTTCGAAACTATGGCATTTAATTATGGGGAATATAACACGAAATATAATCAGCATTTCTTAAAAACTTCAAAACGCAACAATATAGAGGGTGTTCCATTTGAAATAAGAAAATTCATCAGATTACCAGAAAAACGGAAGTTCTGACAACAATGTAATTGCCAGTATTATATCGGCCGCATTAGAAAACCTTTTGTCACCAAAATCTATAAAAAAATCGTGCTAGCCCTTTCCGAGATAATTGAGGCTTTCCATACATAAAACTCACTCTGTATAATATACTCCATTTAATAATACAAGGCAAGGTAGACAGAAGAAGAAAGGCCAGGTCGAAGAAGAAAGGCCAGGTTGAAGAACAAAGGCCAGGTCGAAGAAGAAAGGCCAGGTCGAAGAAAAAAGGCCAGGTCGAAGAAGACTGTCATGACTTAGACACCTGTGAAAATGGTTTAAAAAATCCTCTGCATCCCTTTACCGAGCTGCCATCAAAAAAATTACTATAATAATAATCTAGCACGCACATTAAGGAGAAGATTATTTTGCGTTCAAAAACATAAATTTCTGTAAAACTGATTATAGAGTATTATTTCATGCCACATACTCCCGTTATCTATTCAGATAAAGGACAGTTATACAAACTAAAATTACTGGAAGAAGGCAGGATTTATTTTTTTGTAGGAAAAATACTAAAAATAAAAACAAATTATCAACATTATAATATGTAAAGGAATGCTTATAGCAATATAAATAAAACCAAATAACACAAACAATACTTTCCTGATAAAAGTAGAAGAATAAAAACTTTAACTGCCCATACCTCAAAAGGTAGGCGGTTTAACATACCTCCTTCTTCCACTTAGGTCTTCAGTTCTCTATCTTTATTGACCCTTCTTAGTACTTTCTCATTAGTTTTTCTTACTGTACAAGGTAATCGTCAGCATCCCTCTATGAATCCACATTTCCACTACGTCAATTCTCCTCATGGTCGATACTTTTATTGTATACACTTCCACACCATAAAAAAGTACACACTAAACATAGCACTTAACCAATATTTGCCTTTGTTCTTTCTTTAGCGTCTTTCTTGCTTTCTTTCCCTCTGTGAATATGGCTCCCATTTTATGATTTATTCTACTATTTTCTCGGTTTTCCATTCTTATCGAGCCCTTAATTCTTCTTAGGATTTTCTTTTTGAGAATTCCCAATTTTTGATTATGTTGATCTGCGAGGCATATCATTAGGCAGCTGCGTGTCTAACTACTGGACTGACTGCAACTCTCTATATTTTCAGTTTTGTATGTCTGACATGTTCTGGTCCTTCATTAGCCCATGATATCTCCAGTATGTTTTGTAGTTTGCTAGTGCTCAATGCGGTGCTTCTTATTTTCTCTTATTTTAACACCCACGATAATAACACAGGCCAACGATGAAAAAGCTTTTTTGATAAGATTACCTCTATCTTATGTATTTTAGTGTGCCGAGTCCGAAAAGCATATTAAAAATGCTGTATCACCCACCATTCTTTCACAGTTTAACATTTAAAATTGCATAATTACCTTTGAAACCAAGATAACTACTAAGGAAAAAGAAACTTGTATTGCATTCCAAAAAGTTGTAACCAAGTTTTTAGGTAATGTGAAAGACCCTAACTACGACCTGATATTAGCTATTTTATTAGATACGTTTTTTAAGATATTAGATAAGATTTAAGATTTGGGATGTCAATTGAGCCTCAAAATCCACCTTTTGCATAAACATCTTGACTTTTTCCCTGAAAATCTGGGTGAAGTCAGTGAAGAACAAGGCGAACGATTCCACTAGGATACAAAGGTGCTGGAGAAACGATACCAGGGACGTTGGAACACCAATGTGATGGGTGATTACTGTTCGTCACTTCATCGGTAACAACAAGGTGCCTCGCATAGGAGAAAAACCTACTTCAGAATTTTACATAAAAAGAGAAAGAAAATACAAAAGCATTGGGTCCTGAAATGATTGCAGAGACCTATACTATTATAAAATAAGAATTAGATAAAAGGTTTTATTCTAATAATGTATCATTTTAATTTATATCGGTATTTTGTCTTTTTCAAATTATTATAATGTATAACAAACCAGTGTCATATTATGGAAAAACTATGGGTGTTACGTAAAATCTAATTTCAGATTCTTTTTTAGCTCCAAAAAATATATAGGATTCAAATAAATTTGTAAGAAAAGTTTTATAAAATATCTTTTGTTGGCCTGTGTAATTACTATACTCAATAGAAAGATCGACGGAAAAAGAGGAATTGGTCGAAAGAAATATTCATGGCTCCGAAACCTTCGTCAATGGACTGGCTTATCAGCAGATCAATTGTTACATGCCGCACAAGATCGAGAACGATATCGTCAAATTGTTATGGAAGCTACCCACACCTAAAAATTTGGGCACGGTACTTAAAGAAGAAGAAGAGTAATTACTACCCCGTATTTTAGTTGTTGAATTCATTCAAAAGTGTAGTTTTTTATCTTGATTTTTGAATGGATGGATAGAATGAATGGAATCGAATTGAATCGAACCGAATATAATCGAATCTATAAGAAGTATTCACTTCTGTCGGCACTCCGCAAGTGTCACGCTCTTATTTTTGTTTGTTATTCTTATAGTCAAAATATATGACATTATTTCCTATACTATAATAATTGAAAGTTTCATATATTTGATCATATTACAATCAACTAGAGACAGAACTTCAGCACAGGTGTTCAAAGTTCAGTAGTGGTTTACGGATGGATCTTTATCATATTGTTCCCATTTATTATACTGTCGTATAAACTCCATGCAAACATTGTTCCTGTCTCTGTCTGTCTCTCAATACAAACTTTATGTATAACCAATACGAGTATCGGCCAACGTCACGCTGACTCTATCTCAATCATGTGGTAACAGGGCAGTATTTAATTGCTTTTCTCTTCGAATGAGCAAAATGTTTTAGAATTTAAATTTGTTTTCACATACATGCTGCAACTTTTTGAAATATACAGTGCTAGTCAAAAGTCCGTACCCCCCCTCGTATCTTTTGAACGGTTATACCTATAATAGTGAAATTTGGAGGGAGGAAATAAACGGACGTAAAGTTCTTAACTAGTCATGACAGGTGACGTAATAGTGACAGATGACGTTACAGAGCCACTGTGACCGATAATTTTAAATGAGACCTTATGGCAAGTGATACCTCGTTTGAAAGGTATTTAAAATACCTATTCAGTCATACAAATTTTTTTGGGTTTAAGTTGATTTTGATTTTGGTGAATATATTAAATACATATAATATTGCAGTTATGTATAATAACATACTAGCAGTAATTAAGGCGCAAAGACTTAGATGGTTGGGCCATGTGCCGAGGATGATTCCATCTAGAATTCCCAGAATGGTACTATCTAGTGCATTGGCAGGGAAAAGACGAAGAGGAAGACCGAGGTCACGATGGAGTAATGGAGTTAGAGAAGATATGAGAAGAATTAACGTAAGGAACTGGGAAAGAAAAGCGACTGACAAAAGGGAGTGGAAAAGAATAGTACATCAAGCCATGGGCCTACTAGGCTCGTAGTGCTCGTTACATATTATTATTATAATATTGTAGTTTCGCATTTAATTAATAAAAATTCAAATGTCCGCCTATGGTTTTTTTGTCCAAAAAGTTGATGTTTTTCAATTCTCTAGTAGTTTTTACGTCAACGTCAACCTTTTTGACAAGTAATCATAGGCGGAATTTTGAATTTTTATTAATTAAATGCGAAACTACAATTTTATATTTATTTTATTTATTCATCAAAATTAGCTTAAACTCAAACAAAATTAGTATGACTGAATAGGTATTTTCAATACCTTTCAAACGAGGTATCACTTGCCATAAGGTCCCATTTAAAATTATCAGCCACAGTGGCGCTGTAAAGTCATCTGTCACTATTACGTCACCTGTCATGACTAGTTAAGAAACTTACGTCCGTTTATTTCCTCCCTCCAAATTTCACTATTATAGGTGTAACCGTTCAAAAGATACCAGGGGGGTACGGACTTTTGACTAGCACTGTATAATATGTCTATGTTGAAGTGAATAAAATAAGTTGTGTTAATATAACTGCACTTGAATATCGAGTGCTTTAAATTTCCACAAAAGCATGACTTGGATATAACTTTTACACAATAATTTCGAGTGTTTATTACTATAGTCCTTATCTGTGATAACTCACATTTAAAACATTTATTCTAACATGACATTTTAGTTAAATCTGACAGTTGTCAAATTTTATTTGCAATGTGGCATAAAAACAAATCAATTGTGTTTATTGGATTTATAAAATAGTATTTTCTTTCATTTTTATAGTCTTATAAATTGTACAGATTATATTCGTAGATATATTATATAATTCGTAAATTATTTTTTTGGATTATAGCACCAACTATCGACAACTCGACTAAATGTTATAAATGTCTGTAATCACGGGCGTGCCTTTTTTCTGTCACATACAATTTAATGCGTTAGAAAGAAATCGAAATACTGTATCGCACTGAAAGATGCCTATGAGAAAAAGAATACACAACTTTATGATTAGTTTTACAACACGGTGCTAATATACAAAGAAATAATAAAACTAATTTAGTCATATGGTTCCACGGCTTTGGGGTTCAGCTAGCAAATCTAATATATTATGAAATTTTCATATTACATTACGAAAATACAAAGATTTCAATCTAAAACTCTTGAGAATAATCTGTAATGTATTTTGGTATATCCAGAACAACGCAATACATAGAGATCTGCAGGTACTCTGAATAGTCTCGTAACAGTCTCTGAAGAGTGAAAACAAACTTCTGATCAATATCAAAATAGGTTACGGGTGCATCCCAACACCCTGGCACACAATCTTCTAAATAATCAACAAGCGGAGATTAAAGCGATATGATTACTTAGACCTACTATAAATAAATCCTAGTAAATAAGCCAATATGTCTTGTATTGTGATGCTGGACCTTTTATCTCTCTGAAATTCTACAGCCATTTATATTGTTTTTACTGTAAATCAGATTGCAGGAAATCATAGATGTTAATACAAAAAAAAAAAGAATTAAACCAATAACGTAGTTTTTACGATTTCTACTATTTTTAAATTAAGGATGTGAAGAAAATTGTATACCAACGTGTGTAAATCGTATTTTACGCTATTTAAAAGCGCTTTCGACAAAATTGTCATCATCGGAGCTAATGGTCAATGTTAGTTCAATGCTAGTTCAAAAAAATAAGAAAAAAACCTGTAATGTTAACTAATATTTCTATTTACATATATAGGTAATACATACAAAGTACATGCACGTATTTAAAAAAAAATAAGTTAACATATTTTTTTTTCTTCAACGGACACCTCCTTTAAACGGACATTTTATGCGGAACGACTACTGTCCGCTCAAGGGAGAGTTATCACTGTATTAATTGTAATTCCAATCTATGGATAAAATTGTTTGAGATATGACCCTTAGTCATATCATGAATCCCTCACACCACGTGGGTTGGAATATCAAAATCATAATAATATATCAAACACTTAAAGAGTATATATAGTATATACGCAAGTATTTTTGGAGGCTTAGTATGCGATTAACCTGTACTAACACTCATGATGATATTTTTATATGGAAAACGTCCTGTGATTTGATATAACCCTTGAAGGGATTTTAATAAAATTAGATACCTTTTATAAAGGATTTTCAATAAAAATTTTTGTGAATATTAGTATACAACCGGCTGCAGGAAAATTATTTCCTTGTGGATCTTTACTGGTGTGACAGTGAGCCTTGATGAATAACTTACGAGAAATATTACAAAAGACCATTTTTTCCTAGTTATCTAATAAATTTAAAAAATTATATGTACGAGCCGAAAAAAATTTAATAGAATTTCTAAAAAAAGTCATATTTAACAAAAATTCTGCTTTCGTTTATAAATTCGCAAAGTCTGTTCATTCGTTCGTTTGTGCAGCTCCTTCAATACTTGGAGTCGATCTACAGATGGAGTCCCATAGAGTTTTGCCTCCTGAATCCAAATCTGAATACGGCATTTCAAAATTGCAAACCACCTTCGAGATAACCGACGTCAAAATAAACTTGCATCTTGGGACAGCAATTTAGTTTCGTATTTTAACATCTTTAGATAGCGAGATAATTCTGCAAGGGAGACACTGCTAGAAATGTATTAAACCTTATGTACGTAAAAATATAAATTAAAATTTTATATTATTTCTAACTACTTAGCGCGTGACTACGCTGAGATTGACTATAAACGTTTGTTCTCAGGACCCTAAATTGCTCTTCCGTGATGCAAGTCTTTGTTTTGTTTAACAAATAAACGTCAAATGAATTGAAATGTCAAATAAGGAAATTGTATTTATTATTGTTAATGGTAGGGGAGCAAAGTATGCTGAATGTGCTGCTGAATGTGCAGCTATTGAAAAAGTGTATTTTACAGTTTTTCGATCTGATGTTCATTTCGCGAAATATCGCGGGATTCGTATTTAAAATATTAAATTTGCCCCCCACCCCTCTCCGTGGGGAGTCATGTTTGGTATCATTCGATAAATTTTTAAAAAATATTGAGCACATATTTTTTAGTTTTTCCATCAGTCATTCGTTTCGCGAAATATTCTCTTTTTTCTTGTGAAACTTTGGGACTCACCCATTTCCTTACGCCCGGCTCAAATCGTCAGATTTTTGAAATATACACTCTTTTGCATATACTTAACTTACCTTATTTTAATCTGAAAATTTCGAGTTTTTTTAAGGATATATTTTTATTTTCGGGCCCCCCTTAACGAACTCCCCTGTGTTAAATGCCAATATACAGTAGAGGTACATCTGCAGGGTATCAGGTTTCTCCCCATATGATAATCTGACGCGCTCGAGTAACTGCAAAAATCCCCGCTTGGGCTCCCCTACCATAATGTAGGTAATGTTAAATGGTAGTTTAATATTTTTTTATATGTGCTGTCTTCCCAATATGTATTATGTATATTTTATTTATGTATATATTATAATATACAGCGTGTGTAACTAAGTTGGACACATAATACATAATATATTTAGGAAAGCTTTTTTATTTTATTTCATTTTACGAAAAAAAGTTATTCTTCATAGAAAGTTATGTATATATTCCAAAACCGAAGACTCAACCATCAGATATCAAATTGTGTTTATATTATAGGAGGTATGTCAAAAAATATGAATTTCTCTCAAGACAAAAGTACCTTTAATTTTCGCAATATTGAAAATTTTATAATAAAATTTGTTTGGAAATAAAAATTATGTTCTAATATATTCAATTACATCTGTCTAATAAAAAAATATTTGAAAATTTTTCTCAAATTACGGATAACTACCCAATATTATTTGCATCTAAAACCCTTGTATAATTAATTTTACCAAGAAAGTTATTCTTCATACAAAGATCTGCATACTTTAGAATCTACTAACTGCAACTATCATTATGTATATCAAATTTTATCAATTTTATTCGAGGTATGTCAAAAATATAAATTTTGTTCAAGAGTAAAGTGCCTTTATAGTTCACAATATTTAAATTAGAAGGATATAATAATTGCACCTTAAAACTTAGATTTAATTCTAAACAACTTTTCATAATAGCAATTTTCCATATCGTCAATTTAAATACGTAATTAAACAAAGTTTTCGTTCTGATAGTGCTCGCATTTTTAGATTGTTTAATTATTAATTAATTTTAATTGGAACCAAATAATATCGGGCACCCCTTGGTTTTTATAATTTGTTAACATAGTCCATGTGGTGAGACCGCTCCCGTCTGGAAAAATTTCTGATTCGGTTTCTTTGTGGATTCCTATTCAAAAATTCCTCCTTTAAATAAATCTGAAGGGTGCCGCGCGAAATTTTTGGGTAGAAATTGTTTAAACAATTTTTTTAAAGAAATACAAAATATCAGGTTTTTTGCTCCGCAACATATATTTTTAAAAATAGATAACCATTTTCCATTTCGTTGCAACACGAAACTACAGCCGCATCATTATTCCAGTTCAATCAGAGAGTGCAGCAAGCACCTCTACCGGTTTCGAAACTTATAAGTTTCTCATCAGGAGGCACATATGCTGCTCTCTCTAACCTAACTAGGACAAACACCGGCGTATAGTTACGGATTGCAACGAACGAAATGGCAGGGATGCCCTAGCGGAAACTGCTATCAAAAAACTAAGTTTTCAATCTAACAGCACATAAAACAACATCCAAAAATGTCATTCTACATCCTACCAGACTGAAAACAATGGGTACCTTCCCTGGTAACACCTCCGAGGCTTCTACAATTTGCAAGCCATAACGGATGCTGAGACTAAGGAAGATGAGGGTATTTTACAATTTATAATTCACGCCCCATCCGCTCAGCGCGGTAAAGTTCCAACGCGGTTCCAAAGTTCCAATTATAAATTGTAAAATTCCTTCATCTTCCTTAGTCTCAGCATATGGCTTGCAAATTTTAGAAGCCTCGTAGGTGTTACCAGGGAAGGTACCCATTGTTTTCAGTCTGGTAGGATGTAGAATGACATTTTTGGATGTTGTTTTATGTGCTATTAGATTGAAAACTTAGTTTTTTGATAGCAGTTGCCGCTAGGGCATCCCTGACATTTCGTTCGTTGCAATCCGTAACTATACGCCGGTGTTTGTCCTAGTTAGGTTAGAGAGAGCAGCATATGTGCCTCCTGATGAGAGACTAATATGTTTCGAAACCGAAAGAGGTGATTGCTGCACTCTCCGATTGAACTGGAATAATGATGCAGCTGTAGTTTCGTGTTGCAACGAAATTGAAAATGGTTATTCATTTTTGATTTGTGCTTACTCCCATTGGAGTACGAAGGGAATCATTCTCGTTGGAACTTTACCGCGCAGAGCAGATGGGACGTGAATTATAATGTAAAATTCCCTCATCTTCCTTAGTCTCAGCATCCGTTATGGCTTGCAAATTGTAGAAGCCTTGGAGGTGGTACCAGAGAAGGTTCCCGTTGTTTTCAGTCTGGTAGGATGTAGAATGACATTTTTGGATGTTGCTTTATGTGCTGTTAGATTGAAAACTTAGTTTTCACTAACGATTTTTTTATTATTTATTTTTTTTTTATATTTTTAAGTTTTCAGGATCAGTCTAAACAAGAAAGGTATCTTGTAAATTTTCTCAAAATTGATAGTTTCGAGTTATAGGCGATTTAAAATCAGAAAAATGCGAAAATACGCATTTTAGAGCTTAAAAACTCATATTTAAATTAGTATTTTTGAGGTTGCCAGATACTTGAAATGAAGTTTAAACATTCAGCTTCAATATTCTGAAGGATAATTGCGTCTAACCTTAATCTAAACCGTTGTTTTTTAATTGTTAAACATGCATGTCCATCCGATTTTTTTGCCGGTGCGGCGCGCTCTATATCAAATATCTCCAATTTTCCTCTGAAAAATATGTTTTCTAGATTCTATTTGACATTCTAAATAAAATAAGTTTCTCGATATTCTTCTCAAAAGTTAACAGTTCTAAAGTTATAGACGATTTAAAATCCAAAAATGCGTTTTTTGTCATTTTTCGGATTATAAATCGCTTATAACTTTAAACCTATTAACTTTTGAGAAAAATGTCAAGAAACTTATTTTATTTAGAATACCCCAAAGAATCCAGAAAAAAAAATTTCTGAGGAAAATAGGAGATTTTTGAAATATTTAACAATAAAAAAACAACGGTATAAATTAAGGTTAGACACGATCACTCTTCAGACTCTTGAAGCTGAATGTGTAGTCTTCAGTTTAAGTATATTGCAACATCAATAATGCTAATTTGAAGATGAGATTTTAAGTCACGAAAATGCGTATTTTCGCATCTTTCAGATTTTAAATCGCCTATAACTCAAAAACTATCAATTTCTAAGAAAAATTACAAAATACCTTTCCTGTTTGTAATGACCGAAAAGACCTAAAAATATATGTTCCAGAGCAAAAAACTTGACCTTTTTTACTTGTTTAAAATAGTTATTTATGAAACAGTTCGTGAAGTGTGCTTTTTGCGAAAGCACGTGATGTTTAGAGCACGAGCGACAGCGAGGCGGGTGCTATACATCGCGTAAGTTCGCAAAAAGTACTTCACGCACAGTTTCATACAATATTTTATCTACCATGAACAAATAAAAAAAACTGTAACTCTTCGTCACTGGAATTTATTCCTATTCTACAATTTTTAGAACTTTGACATTTAAAAATTCTAACTTCTTTCAAACCAAAAATCTGTCACAACTTTTGTCGTAATGTATTGCTCATTATGTCATCATCACGACAAAGCGAAAGTTAAGGATATTTTATTATATGAAAGTGTGTCAAAAACAGTGCGAAAAGTAAGTCCCATTTAAAATACATTGTTACTTCACGCACACTTTAAACACTTCACGCACTGCTATCTATAATGACAGTTTTCACAAATTAAAAACTTATACACAATATGACATAGAGTAGATAAAAATTGTTTAAATAATTTCTGCCCAAAAATTCCGCCCGGCACCCTTCAGATTTGTTTAAAGGGTATATTTTTAAATAGGAATCCACAGAGAAACCGAATCACAAATTTTTTATGACGGGAGCGGTCTCACCACATGAACTAACATAATAAATTACATATCATATAATTTTTATCCATTAAATAGATCGGTGAAGGTCGTCCTTATAGTTCAGGAACCGAAGCTTTTCACCTCGCAATTTTTACAGAATTCATCGATTTGCTTGAAAATTTGAAAATAAGTAGTGGATAGTCCAAGGATCAAAATCTATATGATGCCGAAAGGCGCTTTTACCATGGGGGGTGATTGCCACCCCATCTCGGGGGTGGAAATTTTTTATTATATTTTGACCGCAAAAGTTGATAAAAATATTCCTTCTAAGCAAAAAATGCTCTATAAATTCTTTTGCTAAAATTAATAGTTTTCGATTTATTCGCTATCGAAAGTGTTAGTTTTATATCGAAAAATTCAATGTTTTTCGATTACTCACTAATTTACGATTCACTCAATTTTTACCGTAGAAAAAATGTTTTCAAACCAAGTTCTTGGGAATTAAGTAACCTACAATTTATTATTTAAACATTTTTTTTGTATCTCTGATGCTAATCTTTCTATTCTGAAAAAATTGCATTTTTTACCAAACAACAATAATTCGTTATTCGCTTTTAACTCCAGTTTTTTTAAAAACTAATCATTCTAAGCCAGTCAAATTTCTAAGATCTGTTAAAAATACATAAATAAAGGAAAATGAATAAGGCCAACGACTAAAAACACTGCTAACTTAAATTATTAGGCTTCCAATTAGGTTTCTCCTTATTTTGTTCAAAAAATATATTATTTTTTAACCGTTACTTTTTTATTTTTATCTTAGAAAGTTGTAAAAATGAATTTTGTAGACTTTTACAAGATCTATAAGGCTATTGATATTAAATCTATTTAATATCCTCAGTCACAAAAAGACGTGTCTTTGAAAGGGTTGGTAAAGGTGGTTTTTGCATGTTGTTCTGAAGCTATTTTCTTGTGGCATTTTTATAATCAAGTATATTCAAATGGGAAATAAGCCACAATTTTACCTAAAAATGATTTTATTAACGTTTCGACGCCCAAGTCGGGTGTCGTTGTCAAAATACAAAATAATTATTATTTGTATTTTGACACCGACACCCGACTTGGGCGTCGAAACGTTAATAAAATCATTTTTAGGTAAAATTGTGGCTTATTTCCCATTTGAATATACGTGGTTTTTGCATGTTATTACAATTTATAATTATCAATAGCTCATTCAATTTTTGCCGTAGAAAAAATGTTTGCTAACCAAGTTCTTAAGAATTAAATAAAGTACAATTTGATTTTGAAATATTTTTTCGTGTCTGTGATGCTAATCTGTCTATTCGGAAGAAAAGTGATTTTTTACCAAACTACAAAAATTTGTTATTCGCTTTTAATTCCAATTTTTTTAAACCTAATAATTATAAGCCCGTCATAGATCTAGTATCTATTAATAATACATAAATAAAGAAGACAATGTAAGGTAAATGACTAATTTTAATTAGAGTGGTGATTATGGGGTGGATTCCTATCGCTTTTCGCTTAAAAAAATAGGGACTGACATTCTTTTCATTATACATCACTTAATTTTTCATCTAGAGACTTTTTTATTTCTGTGGATAGATATGTTTAAATACTTTAAATTAGTTTCAACAAACTATCATCGAAAAATTCATAGTTTTTCCGTCTTTTGACTTTGAAACTACAATATTTAGCATTTGACGAAGAAGAGCTAACATAATATAATAAAGTATAGCTCGATTTCTATTGGTCTTAAGAAAATAAAAAAACGGTATTGTTTATTTTTTCAAAATGTACATTTTTTTAAGCAAAGTTGTTTTGATAAAATGAAAACTTTTTGAGTTATTAGCAGAAAACTGATTAAAAACATTAATCTTTTCGATATAAAACTAACACTTTTTTGCTAAGAATGAATGTTTTTGCCAACTTTTGCGGTCAAAATACAATAAAAAATTTCCACCCCCGTGATGGGGTGGCAACCACTCCCATGATCAAAGCGCCTTTCCGCATCATATAGATTTTGATCCTTGGGCTATCCACTACTTATTCTCAAATTTTCAAGCAAATCGATTTATTCTGTAAAAATTGCGAGGTTTTGTCCTATTTTAAGCTTCATTACTTGGACTATTATAATATCGGATCGTCTACTATTTGTAAATCCATCGATGTCGTCCTAGTCCGTCCCTTTTCCTTTATTAAAACTTACATATCAGCTTCAGCGGAATATAAGTGAATTTCAGATTTATCGGTGTTGTGTTTGATACACAGATACAAGTTGCGAACTCTTGTTAATACTTGGTAGAATTTCAATTTGATTATGTCTTCCATTAAATCAATACACTGTTGCGATTGATGGAAAGCGATACGAAAACAAGTGGGAAACGAAAACAATTTAGAATGATTGGTTTTTCGTTTTTGCTTTTTGATTTGGTTGAAATAATGGACTTGTGATGTGGAACGTGAATATTTTATTCGTTGGATATTTGTGGGGATTATCCTCATAATGTCTTGATCTCGAAACTATTATTATTTCCCTACATTCTATTTTTTCTTTGTTTAAGTTCGTTATTTGTTATTTTTTATGCAATATTATGTAACTATTACAAACTGCTGATTAGAAAAAAAAAATAGAAAAAAATTGTTGTGGTAAAATATTGCAACAATTAAATTTTTATTCTTCGCCTTATTCACTTTGGACCTCCATTTTCTACGATCTTGTACTTCCATTTTCCATCATTGTACTTTAATCTTAGATAAATCGGCTTCAACATCAGTCTTCCATCTTTTTCTAAGACGGCCTATTGATCTTCTACCGGCTGATCTCTCAAAAACACTGTCTTTAACACTCTGTCTTCCTCCGAACTTACCACACGGTGTGTCCATCTGATCCTATTAGCTTTTATGTCTGACGATGTTTTCAGTACCTACCATACATAGTCACCAGTACAGCATTGCGATGCCTTTTCCAGTTCCTGTCAGTTCACCTCTGACGGCCAAATATAATTCTGAGAATCTTTTCTTCAAATATCGGGAGTTTATTTTACAGTAGGTACATACAATATGGTGCAAATGAAAGGAATAAATTCGTTATTTCGTAAGCCAGCGACTATAAGAAAAAAACCTGAAAAGAGTCAATTTTTAATTCTAAATTATGATTTTTGGCATATATATCTTACTAGTGACGTCATCCATCTGGGTATAATGACGAAACCGATTATTTGTTTTAATGAAAATAGGGATCGTGTGCTAGCTCATTTGAAAGGTTACTCAATTATTTATTCAGTATTATAAACACTAACACATTTGGTTATACAGGGTGTCACAATAATTCTGTTTTAATTAAATTAATTGACATAAAAAAAGAATGTGCGTAATTAATTTAATTCAAAATAAATTTTACTGCTGTCAGAAGACAGAAAAAATGTTTATTTCAAAAATAAACATTTGTTTTTGTTTAAATTAAATGTTCAAATTGCCAAAAGGCAGGTGGTTGGCAGCTTTAACATTGAATATATGCAAAAACAATGTTTATTTGCTAAATAAGCCTTTTTATTATATTATGTGACAGCATTAAATTGTATTTCGAATTAAATTAATTACGTACATTTTTCTTTTTGCGTCAATTAATTTAATTCAAAAATATTATTTTCAAAAAAATTGTAGAATGAGCGACTGCATCAAGATCATCAGCAAAGCTAACAATAGTTTTGATCACCAATTCGCAAGTCCTCCTGTCAGCTTAGACAATACAATATTTTTTTACTTATTGCATAACATAAGGCCAAATTGACTAGCAATGGTGGTAAGGGTGTGCGAAGATGTAGGTGTTGTTGTCCTTACACTTGGTCCTGGCGTTTTTGTTTCGCGCACCAGTCATAAGTCGCTAGTTTTCCCCTTGGGAAACTGAATTTTCGTTCCTTATGGAAATGGTTTCACTTTTTCTATACTTATGCGAAGGACAACCCAAAGCTTTGGGACAAATGAAATATGCGAAAAGGACGTTTTGAATTTACTAAAAATAATTACAATAACGAAATTTTGGACGCTGATAGCTTGCTTGCGATAGCTCAATAAACGCAATATAAGCACGAAAACATAAAAAGAATTGGCACTACGTAGTTACTTAACACGTATTAAAGAGTCCGGTTTGTGCAGAACCGAGAGCGTTGAGCTCCAACTGTTCGACTGTCCCGTCTGGCTCTTGCAACTGTACTTGTTCCGAACACAAGAACACTTCCAACCCCCTTTCATCGCAACCGTCTTCCTTGACCTTTAGATTTTCCTTTTTTGGTTAAAGTTTACGTCAGCCGTCTTTCTCGTGAGTTGGGCTGTTTGGGAATTTTGGATAACAAAAACTGAGAGATAAGAATTTCTAAATATGTACTGTCATTGTTATAATTCTTAAGAACGCATTAGAATTATATTTAAAAAGTTAGTTTGCAAGCAGGTATCGGCATCCGTACAGATAATTGAATTTTAGGAAACATTTTATATGTCTATATCTTAAAACTAATATACCGCGTGAGCGAAATTAAACTAATATTAAACATTGTTGTTTAGCAACAAAGGGGTCTTTTTGTTTAAGTTCTGATGTTATATTAAATGACATTGATGTATGTTTCCTATCATTAACTGTGCATACGAGCCCACTAGAATATTTTCCGCATGGTAGTCGCCTAGAATATCTTTCAAATACGGATTAAGCATCATTAGAAAGGTAACTGATAGAACTTTATATGCTGTGCTAATAAGCGATACCTACATCTCTATAGTTTTGAAATTGTTCTTTGTCTTTCCTCTTGTATATGGGTATTATAAGGCTAAAATTCCATTCCGTAGCCATTTTATCTTGTTAGACAGAAATAGTATCATACATTATAGAATAATGTACTCAGAATAATGTTATACAATAATTATTGATACTACTCTTAATATTTAGTAAATTCTGAAGGTATTCCTACCATCGTTTCACGATTTACAAAGTATTGCAGACAAAAAAAAATAAGGATTATCAAGAAATATTCAGTTAGTCAAAGTACCATTACACAAAATGAAAAACGAAATAGCATTAAAGAGATTGAGCTCCGCTGATGTTGAAGGAAAACAAGAAATAAAAACAAACACAAGGATCTCTTATGCGGAGAAGTTGCGGAAATCTAATTAGTAGAACCTCAGTGGCGGCTCTGACAGGCTGTATAGTCACGGACTCATAAAATAAAACGCATTGAAAAAAGCATATAACTAAATATTTGTTGCGAATTTTGTGCCGGTATTACACATGCCCCGCTCATTTCGACCCGGTTTTTCCAAAATGTCATCTGTTTACATTTTTAGAATATATATTCCTTTCCAATCCTAAGAATAAACTAATCTAAAAAGAAAATTATTTTTGGAGTATGTTAAATTATTTAGTTTTCTTGCTGAGTGCTTTCGACTTACAAAGCCATCTTCAGAGCTATGGTCCAAGGGTTTAAAGTACCACTATAAAGGGGGATCCCATTTTAAACTGAAATAAAATTTAAATTAAAAATGTCCTTATTAGTGCGCTCACCAGGGGGGTACAACGGCCTCCTTTATTCAGATGGACTTATCCAAGTTTTATTGATGTATTTTGACCCTTAGAACACGAATTTTTTGGGTAACAGTTGACCCAAATGTCGCCAAGTTTGTTATAAACAAAGAGCTTGAGGAATTACATAACAGCGATTTTTGCCAAACAAAACTTTTTTTGTATTTCTTGGGTCATTCTAAGCAAAAAGTTACAAGATCTTCTTACAAGTTTTTTCGTAGGATGCACAGTTTTCGAGATAAACGCAGTTGAACTTTCAAAAAATCGAAAAATTGCAAGTTTTGAACCCAAATAACTTTTGATTACAAAACAAAATAGCAATTCTGCTTACCGGATTTGAAAGTTCAAGGCAAATTATATCGGTTTTGGTTACTTGCATTGCTAAAAATTAATTTTTTTATTGTCAAACAAAGCTACAAACAAATAGTGTTTTAATGATTTTTAATGCATGCTACGTACAAATTGCCTGTTTGTAGTCGCGCCTACTCGTTCGATTTTATATGGGAGATGCATTGAAAAGATCACTCAAGCACTATGTGTTTATAGCTTTGTTTAACAATAAAAAAATTGTAAAATTTAATAAAAAATTTTGTCCTGGTAAAAGGTATATTAAATTTCGACTCGATTCGAGTTCTCTGCTTAACCCAGGTATAACCATACCAACAGGCACCGCTAGGAAAACATTCCACTTTGCGGTTCAGAGACCCATATGAAACGAGTCTGTGTACTCTATACAGAGTATGGCATTAGTAAAATAATAATATGAGAAAATCTACGGTTTCGTTTTGATTAAAATCTGTCTTCCTCCATCCCCCGACAGTACTACTTCTAGGTCTACCTATTTTCAAGGAGGCTCTGAGGAAGACAGATTATTACCATCACGGCCGAAGCTTCTCGATATACATTAAAACAATTTATATCGCAATATGGATAGAACCCGCTCTAACGGGGAATAAGCGAAATGAATTTCGACTCGATTCGAGTTCTCTGCTTAACCCAGGTATAACCATACCAACAGGCACCGCTAGGAAAACATTTCACTTTGCGGTTCAGAGACCCATATGAAACGAGTCTGTGTACTCTATACAGGGTATGGCATTAGTAAAATAATAATATGTATAAGAAATATTGTATTGAAATAAGTATATGGTTATTACAAATGGTTATTACAACCATATACTTATTTCAATACAATATTTCTTATATTATTGTTTTACTAATGCCATACTCTGTATAGAGTACACAGACTCGTTACATATGGGTCTCTGAACCGCAAAGTGGAATGTTTTCCTAGCGGTGCCTGTTAATACCTGGGTTAAGCAGAGAACTCGAATCGAGTCGAAATTCATTTCGCTTATTCCCCGTTAGAGGGCGTTCTATCCATACTGCGATATAAATTATTTTAATTTATATCGAGAATCTACGGCCGTGATGGTAAAAATCTGTCTTCCTCTGAGCCTCCTTGAAAACAGGTAGACCTAGAAATAGTACTATCGGGGGATGGAGGAAGACAGATTTAAATCAAAACGAAACCGTAGATTTTCTTATATTATTATTTTACTAATGCCGTACTCTGTATAGAGTACACAGACTCGTTTCATATGGGTCTCTGAACCGCAAAGTGGAATGTTTTCCTAGCGGTGCCTGTTGGTATGGTTATACCTGGGTTAAGCAGAGAACTCGAATCGAGTCGAAATTCATTTCGCTTATTCCCCGTTAGAGGGCGTTCTATCCATACTGCGATATAAATTGTTTTAATTTATATCGAGAATCTACGGCCGTGATGGTAAAAATCTGTCTTCCTCAGAGCCTCCTTGAAAACAGGTAGGCCTAGAAATAGTACTATCGGGGGATGGAGGAAGACAGATTTTAATCAAATCGAAACCGTAGATTTTCCTATATTATTATTTTAAAAGGTATATTAGTTTAAAAAGCCCCTATAGGGCTACAAACATATAAACAAAACTTTTTCGCTCTGTATCAAGAGCACCATCAGTGTTACAAGCACATGGTGAGCCACACAAAAAATACAAAGGTTGAAACCTTTTACAAATAGACTAAAAGTCTTATATAAATATAAACATCCTAGAATCCAAAGGATGGATAAAATTTCTATGGATGCGGCTTTAGGGCAACATATGACTCCCACAGGTGGTAAGTGGGTCAATTAATTAGGTCATTGTGTTATAAGAGGTGACAGGAAACTAAGTTGCCTCTTATAACACAATGACCTAATTAGTTGACCCACTTACCACCTGTGGGAGTCATATGTTGCCCTAAAACCGCATCCGTAGAAATTTTATCTATCCTTTGGATTTTAGAATGTTTATATTTATATAAGACTTTTAATCTATTTGTAAAAGGTTTCAAACTTTGTATTTTTGGGTGGCTCACCATGTGCTGTTAACACTGATGATGCTCTTGTTACAGAACGAAAACGTTTTGTTTATATGTTTGAAGCCCTGTAGGGGCTTTTTTAACAAATATATCTTGTACCAGGACAAAATTTTTTATTAAATTTTACTTGTAATTTAATGGTATAGAGCCAGCTACAGGAATTTCTTCCTTGTGGATTAATAAAGCAATTAATCTTTAGGAATTCAAATAATCAAATCGGGTATAGTTTGACTTAAACTTTCAAAGGCGTAAGCAGAATTGCTATTTTATTTCTTAATCAAAGGTTATTCGGGTTCAAAAATTGCAATTATTCGATTTTTAAAAGGCTCAACTGCATTTATGTCGAAAACTATGTCGAAAACTTGTTGAAACATTTTTTACATAGATTGACCCAAAAAATATAAAAAATGTTTTGTTTTGCGAAAAATCGCTGTTATATAATTCCTAAGTTCTTTTTTAATAATAATCTTATCGACATCCGGATCAACTGTTACCCAAAAAATTCGTATTCAACGGGTCAAAATACATACAGAAAACTTGGGTACGTCCATCTGAATAAAGGAGGTTGTTGTACCCCCTGGCGACAAGACTATATTATGAAGTTACAAAAATTTGGTCGTAGCTGAGAAATTTTTTACATATGTACAATTTAAAAAACCTAAAAGGTCATCTAGAACAGCGCAGTTGCACTTAAAAAACAGATTAAAAAATTTGATCATGGCAAGGTTAAGAACCCACTACCTGAAATGGAGGCAATTGACAGATTGTGTTTTAGGTCCCAATGTGCTCTTCTAGATGTTTTTAAGTTTTTTTCTAAATTTAACATTCAAAAAATTTCAACCTTCGACCAAGTTTTTGTAAATTCATAAAGAATTTTTTTAATTAAAAATTTTTTAAATAAGAGATGGCATTTGCTTTTTTCGATTCAGAGCATGCACAATACCTGAACAGCTGTTTCTGCCTTACAGGCTTCCTCAGCAGAGCTAGCGTGCACACCTCTGAAGCGAAAACCATCTAGCCCATCTATTTAAGGGAAATTTCAAAGATCATTGCAATCCCCATTGGGACGCAATTCAGCGACGTCTCTTAAACAAACATATTATAACGGTGAATGCAGAATTGACCATTATAATAAAATTAAAATGGTAAGGTAAAGTTTTCAATCCTAATAGCAAGAGCAATAATATTGAAAAATATTAAAAACATTACTAAAAGATTTTTAAATTGAAAAACTTATTGGTCCATTTCCCTGGTAACATCTTCAAGGCTTCTAAAATTTGCAAGCCAGGTGGATGCTGTAGTAACGATAAAAGAAAGGGAATTCTAAAAAGTTGCAATTCAAAACCCCTGTCTGCAGCTTGGTAAAGTTCCAACGGAAAATGGACCTAGTTACTCTATAGGAGTAATAGTAATATAACATAAAATAAAAATGTATACCATATTTATTCAGTTGCAATGCGAAGAAAAAACAATCTTATTTTTCACTTATAACAGGGAGCGCAGTCCAGCACGATTTTTGACGATTTTTGACTCTTATTAGAGTCATCATCGGAGAGGCGTAGGCCTGCTGCTCTCTACTCGAAGTGACCAAACCATGAAATTTTATCCCCACATTGCAACTGACGTGTATGGATTAGGTGACTAGCGTCATCTGGCAATTGCCAGATCCTAATCCATACACGTCAGTTGCAATGTGGGGATAAAATTTCATGGTTGGTCACTTCGAGCAGAGAGCAGCAGGCCTACGCCTCTCCGATGATGACTTCAATAAGAGTCGAAAATCGTCGATTTAGAGTGCTGGGTTGCACTCCCTGTTTTAAGTGAAAAAGTAAGATTGTTTTGCCTTCGCATTGCAACTGAATAAAAATGGTAAACATTTTTATTTTATGTAAAATTAAAATGGTAAATAGTTATTTAAATCTGAAACCTTTTTTGTTGAAAGTTATTTCTGGTACATCTTTAATCTGCGACTTTTACAATTTATAAGACAGCAAACAACGAATATAGAAAATAAAACGGACTTTACTAGATGCAGTCACATTCCGTTTTCATTCGTCTAGGAAAAGGACAGAAAGAAACATCCTAGTACTCAAATCTGAGTAAAGATTAAAAAGTAAAAGATGGTTTTTGCTTGTTTTCGATTCAGATGGATGCACAAACCCTGGAGAGCTGTTTCTGCCTTACAGGCTTCCTTGGCAGAACTAGCGTGCATACCTCTGATGCAAAAACCCATCTATTTAAGGGAACTTGCAAAGATCATTAAAATCCCCGTTGGGACGCAATTCAGCGACATCTCTTAAACAAACTGAAGAAAAGTCCCAGATGCAGAATTGATCATTATAATAAAATTAAAATTGTTAATAGTTATTTAAATCTGAAACTTTTCTTGTTGAAACTTATTTCTTGTACATCCTTATAATCTGTGATTTTTACAATTTATTAGAGAGCACACGCCAAATATAGAAAATAAATAGGACTTTACTAAATGCAGTCACATTCCGTTTTCATTCGTCTAGGAAAAGGACAGAAATAGATTTCCTAGTACTTAAATCTAAGTAAAGATAGAAAAGTAAAATATTGTTTTGCTTGTTTTCGATTCAGAGGGATGCACAATCCCTGGAAGGCTGTTTCTGCCTTACAGGCTTCCTCAGCAGAGCTAGCGTGCACACATCTAAAGCGAAAACAAGCCAGTCCATCTATTTAAGGGAAATTTTAAAGATCACTGAAATCCCCATTGGGACGCAATTCGGCGATATCTCTTAAACAAACATAATGGTGAATGCAGAATTCACCATTAAAATAAAATTAAAATGGTAAATAATTATTTAAATCTGAAACTTTTCTTGTTGAAAGTCATTTCTGGTACATCCTTAATTTGCGACTTTTACAATTTATAAGACAGCAGACGACGAATATAGAAAACCAAAAGGACTCTACTATACGCAGTCTCATTCCGTTTCCATTCGTCTAGGAAAAGGATAGAAAGAAACATCCTAGTACTCAAATCTGAGTATAGATAGAAAAGTAAAAGGTGGTTTTTGCTTGTTTTCAATTCAGAGGGATGCGCAATCCCTGGAGAGCTGTTTCTGCCTTACAGGTTTCCTCACAGAGCTAGCGTGCACACCTCTGAAGCGAAAACCAACCAGTCCATCTATTTAAGGGAAATTTCAAATATCATTGAAATCCCCATTGAGACGCAATTCAGCGACATCTTTTAAAGGTGTGCTCTCCTAGTTATACTGAGGAATCCTGTAAGGCAAAAACAGCTGTCCAAGGATTTTGCATCCCTCTGAATTGAAAACAAGCAAAAACCGTTTTTCACTTTTCAGTTTTTACTCAGATTTGAGTACTAGGATGATTCTTTTTGTCCTTTTCCTAGACGAATGAAAACGGAATGTGACTGCATATAGTAGTTTCCTTTTTGTTTTCTATGTTTGTCGTCTTCTGTCTTATAAATTGTAAAATTCGCAGATTAAGGATGTACCAGAAATATCTTTCAACAAGGAAAGTTTCAGATTAAAATAACTATTTACCATTTTAATTTTATTATAATGGTGTATCGGTTTGTAAAAATTTTTCAAATAAAAATTGAGATCCCTCTTTATAGTGGTACTTTAAGCCTTTGACCATAGCTCTGAAGATTGGTTTGTAAGCGGAAAGCGCTCAGCTAGGAAATTAAATAATTTTATACACTTCAAAAATACTTTGCTTTTCCCATTCATTGAAGTGTGTACAAAAAACTTATCAGTATTTTTCAGTACAAATTCTGAGAATGCCTGTTTGGGGTTATCTTTAATATGTCCCAGATGTTTCCGGAAGTTTCAATGCTTACGTCGATAAGGGAGCGTAATTAAATCTTTAGTTGGTCTCACCCGGTCGTTTTGATAGTAGCGCGTGTTATTAGGGAACAAATTTCTTGTATTGTTCGAACTAATAAAATTTTAAGTTATTTGTTTTATTTTATATGTAGTTAGTAGATTTTGTGTAATTAGCACTTAGTGAAATAGTTATTTATGAAACAGTTCGTGAAGTATGCTTTTTGCAAACGCACGCAATGTTTAGAGCACAAGCGACAGCGGCGCGAGTGCTATACATCGCGTAAGTTCGCAAAAATTACTTCACGCAGAGTTTCATACAATATTTTATCTACGATAAACAAATAAAAAAACTGTAACTCTTCGTCACTGGAATTCATTTCTATTCTAAAATTTTTAGAACTTTGACATTTAAAAATTCTAACTTCTATCAAACCACAAAACTGTCAAAATTTTGTTGTAATTTATTGTTCACATGTCATCACCATGACAACGCGAAATTTAGGGATATTTGATTATATAAAAGTGTGCCAAAAAACAGTGCGAAAAAGTAAATCCCATTCAAAATACATTGTTACTTCACGCACACTTTAAATCCTTCACGAACTGCTATCTATAATGACAGTTTTCACAAACTAAAAACTTATACATAATATGAGATAAAGTAGATAATAGTTAACTAAAACGATAATAAATATCGTCTCCATACCACCAGATTGACAACAGGTGGAATACTTTCTTTGGTTACACCTTCTGAGATTTTCAAAATTTATAAAACATACAGGATGCCGAGGAAATTAAGATGAGAGAATTTTAAATAATTCACAACTCATCTGCTCAGCGTGGTAAAATCTCCAACAAGAAAGATTCCTTAATGCTCAAACAAAAGAGTAAATGAATTAAAAATGTATAAACATTCTCAATTTCTTTGCAACACGAAAATGCAGCAGCTGCATAATACTATGGTCAAATCTGAGAGTGCAGGAAGGGTCTATACCGGTTTCGGGGTTGTTTCCCCTCATCAGTAGTCCCATATCCTCTTCTCTCAGATTCTTGCACGTACCACACTCTCGGCCTTTCCGAATTGCAAATAAAGAAATGTCACGGATGAACTAGGGCCATCTACCGAAAAACAAAGTAAGTTATCAATCGAAGTAGCAAAGAAAACGATAATAAATATCGTCTCCATACCACCAGATTGACAACAGGTGGAATAATTTCTTTGGTTACACCTCCTGAGATTTTCAAAATTTATAAATCATACAGGATGCCGAGGAAATTAAGATGAGAAAATTTTAAACAATTCACAACTCATCATGAGCAGATGAGGTGTGAATTATTTAAAATTCTCTCATCTTAATTTTCTCGGCATCCTGTATGATTTATAAATTTTGAAAATTTCAGGAGGTGTAACCAAAGAAAGTATTCCACGTGCTGTCAATCTGGTGGTATGGAGACGATATTTATTATCGTTTTCTGTGCTACTTCGATTGATAACTTACTTTTTTTTTCGGTAGATGGCCCTAGTTCATCAGTGACATTTCTTTCTTTGCAATTCGGAAAGGCCCAGTGTGTGGTACGTGGAAGAATCTGAGAGAAGAAAATATGGGACTACTGATGAGGGGGAAACAACCACCGAAACCGGTATAGACTCTTCCTGTACTCTCAGATTTGAACATAGGATTATACAGCTGCTGCATTTTCGTGTTGCAAAGAAATTGAGAATGTTTATACATAGATAATAGTTATTTATGAAACAGTTCGTGAAGTATGCTTTTTGCGAACGCACGCGATGTTTAGAGCACGAGCGACAGCGGGGCGAGATATTATTCATCCGGATAGTTAATATAATTGGATAATAAAAAAGTTAGGCACATTAACATCTGGCCATATCTTTCATTAATAAATCCTTAGTTGTTTTGCTTAATTTTAAACAAGCCTAAATTAGGCTATCAAAAATTAACAGCTTGATAGATATTAAAAGTCAAAAATTATGTGGTCTGTTGTGAAAATGAGTACATTTATTACTTAAAGTTTCAATTAAGTCCGTCATTTTTTCTTGTTTGGTGGAAATGGAACGGCCTACAAAGAATTTGACTCGTGACGAGTGGGTTCAAGTAGTGACCTTACACAGCGAATGACATACCTGCGAAGTATGTACTACGTACTTACGAAGAACTTAGATACTTTTTGACTGTTAACAATTTGACATTAATTTATCAAATTTTTAATTTCTCATAGCCTACTTTATGCTTGTTTATTATACTAAATAGAAAATGGGGATTTATTGATGAAAATCATGCCTAGTTGTTAAGGTACCTAACTTATTTATTATCCAACATAAGCGGATTAATCAAAAAACAGAATATTAAGACAGCCAAAGCCTAAAATTAAGTTTTAATTTCAAAACTTCGAGGAAAAAACACAGTATGGTTGTTAAACCCGTTATACAATGACATTTGCCTGTCTAGCAAGAATACTGCCACGTCGATATTCCTAAAGATTATGGTTATAACATACTAAAAAATCGCTTAAATAGAACAAGTTTAGAAAATTCGAGGCGTCAAAAAAGTAAAATTTTTAAGGTGGTGCGTTAATTTTGCTGCTTAGTGTATAATTTGTATGTATAGGTGTATACCTATATCTTAAATATTTCCGTTATTAAAAGATTAGCTCTTCCTACATACATTCAACAATTCAACTGTCTTCTCACTTCACTTACGCGAGAGTCAGGTTAAATAGTGTCGGTGAGAGCCTGTGTCACTGTGATGCATATCACATCTTCTTACGTCCCTAAAAGAGTGTAGAAAAAGGTTTTCCAGATTGATTTTATTTCTATTGGATCGATTTTTTGATTTCTGAGTAGTTTTGTTAAGATTTTGGACTCATCTCTTGAATTTTAGATATATATTGTTATATTTCTATTTGATATGAAAATTAAATTTTGATAATTATAAACAGAATTCAATTTAATATAAAATATTTTCAATTTTCTCAACCACGGGCATATAAATTTAAAACAACCTGTATACAACAAATTGTTATATTTAATTTTAAGAAGTGATTAGAATAAGCGTACGAAACTCGGAACAATGTGCTTAGATAAACAAAGTGAATGACGCGTACCATTATCGTTCTTCTCGGAAGGTCGATCATTAGCCTATGCTAAATAAAACTCAGTGAAATAGATGATAGTTCATTATCGTTTTTCGCGGAAGGTTTCGATCATTAGCCTATGCTAAATAAGACTCATTTGAAAGAGAGAATAGGTCATTAAAATTTGTAAATAGTTAGAAAGTATTTTAGAATGGGAATTAAATATTTTCTTTTGAAATCCATTAAGCATATTTAGAAAGATTAAAAATTGGTTTTGAGGAATATTACGAATGAGAGTTGGTGGTGGAAGATTGATTTGTGAATCTGGAAGGGATATTTAGAAAGTAGGGGAATGGATGACAAAGTGAGATCAGAATGTTTTGAGCTGTCGAGAAGTGAAGTCGAGTAGTAGACGGTAGTGTTCGAGGAGTGAGAAAGCCGGTGTAGTTCCGTAAGTGTTGAGTATCTATCGTGGAACGAGAAGTAGGCCAGGTCGAGAGTAAAAGAACCTCCTTGAGCCCAGAGTGTCCCGGTAGCTGATAGCAGTTTCGAAAAAGGTAGAACACAGCATCACGACAAAAGCGGGAACGAGAGCTATTCGAGCTAGTTTTTCAAAGGAGAACATCACTGGAAGCCAGGACGAGGTTTGATCGCAGCCAAGGATAGCAGGAAAGAGTCTTGTGTGAGGACATTTTCAGTTCACCAGGAAAAGGTCAGTCTCATTTGTTTGGACATGAAAGTATGGGTTTTTCGTATTAAATTCCACATAAAAAAATTGAATAACATAATCAATAATATCAGAAAAGCTTCATCAAACTTAAATAGAGTTGTTCCTAATAACTCCTAATAGTTAAATGTTAATAAAAACTTTCAATTGAAAACCAAAAGGAAATAAGATTCCCATTTGTAAATGTTATGTTTAAGAATAATAAGAAATAGCAAATATTAAGCATTGATTGCCTTATAAATAAAATAAAAAATATTTTGATTATAATTGTAACCCATATGTGTATTTTTTTTACTATTTTCTTTTCTATCCCGATTAGGAACCATTAAGAAATATTTAGAAGCCACGGAAGTAAGTAATTAATTTATAATTCGCCCTGAGATTGAAAACATATTGATATGTGATCTGGTTAATTAATTAGATTAGTATTAATACATTGATTAAATTAAGTAACATATAAGAATATTATCTCATATCAATAATCAAGATCACATCAACTGGCGCCCAACGTGGGGCATTGTAAAGTATTTCTAGTGGCAAATTTGAAGGATAGAAAGAGTAAAGCCGGTATTTGAAAATTTATATGCCTGTGGTAAAAAGTGAGATACTTACATGTGATAACATAAAATTTTAGATCTCTTTAGGTACAAATTTTACATAGCTGATTTAATATTTTATTTTTACGATATTTGCATTTGATATATTTATTGACAATTTATAATATTTGGGTGAGAAAAAGTCGTCTTGGTAACATACTAGTAAAATTTCATATTTGGCGGGGACAGTACTTCTTGAAAACAAATGTCTGTGACAAGAAGCCAAAGCAAGGACAACAAAAAAACAAAAAGAATATTCAGACCAAGAAGATATTTTAGACACGACAATCATGGCATCAGAACAGCAAGAATTATCAGGAATAGATAAACTATTACAACTTATGCAACTCCAGTCACAAAAAATGGATGAAACACAACAAAAACTGGATGACAATCAAAGAGAAACAAAACAAGCAATAGATGAAACAAAAAGAATAATGCAAGAAAATCAGAAGGAAACAAAACAAGCAATAGAAGAGAACAACAAGAAAATGGAGGAACGCATAGGAAAGTATGAAAAGGAAGTAAAAGGATGTTTGACAACAATGAAAAACGAGATGAAAGAACAAGAAATGAAAATTCAAAATAAAATAAAGGAGATAACGAATTGCCAGAAAAAAGAAATGGAAAGTTTGGAAAACAAGTTGCAAAACGCTATTCAAGCAGACATAGAAGAAGTGGAAAGAAAGATTGCGGAAATCAATACTCAACAAAATGTCGGAGAAAGAAGAGAAATGGTTATACATAGCACAGATGACGTGAAGATAAGGTTTGGCGGGGACGTAAGAAGATTACACCCAGTGCCGTTCATAAATAGCCTGAAAAAGAAAATACAGCGCATCGGAAATTTCGAAACAGCAAAAGAAACTATCAGAAACCATCTCAAATATGAAGCAAGCCTATGGTTCGATAGTAAAGAAGAAGAATTCGGCAATTGGCAACAATTTGAACAAAAATTTTTGAATTATTTCTGGGGAAAAGTCCAACAATTGGAAATTAACAAGGAATTGCAAAATGGGAAATACAATGATAGGATGGGTGTATCAGAAAGGACATATGCTTTGCAAATTTACAATAATGCAAAACATTTACAATATAATTACTCATCGGAACAATTAGTCGAACTGATTGCAAGACATTTCGAGGAAACGCTGGAAGACCATATCACATTGCAAAATTACAAAGACATAGATAGTTTATGCCAATTCCTACAAATAAGAGAATCACGTCTAAGAGAAAGAAAATCAAGAAGGTAGCGAGAAGATTACAGGCCCCGAGAAACACAAGATTACAGAGATAGAAATGAAAATAGGAGGGACTATACAAGACGAGATTTTAATCCCAGAAGGGAAAACGAAAATAGAGACAACGGAAGAGGAAATTATGAACAAAGAAATAGGCAATGGAATGAGGACAGAAATCGAGGATACCAGAATAGAAACACCACACGCTCAAATCAAGAAAACAGAAATAATGGTAGACAAAATGAACAGGGATATCGAGAAAACCGAAACAGATCCGACAGACCAAGAGAAAATAGAAGAGAAGTAAATAATACCCAGACAGATGAATATGACGGAGAGAGACATTATGACGAAAATATAAACAACGATGAGCAACCGGCGTCTTTTCACGACGGCGCTCACTAAAAACCAAAAATCAAACAGGAATCTTTTGTCACCCCAAGGAGTTTATTAAATTGGCAGGAAACAACGAAAAGAAAAATGGAGTTAATTTAAAATTTGTGGATGGATTTATCAACGAGACACCAATTAAAATTATGATAGATACTGGATCGGAAATAACATTGGTCAACAGAAAACTAATAGAAGAAGTTAACTTAACAAATTTAATTTATAAAATACCTAGGGTAAATTTAGTGGGCGCAAACAAACGGACATTGGCAACTATAAATGAAGGCATACGAGTAATGGTACGACTGGGCAAGAATATGTATGCACTACAATGTGTAATACTGCCAAACATGTCACATGACATGATAGTAGGAGTGGACGAATTGGCAGAAAAACATGTAGTGATAGATTTTAAAAATAATACGATGAAACTAACAGAAGAAAAAGAAAAAGAACAGGACAAGGAACATGAGAAACAAAATACGGACGAATCAGGTAAAGAACAAACAGTGGAAATGAATTTGGCAGCGAAGCAAGGACAAAGAAAAAAAAGGAGAAAAGGTCAGAAAAAGATAAAAGAAAATGAAACCTGTGGCTCCTCAAAAGAAGAGTTGAGCCCAGAAGAAGAAATAAAGCTAAAAAATGAAAGTGAAAAGAATATGATTAAAACAGTGGTATTTGAAGAGGAGGTATATGCAAACGAGGATGCAGAATGCACGGTAAACATGTGTGAAGAATCTGAGAAAAAAGACAGAAAATTGATATGTGGAGAAGGGAAAGAAAAAGAATTGCGGTTGATGTTAAGAAACTACGAAAATTTGATCAATGAGGAAAACCGAGTGGCTAAAAAGTACGAACATTCATTTGAGGTGAAAAACTTGGGAAATTTTCGATCAAAGACTTACCCGATTCCATACAAGTATCGACAAGAGGTGAAAGAAGAAATAAATAAAATGTTGGAAGATCAAATCATCGAAAGATGTGATTCACCGTATGTTAACCCGATTGTGATAGTAAAGAAAAGCAGTGGAGAATTGAGATTATGTTTAGATGCCAGGAATATCAACCAGCACACTGTATCACAATATGAATCACCTCTAAACATCGAGGCCATTTTTGGAAGAATCACGGGGTCACACATATTTTCGAAAATTGACTTAAAACACAGTTTTTGGTTGATACCGTTAGCTGAAAAGTGTAGAAACTACACCGCTTTTTCTATTGATGGTATTGTCTACCGGTTTAAGGTAGTGCCGTTTGGATTGCAGAGTGCTTGTGCTGCACTCGTCCGAGCTCTACATACCATTTTGAATCGCCACGAAGATTTCATAGTTCATTATATCGATGATTTATTAATTTTTTCACAAGATACTCAGAGTCATCTGAAACACATAGAAATAATTCTGGAAGAATTGGACACAGCGGGATTGAAATTAAACATAGAAAAATGTCAATTTTTTCAAAAAGAAGTCATTTATTTGGGTTTTCAATTGGACACCAAAACAGTAAGATTATCCGAAGACAGAGTCAAGCTCATAGATGAATACCCAAGACCAAGGAATTTGAAAACATTGAGAGGTTTTCTTGGCACGATTAATTATTTTAAAAAACTGATTCCCGATTTGAGCCAAAAGGAAATCCCTCTGATAAAGTTGCTTAAAAAAGGAATAAAATAGAATTGGAAAGAAGAACAGGAGGAAGCTTTCGAAACATTAAAACGAGAATTCGCAAAAGGAACGAAAATATACCACCCCATTTACAATTTACCTTTTATACTCCGAACTGATGCGTCCATACAAAAATTTGCAGGAGTTCTGTCTCAAATACAAAACGACCAAGAAGTGCCGATATGTTTTATATCGCGAGTGACTAAAACACATGAGAGAAAATATAGTGTTACAGAATTGGAGTTTGCCAGTGTACTATATTGCGTAAACAAATTGAGGTTTTACTTATTGGGAGCAAAATTCACAATCGAAACAGACCATGCAGCTTTAGTACATATCATGAAGAATAGATTAGTAAATAATAGAATACATAGAGGCATTCTATTATTACAGGAGTATGATTTTGAGTTCCGATATATAAAAGGAAAAGACAACATAATAGCCGACGCTCTAACACGGGATGAGGACACGGGAAAAAAGGAAACAATTACTCTACAGGTGGGACTAAATAGATTAATACAAGAAGAAGGGATATATTCGTTAAATGAGATAAGGACAAACCAAGAAGACCTAGAGGAAAGAGAGAAAAGAAGAGCGGAAGTAGAAAATGACATATATTTTAAGAGAATAGACGGAAAGGAACTATATTTGGTGACACAGACATTGGCCGAAAAGATAATAAAGAAATTACATGAGGACAATGGGCATATCGGTAGCAGAAAAGTTTGGCTCGTTTTTAGGGAAAATTACATCAGCCGACAGGATTACCGCATTGCAAAGGAAATTACCCAGAAGTGCGATGTATGTCAAAAATATAAGAGTCGGAATTTCAAAAACGAAAATATTGCCAAAAATATTGAAGCCCGAAACAAACTAGACATTGTAGCAATAGATATGTTAAGCGATCTAATTATGACCACTAAAAGGAACAAACATATTCTGGTAATGGTGGATGTGTTTTCAAAATACGTAAAATTATATAGTTGCCGCACCACAAAGGGGGAGGAGATATTAAGAAAAATCGACAATTTTATAGCCATAGTAGGAACACCAAAAAAGATTCTACTGGACAATGCAACGTATTTCCGAAATGATCGTTTCAAGGGACAACTTCGAGAACGAGGAATAGAGACAAATTTTGTCAGCATCAGGCATCCACAGAGTAATCCTTCGGAACGATTCATACAGGAAGTGACGAAATTTCTTCGCATTGCAACAGATGGTCAACATCGCCACTGGGACAGGAAAATGGCGGAAATAGAAAGGTATCTAAATACAATTCCGAGCACAGTAACAAAAGAGACCCCAGAATACATCATGAAGGGTGTATTGCCGATAAGGCCATGGGAAGATCAAGAGCCAAAAGAATATCAACAGGTGTTTGAAACCGTACAGAGAAGATTACGGCGAAGCAACGAAAAATATATCCAAAGACAGGAAAACAATAGAAAAAGAAGACCAGTGACTTTCCAAAAGGGTGAAAAAGTACTCGTGAGGGCATTACGAGTATCAAATCTTCCTGGGGGCATTTGCGCAAAGTTGATGCCTGTTTTCGAAGGCCCGTACATCGTGAATAATGAAAATGGGATAAATAGTTATGAGTTGAGGCACAGGAACTCGGAAAAAATCCGAGGAATTTATAATATTCACGATGTATACAAATATCCCGAATAAAAGACAGAATTACATAAAGTAGATAGTAAGTTAGGATATAAGACGTAGATTAAAGTAAGGAAATATACAGGGAGTTGGTTTTGCCTCGAGAAAATTTATTTAAAAATGCAGATAAATTTTATCGAATACAAGGCGGGGATTTGTTATATTTCTATTTGATATGAAAATTAAATTTTGATAATTATAAACAGAATTCAATTTAATATAAAATATTTTCAATTTTCTCAACCACGGGCATATAAATTTAAAACAACCTGTATACAACAAATTGTTATATTTAATTTTAAGAAGTGATTAGAATAAGCGTACGAAACTCGGAACAATGTGCTTAGATAAACAAAGTGAATGACGCGTACCATTATCGTTCTTCTCGGAAGGTCGATCATTAGCCTATGCTAAATAAAACTCAGTGAAATAGATGATAGTTCGTTATCGTTTTTCGCGGAAGGTTTCGATCATTAGCCTATGCTAAATAAGACTCATTTGAAAGAGAGAATAGGTCATTAAAATTTGTAAATAGTTAGAAAGTATTTTAGAATGGGAATTAAATATTTTCTTTTGAAATCCATTAAGCATATTTAGAAAGATTAAAAATTGGTTTTGAGGAATATTACGAATGAGAGTTGGTGGTGGAAGATTGATTTGTGAATCTGGAAGGGATATTTAGAAAGTAGGGGAATGGATGACAAAGTGAGATCAGAATGTTTGGAGCTGTCGAGAAGTGAAGTCGAGTAGTAGACGATAGTGTTCGAGGAGTGAGAAAGCCGGTGTAGTTCCGTGAGTGTGGAGTATCTATCGTGGAACGAGAAGTAGGGCAGGTCGAGAGTAAAAGAACCTCCTTGAGCCCAGAGTGTCCCGGTAGCTGATAGCAGTTTCGAAAAAGGTAGAACACAGCATCACGACAAAAGCAGGAACGAGAGCTATTCGAGCTAGTTTTTCAAAGGAGAACATCACTGGAAGCCAGGACGAGGTTTGATCGCAGCCAAGGATAGCAGGAAAGGGTCTTGTGTGAGGACATTTTCAGTTCACCAGGAAAAGGTCAGTCTCATTTGTTTGGACATGAAAGTATGGGTTTTTCGTATTAAATTCCACATAAAAAAATTGAATAACATAATCAATAATATCAGAAAAGCTTCATCAAACTTAAATAGAGTTGTTCCTAATAACTCCTAATAGTTAAATGTTAATAAAAACTTTCAATTGAAAACCAAAAGGAAATAAGATTCCCATTTGTAAATGTTATGTTTAAGAATAATAAGAAATAGCAAATATTAAGCATTGATTGCCTTATAAATAAAATAAAAAATATTTTGATTATAATTGTAACCCATATGTGTATTTTTTTTACTCTTTTCTTTTCTATCCCGATTAGGAACCATTAAGAAATATTTAGAAGCCACGGAAGTAAGTAATTAATTTATAATTCGCCCTGAGATTGAAAACATATTGATATGTGATCTGGTTAATTAATTAGATTAGTATTAATACATTGATTAAATTAAGTAACATATAAGAATATTATCTCATATCAATAATCAAGATCACATCAATATGTATACCCTTCCCTTATATCGTTGCTTTCAAGATTTTTCTCCATGTTCTGTGTATTACTCTTTTTTCTTTTCTCTGTTCGGCATATTTTATTGGCCCTCCATCTTGCATCTTCGTAGTTTGCCCTTCTTTCTCTGATTATTCTTTCCGCATATTTATTGTATTCTTGGTATTGTTTCTGTATGACCTCTTTCCACTCATCAACCATTCGTGTTGTGTTTTTTTTTATTTTTCCTGCTTACGACCTTTCTTGCTGCGTCAATTAGGTACTTCTGTTTTGATTTCTTTCGAGTGTTCTTCGGTGTCTAGACTGCCTATATTAATTGTCAGTGTTGGTATGATTTGTTTGCCATAGTTTTGTTTAATACCTCGTTGTCTACATTTTTGTATATTGTGTAGTTGTTCTGTTGTTTTCCTATCTGTCCCTCCTGTTTCTCTGAGTTCTGCATCTACATTTTATCTATACCTACTACTCAAAAATATACTCAATACTTTTCGGCCCATTACACCTTATATACTTGTTGCTGCCCTTGTATATCAAGGGCGGCAACAAACTTGATTTTAGAAATTTAACTGAAAAAGAACTAAGATAAAATAAAGGGAAGAAACTGAAACTATTTTGTTGTGGCAGGTTTAAATTAAATATTATGTGTGTTTTGTGTTTTATTGGCACTGGTTTTCACAATCAACTGGCCAGGCAATTTTATAATTGTTTTTAGACTATAACTTATCACTAACTCAAGGGAGTAATGTGTAGTGTGTGTGTTGAGTAAGCGTCTTGTTACTTTGCAAAGTCGACGTCATTTTCTTTGCGAAGAGACGCTAATTGTATCCGAACGTCTGCGGTCCCTCCGGTGAATACCGATCCCACAACAAATTAAATATTGTTTTATATGGGATAAAAACCGTGACTTTGGGATATTATAGCCTTAGCACGGTAAAAGCGCACTGCTTTACCAGGCAGTTTTTCCAAACAAGTTGCCAGCAATATTCAAACAAAATGGGTTGTTCAGAAAAAAGCTCAGAAGAGAGTTACTTCTCTGAGCTTCCAAATATAACGAAAACGACCATAGAATCGACTCCAGTCATACTTTAAATATTGAATTATAAGGTGCTCTGAGAGAAACATACATATTGATTAAGTTATCAAGAAATGCCTGTCTGGAATTTAACATGGGTATTAACCTGCTTAACCGGATGAAGAAAGACCCAAAACTGGCTATATGGAATACAACAAATTCACATATAGAGATCTACCGGCTAAAACCGAAGATAAAAAATGACCACGGTCAAATTGATCATTAACAGTTACCGCCAATTATGAATATTTACAGGTTAAAATCCTAAAATATATCTATTAATTTTTTTAACGATTTAAGCATTAGAGTCCGAAATTCAAAGCAAACATAAAATGTCAATCTCATTAAAATTAACTGTAGTTTAATCATATTTAACACAATATTTGAGGGATAAAATAATTACAATATCCTAAATCGAAATTACTAAAAACCACATCAAATTATTACACATTTATACAAATATACAGCTGTTTTATTTAATGTAGATAAATCGAAACCTTTTGTATGTTACTCAACTAATAATCCTGCGTGGCTAATATGGATTATGGGTCTCTAACGCCTGGTTGCACCAACAGATCTTAAGCTCCAGCTTAGCTAAGCTTTACTTATACATAGGGCCTTACTGAGTATCACTTACGTTGCACCGTAATTTTAGATTCTTACCTTATTATCAATTATATCTATTATTATATTATCGTATTCTTATTGTAATATATTATAATTATATTATATTAATTCTTATGATATTCTCGACTTAAGCTTAAGATCTGTTGGTGCAACCGGGCAAAAATAAAATAAAAAAATATATATTACAACATAAATTACTAAATATACCTGATCAGTGAAGTAAGTTGATCTGATTTATTTAATATTACTTGCCGTACATATTAAAAATTGACAATTATTATAAGAAAAATAAAAATATTATATTTTTTGTTTTTATTCTTATTTTGTATTTAAAACAGAAAACCGCATCCTCCTAAAAGATATCAGCGACGCCGACTGTTTTTTTTATTTATTTCGTGTGTTATACATTATACAGTATTATACACAGGAGCCTTATTTTTCTACATGCGCATGAGGTTCAAATGCTAAAGGACTTACTAAATAGCAACCAAACCTGATACAAAACTAACACTGAATTCTTCACATAAATTTTACTGTGTATAATATGCAAAGACATCCGTACGAGGAAGAAAAGGTATGGGAGGCAGGGATTAGAAGAGACGATATCCATGATCTCCCTGCAAAGATGTAAAACACGAAGCTTCCTGAGGACATATTTTTTAATCTTGCAGGGTGTTTTTATGTATTGGTCAAAGAAATAGAACAGAGTTATGTAAGTTCTGTTTATATTTAAAGTAGTGGTTTAGCATAATGGAAACGTAAGTAAAAGCCATGATAGTTGCATTATCAACTATTTTCTCGGGGATTCGGGTAACGACTAGGGAGCATTCTCCTACATGTCCTCCCTACTCCTCACTACATCAGTAGTCCCTTTGTTTTGCATACTCGTTATATCGCACAGTTTACCCACGGGTCCCTACTCTAAAGTTGTTTTGTAGAAGCTGATTCTGAGTTCTGATGCAAACCTCATTCACTGCTCGTTCTTGTAGGTCTGGATCCCGCGTATGAAAAAAAAGTTGATTAATAGCAAGCTGAAAATTTGTTAATAGCTTAAGGTTGTCTTTGTCTAGTCGGATAAACTTTGATATATGGGAACACTGTAACAGGGGCAGTATTAGTTGTGAAATAGGTTAAAAATTTGGAACGGTGAGACCACGAAAACGGCACATTTATTTTGTCCGACAGAACAGACTTAAACACTCCGAACAGAGATTAAACTTTCATGCAAAAATCAGACTGCTATTTATCACCTGTCATAATTTCCGTCATTTGACACATTCTACATGTTCCACTCATTAAAACGCCCATTTGGTGGTAAATAGCAGTCTGATTTTTGCATGAGAGTTTAATCTCTGTTCGGAGAGTTTAAGTCTGTTCTGTCGGACAAAATACATGTGCCGTTTTCGTGGTCTGACCGTTTCAAATTTATAACCTGTTTCACAATTAAAACTTCCCCTGTTCCAGTGTTCCCATATATCAAAGTTTGTCCGACTAGACACCCTTAAGCTATTAACAAATTTTCAGCTTGCTATTAATCAACTTTTTTTCATACGCGATATCCAGACCTATCGTTTTCTGATAATAAGGTCTTCTTGAACCTGATCCAGTTTAGTATTAGGGTGGTGTTTATGTGCCAACGCCATTTTAAATAATTTTGTGACATTGCGATATCACCTAGTCTGCTCATTAGAATTACTTATGAAATGAGTAATGGTATTTTCTGAGGGTTTCTTTTTTCCCTTGAGTTTTACCACTATACTGAGCTCCAGGAGACGATTTTTGATAAGCGGTTTAGAGTAGCGGGTTTTGATGAGAAACTTTTTCAAACACATTTTTGTAGGATTTTTGAAGAGCTATAAGACTATGTAAATTAAATTCCGTAAGATCCCTTAGTTTTTAATTAGGGTGGGTTTAAATGGTTAGAATAAGGTGTTTGCTCTTAAATAGAGGTTTTAAGCAGATTTATCTCGCTAACTGTTCAATGTTATGAAAATCCATGCACAAGGAAAATTTAGTTATTAAAAAGCTACAATTTAGTAGCCTGTCATTTTTTTCGTATCTCCAGTATTTTCGTAGATATTTTGAAGAAAATTTTTTCTAAAATTAGGCCTTTTGTTTATGTCAAACTTCTTGGGTGTATTGATAATGCAAATATAAAAGGAACTACAGAAAGATGAACACCAATTTTTAATTGGGAGGGTAGTTAGGGGGTTGTTTTCACTGATTTTTTCGCAGAGAAAAGCAGGTACCGATCTTTTTCAAGTGAACCGAAGTCGCTCAATTTTTATACTAAAAACTTTGTATTATTTTCTTTAGAAAGGTCTTATTGTATACTTAAAAAAAGATTAGAAGTAAGTTTTCCTCGAAAAATGCAAAGTTTTCCTGTTATTTGGCTTTAAATATTTCAAATTATGAATTTATCGGAAAAATCTAACCATTAATATGCCGTATCTCGGTTTGTGTTGGTCGCAACAATATTACAGAAGAAGAATTTGGTTTACGTTACTAAGAGGTACAATTTTGATATTTACAGTTTTTTTGATTAAATGCATATTTTTCAAGTTATTCTTATAACTGTTACTTTCAACCGCGAATAACTCGAAAAATATTAGTTTTACGAAGAAAATGTAAAAAATATTTTTTTCTTAGAATTAATTTTTACATCTTTGCATGGTTAAAATGTAATAAAAAGATCCCACCCCCGAGATGGGGTGGCAACCACCCCCAAGGTTTTAGCGTATAGCGGCTTGATATAGAAAATGTTCCTTGGACTATTCCCTACTTTGTGAAAAAATTTCAAGTAAATCCGTGCTGAACGAAAAAATTGCGAGCCAAAATGCTTCATTTGCTGGCTTATAATATCAATTATACAGATTTTCATTACGATACAGATTTTTAACCAATAGCATGGCGATATTGCATTCGCGATGAAGGTGTCACAGGGGCAGTGACCAGTGGCGAGTCAAATACATACGCTTTGACAGTTCTCAATATGTAAACAAACTAACAAACTACTTGATTTGTTTGCGTTACAAAATTATTAAATTTGAATATATTTTTGTTGTGTGAATGATCATAGAAAACATGGTGTATACAACTTGCATTTAATTATCATTCTGAAGCTCGTATTGAGTATCCCTCATACTCACTTCATAATGACCATCATTAAATATTCGTTGCATAGTATACTCTTATTACAATTATACAATAAAGTAAAAATTAGCATTATCCCATTAGCTTGTTTAATTATTATGTAATTTATCGTATTATGATTAACACAATATTTATTTTCTTTGCAGGTTACAGGAATCGTAGGAAGAGCAGATGTGCTAGCATGTGTTTTCTTCCTTCTCTCGTTCCTTGCCTATCACGGGTGAGTCTTGATTCATTTCATTTCAATAATGCTTTTTAAATTCATTCATTTTTTTCGAATCCTGAGAAAAAAGTATATTTAAAAAATTTAAACGCAGAATGAAAGATTACATTATTACCAAAGGCCGAAAGCCCCTGAAATCTTCTATAATTTAATAGGTTACAGGGGTGAAAAAAATAGAGGAAATATTATAGTGTGATTTTTAATTTCAAGTTCTTCATTCAAAAGACACCTTTTTATTCTAAGGGACTTTCGGCCCTCGGTAATAATGTAGTCTGTCATTCAGCGTTTACATTTTTCTAAAATATTTATTTTTCTCTGGATTCAAAAAAACTTAACGCATTTAAAATATATGGGTCCGTAATTTTACTCCTGCGCTCTTATCCAAAAGCTATTTGCGTTGTATTATTATTGTGTTATTAAACGCTTTTATTTAGTTGAATAGTTTGCGTCAAATCTTTAGACGTTAATATGAGTGCCTTTTATCCAATGAAAATGAATGAAAATTTGCAGACATATGCATTCGCGGGAACAATACACGAATAATCAATAAAAAAAATTTTATGTTTATTAGTTGTTGAAATAAAAAAAGATTTTAATGGAAAATGCTTAAATTCTCTTGTTTTTTACAATGTAAAAACTTGAAACTTTTACGTGTTGTAGCTAATGATATGAACTATACATAATTTCACTTTTTACGTTAATTTTTTACGTTATGCTTCATAAATAAACAATAAAGTTTCAAATTTTTGCCGATTCCGACTACTTTTCATGTTAGTATATCATGTGTTTTATAAATATTTTAAGAAACATGACGATATATTTTAATGTTTGAAAAGTGTAAGACTAAAAAGTACAAAATAAAAAAATATAAAATTTTTTTTTAAGAAACGCTTTTCTTTAGTTAAGAGTGATTAAAATTAAAAATATTATAAAAAAATACACTAAAAACAAAAAATAAAAAAAAATTAAAAAATCTAACACATTTGTTAAACAAAAGCGTGGGGCGAAAACCGTTTATTCGATGCAGATGCGCCACGTTTTTCTTTGACGAATGTGTTAGATTTTTTATTTTTTTTTTATTTTTTGTTTTTAGTTGATTTCTTATAATATTTTTAATTTTAATCACTCTTAACTAAAGAAAAGCGTTTCTTAAATTTTTTTTATGTTTTTTTATTTGATTTAGTATATTTTCGGCTTAAAAGGAACCATACAACCTCTTTTAAAACCTCAATATTCTTAACAAATTACGCATATGATAAGATGTACAGATTGACAGAAACAAAACTGTTTAACTTTCCCACAAAATGACATATGATCACTGCCAAATACTTAATAAATTATATCAGTTCGTGTTAACAACAATTTCTATGAAAAATAAATATCCTCTTTTTCAAAAACCAAAATAATAGATTTAACAATTTGTACAGAAAATCGTTTGAAAACATGTAGCGTGAATAATAAGTCATTATTTAACTCTTCTCAACATAACGTTTTATTCTCAACATAACTTCTTACAACGTGCAAGAGTGATCAAATATTATCGTTAAAAATTTACACTTTATCTCGTAATTCTAATCCCTAAGAATTACTAACTGTCACTCTATAACTGAATCCAAAATATCAGAAGATATTATAACCTTATGGACTATACCAGGGGTCACCAATTATATTTCCTGAGGGTCCGTTTCGAAAACCTATGACACTTCCGGGGTCCGGAGTTTTTTTTCTGATTCTGGCCTTGGTTTAGAACTAGAACATTTAGCCACGTAATTGTATAACTTATCACTAACTCAGGTGTAATGTGTAGTGTGTGTGTTGAGTAAGTGTCTTGTTACTTTGCAAAGTCGACGTCATTGTCTTTGCAAAGAGACGCTAATTGTAACCGAACGTCTGCGGTCCCTCCGGTGAGTACAGATCCCACAAGGACAGAAACTATTTTCATTTATTAATTTATAATAAATGAAAAAATTCCTGACCCTGGTGAGATTCGAACTCACTACCATTCGGAACTTTCGATCCAAAGGTTAGGCGCTCTTACCACTGAGCCACAGAGGGAGTTAGGGTCCGGAGTTAACACTACCTGTCTAGTTGTTCCAATTCGGTAAACAAATCAGAAGGTTGCAGTGCGAAATTTTTATTCAGAAATTGTTTTTAATAGTTTTTTAATAAATTCAAAACACCACCATTTTTGCTCCATTTTTGGGTCATCTTAAACAAAAGAGATTTTCTGTCATTTTTCTCAAAACTTGATAGATTTCAAGTTTTAAGCAATTTATAAACTGAAAAATGCGAAAATAAGCATTTTCGAAGCTTGAAAATTCATGTGTACATTATTATTGTTGCGGCCGTCAAGTGCCTAAATTGAAGTTTATACATTTAATTTCATGATTCTGATGAGTTATCTGTGTTTATTTCAATTTCGACCATTTGTTTTTATTGGCGTATTAAATAACCACATTGGCAATAATTATTAATTGAATAAATAAATATATCATTAAGAAAAAAATATGTTAATAATAAATTATAAAGTTTTAATAAATGTGAAGTATTTGTTGGGCATTTTTTGCATAAGTACGTATAATATGTATAATAAGTGCGACAGACACGCAACATAAATTGCGATGTGCGGCGACTTAAACGTCGAGTGGACTCGCATAATTAGCAATTAAAAAATAACGGTCTATATTGAAGTAAGTCCCGATTACTCGTTAGAATCTTAAAACTGAATTTATAATCTTCAATTTAGCCACTTGGCAACCTGAAAACTAATAATTTACATATGAGTTCTCAAACTTCGAAAATGCGTAGGTATTTTCACATTTTCAGATTTTCAATCGCTTATAACTCGAAAACCATCAATTTTTGAAAAAAATGACACGAGTTTTTTTTTAAGTACAATTTTGGAAGCTAAAAGGAAATTTTGAATTTGTTTAACCTTTTCGCTGCGGAGCGGCTGAGAGGATTTGCATCCCGTCGCTGCGGCGCTAATAGACGTCTCCCGCAGTGAAGCAAATATTTTTGGCTTTTAGGTTACAGTTGATTTAATTGTCGAAATTCTATCATTTGTTTTACTTTATTATTTTATTTCAACTATTTATTGCCAATTCTAGAACTACTATAATATATTATATTATTATTATGAATCAATGAACCCTAAGCTAAGAACAATAAATGAACCCTATCATTTGTTTTTTTACGGTTCTTCTATGTAATAGTTATTACCAGTATTTTTGATTTCAAACAAAACGTAATAATTAGCGATAATATTCACTTTACGGTACCAACGCATTCGCAATACTAAACACCTTCTCAGTTACCCCTCCTACTCATCCCGTTCGAGGCACTTTAGGCGGGCGGTTCACGCACATTCATTCAGAAAACATCTGATGACATTATATTATATATTTTGTTTACGTTATATTTTGTTTATACGCCAACGGTGGAAGAAGTTGTACGATTAGCAGGAATTTTCATTCCATCACGAATGTAAGCGTGATAGCGAAATCCTGCACTTCTAAGCCTTAGGCAAGAAGGAGAGGCAAAGGCCGATCGACTAGATGTGGTGAAACTTAGGGAATTTTATTTTATTAGATTCTCTGAGACGCCACAGCTAGAGATCGGTTAGCAGAAAAAGTAAAGCGGGCTCGACGAGAGCCCGCTACGGGATTTTTACTGTGCCTCCGTAAGGGTAGACACTGCAAGGTGTAGTTCTATGGAACCTGCATCGGGCAGCCCCGGCCCCTAGGTCAGTAAAACGAGAACATCAAGAGGATCCCGTACCTAGTTCTGCCTGGGTACGTGACAACCGCGATAGGGGTAGGGAAACCAACCCTGAAGCCGAGCTGGCGTCGGGCCAGTCGGCGGAAAAAAAGGTTCGCCAAAATTAGGGATTCTCCCTCCCAGACGATTGGTCGAGCTAGGTCTCGATCACCACCCTCTATGGCCACTCCGCCAAAATATGAGGATCCACGTAAAGTGGATCGTACCCTTTTACAGGAACAGAAAAGAGAGGAGAGCGAAGAAAGCGACGAGGAAAGCAAAGAAAGCGACGAGGAAAGCGAAGAAAGCGACGAGGAAAGCGAAGAGGAAACTGTGAAGACATGACCCGACGAGGAAAAGAAGACATGGACATTTACAGAGTTACTAAATCGGATGGAGGAAAAGTGAAAAAAAAGGGAAGAAGATCTTGTCCTACAAGTGGCAAAAAGGACGAAGAGATAGCTCGACAAACAGAAATGATGGCGAAGATGACTAACCAGATGAATGAAATGATCAACGAGCTGAGAGAAGTTCGGAAATCCCTGGTGGCAGGGGAACAGAGAAGGCACAGCCAAGAATCCGAAAAAAATCCAACGGCCAAAAAGCCACCTCAGGATAATGAACCAAAGACAAAAAAGAAGAAAGAAGACTTCCCACCACTGGCAACCAACACCAGCCAGCCCAGAGATAGACCAAGAAGCCAGCCCTCCAGAGCAGAACACAGACGGTGAGACGCCTACCTTGCGGCGACCTGGCGATTCAGAGACAGAGGACATGGAAACAAACGAAGAAACCACGGTGTTGCCCGAACAACAGGCAACACCTCACAGAAAGCCGCCTGTAATTAAATTACAGAGCGTGAATGAGACAGGGGCTATCCTCACCATAGCCCAAAGGCTAAAAGTCTACACGACAAACAAAATCTCCAGGAGCGGCAAAGAAACACTCATCCAGGCGAAAAGCCTGGAAGATTACAAGAAAATGGTGAGGATAATAGAAGAATACGCAGAGGCACACAAGGACAGAAGGCTACAATGGGTAGCCTTCCCAGTAGAAGAGGATAAAAAACCCAAAGTGGTTTTAAAAGGATTGCCCTCAAATACCACCGAGGAGGAAATCCAAGAAGAGATGGAAGCACGACACCAAATAGTCTGCCAAGCAGCCAAGAATATGACCACAAGAGTCGGCCCCAAAAGACAACTACCGATGTTCGTACTGACTCTGAATCGTGAGGACGTAGGAAAGGCTAAGCTGATCAACAATCTGTGCCACATGGAGGTAGAGGTAGAAGACCTAAGAAAAGCGACAGAGCCAACGCAGTGCTTCAACTGCCAAGGCTTCGACCATGCACAGAACGCGTGCCACAAACATCTCAAATGTGTGAAATGCGGAGAAGACCACCACACGAACAGACGACAACAGGAAACGGAGTCTCCTATGCCAAAGCCACACAGGGCAAAAACCAACAGCCACCACAGCGATCCTCCCAGACGAAGAATACCTGGTCAGACTAGTCACCAACATAGTGACCAGGGTAGCCCAGGAAGTCATCCAAGATACCAGACAGACGATCAGGTAAAACCACCATACAATTAAAAAAATCATAAAAAAAAGGCGTAAGCCAACAAAAAAATCACACAAAATAAAAAAATCAACATAAAATTAGAGCGCCAAGCTATTGGACGGAGCCCATTGGGGCTCGGTACAATGGCCCGGTACAATTTTACCCTCAATCGATTCGCCGCTAAAGAAGAATATCTTCAAAAAAGTTTTAGAAAAATATAACCTTGTTTGATTTTTTCCGAAACATTGTATCTTTTCGTTCTAATTGCACTCCCCTAAACGCTGTATCCTGATTTAATGACGGTCCGCACAAAAGTAGCTCACGCTGCGGATGCGGACCGCGGTCCGCTAATTGGTGACCCCTGCTATAGACTATCATACGATTTAACACTAGCATCTGCACCAGGTTGGGTTAAAAAGAGCTTTAATTTTTTAATTTTGCTACAGTCAAATGCCTTGATCTTAACTTCAAAACTACAATACGTGATAACGCCTAAATACTGAGACACCTTTTGATATCTCTCTTTATATCCTATGTGAGCTTGAACATTTTTAATATTTTTGTACCTTAATACACTTTCGATAATAAAGAGCTTTTTTTCTATACCTACTCGTATATATCTGCTCTGAAAACATTAAAGCATATATTTAGTCAATTTTTTTGTAAAAGGGGTCTGAGAAAGCCAACATTTTAATACTGAATTTTCTTGAATTTATTTTCATAGAATAATGTAGAGAGACGTATTTGAAATATTTTAATATTTCACATTAATTCAGAGCATTAAAAAAATAAATCGATTTTAAACTCGGCATTCGTCGCTAGGTAGATTATTACCCGAGTGGTCGCTCGTGGGATTTTCTCTCACATATCCAAATTTTGATTATTTTACAAAATAAAACTTTTAAAACAGCTTTTAAACTTTTTTATTAACTAATAATAAGAATATAATAATATAACATAATATATATAATAATATGATACCATACAAAAAAATAATCGGAATTAAACCAATATTAATCAATCTCCGTGTCTTCACAATTTACAGCACAGCACACAAATATAACAAGAATCCTCTGGACAAATTGCTTGATCACAATAATTACAATTTTTTACATTATTACAGGTTTTAAGTGAGAAAATAAAACTAATATTTATACACAGTTGGTGGCGCCGTTGGTCGCTCGATGAGAGAATCTCTCACATGAAGCGCATTGACTCAGCAATCTAGTAATACTACGTCAACTGAGTCACTATCTGAGCGGACGACTCTATCAGATTGTCGAGAAAGGATAGATAGGAGACTAGGAGGAACCTCAGCGCGTAGAATTTCCCAGAAAAAAAGTTGTTCGCAATTTTCTGAAACCGTGAGAGAAAATCTCATATAGCGTCAGAAAAAGTCTAAAATATTAAAAGAGGTGGAAATTCGTACTTATATTTACACTGGCTAAAGTGAATCCAAAAGCACATGAAATTTTTGGGGCCATCTGACCCTAGGAGTACTTGGTGTTCAGGGTAACAGCTACGGCACGTCATCTGGAGTGTTGGGAGTTATCGGCACTAAATTAATGTAAACATATTGCTCCTTAAAACCCTCGAGTACTTACTCGGCTTGCATCAATTTAGTTTTGGACAGCCTCAAAATTCCAGAAGATGAAGTGAACAGGAGTCACTCTGGGAACTGAGTCCTCGAGCGTCGGTTCTAATGTCATGTTCGTATTTGAGGCTCTCAGAGTAACAGCGGCCTAACCCACCAATTGAGCATTTTTATATAATTATATCAATAAAAGCAGCAACAATAAATCTTCCTATTAACAAGGGTCTACAGAACCTACCTCTATAATTGTCTAAATGGCGCTACAGAATTTGTAGCACCATCCCATAAGCAAATTCAAAGATTGCATTTATCTCAAAACTTCGTTTTTGGGGTTAGGTCACTGTTGCTCAGAGCGCCTTATTTATCAACCCCAGAAACCACCCAATCAATTTATATTAATTTAGTCATATTTCTGTCACCAGGGGGGTGAGGTACAGCGGACTCCTTTATTCAGATAGACTTAGCCAAGTCTTTTTTATGTATTTTGACCCGTATAACATGAATTGTTTGGGTAACAGTTGATCCGGATATCGATAAGTTTGTTATAAACAAAGAACTTGAGGAATTATATAACAAAGATTTTTCGCAAAACAAAATATTTTTTTGTATTTTCTGGTTCATTCTACGCAAAAAATCTTCTTACAAGTTTTTTCGTAGGATACATAGTGTTCGAGATAAACGCGGATGATCCTTCAAAAAACTGAAAAATTGCAATTTTTGAACCCGAATAAATTTTGATTAAAAAATAAAATAGCAATTCTACTTACCGCATAAGTGAAATAATATCGGCTTTGGTCACTTGCATTCCTAAAGATTAATTTTTTATGGTCAAACAAAGCTATAAAGAAATAGTGTTTTAATGCATGCTAAGTACAAATTGCCTGTTTGTAAGCGCGCCTACTCGTTCGATTTTATATGGGAGATGCATTGAAAATATCACTCAAGCACTATATGTTTATAGCTTGGTTGAACAATAAAAAAATTAATTTTTAGGAATGCAAATAATCAAAGCCGGTATAATTTGACTTGAACTTTCAAATGCGGTAAGCAGTATTGCTATTTTATTTTTTAAACAAAAGTTATTCGGGTTCAAATATTGCAATTTTTTGAAGTTCAACCGCGCTTATCTCGAAAATTATGCATCCTACGAAAAAAGTTGTAACAAGGTTTTTTGCTTAGAATGACCCAAAGACTACAAAAAAATGTATTGGTTTGCGAAAAAAGCTGTTATATAATTCCTCAAGTTCTTTGATAATAACAATCTTATCGACATCCGGATCAACTGTTACCCAAAAAATTCGTGTTTTTCGGGTCAAAATACGTAAAAAAAAACTAAGTCTATCTGAATAAAGGAGACCGTTATACCCCTCCTGGCGACAGAACAATCACTTAATATACTGTTTTAATATGTTTTCATAAAACTCAAAATTACCCCAAAAATTACATGCAATTTTGAATTCATTTTATAAAAATGTAGATGTATTTATGCATTTTCAACAATTTTTCTGAATGACGTTATACATAACACAATGCAAAAAGTTGTATAGACATACAACCCCAAAGAAAAAAAAGTTGTGAGTTTATAGGTGCTGTATTTGAAAATCGATTTATTTTAGTGATTTTTGTTCTGAATGCCCTGGTCTAGATGTATGTTATATTGCATTTGAGCACCTTGGCTGCATTTAATAGTTATTTATTTAGTCTGGGCTGATTATCGGAGAATGGGCCATTTTTGGGAGAAGTTATTTACCAGCAATTTTATTGCTGGAATCGAATTATAAGATCCTATATATTGATAATATAGGTATGTAAAGTCCTCAGATAGTGTGCTACTTTTTTTATAAACAAAATGGCGCCCGAAAATCGTGTTTTTTTCAATTATTGCTCTAGAACTCCGAAGATTTTAACTTTACAACAAAAACACTCAAATAAAAATTCACCGTGATTAAATTCTGCATAGAGGCATGTTTTTCCCGATCTGCTCCGACGAAAATTTTCCTCGGAAAATGCGGGGTTTCCCAACAAAATCTTTAATTTTCAAATAAAGTTTTAGATAAGTAATTATTTACCAATAATTAAATAATTTGGTGACTTAAAAGCCTTCTTTGTTTAGATTATAGTTCCAGAAGCTGGTGAAAATTAAACGAATATTTTAGCAACAATTCAATTGTTAATTAATAATTCACGGTGGCAATAATAACCAAAATAATTATGATGCACTGATCACACTTTGAAATCTTATAAAGATGAGAAGCCTATTTAACATTTTGTCGACAAAATATAAATTTTTTGTTTTTTTGCATAATCTTTAAATGTTTAAAAAAAATAGTTATAAACAAATTAACGTTTCTCAGAAAGTTTTTATTATATTATAATTTTAAAAGATAGCTAAAATGCGCATTTTAAATATCTTGAAAATGAATGCTTTAAAACTGTTTTGCAACCATTTGCAAAAAAGTTATGAAACAGCAAAGTAAACATACTTACTATTACTACGGTGTTAATAATTTTTTTTGATTCTTTCAAAGCGTAGAAGTGAGTTTAAAGTACAAGCTAATTATTTATAAAACAATATCGATTATCAGCTTAATGGTTATATTTTAATTAAAGATTATAAATACATTTTTTTGTAATTTACACGCGCAAAAGTAGAAAAATACAGTACCGTAGCTACCCGCCCACATACACAACTCGCGCGAGTTTAAGCGTGTCAGTCGTTTCGAGTGAACATTTTATCTCCGGCTCTGTATCAAGCCTACTTTCGCGCTAAAAATTACAAAAAAAGTATTTTTAATCTTTGATTAAAATACAACCATTGCACTAATTTTTGACATTTTTTGTGAGTAATTAGATTGTACCATAGACTCACTTTTAAGCTTTGAAACAATTAAAACAAATTATAAAAAATGGAGATATCGTATGTTAATTTTGCTGTTTCCTAACTTTTTTGCAAATGGTTGGAAAATTTTTTTAAAGCATTCATTTTTAAGACCTATGAAATACGCATTTTAAGCATTTTTCAAAATTAGAATATAATAAACAATTTCTAAGAAATGTTAATTTGTTTATAACAATTTTTTTTAAACGTTTAAAGATTGTGCAAAAAAATGAAAAATTTATATTTTGTCGACAAAATATTAAATAGGCATCACAGTTTTATAATCTTTCTAAGTTTGATCAATGTCCCATGATTATTTTGGTTGTTATTGCGACTGTAAATTGTAAATTAACAATTGAATTGTTGCTAAAATATTCGTTTCATTTTAACCGGCTTCTGAATTTTTAATCTATACCAAGAAAGCTTTTATTTCACTAAGGTATATAATTATTGATAAATAATTACTGGCCCAAAAAATTTATTTGAAAATTCGAGATTTTGTTGGGAAAACCCACATTTTCCGAGGAAAATTTTCGTTGGAGCAAATCGAAAAAAACCTGCCTCTATGTAGAATTAAATTGGGGTGAATTTTTATTTGAGTATCTTTGGTGTAAAGTTAAAATCTTCGGAGTTATAGAGCAATAATTGAAAAAAATACGATTTGTCGGCGCCATTTTTTTTATAAAAAAGTAGCACACTATCTGCGCACTTTGCATACCTATATTGTTAATATATAGAATCTTATAATTCGATTAAAGCAATAAAATTGCTGGTAAATAACCTTTCTTTGTACTTTACTAATTAGACTAACGTATTATAACTATTTTTTTTTCAAAATTTAAAGATTATGCAAAAAAAAGAAAAATTTATATTTTGTCGATAGAATGTTAAACAAGCATCTCATCTTTATAATCTTTATAAGTTTGGTCAATATATCATGATTATTTTGGTTATTATTGCGATCTTAAATTGTTAATTAACAATTGAATTGTTGCTAAAATATTCGTTTAATTTTCACCGGCTTCTGGAATTACAATCTATACCAAGAAATCTTTGATGCCACTAAGTTATTTAATTATTTATTAATAATTACTTACCTAAAAGTTTATTTGAAAATTATAGTGTTTGTTAGGAAAACCCGCATTTTCCGAGGAAAATTTTCGTCGGAGCAAATCGTGAAAAACATATCTCTATGCAGAATTTAATTGCGGTGAATTTTTGTTTAGGTGTTTTTGCTGTAAAGTTGAAATCTTCGGAGTTATAGAGCAATAAATGAAAAAAATACGATTTGTCGGCGCCATTTTGTTTATAAAAAAAGTAGCACACTATCTGCGGACTTTGCATATCTATATTATTAATATATAGGATCTTATAATTCGATTCCAACAATAAAATTGCTGGTAAATAACTTTTCCATGAATTTTGCTAATTAGCCCAGAGTAATTATATAAGTGTTAAAAGTACAATTTTAAGGCACGTATGTAAAGGATTCGCTTCGCTCATTGTTCAATTCACATGAATGCCTTAAAAATGTACTTTTAACACGTATATCGTACAATATTTTTTCTACGAACGTGTTAAAAATGCAATAATACAGTTTAAATTAAATTTTAAAAAACCTTTAAAAAACCCTAAATATATTGAAAGGAGATAGTTTTAAATTGCATCGTATATTACGGACTTTAGCAACCAATATTATAACCTTAGTTACCATAAATCCGATTGGAATTAATTCGTTTGGAAAAATTCCTGCTGCTATAGCAAGATTTCTGGAACTTCCAAAACCGATCCCCTTTATACGGGGCATTGTTTTCGTCGTTCTTCAGCGACCTTACTTGCCGATACTGGCGCAAATTTGACGACAATTAGGGCTTGTCCATATGAGGGCAGTTTGCCAACGTTGACTGCGCGGTTTACCTGTTTTCTCCTTGTTTTTCTTGGTAACTTCAAAGGCGGCATTAGGGTGAGATCAAGCTAAACAGGTAAACCGCGCAGTCGACGTTGGCAAACGGCTCACATATGGACATTTATTTTATTTATTATTTATTTATTTATTTATTATTTATACATATGACCTGGCCTCTAGTAACTAATCCAGGTCGTTCTTTCCTGATGGGATTACAGATATTTTTTTTATATTTTTACATTTTTTACTCAACTATTAAATCTATTTTTACAATTAACAATTTGCCATAATCTATTAATTACGTTTAACAAACAAATTTAAATAAATAATTTAAAATATTTTTGGTATTATCAACTCCCTTCTAAGTTATAAAGACAGTCCCTCTATTTTCAGAAGAGAGTTGGTAGTTTTTTTTTAAATTTCATGAATTATGTATTGAATTATTATTTTTATTTATTTATTTTATATTGAATTACTATTATTATAATTGTAAATATCTATTTTTGAATCTATATTTTATTTTATTTATTTTAAATTTATCCTACTCAACTTCATCAGGGTTGGATTATTGGTTGTCTTCTTCTATTATTATAGATTTCTTGTTGTTTTTTTAGATATTATTTGTGTGAGATTGTTTAATATTTCAAAATATTCTTCATTTTGTAATATATCTATTATTTCAGTTCTTTCTAATCTTCTTCTCATTTCTCTATGTTCTTCATTTTCTATAGTATTTTATAGGCTCACATATGGACAATCCCTTAAGCCTCATGTGGGGTGGGATCTTCTACTGTTGCTGAGGGGTACATCGAGGATTCTTTGGAAAATAGGAATTTGATTGGCCGAAAACTGCTGCCGGTGCAGCGAATATCACCAACAATATCCGAAGATATTGTGGCCTTAACTTCGACTGGAAATTAAATTATTTCTACTCATTTCACCTTAACCATGGAACATAGTAAAACTGCAGTGCAAGAAATTCATTTTTCAAATTGCGCAAATTTTACTATTAATATTAATGTTAATAAATGAAAAATATATATTTTGACGTTTGTTTTTAAAATTTGACATTTCACTTTTAACTGCAGTGCCTTAAAAATTTTAAAGCACCTAGTGCTTTAAAGTGACATTTTTAATGCTCCCACGGGGTGCTAAAAATTGTATTTTTAACACGTTTGTAGAAAAAGACATTTATAAACTTACGTTGATTGCTTTATGAGACATATATGTCCCGTAGTGAACCTGTGCCACCGTGCGTTACGACACAGTCGAACGCTGCCAACCGTTAGTGTAATACTAGGTTCATTTTGTCGTGTTCATATTGACAATGATATATCGAACTCATCTTCAACTGTCAACATTGGACCAAGAAACAAATTTGATATAACATCACCAAAACCAACACGGCGAGCATGAGACTTTATGTGGGTCCTTGTATTCTACTCCTTTGCATTCTCCAGGCATACAATACACTATCTGTAAAAAGTTAAAAAGGTATGAATTTCGGTATAAATGCTTTATTTTCTCATTTCTTTGGTTATAATTCAGGATCTACACCATAGTCATTGTGAAGTTACTTTATATAAAAAAACTGTATCTGCTGACAGGCAAGTACAAGATTCTATTAAAGACTTAGCTTGTGGTGTGAAGGCTTCTTCCGGTGCTGTTCTAGGTTATCCACAGTTCTAGATATTCTTCGGGAGGCATCAGGTGGAAGTTTGATGTCTGGCGGTCTTCTCATTGTTTGATTTGCGTGTATAGAATAAATTGCTATGTAGAAATGCTATCAATGAGTGTCCCCGTTTAGGATTTAGTCCTCTTCAGGGTTTGTAGTGAATGTAAAATGTGTCCGCAAAAGCAAACAGTCCGAAAAACACACTGGGGCAAGTGTCGTATCCTGGTGTTTCTGGTTTCCTGGGTTATGCCGGACGGTGGTGTCCAGAAGGCTAAAAAGGCAACAGAGAAGAAAGTTTGATGGAGTTGTTGTTGGTTCCATAGACATTTACGTGTACTGTCCGTGCTTTGCTCTCGACCAGTCTCCCTAGAAACCCTTGTACAACGACAGGCGAACCTGCGTCCCTCGTCGGCGGTCAGGAGGTGGCTTTTGAGCGCAGCGTGGACAGTGAGCGTTCGAGTGGTGAAAATAGTTGCGGCTATTTTCTTGGGACGAACAGGTGTCTGGCGGTTGCCTCCGGAGCTATTTAACTGTTCGTCGAACCCATGGGTGACTGTTTTGAGGAACTGGTACTCTAATATTCACGATGTGGTTACTTTCTGGGGAACATTCTATTCTCTGGGCAAAAACAGACGAGCTAAGGCTAGGACCACGCCCTTCTCCTGGATGCCTAGAAGAGAAATCAATATGTATATAACCCGCAACATAAATTTATGAAGGGCCCTACCACCCAAGTTAACAAAACCTTAATATTCCCCACCAGCAGCACAGAAAATCTTACAGGGACTTCTAAACCAAACACTAGGCCCCAAATGTTTTTATTTAAACACCCCAATTACAAAATACAATTAAATAAATGAATAAAAATAAATTAAAATAAAAATGTGTACCATTTTTATTCGGTTGCGATGCGAAGGCAAACCAATCTTACTCTTTAATTAGAATACGGAGTGCAGTCCAGTTCCTTTAACCGCGATTTTCTGCTCTTATTGGAGCTTCATCAGAAAAAACGTAGGCACTGTTCTCCATAATCCAACTAAATTGCATCGAGAGGTTTTACAACACATCGCAACCAAATGGATGATAATAGGTGGCTAGCGCCATCTGGCAATTGAAAGACGAAGCAAGTTTTCAATCCTAATAGTAAATTAATAATATTGAAAAATATTAAAAATCACTAAAAGATTTTTAAATTGAAAACTTATTGGTACATTTTCATGGTAACACCTCCAAGACTTCTATAATTTGCAAGTCATATGGATGCTGCAGTGAAGACGAGAGGGAAGGAATTCTACACTTTGCAATTCACATCCCCCGTCTGCAGCCGGCAAAATTCCAACTGAAAGATGCACCTGGTTACTCTACGGAGTAATACGAAAATAAAATAAAAATGTGTACCATTTTTATTCGGTTGCGATGCGAAGGCAAACCAATCTTACTCTTTAATTAGAATACGGAGTGCAGTCCAGTTCCTTTAACCGCGATTTTCTGCTCTTATTGGAGCTTCATCAGAAGAAACGTAGGCACTGTTCTCCATAATCCAACTAAATTGCATCGAGAGGTTTTACAACACATCGCAACCAAATGGATGATAATAGGTGGCTAGCGCCATCTGGCAATTGAAAGACGACGCAAGTTTTCAATCCTAATAGTAAATTAATAATATTGAAAAATATTAAAAATCACTAAAAGATTTTTAAATTGAAAACTTATTGGTACATTTTCATGGTAACACCTCCAAGACTTCTATAATTTGCAAGTCATATGGATGCTGCAGTGAAGACGAGAGGGAAGGAATTCTACACTTTGCAATTCACATCCCCCGTCTTTGCTTCGTCTTGCTTCGTCTTTCAATTGCCAGATGGCGCTAGCCACCTATTATCATCCATTTGGTTGCGATGTGTTGTAAAACCTCTCGATGCAATTTAGTTGGATCATGGAGAACAGTGCCTACGTTTCTTCTGATGAAGCTCCAATAAGAGCAGAAAATCGCGGTTAAAGGAACTGGACTGCACTCCGTATTCTAATTAAAGAGTAAGATTGGTTTGCCTTCGCATCGCAACCGAATAAAAATGGTACACATTTTTATTTTATTTTCGTATTACTCCGTAGAGTAACCAGGTGCATCTTTCAGTTGGAATTTTGCCGGCTGCAGACGGGGGATGTGAATTGCAAAGTGTAGAATTCCTTCCCTCTCGTCTTCACTGCAGCATCCATATGACTTGCAAATTATAGAAGTCTTGGTGGTGTTACCATGAAAATGTACCAATAAGTTTTCAATTTAAAAATCTTTTAGTGATTTTTAATATTTTTCAATATTATTAATTTACTATTAGGATTGAAAACTTGCTTCGTCTTTCAATTGCCAGATGGCGCCAGCCACCTATTATCATCCATTTGGTTGCGATGTGTTGTAAAACCTCTCGATGCAATTTAGTTGGATTATGGAGAACAGTGCCTACGTTTCTTCTGATGAAGCTCCAATAAGAGCAGAAAATCGCTGTTAAAGGAACTGGACTGCACTCCGTATTCTAATTAAACAGTAAGATTGGTTTGCCTTCGCATCGCAACCGAATAAAAGTGGTACACATTTTTATTTTATTTTCGTATTGCTCCGTAGAGTAACCAGGTGCATCTTTCAGTTGGAATTTTGCCGGCTGCAGACGGAGGATGTGAATTGCAAAGTGTAGAATTCCTTCCCTCTCGTCTTCACTGCAGCATCCATATGACTTGCAAATTATAGAAGTCTTGGAGGTGTTACCATGAAAATGTACCAATAAGTTTTCAATTTAAAAATCTTTTAGTGATTTTTAATATTTTTCAGTATTATTAATTTACTGTTAGGATTGAAAACTTGCTTCGTCTTTCAATTGCCAGATGGCGCTAGCCACTTATTATCATCCATTTGGTTGCGATGTGTTGTAAAATCTCTCGATGCAATTTAGTTGGATTATGAAGAACAGTGCCTACGTTTCTTCTGATGAAGCTCCAATAAGAGCAGAAAATCGCGGTTAAAGGAACTGGACTGCACTCCGTATTCTAATTAAAGAGTAAGATTAGTTTGCCTTCGCATCGCAACCGAATAAAAATGGTACACATTTTTATTTTATTTTCGTATTACTCCGTAGAGTAACCAGGTGCATCTTTCAGTTGGAATTTTGCCGGCTGCAGACGGGGGATGTGAATTGCAAAGTGTAGAATTCCTTTCCTCTCGTCTTCACTGCAGCATCCATATGACTTGCAAATTATAGAAGTCTTGGAGGTGTTACCATGAAAATGTACCAATAAGTTTTCAATTTAAAAATCTTTTAGTGATTTTTAATATTTTTCAATATTATTAATTTACTATTAGGATTGAAAACTTGCTTCGTCTTTCAATTGCCAGATGGCGCTAGCCACCTATTATCATCCATTTGGTTGCGATGTGTTGTAAAACCTCTCGATGCAATTTAGTTGGATTATGGAGAACAGTGCCTACGTTTCTTCTGATGAAACTCCAATAAGAGCAGAAAATCGCGGTTAAAGGAACTGGACTGCACTCCGTATTCTAATTAAAGAGTAAGATTGGGTTGCCTTCGCATCGCAACCGAATAAAAATGGTACACATTTTTATTTTATTTTCGTATTACTCCGTAGAGTAACCAGGTGCATCTTTCAGTTGGAATTTTGCCGGCTACAGACGGGGGATGTTAATTGCAAAGTGTAGAATTCCTTCCCTCTCGTCTTCACTGCAGCATCCATATGACTTGCAAATTATAGAAGTCTTGGAGGTGTTACCATGAAAATGTACCAATAAGTTTTCAATTTAAAAATCTTTTAGTGATTTTTAATATTTTTCAATATTATTAATTTACTATTAGGATTGAAAACTTGCTTCGTCTTTTAAAAATAAATTAATCCAATGCCACATATTTCTATAAAATTAACGTAATAAATTAAACTTGAAAATAATTATTATCCAACACAACTGCTGATGCTAAAGAATTAGCATTCACGGAAAATAAATAAATAAATACCCCAAAATTATTTTCTTATTGGATGAAACAAATTTACAATACAAATAGGTAAAAATATAAATATATTCTGCAAATTTGAGTTAGTGAATAATTAATAAAATGGTAGGGGAGCCCATGCGGAGATTTTTGCAGTTACTCGAGCGCGTCAGATTATCATATGGGGAAAAACCTGGTACACTGCACATGTACCTCTACCATATATTGGCTCTTAACACAGGGGAGTTTGTTAAGGGGGCTCGAAAAAAAATCTATCCTTAAAAAAACTCGAAATTGTCAGATTAAGATAATGTAAGTTAAGTACATGCAAAGAAGTATATACATATTTCAAAAATCTTACGATTTGAGCCGGGCGTAAGGAAATGGGCGAGTCCCAAAATTTCACAAGAAAAAAGCCAATATATCGCGAAATGAATGACCGATCGAAAAACTAAAAAATATATGCTCAATATTTTTTATAAATTTATCGAATGATATCAAACACGACTTCCCGCGGAGAGGGGTGGGGGGTAAATTTAATATTTTAGATAAGAATCCCGCGATATTTCGCGAAATAAACATCAGATCGAAAAACTGTAAAATACACTTATTCAATATTTTTGAGAAATCTGTCGAATGGCACCAAACACGATCCCTCACGGAGGTGTGGTGGCGGGTTGCTTTAAAATATTAAATAGGAGCCTCCATTTTTATTGCAGATTTGGATTCTTTACGTAAAAATAAGTAACTTTTATTCGAAACACTTTTTCGAATTATGGATATATGGCGTTATAATCGGAAAAAACGATTGTTGGAAATGGAAAATTAAATTAAAAAATGGCAAGCTCCCACTAAAATGGAAAACTTAACTTTTTTTGGTTTTAGGACCTACTCTTCACAACCCAATAGGTCCCCAAAGCGTTCGAGTGACTGGACATTTAGCATACTTTGCTCCCCTACTAAAAGTATGATCTGAAAACTAAACGATAAAACTACAAAAACAACTTACCAATTAGGTCTGTAGTTACTTGATGCTACCTACTTCGCGGATATTATAGAAATGAAGAACCAAAAAGTAACCGGCATGGTATTTATGAAAGCAAAAGAATTTAATTGAAGGTCAGTATTAGCTGATAACGAAAAAGACACTCTTATTGAAACTGGTAAAGTTGACCGTTTTAAAATTACAAAAAATTAATGGCTTGATAAATAATTTTGCTTCGGAATAAAATATTGAGAAAGAACGACTGCTGGAAATAATTAAACTGTTTAAAATAAAAATGACAATAATATTTGCTCAATAAATATTATTCGAGATAGTGGAAATAACTTTTGTAATTTAAATCAGGCATCATAGACCAGGGCGCATCGGTAAAAATATTAGTACATTTGGACGTTGAGAGGTGACTCAAATTTTTTTGCAGAAATTGCTTGAAAATAGATCAAATAATAATATTTGAGTTATCCTCCCTCTCAAAAAGGTGCGGAACATTGTTTAAATAATCAAAATGTCAAAAAATTAAGGAAAAATTCGATTTTTTTCTTGGTTTTTTGGTTATAACTTTAAAAGTATTCATTTCCGAGAAAAGTTGTACTGACATAAAAGTTGCGTAATTAAATTTCCTACAATATAGAATTGGTTAAAAATTTAATAAATAGTCACCCTTGTTGCAAAATAGCAATAATTGTGAAAAAAACATACAAAAACAAGTATTGGCATTTTACGTTTTTCAACCATTTATGCTACACTTAGGACCTTAATATTTCACCCTGAAAAACTCTATGATACAGTAAAATAATTCTGTAAATTTCATTAAGATCGGTTTAATAGATTTTGCAAAATAAATTTTGCAATCCAGCTTTCGTAAAAAAAAATCATTTTTTCAAAATGTTACAGGACTGAAAATAAAGCAGATAGTAAGTTGAAAATTTTTTTGCATATAGAAGTGTACTGTACCTTTCATTTGCAATTTAGCAAAATTAAAATCGGTTAATATCACGGCGTCAGGAATTTTTTTAAATAAACATTAATTATTGGTGCTACGCGCAGAACAGCTGATAGTTTGCTCTGATTGGGCATTCCAATGACCTTTGATAATGATTGATACATTTTAATTTTTATTACATTTCGATATAATTAAATAAATTTGTTTATTGCAAAATAAAAACACATACTCTATCCTTTGAAATGACGCTTTTATTAGCAAAAATTTTCTTTGTTCATATATTTTAACTTAAATAATAAAAGTTTATTATTTTTAAACATATGCAATTGTTTAAACAATATTTCACAAACAATAATAAAATTAGTTTGATTTTTGTGGAATTAAAATATTAAAATACAACAAAATATAGAGTAAGAAAATAATATATTAGATAAAGATTGGAAGAAATTTTGGTGGAAATCAACTTGTGTGAATCGAACACCGCTGTCCTGCGCGTAGCACCAAAAATTATTGTTTATTTCAAAAATTTTGTGACGCCGTGGTAATTAATCGATTGTAATTTTGAAAGTTGCAAATGAAAGGTACAGTACACTTCTATAAGCAAAAAAAAATTTAACTTGCTATCTGCTTTATTTTCAGTCTTGTACCATTTTGAAAAAATGAATTTTTTTTGCGAAAGCTGGATTGCAAAATTTATTTTGCAAAATTTATTGAACCGATCTTAATGAAATTTAGAGTATTGTTTTACTGTATCATAAAGTTTTTCTGAGTGAAATATGAAGGTCCTAAGTGTAGCATAAATGGTTGAAAAACGTAAAATGCAAATACTTGTTTTTGTATGTTTTTTTCGCAATTATTGCTATTTTGCAACTAGGGTGACTATTTTTTAAATTTTTAACCAATTCTGTATTGTAGGAAATTTAATTATGCAACTTTTATGTCAGTACAACTTTTCTCGGAAATGAATACTTTTAAAGTTATAATCAAAAAACGAAGAAAAAAATCGAATTTTTCCTTCAATTTTTGACATTTTGATTATTTAAACATGTTCCGGACCTTTTTGAGAGAGAGGATAACTCAAATATTATTATTTGATTTATTTTCAAGCAATTTCTGCAAAAAAATTTGAGTCACCTCTCAACGTCCATCTCAAAACAGATGCGCCCTGGACTATCACTAATTTCATTATAGAATTGAAAATGTATATAAAGGGTGCACAAAAAGAAAATAAATGGACCGACTAATAAATATTTGGTAAAAATGAATATCAACAGCTATCTGAGAAGACCTCTAAATGCAGAGTGGGTTTTACAAATAAATTCTATAAAGTGCGGGTTTGCACGCTATAATTTTGTCTCGTAACGCAGCTAATCGTAACGCAGCTAATCGTAACGCAGCTAAGGTGTTAACGTATTTCTGGATTACTTAATCATGCTTATTAGTCATACAAATTATTTGGTGAATAACATCAAATCTCGCATCTCAGTTACATTTTAAACAGTCGTTACATTCCACAATTTTTTCATGTTTAAATTCCTAATAAAATTTATGATCCAATCTACATTAAATACTGCAGTGTATCAATTCTGTTTAATTTATTTTACACAGCATTGTTGAGACGCCTCGCGTGAACCTCATAACAGTATTTATCCTCTCCTTTATCTTGTTATTTGTTGTTCACACTTCAGACCATATAGACTAGAGATATGAGCGCTTGTTTTTGTTCGCAGCCCTCGTTTTTAAGGGTTCCAGGGGATATTTTGCTTAGAATGCCACACTTAAAGATAAATAATGGACCAATATCAGACTAACATGGGCATAATCTATAAAGTTATGTTATCTCTAAGTGGTTTCTGCAAAAACAAACATGGCAGTGAGTGCTCTTTAAATCAACTTGTTTAACACGTATATTGATGAATTCTGGTGTATTTAAAAACAAAAATTAGAAAGATAACTTACAATAACGATACGTAATGATAATGATACTTTTTTCTTAAATGTGTTAACACTTAACATGCAGGGATGCATGTTTTATTGATTATTGGAAAGCGTTTGAATAGATTAACCATCAAGAGATGAGAGAAATTCTGGGAAAAACTGAAATTGACGAACAGAGCTTTCGAATTATCTCAAAACTATATTAACCGCAAAAGGCAAGAATTAAAATAGAGCACACAACATCCAAAGTTATACGAATCCGACCAGGGGCGCGGTAGGGTTGCGTCTTATCACCGCTATTATTTAATGTATATTCCGAATTTATATTTAGAGAAGCATTGGACGAGGTCCAAGGTGGAATCAAGATTGAAGGAACCAGCAAAGATAACACCAGGTACGCTGATGATACCGTTCTAATAGCAGGCAACTCACAAGAACTACAAAATGTAATAAATGCGATAGTTGGTCAGAGCGAAATGTTTGATTTACAACTAAACATTTCAAAAACTAAAATTTTATTATTTTTTAAGCTACCTACTAATAAATATATATTTTTATGCCAAGGGGCAAATAATAAAGCAGGTACCTTAAATAAAATAATTGGAAGAATATGTGAATACCCAGTGTAATAAAAAAAACATAATATCATATCAAAAATCGAATAAGCGAGTAAAACACTTATGAAAATGAAAGCGTCTTTTACAAGATGAGACCTTAGTCTGGAGCTTAGAATCCTAATGGCCAGATGTTACGTTTTTGCTATCTTGCTGTATGGCAAAAAAACTGGAACAATAGTCTCTGAAACAGAAAAAATCATGGATGCCTTTGAGATGTTTATATACAGACCGATGCTGAAAATTCCATTGTTACAAAAAATTACTAACAATGAGGTCCTTCCGCGCATGAGTAAACAAAAACAATTACTAAAAACAGTCAAACAAAGAAAAACATAATACTTGGGTGATGTGTTGAAAGGTGAAAGATACGAATTACTTCAAATCATATTGAAAAGTAAAGTACAGTGCAGAATATCGGCAGGAAGACGCCACAACTCGTGGGTGAAAGACCTAAGAAGGTTATCATTTGGTCTATTGTATCATTTTAATGTTAACTAAGTTTCAAAGTCTAATATCAGTTCAGCGAAAATAGCATTTTACTTTTGATTGCGAGATTGTATTATTCAAATCATTAGGGGGTCAATATTAGTATATATTTCTTCTTCTTCGTTTATATAGGAAGTACTGCCTGTTGTTCTTCAACGGTGCCTTTCATTCTGCCCCTAAGTTGTCATTCCATCTTCTCTTTGGGCGTCCTATACTTCTTCTGCCTAACGGTGACTTGTACCTGGCTATTATTACTATCCTTGATTCAGACATCCTGATTATGTGCTCATTCCACTCCTCTTTTCTGTTCTTTATCCAGATATTTACATTGTTTGCCCCACATATGCGCCTGATTTCCTCACTTCTTACCCTATCCTGTAATCCTTTTCCAGCAATCCTTCTTAAGATCTTCATTTCGTTGGTCTCCAGAGGTCTTCGTGTTTTGCTTGTATGTGGTCTTGTTTTGGTCGTGTAAGTCATAACTGGCCCAATAACTGATATATTCGGGCTTTGTTTCCAATCTTAGTTTTTCCAAATTGTGTCGCTTAGGCATCCGGCTGTTCTATATAGGCTTTAATTATTTGGTCGTTTACCTCTTCTTCAATATGGTTGTCGGCTGATAGATTAATTCCCAGGTATTTGAAAGTCATTACTTGTATAATTTTATTCTCTAACTCCAATTTGCCTGTTATTGTTTCTTTGGCTATTACTAAGCTTTTTGTTTTTTGTGCTGATACTTTCATATTCATTTCTTTTGCGTTAATGTTGAATTCGTGCAGTATTCTTGGTAGGTCGTCTTCGCACGTTGCTACTAACACGGTGTCATCAGCGTAACAGAGTATTTTTATATCTCTATCGCCCATTTTTACCCTCCTTTTTTCTTTACTTGTTTTATTATTGCATCCAAAATCATGTTAAACAGCAGACGGCTTAGTGAATTTTCTTGCCTGATTCCTGTGTTTGCAAGCCTCCCTCGAGCCTTATTTTCTCAGAGCAATATTTTTCATTACTCATGAACTGATAAAGGTAGGGGAGTTTTCACAAAATAAATACGTTAAATTTCAATGCAATGAAGACTGGCTCTCCATAGGAGGTTTTGCAAGAATCTATCTTGAGGGGCTGTTTTTATCTGTCTAAACATACACATCCGACAACTTAAACATTCTGAACTTAATGAGAATATCGCACAGGTCTTTTGGTAGCTTTTGAAATCTGTGCCGTGGATAGAGGTGCCGCAAGTGGTTTTGGCGGTAAAATCAATTACATCACGTAGTCTTGTGGACACAAAATTACTATAGCCAATTTGATAGCCAACGTTCGATAATCGAGCACGGCACATGAAGAAGAAGAAGTCTTGTGGAGGACCTTGGCTCTCCCAACACACCCAAGTGGGGAGTAAAATATTTTCTTTGTAATAATTATTGTAAGAGTGTAAATGTAAGAGTGGTGAGAGGGATTTTGCATTGAGAGGGTGAGATATTCATTTATAACTTTCTGATATTCTGGCAAGAGCGGAGGGGCTACTATGGAGTTTTTTTTCTAGGGCTAAGAACTTTTTCCTGCGGAATAGTAATAGTCAGCTAACTTTGTATACACTTTCGGGAATTTAACAGGACTTTCTACTTCGTATCTACCATCAGCGAGAATTTTAATAGTGGAAGCAAATATTTCTTCATACGAATACCAAAAACACCGACGAATAGAGGACCACAATGGGGAATAGTGTGTTTAAAGATAGATGGTGTTCGACTTTTCTAGATTTTGTTGTAAATTTTCAACACGCTTTTCCCAAGAGAGCTTATCAAGCTTGTTCACAGAGCGAGAGCGACGACACTTCAGAGAACGAACGCTCTCTGAACGACCTGAAATATTAGACGGCTTTTTTTGTCGCGAAATAATGATTTATTTTTATTTCTAGTTTTAATCCTAATTGAGTATGGGGGACCATCTTTCGTTTTAATTTTCCGGGCTGGACAGGCGAGAAGTGAAATGTAATTACTAGATATCTCTTAGACCGTCCGCACATGGGGCGACGCTCGAACTACTCGACTCGATTCCAGTCACGTAGGTTTCTCCCCGTCAGTAAAGTTCCTTCGTTGTGGCATTGAGCTCCGTACACGGAGCGTTTAGAATTGCAAATCTCCTCGTCTTGTACGGCTCTCGTCTCTTGCGATCCGTAGTGCACGAGAAAGTTCGAGTGAGACGCACGTTTTTAGTCATAATAGGTAGTTTATTTTATTTATTTCCTTAGTTTTTGCTGTTTTTTGCGCTGAATGAAATTTTACAATTATTTAAAGATTGGTGCATGTTATGTTCGTTGATTGTAATACTATTATTAGCTTTGTGGAAATACATATATTGTTTGTAATGTAAAATTCTGAAGACATTGAACTTCTGTTTCTAGGTGTTTAATATAAAATTCGTTGGGGAAGTAGAAAAATACCCTCAATTGTAAAATGCTTATTGTATACAAATTATACTAAATATGTAACAATACCGTACTTTTTACAGATCGAAATAGTCGTTTTGGTTAATATATAAAAAATGCGTTCTTCCTGGTTGGAAGATATGAGCAAACTGAATCGACAAGTGTGCGGAGAGCAATCGCTTGTGCCGCAGGGTTCGTACAAGATGAGCAAGACGCGCGAACTTAGAGAGGTGTCTTCGATCGACCCATGTGCGGACGGCCTTAGTCTTCTTTGCTCTAGCATTTATTTGGCTTGCAAATTTTAAAATCCGCGAAGGGGTTTCCGGTTTATCTGAGTGCTTGTATGAAGCAGAAGTGTGGACCCTAAAAGTATCACGCACGAACTAAACTGAAAAATTAAAAATGTGTATTCATAGGCGAATGCTAAAGATACATTTGGCGATATGGAAAACTAACCACGAAGTACAAAGTCGGGTCAATAAAGGTAGAGATTAACTATCTAGATGGGAAATAAGCAACAATTAAATTGAAAAAATAATTTTATTAACGTTTCGAAGCCCAAAAACCTGAAAAAAAAATTCGAAATTTGAATGCAGTAGGATGTGGTTACCCATACTGGAGGAGGAAGTCAATAGAAAGAAAATACCACGATTAGTAAGTCAATAACCTATCGAGTTTAGTATTACTTATTGTATACCTCTGTATTATTAATATTATTTATAATTTCTTCTTCTTCTTCTTCTTCTTCTTTATATAGGCAGTACTGCCTGTTTTTCTTCAGCGGTGCCTTTCATTCTGCCCCTAAGTTGTCATTCCATCTTTTCCTTGGGCGTCCTATACTTCTCCTGCCTAACGGTGACTTATCTCTGGCTATTCTTACTATCCATGATTCAGACATCCTGCTTATGTGCTCATTCCACTCTTCTTTTCTGTTCTTTACCCAGATATTTATATTGTCTACCCCACATATGCGTCTCATTTCCTCACTTCTTACCCTATCCTGTAGTCCTTTTCCAGCAATCCTTCTTAACCCGCGAGTAGTCGCGCCGTTAGATAGAATCTCACATTTTATTCTTTTTCGCGATAACTTGATGAAAAATTTTAAAATTTTGAAAAAAATCATAAGTGCCTCGAGAGAGGGTGTAGTAATACGTAGGAGCTTTTTTTTCTCCTTTTTGTGGAATTTATGGCTTTGGGGAGAGCAATTAGCTTTTATAATTGTTAGAAATAATATTTCTCACATAACAAATAAATAAAAATACTATAAAATAAAAATTTGTTGTAAATCCGTATTTAAATTCGTATTTTAAGATAGAATCTAACACGCGACTATTCACGTTACAGAAGCGAGCGCGACTACTCCCGGGTTAAGATCTTCATTTCATTGATTTCCAGATGTCTTCGTGTTTTGCTTGTATCTGGTCTTGTTTCGGCCGTGTAAGTCATAACTGGCCTAATAACTGACTTATATATTCGGGCCTTTGTTTCCAATCTTAGGTGTTTGTTTTTCCAAATTGTGTCGTTTAGGCATACGGCCGTTCTACTGGCTTTAATTATTTGGTCTTTTACCTCTTCTTCGATATTGTTGTCGGCTGATAGATTAATTCCCAGATATTTGAAAGTCATTGGTTGTTGTATAATTTGATTGTTTAACTCCAATTTGCATCTTATTGGTTCTTTGACAATTACTAAGATTTTTGTTTTTTAGGCTGATATTTTCATATTCATTTCTTTTGCGTTAATGTTGAACTCGTGCAATAATCTTTGTAGGTCGTCTTCGCACTCTGCTACTAACACGGTGTCATCAGCGTAACAGAGTATTTTTATCTCTCTATTGCCCATTTTGTACCCTCTTTTTTTCTTCACTTGTTTTATTATTGCATCCAATATTATGTTAAATAATAGAGGGCTTATTGAATCTCCTTGACTGATTCCTGTGTTTGTTTCTAAGGGTTCTGTTATTATTCCATTGACTTTCATTTCTATTTTATTTCTTACATATATGTATAAACTAAATTATATGTAATTATAATTTTAACATTCTTGAGTTGGAATTGATTTCATGTAATCCAATGAACTATCTCTTAGTGAAGTCGTCCCAGGAATGCAACTTATAAATATTGGCGATATCATTTTAAAGTCTTCTACTTTAAAATGTATAATATACGTCTGAATTGCCAATACAAATGAGTCAGATTAAATAAATTATTAGAAGATTTTTCTTACTTAGCAACAACATTTTTGTTTAATTTAGTAGTACTTTGTATTTTGACAACAAAACCCGATTTTGGCTTCGAAACGTTAATAAAATTATTTTTTCAATTTAATTGTAGCTTATTTCCCATCTAAATAGTTAATCATAAAAATGCCACAAGGAAATTGCTTCAGAAAAAGATAGAGACTTACTAAAGACTTTTAATCACAGGAAATATCTTATATGGGACAGTACATTCAGTGAACATTGATACAAAATACTACATCGAAATTATAAAGACCAAATAATAGGTCGGAGAGGCGTAGGAATAAAACTGGTTTGCTGGTTAAAAAAAAAAACGTTATTCATGGATGAACTGAAACATTAAATGGAGCAGGTAATGAATTTTATTACTAATACTTATTTTTTTTTCCTAGTTTTTATTTTATATAATATACATATTCCTAACTCGCTGTGAAATATCACCATGAAATATACAGATTACGGTAACTTTTCATGGCTGTGCTATATTAAATTTTTCAAAAGCTTATCCGACGCATTCATCTCACTTTTCGGCCTCGCACCCTTTTCTGATTTTCCAGACGTCTGACAGTAGTTTACATGTAACAGCAAAGCCCAACTACGCGGGCCACTTCTCATGGGAAATCTTGTTTGCTACTTTTATAAATAGAGCATTTCGCGGCCCGAAACTTTAATAGAAAATACATATTTGATAATCATTTTTAGATAGGGGCGAGGAACGTGCTATGGAAAGAGATTTACGCGAAACGGGAGACCCGCACGGGGGAAAAGTTTGTCTTAATTTAGAACTCTTGAAAGATATACAGGGTAAAATATTGTTTTCATATTTTTATCATGTAAGTAGAGCGGTAATATGCCTTTTGGTTTTATTGCTCAATGAAAAATTTCATCGTTTCTTGTTTTGAGCTCTCAGCTTCCAATCTCTAATTACCACTGACTAACACGTTCATTACGGCATCTCCTTCATTTCCTTCTTAATTCTCCTCTGTAACCAATATATTATTGACTACTTGTCTGCCCTCCTGCATCCTTTCTAGATGACCGAGCCATTTTAGTCTTCGTTTTCACACTATTTTTGATATCGGCAGGTTAGAATACAGTTGGTACACTACATCGTTCTTTTGTATTCTCCATTCTCTCAACTGCTTTTTTGCCAAATATTTTGCGTAGTATCTTTCTTTTCCAGGCTTTCTATACATATTCTGTATCGTTTTATTCATAGGTTATGTCTCGGCCCCGGATGGCATTGTTGGTCTAATTAGTGCTTTTTATACTCTTATTACATTCAAACATCGAGGCATTCGAGATGTGGTGCTACAGGAGAATGTGTAAAATGCCATGGACAGAGAGCGTAACAAATCAAGATGTTTTGCTGAAGATGGGGAAGGAATGCGAAGTCATAAAAACCATACAAACAAAAAAACTGGAATATCTAGGACACATAATGAGAGGAGAAAAGTACTCTCTGCAAAGACTCATAATCCAACGAAAAATCTCGAGAAAGAGCAATGTGAGACGTAGGAGGATTTCCTGCTAAGGGAAGTGGTATGGGTGCAGTTAAATACAGTTGTTCAGAGCTGCAGCCAACAAAGTTAAGATTGCTATGATGGTAGCCAACCTCTGATAGGAGACGGTACTGCAAGAAGACGAAGACTCTTATTTTTGTATTGCGCAATATTTCTTTAGCCTTAATTATTTTTCCCATAGCTCAAGCGCATATATTACTCTTGGCCAGTCTTAACTGGATTTCTATTTCTTCCTTATATGACTGATCGATAAGTATACTCAAATACATATCGCACCCTCAGTGCAAGACTGCAGTAACTCAAAATTTTATGAAAATGAAGTAATCATGGAATTCGATTGTAAACATGCATATCTATCCCCTGTAAAACTTTAGTAACTTTCAAATGCTTAATGGGCTAAATATTACAACAACAACAGTTTAACTATTTTGCGTTTTTGCACGGAACATTGCAACGGATTCGATAACAAGCAATAAAAAGCAATGAAAAAAGTAAGATATTTGTTATTTTAATATCTATATCTGTGATGTTTAATTTTAATATACAGCTCGTCTACGTAATCCATTAACGGCTGAGACAATAAACAAAGATTTTCGAGACCAATCTATTCATGTAAATTTCATGTTCTTTTTGTGATATATTTATTTTCCGTAAGATGTGTGCGATGTCGTTTGACCATTTATTTGTTAGACTGGATTAAAACCACATAAATTAAGGCTAGTTATTTACGACCAAAAGGTATTTTCTCTCATGAAAGGAAAAACAGTTATCTTAAAACTTGTGTATTGACAATACTGAGAGGTCAAAAATATCTATTCTCAGAAAACTTGCCAAAGAACAGCCAAAAATTCAAATGGCCAAAAAGAAAGGTTTTTGGTATACTTATGCCATTCGGGTATGATACCAGAAGCCCACCATAGTTTTTATAAAAATATTTTGGCACAAGATGATGTACGAGAAGAGGACAACAACTACGGTAAAACCTGTCAGCAACTGCCACTAAAAATTAAAGAATTATTGGCCGATATAGAAAGGTGGCCGGTATTGCCAGCTTTTGTATTCCAGATATACATAATTGGTTTGGGGAATTTTTAAACTGGCCGTTAGTACAGGTGGCCGATGTTGGCAGGTGGCCGGTAACACAGGTTTTACTGTAAAAGTAAATGTGTCTACACTTTTTACAATTTTCTCCGTGCAAAACTGTTGTAACTTTGAAATTCTAATACTAAATGTGTAGTGATTAACAATTTTTTCCGTGCAAAAGTGTTGTAACTTTGAAATTCCTAATTTTTTTGTATTAATATTATTTTATTTAAATTTCTCTTTCTGGTTAATGTAATATAGGCTGGAAAGCTTGCAAAATCCTAATTAAATGTTAATTTTTCTTAAAACTTGTGTCTTATTTCACCGATATTAGCACGAAAATAAACAAAATTTTCTTTATCTCGAAACTTACTTATTTTGACTTACTGCAGTCTTGCACTGAGGGTGCGATATATTCGTTCGCCCTCTTAAATTCTAGCTCTGTTCCATCCTCCACTTCTAACTCAAAGTGTCCCATGCTCTTTCTTTCTTTTTTTCTCGAAACTTCCATATACTTGAATTTATTTATATTCACTTTAAGTCCAATCTTAGAGCTATACTAAAAGATCCTTCCGAAATCCTCCCTGGTATTCTCCTTGACGCTTCTCCACAAAATTTTCTAGTAGTTTTATGATTAATATTACGAGCACATTGTAAATTACCCCTAACAAGGATATTCCTCTACAATTTTCTCATTCAATTCTATCTTATTTGTTGTGAATGAGCATTATAGTAAATTTGTTCCAATATGAGGCCATTTCTTCATCGTCCTGTACTTGTTTTTGAGTTTATCTATATTATTTACAATTAACTGCTACGAATAAACAACATCATTATTATTATTTTACCATTTACTCACTATTTTTCATATTTTTCAATTTCTTCTTTTGTGAGATTTGACATTTCCTTTCCTACTATTTGATTGTGAATAACAGTATAATTTTATTTGCACGACCGGGCGGTAAAGTCCATATTATGTATACATTTGGCGGGCTTAAAGTGCCACTTTAGCGCCCGTGGGTTTCTTTATCGCCCTTAAATATCGTATATTTTCTTAGATTTAGCGGGTAGTAAACTTAATTTTGCATCTTCTGCTGCTTTAGAAATTTCCGATGGTGTTCCAGAAAATTTTCATCTTCACTAGTTTCCAATATAAAAGAACTTCTTAAAAAATATGCTATGATACTTTCAATACGATAAATAATGGCGACTTACTATTCTTGACTTATTTACTTTGATGCTAGGGTAACGCGAACATAGCTATAGAGATTACTGTTCCTTCATATTATTATTTCTTACACATATCTCTTTCAATTTGACATTTTTAATTAACTAACCTATACAAATGATTCGGTGAATTGTCATAAAGGACGAGGTTTAATAAATTGAGCTATAAAATTCATGCAACTTTTAAAACGGTATTTATAATAAATTGCTCGCAAAATGTGGAAAGAAAAAAAAGCATTATAAAATAATCACGAAGACGATCGTGCAAGGAATTTTGTATCTTTATTAATAAATGACCATTAATACAGTCGTGCATAAAAATTTGTATGTATTTCGGGCGTAAACATCGTTTATGGACCTTACGTGTTAATAGCTCTCGCCTTTCGGCTCAGGCTCTTACTTACACGTCGCGGTCCATAAACGCCTATTTTAGGCCATTGATACATAAATAACTGTTTCAGTACTCACTCGGCCATTTAGCAGCTCCTCGAAATATTTTTTCCATCTAAAGCCCAAATGTATGCAGCAAAACAAACAGTACTGAAATGAGTATTGAAATGTATATGATTATATACATATCTAGTATACATGATAACATTATTCAAAACGACGTTCCTGATAAAACACATGTTAAAAATGCCCTCTGACAAGAAAAAATCTTTAATTCTAATACGCAACTCCGTAATGTGAAACGTTGGTTCGGTCTTCCCCCTTTAGCATTGCCCATATGTACGCATCGGGTGGCATTAGGGCTGGTGAGTGGCGATATTCAGACAAAATGATCGATCAGTATTCGAAGAGACTCCCTGACCATGTGACAGGTTGCCCCGTCCTTCTGAAACCATTTTAAATTTTAAGCTTGTACCGTTTTTTGTGATATCTTCGTTAGGACCAAAAATAGTACTCCACAATAAAAAAATTTTATCTGTAAAATTGAGAACTATTTTTAAGCACCTAACATTAACATGACATTTACATATGACATTCACATAATTTATAATGACGTTCGGAATCTACTCAGTATATTTCGGCACATGACACATACCAATTTGAGGCATACGCATTTCAGGACTGTTTATTTTGCCGCATACCGTAAATAGAGTATGTATTTCGCGGCCCGAAATTTTAATAGAAAACACATATTTATTTGATTATTTCATTCATAGGAGATTCTGACCAATAGAAAGCTACAGAAATCTGAATTAAATCGATAATTTTTGATAATTGCCCGTCGTTAAGTATATTACGTCAGATGCCCTTCGTTGCTACGAAAAAATATATTCAGTGACATTAATGACAATAATTAATGTTTTAAAAATTATAAAAGTGATGACTTTTAATCGTCAAATATTTATACAAACTTTTTGTTTAATTGTACTAATTTGTACTTACATAAATAAATTACAATAAAATTTTGGTTTTGAACAGTTTTATTCATGAAATAATCGCAACAAATTGCACTCGATCTCTAAAATTAATATATAATTTTAGAGCTCTTGTGCAATTACTAGTGATAGTTTTTTGGGCATTGCTGTTTTTTCAATGCCTGTTTTTATATTTTCCATGGCCAGTTTATCTTTTATTCTCCCATATATTTTACTATTTCTGGATCTATGTCATCACCTCCTCGAGCCTTACCTGATTTTATGTTTGATACTTTCTGTATTATTTCGTCTCTACGTATTTTCTCTAATTCTTCGTTCTCTTAATCTTAACATGTCTAATTTCTATCATCTATTGTTTCATTTCTAAATTTATTTTCGTAGTATCTTTTCCATACTTTAGCTACGTGTTCTACATTAATTTGTGTTTATTTGGTTTATTGTATCCCTTAGTGCATTTATTTCTTTATGTTTTCCTTTCTTCATTTATCTGATTGCAATCCAGAAGCTTATATTATTAATTGTTACATAGTTTTGCTGCAATTATTCTCCAAACTCTCCTCACGTCTTTGATTTTGGTTTTATTATGATGTTTTTAGCTACTCGTCTCAGCCTTTTATATCCTTATTTATCTTCCTTCAGCTCAGTTTGAATGTATTTTTTCCATGATATTTCCTTTTTCTTCATTGCTGTCTTAAGCATTGTTCCACCACATTTTTTCATCGAAAAAGTGATCGGAAACAGCCCTCTTATCATCGAAGAAGTTTGACCGGCTTAAAATGATTAGTTTAAAAAAAAATGGAGTTAAAAGTGAATAACGAATTTTTGTAGTTTGATAAATAATGCTTTTTCTTCAGAATAGATAGATTAGCATCAAAGATACGAAAAAATGTTTAAATATGAAATTGTATCTAATTTAATTCCCAATAAAATAGTTTACAAAAATGTTTTCTACAAAAAAAAATTGAGCGAACTATTGACAATTAAATCTTGTAATAACATGAAAAACCACCTTTACCAACCCTTTCAAAGTCGCCTCTTTTTGGGGCTGATGAATTTAAAAGGATATAATATTAATAGCCTTATACTTAGATATTGTAAAAACGTATAAAATTCTAAAAAAGTTACGGTAAAGAAATCAATGTATTTTTTGAAAAAAAAAATAAATCTAATTGGAAGCATATTAATGTAAGTTAGCGTTGTTTTTAGTCATTGGCCTTATTTATTCTTCTTTATTTATGTATTATTAATAGATTCTAGAAGTTTGATTGGCTTAGAGTGATTAGTATTTAAAAAAACTGGAGTTCAAAGCGAATAACGACTTTTGGTAATTTGGTAAATAATGCTATTTTCTTCAGAATAGACAGATTATCATCAGAGATACGAAAAAATATTTAAAAATGAAATTGTAGGTTATTTAATTCCCAAGAACGTGGTTTGAAAAAATTTTTGTACGGTAAAAATTGAGTGAATCGTAAATGATTGAATTAAGAAAACATTGATTTTTTCGATGTAAAAATAACACTTTTGATAGCGAATAAATCGAAAACTATTAATTTTATCAAAAAAAAAATGTATAGAAAATTTATTGCATAGAATTAACGATTTTATCAACTTTTACGGTCAAAACATAATAAAAAATTTCCACCCACGAGATGAGGTGGCAATCACCCACATGGTAAAAGCGCCTTTCGGCATCACATAGATTTTAATCCTTGGACTATCCACTACCAACTCTCAAATTTTCAAGCAAATCGATCCATTCTGTAAAAATTGCGAGATGAACAGCTTCGTTTCCTGGACTAATAGATACACACTCTTAGTTACACACTCTCTTATAAATACACACTGAGAACTTATTCGCTTACCTGTTGAGTTTGTAATTAATTTTCAGTTCAAGATCGTCACAAACTATCGATTATATTTTTGATGATTTATAAAGTTTATTATTTTTATTACTATTATCTTTTAATAAACTGTGGTATTATTTTTTTTTAGCCGAGCCGATGGGATATGCCACGTATGGGTCAGTATTGTCCTTGGCGGCCTCAGTATGCTAGCGAAAGAAACTGGGGTAACTGTATTTATCATAAACTTGGCCTACGACTTTTTCCTCCATTGGCACTATATAAAAAGGTAAGTTAAATAAATAGAAATCTTTGAAAAGATAATTATTTGCAAAAGTCATCAATACCGCAAATTCACTAATGATGGTAAATTATTTTTCCGAAAATAGGTCAGGAATTTAGACATTTTTAAAAACATTTTTGAAAGAAAAGTTCGATATTTACTTATAATTAGCCGTTGCGTGGAATAGAAAACTAACTGTTATTTCCTTACTGCAAGGAAATATGTTTTTCTATGGATGCTATACAATGTGCAAACTTTCTTACTACTTACATATATTCAAAACGAACAATTTCCCACGTAGTGAGAAAAGTCGGCCATTGCAGTGAGAAATATTTTTCCTCACGGGTTCTCCATCGGTTTTCCTACATATGATCGCCGTTTCCATGGTAACATGCACAATACAAACACAATTAATGTTGTCAAACAAAATGTGTTGAAGCAAAACTTACCAGTAAATAATTTTCAATACTGTTCAAAAATAACTGTTAATTAGAATTTTAAATAAATAACGTATATTAATTCTAAGAATATTAAATACCTACATGTATATGTATTTTATTTCAATTTATGCAAATAATATACCTAAAAGCACCTAAGTTATTTAATTTTGAAATTTAAACTCTTGACAAAACTGCACCCATAGAAATAGTACAGTGTAAAACACATAAGAAAATGACATTTCTCCCTCGCTTGATTTGCGGCCGACCAACTTCGGCGCTCGTGAGAAATATGTCTTTTTCTCACTTGTTGTACAATTTATTATTTCGTTACAGCAGATTCAGAATACTTCTAAAAATAGGCAAATGCGTCAAATTTGACAATTGAATATTTTTGTTTCTATAGTTACAAAGCCTGTATTTGGTGGCATCACGAATATATGAGTCAAAATAATAATATGTCTATTTGAAAATTTTAACACGTTTATTTTAAAATAAGTTTTCTACAACCGTGTTAAAAATGCAATTTTTAGCACTCCATAGGAGCGTTAAATAGTCCATGCGGTGAGACCGCTCCCGTCTGGAAAAATTTCTGATTCGGTTTCTTTGTGGATTCCTATTCAAAAATGTCCCCTTTAAACAAATCTGAAGGGTGCCGGGCGGAATTTTTGGGCAGAAATTGTTTTAAAAATTTTTTTAAACAAATACAACAGATCACGTTTTTTTGCTCCGGCGCATATATTTTTCAATTTTATGGGTCATTCTGAACAAGAAAGGTATCTTATAAATTTTCTCAGAAATTGATAGTTTTCGAGTTATAGGCGATTTAAAATCTGAAAAATGCGAAAATACGCATTTTCGAGGCTTAAAACTCATATTCAAATTAGTATTTTTGAGGTTACCAGATACTTAAATTGAAGACTAAATATTCACCTTCAAGATTCGGAAGAGTGATCGCGTCTAACTTTAATTTATACCGTTGTTTTTTAATTGTTAAATATGCGTGTTTATCCGATTTTTTTGCCGGTGCGGCGCGCTCCGTTTCAAAAATCTCCTATTTTCCTCCCAAAAATATTTTTTATAGATTCTTTGGGACATTCTAAATAAAATAAGTTTCTTGGCATTTTTCTCAAAAGTTAATAGTTTTAAAGTTATAAGCGATTTAAAATCCGAAAATGCGTTTTTTGTCATTTTTCGGATTTTAAATCGGATTTAAATAAAATAACTTAAAAACTATTAACTTGGGAAAATGGCAAGAAACTTATTTTATTCAGAATATCACAAATAATCTAGAAAAAATATTTTTCGGAGAAAAATAGGAGATTTTTTAAATGGAGCGAGCACCGGCAAAAAAATCGGATAAACACGCATAATTAACAATTAAACAACAACGGTATAAATTAGAGTCAGACGCGATCACTTTTCAGAATCTTGAAGCCGAATCTTCAGTCTTCAATCTAAGTATCTGGCAATCTCAAAAATACTAATTTAAATATGAGTTTTTCAGCCTCGAAAATGCGTATTTTCGCATTTTTCAGATTTTAAATCGCCTATAACTCCAAAACTGTCAATTTCTGAGAGAAATTACAAGATACCTTTCTTGTTTAGACTGACCCAAAAAATCTAAAAATATATGTGTCAGAGCAAAAATACATGATCTTTTGTATTTGTTTAAAAAAATTGTTTAAACAATTTCTCCCAAAAATTCCGCCAGGCACCGTTCAGATTTGTTTAAAGGCGACATTTTTGAATAGGAATCCACAAATAAACCGAATCAGAATTTTTTTTCAGACGGGAGCGTTCTCACCACATGGACTAAAAAATACTACTTTAAAGCACTAGTGCTCTAAAAATTTTAAGGCACTGCAGTTAAAAGTGAATTTGTAACGATGAGTGCCATCGTTACGATATTATTATATTTATTCCTATAAGCCACCTAATAAGTATGCAACCAGTTATGCGTTCGTGCTTAGAACGGGTTACCTAGATTTGTGACCAAATATAATACAAGGTTGGTACTACGCTTGGGGAATTCTGCATAGGGATTACGAACACTCGATACGAATCGTATCCGCCATGTTTTCCAGTAAGGCGCTATGGGAAAACATGGCGGATACGATGCGTATCGAGTGTACGTAATCCGGGCCCTGGGCCCGGATTACGTACACTCGATACGCATCGTATCCGCCATGTTTTACTGTAGCGCCTTATGGGAAAACATGGCGGATACGATGCGTATCGAGTGTACGTAATCCGGGCCCTGGTCTTAGCTTGTGGCTGTACGGCTTCCGACGGAGGGGCATGTCATATCGCCCATCGGAGAGGATTGTCACTTCAATTTTCAATCTGGTTGGATGAACAAGTAAATTTTTCCGTGGTCACTGTTTAAAGAATACAATATTTAGTTAAAATATTCATTTATTATAAGATTGGTTTATTTTGGAAGGAGCTATTTTTTGTTTTGGATTTGTGCGGTGAGAGGAAGAGTTTTATTTCCAAGTTTCCTTTTGGAAAACAGTGGGTAAGTCGGCTATTAAGTATTCTTGTAAAAAAAAAACATGGTTCTCATTCTCAATACAATACTTATAGTAATATTTTAATTGTTATTCTATGAATATAAAACATCAGGTCTTAACGAGTCAATCTCACTATCAAATTCATGTTTCTACAAGAAAAATTCTTTAAAATTAAATTTCCAGTTCAAAATAGTTTCTGAAGTAATGACACTTTTCATTTCCTTTTAGTATCTACGTCTATAAAGTAATCCCTTATTGCAATATATACATATCTTCTTGGTTCATATGTCCTTCCATTTCTTTACATTTCCATTTTTGTTCAAGGTTAATGACACTTACTTATAAATGTCAATAGCTCCTCTTTTTTCGGTAACTTTTTCTAGAAATTTTTATAAGGTTTTTATACCTTTCTTATATGCCCTGTTTTTTGTGTACTTAAGGAACACCAGCTAATAGGAGATTCTTATGCTTTTAGCCACGGAAGAAAATAAGAAGATGGAAAATTAAGTCAATCATACTTTAATTTGTTTTTTTGGAATACATAATCATTTTGGGGATATTTTGGTGGAATGTGGATGTTTTGTTTGGTTTTTGTGGAATAAAAGTTGAGTTTTCCGATACTGGGCAGCTACCTGCTTGCCGTACCTTCCTGTTGGTGTGGAGTACCTCCCTAGGGTTGGGAACCAGAGGATACCTTATTTGGCTCTCCCCTCATCATCTTCACCGAAGGTTGGAAGAAGCAATCCGCCTACTTTTTGTAGGGACAGGTTTTTATATAACTAAATTTGCATGTCAATTTGTTTTAATAATAACTTCCAATTTTACTATTTTTTTTCTCTTCGTATCAATAACTTTCAAATCACTCTAATAATAATATACCCTCATTGTTTTTTCTTAACCATAATTAACATAATATTCAATATTTTTCAAGAATTTTTATTATATTTCACCCTTATTTAATTTATTTAAAATAGCCTGGGATTTATAAACCATATGTAAGATAATGTGCACAGTATCTAGGTCATATCCTATTTAATAATAGTTATTCCAGTTGTCGGATGTTGTCACTTCCGATTAGATACGGTATTGTCAACCAATATTGTAACCCTCATTAATAATACGTTGTTAAGGTAAATACCTATTCATACTAAATTCATTACATATTTTTTTTTCTACTGTAAAACCTGCATTATCGACAGCAGTGTACTAGCCTAGTACATCGGATAATTAGCTAGTGAAAAAATTGTATATAGGGTATATAGGTTTTTTTACTAAATGTGGTTGTACATACTTATATGTTTTATTATCCTACCATTTTAATAGTATCAGTTAGGTACAGCAATATAGGTCACGTGGAGAAGAATTTATAAAATCCTTCCCTGGCGCTCAACACTACTTCTGAATATCTTCTTGGTCAGTAGTTCCCTTTCTTTTCATTACTCCTTATATTCATTTATTTTCTTTATCATTCCAGTATTTCATTAGGTACCATCTTACTAGGACGTGCAAATACGGCCTGATCCTTCCCTGAGCCCTACTGTTTAGTCTCTTCAATTTCCAGCTAGCCTATTTTGAGGAAACTTCCATAAATAAGTAATTATCCTTTAAAGCTATATCTATTCTGCCACAACAAAACCTCGTTTTTGTTACAAATTGTCAAATTGTGAAACGTCAAAATATTTATATTTCATTTATTAACATTACAACTTTCAACGAAATTTGAGAAAGGCGGTTTAAAAGGTTTTTTTAAATTTAATTTAAACAGTGTTATTGCATTTTTAACACGTTTGCAGAAAAGAACTATTAAAATTTGTTAGAATATACAACAAAAAAAGTAAGATGTTATTCTATAGTTGTTATGATTTACGTATTGATAGTATAGGCAGTTTTGATGTAATGTCAAGAAAAATATAAAAATGGAATATCAGTCAATCAAGTTCAAGTATAAGTTTTTGTAGATATTTTCCTGTAATTGAAAATGAATAAATTATACTTGTTGATATATAAGACGTTTGTAGAAAAAATATTGTATGATATACGTGTTAAAAAGTACATTTTTAAGGCACTCATGTGAATTGCAGACCTTCACATGCGTGCCGTAAAATTGTACTTTAAACACATATATCATAAATAACTATTAAATATTCGATTTTCGGGAAAAAAATATGTATACCTTGTAGGAAAAGCCACATTCCCGGACTCTGTACTACCTTGTCCCGGCTTGCGCTTCGACGGCAATCTTTACATCGTCCGGGAATATTAAGCTTTTCCTACTAGGTACACAATATACAATTCCAATGTAATAAACAAACAAAATAATGTTGCAGAGTCATGATTATTCATTGTCACACTTTGGCAAAAAATATTATATTTCTTGGGTAGAAAAAATTGCAAAAAAGTAGTCTAAATTGTCGGGGCGCTGTTATTGTTAATTGACAGATTTTCTTTAATAATACTAATTATCATTATTTCAAGTCAAGCACTGAGACGTTGCCATATCTGAACACTATTTTTGACATAAAACAATGCTTTATTGATTACAAAAATTCGGCTTTTTTATTGTTTTGAAACATTCGATCGTAATGTAACTCTATCAAATATAATTTATAAATTAATGGTTCCATTAAGCTCAAATTTTGAAAGGTAGTATTTTAGTGTTAAAAGTTCTAAACCATATAAAATTAATGTTTTAATATATGTCAGGTCCCGGGCTGATTCTATGACGTGATACTATTTCAATGATATCGATAAAATTATTTTCAATGGAAATAAACTACAGCTTTCACGGGAGTTTACACCTTGTCTATTTGCAAATCATGATAATTAATTTATAACCTATCTATGTATGTATACAGTTCGTTGTCCATTATATCCGGTATCTTTATTTTAAAACACTTCACAAACAATTTTATTTAATCATCGATTTCATGCTCTCTCAGCTGCTTCAATCTGTTTATTTTCGGCACAAACTCATTGCGTAACCGACTCCAGAAAAATATATAACCCTAAAACTCCATTAGGCTCTGCGGCTAAGAAATTCCAGGGAGAATATCAAAAAAGGAATAGGGGTCCGGTATCCTTCTATGAACAAACTAATAGACCAGGCCATTTAGCACAAAACAAATCGATTTTTTAATACACCACCTAGAGACTTGCAACTTTTTGTCTTCAGAATGATGTCAGAAAAGGAGTCTACTATAGAAAAATGGGTGAAAATGCACAGTTAAAGCGCAAAAAATGCATCTAAAAGTGCACAAAACATCTCATAAAACTGTACTAAGGGCAAGATTTTGTTATTCGGGAGGTTTTTTTGGTCACTGAAGACCAATATGCCAAATCTATTAAAATATCTGATCCACAGCTGCTGTCTAACATAGATTTTTAGGTTTATCCCTCTAATCTAGGGATGGGAAAAACCTACCGGTTATAACCGAAAACCGGTTATTTTACTCTGAAATAGTTGGTTTTTACTGTCGTTTTTTGTCTTAGTTATAACCGGTTTTTTCTTTTTACAGTAATAACCGGCAAAAACCGGATAAGATACTACCTCTGGAAAAAATAGTACATTCAGAGAAAAGATGGGGAAATTTTTTTCCTCCGAGCGCGCGATGGAGAAATTTTAAGCTGATTGAAACCGAAACCGAAACTAATTTATATTTTCGATTTTGGTTGGGTATGATCCCAATGCCGTTTATATATCGATTGATTATTTTGGTATCAAATCTCGAGAGGTACTGACCATCATCAAATCTCAAAAGTTACAGTACTTCTACACATCGACACATTATGGAAAATGAATCCAGATATGCGCTTCTACAAGCCATCCTGCAAGGAAAAGTATTTGAAAAACGGTATCCAGGAAGAAAAGAACATCCTGGTTGAACAAACTCAGAACATGTTTCAACACAACATTTGTGCAAATTTTTATCGCGCTACGGCAAATAAGATGAAAATTGCCATGATGATCGCCAAAATTAGCCATGGATAGGCACATCAAGAAGAAGAAGAAGAATATGTTGGTATTGATACATTCTTTCGATGGTATCAATATAATTAATATTTCTGTCGATTTGAATTAAGTAGTGCAATTTAAAGGGCAATGTAAATGTAACATTGTAACCTAAAGTAATGCGTACAGCAGAATCTGTTGTACTCGACGCACGGCAGATTTGAGTGAGTCGGTTTTTTATCATATTCTGTCGCTCTCAAAATAGTTTTGACGTTTGTTCTCACGGAGGGTGTACGTAGAAAAATGAATTCTGACAAAATCTAGGCAATACTTTTATTACTCCTAGAAGAGGACGAGGAAGAAGAGTTGATAATATTAAATTTAAATAAAATAAATACAAATGTAAACAAAATTTTTTCATGTAGTAATACAGAAGGTATGCATTTAAAATAAGAGTCAAAAGAAGATTGTTTCAGAACGAGGAAAAAATTCGAGAATATTTAAACTTTCCTAGATTTATTTGAAACTGTATTAAAATGTATAATATGATATTACTAAAAAACCCTACAACAGAAGACAACATCCGATTTCTGCAGAAGAAAAGTTAAGCATAAGTTTGAAGTAAGGTTTTTTTCTGTAGAGAAAAAAGAAAAATACAGTTAATTACGAAAAAGAAAATTCTTAAAAATGTAAAGTATATCATAAATATATCTTACTTTGTACATTGCTATTAATTGTTTCTGGCGAAAATAAAAATGAATGCACTCTCTGAGATCCTATATTGGTTTCCAAAGAATTTTCGCTACAAGAATAATTATTTGTTGTAATAGGAACCAATTCATGTACCTAGTTCATTTGCAGCCAGCTTTATTTCATATCGCGAAACAATATTCATCACTTCAGCTTTTATTCTTGCCCTTTCAATCGTAGCAAATTTCGATACTGTAGAAGCACCACTTAAAAAAAAACATGTGTATTTTGACGGATCACCTGATTTTTGAGCCAATTTCGATGATGTTTCCGACTTTTTAACAAGTTTTTCAATCAAAGCGGTTCGTTCCTCTCGTCCCACTTTTAATTCGCTTATTAATGAGGAATCTCTGTTTTTAGACATTGACTTTTTTCGGTTAGTATACTCCTTGTCATACTAAAATTTCAAAAATTTCTCTCTGTGTGAAAGGTATTGACCATTTAAATTTTATGTTACCATTACATTGACAAAAATGGTTTCGAAGAAAAAGGACCTAGCAAATGTAGGTATATTTCTGGCTCCTTCAGCCAGGAGTAATAAATCGTCTAATACAATAGTAATAGAAGTAGATGTTGGGTTCCGTTGAAGCATATGGTGTCTTTGAAAGTCACTAATGAAAGGCTTATAGTATTTTTTTGTTCTTTTGTACTTTTGTTAAAGGCAATCTGCTTTTCTCTTTGAATATTTACCCCAAGTATTGGCCTGAAAACAGGTCAATTTGTGTCATGTGTTGAATAATAACGATACACTTTGTTTTGTACCAACGTTGTTTCATTATAATGCATGCTTCAGTTTAATGAATAATACATAGTAGTCTAAGAGCTGGGAGCGGATTTTGTGCGTGACAAGTAATATGGAAAAACTATACGTGGATATGTTGAATTAGTTGTGTACATGACTTTCACCAACGGCCGGAAACCAGAGTTGGGGCCGAGGGTAGTTATAAGGGGTCAAAGTCGCGGATTTTATTATTTTTTTTATGACGCTCATGATCGAGATAGTGCACCAAAATTTGAGAATAAGTAGGTCATGACGTAACTAAGTAAAACCTCTAGGGGCGGAACGCTGCGTGGCCGACAAAGGGGGGGGGTAGGGGTGAATATAAAAAATATAAGGGGTCTTTTACGACGTTCGTGATTGAGATAGTGCACCAAAATTTGGGTATAAATAGACCATGACATAAATAATTAAAATCCCCAGAGCCGGAAACCAGAGTCGGGAAGGACGGTAGTTATAAGGGGTCAAAGTTCCGTTTTTTATTATTTTTTTTTGTGACGCTCATGATCGAGATAGCGCGCCAAAATTTGGGAATAAGTAGGTCATGACATAACTAAGTAAAATCTCCAGGAGTGGAACGCTGCGTGGCCGACAAAGGGGTGGGGCAGGGGTGAATATAAAAAAATGTAAGGGGTTTTTTGCGACGTTCGTGATTGAGATAGTGCACCAAAATTTGGGAATTAGTAGACCATTACATAACTAAGTAATATCCCCAGAGGCGGAAACCAGAGTGGCGGACGAGGGTAGTTATAAGGGGTAAAAATCGCGGTTTTTATTATTTTTTTTGTGGCGCTCATGATGGAGATAGTGCACCAAAATTTGGGAGTAAGTAGGTTATGACGTAACTAAGTAAAATCTTCAGGGGCGAAACGCTGCTTGGGGTACAAAGGGGTGGTATGCAGGGGTGAGTATAAAAATATATGGGTTTTTTTTGCCGTTCGTGATCGAGATAGTGCACCAAAATTTGGGAATAAGTAGATCATGACATTACTAAGTAAAATCTCTAGGGGCGGAACACTGCTTGGGGGACAAATGTTGTGCCGGGTCACAAAAAATAATACACACTGTGACTTTGACCCCTTAAAACTACCCTCATCCCCAACTCTGGTTTCCGGCTCTGGGGCTTTTACTTAGCTAAGTCATGCTCTACTTATTCCCAAATTTTGGTGCACTATCTCAATCTAGCACGTCGCAAAAAACCCCTTATATTTTTTATATTCACACCTACCCCCACCCTTTATCGGCCACGCAGCGTTCCACCCCTGGAGATTGTACTTAGTTACCTCATGACCTATTATTCCCAAATTTTGGTGCACTATCTCGATCATGAGCATCACAAAAAAAAAATAATAAAAACGGCGATTTTGACCCCTTATAACTACCCTCATGCCCAACTCTGGTTTCCGGCTCTGAGCATTTTACTTAGTTATGTCATGGTCTACTTATTCCCGAATTTTGGTGTACTCCCTCAATCACGAACGTCGCAAAAAAACCCGGTATATTTTTTCTATTCACCCCTGTCCCACCCCTTTGTCGGCCACGCAGCGTGCCACCCCTGGAGATATTACTTAGTTACGTCATGACCTACTTATTCCCAAATTTTGGTGCACTCTCTCGATCATGAGCGTCACAAAAAAAATAATAAAAACGGCGATTTTGACCCCTTATAACTACCCTCATCCCCAACTCTGGTTTCCGGCTCTGGGGATTTTACTCAGTAATGTCCTGATCTGATTATTCCCAAATTTTGGTCCGCTATCTCAATCACGAACGTCGCAAAAAACCCTTTATATTTTTTATATTCACCCCTACCCCCACCCCTTTGTCGGCCACGCAGCGTTCCGCCCCTAGAGGTTTTACTTAGTTACGTCATGACCTACTTATTCCCAAATTTTGGTGCACTATCTCGATCATGAGCGTCATAAAAAAATAATAAAATCCGCGACTTTGACCCCTTATAACTACCCTCGGCCCCAACTCTGGTTTCCGGCCGTTGGTGAAAGTCATGTACACAACTAATTCAACATATCCCCGTATAGTTTTTCCATATTACTTATCACGCACAAAATACGCTTCTATCTCTCCGACTATAGTAATAACTATGTATTATACCAAATAATTTAAATACAAACTAAATAATAATACTATTAATTTAACACAAATGACTTTTTCATTTACTTTGTGCAATTGAAAATATTCCAAACCATGTAAACTTATTTTTGTTTGAATAAAATTAGTTTACCACCATATTGTACACTGTGAGTTCAACTGAACGTTTGCGTTCAAATCAAATATGAGTTGATTCCAGCGCACACCGTCGACGTACACTGCTGTCGATCTTCAGAGCGCGCAACTAAGCAGAACCTAACAATCCGTTAACATACAGAAACCATTCCTTTGATTTGGATTGACGTGCGAGGCGTTCAACTGACTGTGAGTTGTGTTTCGCTCACTGTTCTAACAAACCGTGGCTTAAGGCATAATTGAAACGCACATCAAAGAAACATGAAACGCAAATCACGTTTCATGGAAATAAAAAACTGCTAAACAAATAGACGTCCGGTCATTTATGAAACTCTCCGAAAATAAAAATGTTTTATAAGCATGAATCACACTCGTTTCATTGGTAGGCGGACTTCAAGATTTTTTTACCTGTGTTTTATTTTCATGAAACGTGTTTCACGTTTCATGTTTCATGCTTTACGTTTCATGTTCCTTTGGTGTGCGGCTTGCCTAATGGGTATTGGCTATTGGTTAAAAAACCGAAATCCGGTTATTGAAACAACCGGATTTTTTGAACGGCTTAACCGCCAGGTTAAACCGTAAGTAGAAAACCGATATAACCGAAAAACGATGTTTTGTCAAAAACCACCATCCCTACTCTAATCAATTTAATTTTATACCACATATACCAAAACAGTTTGGCAGTAGAGTTCCTCTGGATACCGTCAGCCGTTGGAATATATTATAACTAGGTAGGTAGGTCTTAGCTAGGTAGTCCTTATATCGAGGGTGGCAACTGGAGGAGAGCAGCCAGTGACAGGGATACTTGGAGGCGGATGCTGGGGGAGGCCAGGTCCCGACTTGGGATGTAACACCATAGGAGAGGCAGGTAGCTAGTTCCGCAGTACTCAACCAGCACAACCGCATTAGTGGGAAATATACCGGTGCATTTAGATTTGAAACATTACTTAAGAGCAAAACTGTCCGACGTTTGGCAAAAACAATGGAATATGAGCAACCATAAATTGATAGAAATAAAATCTTACGTCCCGACTTTCAACACATGAATACTTGCTGAATAGAGAAGACAGAACAATGTATTTTGTCTGTGAATGTAAACTCATAGTGAAGTACATTTTGATCAATTGTCCAAGACACTTATTTAAAAAACTGTATCACTACCTTCCAAAAACATTAAAAGAACTTGCAGGAGAATTTAAATACATCTAAATATAGTAGACTTATTAAAATCCATAAATATTTTAATAAAACTTAATACAATACACTAATAATTAAAATATATTTGTATACCTTCTTCTTCAGCCCGTTTTCATCCACTCCTAGACAACGGCCTTCCCATGAGTTCTTCACTATCTTATATGTACTTAATTATTGATAGTTGGTATCGGTGCCGCCCAAAATCCCGACAGCCAAAATCCCGACAGCCAAAATCCCGACGGCCAAAATTCCGACACGCCAGAATCCCGACAGGCCAGAATCCCGAGAGGCCAGAATCCCGACACGCCAAAATCCCGACAGACCAGAATCCCGACAAATAAAAATCCTGTCAGATTTTCAAAACTATAATACATATTATCCATCTAAGCTTCCATTTGACATTTCATTTGCCATTCTACCTGGTATAATGACGGAGAAATTATATTCGCGGTCGGACGGACAGACGGACAGACAGCATAGGTCAAATTTCTCACCTTTCGTGCCATCCTTGGATTATAATCTTTAAGAGAAGTTGTGTTTGCTGAAGGACAGACAGACGGACGGACGTTGATAATTCAAAGTTTTTACATTTTTTCAAAATTAGTGAAAACAATCATGGAAAAATTCTTCGCGAATTAATCAGTTTTAATTTATTTCCAAATAGATAGGTGATATTAGTATAATTAACTAAATATAAATATAAACAATATATAAATAAATTTCATGTTTAAAATAATACTGTAACGTAACAAAAATAGATGAATACTATGTATTATAGTTTTGAAAATCTGACAGGATTTTTAATTTGTCGGGATTCTGGCCTGTTGGGATTTTGGCGTGTCGGGATTCTGGCCTGTCGGGATCCTGGCCTGTCGAGATTCTGGCGTGTCGGGATTTTGGTCGTCGGGATTTTGGCTGTCGGGATTTTGGCTGTTGGGATTTTGGGGTAGACCCAGTTGGTATATATTTATGTATGTTGTTTTTTTTTTATAACTTTTTGTATCTTGTTCTGCTATTATAATAACCCTAAGTGTTAGAAGCAGAAATAAATATATAAAAATCTAATGTTTTTTGTATTGAAAAAATTGAAAACAAAATGGTCCAAATCATCGGAGTCATGTTTTGTATATCAACAGATTTTTTTCCGAGGTGCTGAATCAGGTTTAGGTCTTAGCACTAAAAAAAATATTTTAATATCCATTAGCGGTTTAGTATAAATATTTAGGAATAGTGTTTAATATTATTATGTATTTTTAATGTAATGTATGTAATATTTGTATGTATTTATTAAAATATAATGTATATAAGCTAAAATTGGGAAATTGTGTCTATGAAAAAGATAGTATAAAAAAATTTGAGCTGGCCAATTGGTTCAAACCAATTCAAAGGAATTCAAATAATACTACATATTGTCATTATTTCAAGTCAAGCACCAAGATGTTGCTATCTTTGAACAATATTTTCTGACAGAAAACAATGCCTTATCAAAAGAAAAAAGTAAAAAAAAACTTTGTAATTTAATGGTCCCATACTCCCGTTGAACTCAAATTATGAAAGGTAATATTTAGTGTTGATTCTCTAAATCTCTGTCAGTCCCGTGCGGATTCTATGACGTGATACTATTTTAATGATTCCGATAAAATCACTTTCAATTGAAATAATTCACAGCTCTCACGGGAGCTTACACCTTGTTTATTTGAAAATCATGATTAAATAATTTATAACCTATCTATATATACAGCTCATAGTCCTTTGTATCCTGTATACAAACAATTTCATTTAATCAACGATTACATGTTTTCAGCTGCTCCAATCTGTATATTTTTGGCACAAACTCATTTCGTAACCGACTCAATAAAAAAATCCAAACAAAATCACCCTCGATTGTAAGCAAATCAAAGACGAACGTTTATATTCTTAATTTTTTATTATACTTTCAATTATTATACCTCCTGCACTATTAGAGATATTTAATTTTGCCAAAATGAACATTGTTTCTTTTCAAAAAACTAAACCAAATGGCGTTTGGTAAACTTTAATACGATTATTAGAATAGAAGTTATAACAAATTTCGTGAAAATTAATAATTGCAAAATAGGTATTCGATGGGGTTTTCCCAAGTATAACTAATATTTTATGCATTCATGCATTAATTTTAATTGTTACCCCCTCTGTGGATCAGTGGTAAGAGCACTTACCTTTGGATCGAAAGGTCCGAATGAACGTGAGTTCGAATCTCACCTGGGTAGGGAATTTTTCGTTTATTATAAATTAATAAATGAGAATAGTTTCTGTCCTTGTGGGATCGGTACTCACCGGAGGGACCGCAGTCGTTTGGATAAAATTAGCGTCTCTTTGCAAAGACAATTACGTCGACTTTGCAAAGTAACAAGACACTTACTCAACACACACACACTACACATTACACTAGGTACCTAACTGGAAAAATCCTCTGTACCGTGCCAATGGCCATTAGTTGTCGAGGTATTAGCTAAATAAAAAAATTGTAATTGTTTCAGCTTTACAAACAACTTTACAAAATTATTTTATCTTTATTAGTAAAAAGGCTATAACAATTAGACTTTTAAAATTTCAATTAAAAGTTGCGAACTAACTTGTTTGTAAGAGATTTAAACAAAATTAGGCGGAAAACTTTGAAAATATGGCGAATGGAAGTTATAGAACAAATCAAAATGGACATTTAAAGCTTTGGTAAATGTTTTTATGGTTATACGTGACCAAGATAGATAACTTTTAATAACGCAGCTTGAGGCGCACAGTCAGCTCGCAACAAATGCAAGCGTGCTTATGGTAGGGGAGCAAAGTATGCTAAATGTGCAGTCACTCGAGCGTTATGAGGGCCTATTGGGTTGTGAAGAGTAGGTCCTAGAACCAAAAAAACTTAAGTAAAGTTTTTCATTTTAGTGGGACTTTCCATTTATAATTTAACTTTCCATTTCCAACAAATGTTTTTTAGATTATAGCGCCATCTATCCGTCTCGAATAAAAGTTCTCACGGGAGCTTACACCTTGTTTATTTGTAAATCATGATTAATTAATTTATAACCTATCTATGTATACTGCTTGTAGCCCTTTATATCATGTATGTTTATTTTAAAACACTTCACAAACAATTTCATTTAATCAACGATTTCATGCTCTCGGCTGGTCCAATATGTATATTTTTGGCACAAACTCATTTCGTAACCGACTCCATAAAAAGAATCCAAACAAAAACACCCTCGATTGTAAACAAATTAAACACGAACGCGCCTCTCTATCGTTAATATTCATTATCCCCGTTTAATTTCTGACTCAATACCAATCACTTAACGATCATTTACCGTCAATTTAACGAATTCTTCCCCTATGGAATGGCTTTATCACAAGCAACGAAGACTGATTTAGTTGTTGCAAGGAGCTTTTAGTAGGTACACGCGGGATGGCAGCTGTAGTTCTCCGCAATCGGCTTCTGAGCCACTTTGCAAGAAGCTAATTAGGAAAGGGAACACGCAGAGGCGTGCCGTTTCTCTAACGCTTAGAATAAACTCAGTTTGACACAAAATAGACAATACAAAAAACTAGCCGGTTTATTCGATAACGTCTTTCATCGTTATAGACAATAAATAAATTTAACACATTCACGGACACGACTGCATATTATGTAATCACTTACTTCATAAGAAGACGTGTCTACATTTGAAGCGTGTCCGTGAATGTGTTAATAAAAAGTTTTTATATTTTTACATTACTTTCACCATCACGTTGTTCACACTCTGAAACATCACTGTCCTATTATATAATAGTTACAAACAATTTTAATTGTACCGTGAAATGACATATATTTTTCTTCGATTTTTTTACATATTGGATATCTTTTTTGCAATAGGGAACTTGCACATTTTTTTATTACATAATAATGTTCAGTTTTGTATAAAAATGAGATTTCCAAAATTTCACGATTCAAAAACTCATAATAACTTAGAAGTAAGTATATATTTAAAGTCTTCTGTATCCTAAAATAGTTCAAACGAACCGTGACGTCACAGAATTAAAGTATATGGTTCCGTTTATGGTTATATTTAGGTATATTCTTCTTCTTCTTCTTCTTTAGTTTACGGGCCTTCACCTACTTGGGTATTTGGCCAGCTCGTCGTCGCGTAATAAAGGAAACATATTTATATTATAATGACATTTATCGTATGTCATTGTAATAATATATACCAGTTTGTTGAGATTGGAGTTTGATAAAGTTTTTGAAGGAAAGTAAGGAAGGTTTACTATGAAAAATAAAACCATTTTGTAAAAGTACAAGTTTTCTATGAATAGTTCAAACGATCAAAAAGACATGTAATGTCACATAATTGTATTTTCTACTGACGTTTATAATGTCTTATTTAAAATATATACAATTTTGTTTACGAATGTTAACATATAACCCCGTGACGTCACGACGCGTTTTGGGCTGGCTGGTAAAGTTGAATTTTTAATCGTCTTTAGGGGCCAAAGGAAAGACAAACAAAAGTTTTTTTATCTTTGATACATGTTTTAAAGTATGTTCTGTTTTGATTTATAACATTTTTTTCAAATTTAAAATTTTATGCAAGTTCACTATTGTCAATTGGTAGTAGAGAAGTAAACGTAAAACTTTAAATACGGTGATTCTTGATAATGTTGTCGATAACAAATTCAGGTTTAAAATAAATAACTTATCTCAACTTTAAATTTTAATACATGGTAGGTGGTGTAAATGTTATAGTCAAAGCCCGAATTTCAGGCACTTCTAGGTTTGACTAGGCAATTCTCAGGTCTGACTGACTATCTTAGTCAAAGCCCTAAATAAATTACAGTTTTGGCCTTTGACTATTCAAACCTAGGAGAGACTAAGTTGTGCTCACAACGATGCGCCGACCCTCGCTCCCTGGTATCCCTCGTACTGCTCGTACCATATTATCGATCGCCAGATGCATTATTTTAAATGCGAGCGTTCACCAAAATGAAGAGTACGATACTAAGCTCTAGGCTAGGATACGATGCGATGGTCTCCGTAGTGAACGCACCCTTATATAAGTTGGTCAGGCAAAGGTCGAAATTTAATTTTATGAAATCGGGGTTTGACTAGTCAAACCAGGAGCAGCTATTAAAATGTCGTAATTTGTTAGATTAGGTTTAATAAAACGTCATCATCGTAATTAAAATAAAAAAAAATAGTGTTTATTCTCACATGTTGAGGCATTATGGCATTTAGAGTTGCACAATACGTTAGAATTTTTACACTTTTCAAGAGCATTTCTTATTGCAGTAGCATTTTATAAAGCCTTGTCCTCAAAATTTAGAATATTTTGTACTAATTTCTCTTAGAGACAGCTTAACGTCTGGAACATCTTCGAAATTAAGGAAATTCTCTTTGCATCCTCTTATTTGATTCCTTGGAACAAGTTTGTTTATTGTTCCGTATTTCGTACCAGCCCATATAAACCGTCAATTGTTTTATCTTGTGTGATACTCAAAATATTTCGAGCATCTCCTTTGGCTCTATCAAAGCTGGGGATAGGTATTGTTACAGTTATTCCGATGGAAATTAGAGGAAATTTTTTTTTCACTTAATTGTTGCTTAACATTAACCTGGGCATGAAGACCTTCAATCCCCTTTACTACATTTATTTTAATCTTTTCTCTCTTTGTAACAATATCTATCCCCAGCTTTGATATAGCCAAAGGAGATGCTCGAAATATTTTGGGTATCACAAAAGCTAAAACAATTGACGGTTTGTATAGAGTTGGTATGAAACACGGAACAATAAACATTATTTTTTCCTGAGATTCGGGCTTTGACTATAATATAAATAAAAAACTGGAAGAAGTAATAGATGATAGTCAGTTTGGATTCAGAAACGTAATAGGAACCAGATAGACATTATTTGCTTTTAATGGGTTAGCTCAAAGGTGCATGGATATGAATATGCAAGTTTGTGAGGTTGATTTTGAAAAAGCATTTGATACAGTTAAATTAGATTTGAACTTGAAAGCTGGACATCGAAGCAAGAACATATAAATAAGCCAAAGTCATTTGAAATATGCTGTTACAAGAGCATGCTTAGAATATAATGGACACGACACAGAAGAAAACGAACACGGAAGTATTACGAGAATTGGACAGAGAATATAAAATAATAATCACAGTAAAAATAAGAAAGTTACAATATCTGGGACACGTAATGAGAGGACAGCGATATGAAATGCTAAGACTGATAATACAGGAAATATAAGAGAAGAAAGGTGTCTATAAATGAGAACAGTGTGTTGGTTGAATAATTTAACGGATTGTTTTAAATGAATTTACATAAAACTCTTCAGAGCAGCGCTAGATAGAGTAGAAATAGTGATGATGATATCCAACCTCCGACTGACAGACGGCATTTAAGGAAGAAGAGTCCGTTTCCATTGCATCTGCTTAATAGTTGTTATTATGCTGGTTTGTTTTGTGCTTGTCCATATTTCTCATTCGTTATTTTATTAGGCCAGTAAATTTTTAGGATCTTTCTTAAGGGGCTATTTTTACAAAAGTCTGTAGCCTCTTTGTGGTGTTTTCGTTGTACTTCGAAGTTTCTGTTCCGTAGTGTAAAATGCTTTTGACACAAGTATTGAGTACATTGATTTTTGTTGCTTTTGATATTTCACTTGTTTCCAGATTTTATTTAACGCATTGAAGGCGATTTGTGCCTTTGTTATTATTGCTTGTATGTCTTTCGTTCAACCTCGTTTTTTATCCATTATTGATCCCAAATAAGTGACTTTCTCTATTTCTTCAATTTATTTGCCTTTTATTTTAGACAACACACTATACGGCTTCTTCTTCTACGGCACTACAGCCCAAATTGAGCCTTGGCCTCCTTTATTTTTTGCCTCCACTCTTGCTTGTCTGTGGCTGCTCTTCTTCATAAACGGACTCCTAAAAGGTCTTGTGCGTCGCTGTTTACTGTGTCTTTTTATCATTTACTATGTCTTCCCAGCGCTTTCTTGGCTTTCCAATCGGTCTCTTTCCCTGCATTCTAGCATTCAGTGCTCTTTTTTGTAGCCTATCCTCTCCCATTCTTATCACATGTCCAGCCCATTGAAATTTATGCATTCTAATGAAGTCTGACAGGGGTACTTCCTTATAAAGTTGATAAAGTTCGTTGTTGTATCGACTTCTGAAGATTTCGTTTTCCCTCACAGGTCCCAGTATTCTCCTCAGTAGGGGAACAAGGGGCTTGTTGTAACAGGGTTAAGTAGTAACACGGCTTTTTCAAAGGTTATTTGACCGTTTTTAACTAATTTAACTGACTCAATCTTATTTTCTTATCGCCCTGAAAATGACACCGTCTAGCCAACCATCCTCCGATAGTTGCAAATAGTAGTTTTGTGCACTAGGGTGGAACAAAAGGTAGGAAAAAAATTTTTTTCTTTCATAGAACTTTCTAATAGCACTCAAAAGTTGCCTTATCATCTCTACAATAAAACTACAAAATATTTTTGTTCTATGTCTACATCTTGAGGCGCCGCAAGAGCTTTGAAAAGATAGGTTTTTAACAAAAAAATACAGAAAATTTCAAATATTTTATATATTTAACCTGGTGCCGCAGCTAACATTTTTTAGTCAAATATTCTTTCTAATAACAGTTAACATTGCTATCATTGCTATATGTACACATTGCTGTAAGTTTTATTTAGTTATATTTAGTTATAATTTTCATCTTGATATTTAAATACAATGGTTTTTTTGCTTCAAGACCACAGAAACTAAGAGATGACTCAGTCACGAGTTTTATGACTCTTTTTACTGCCTTTATATGACAGGGAAACCACGGAAAATCCACACATTGCACCTGAAAACTAGGGTCTTTTGCTTCGCTTACTTATATACTTTTTTAAATTCTCGTCAGTTATATGTTTTGTCATAGGAGACTCAGTAATTTCTTCTTCCGTTCAGTTAATTATATCTATATAAGTGTAGTCATTGGCATTAAAGTTAAGCTTCGGGACAACAAACTTCCTTACACCATTTATGAGTTCCGATCTTGCCTTCAAAAGTCGCCGCAGACCTAGCTCCCTTATGTGTTGTTTTCTCTTGTCAGATTACATGGAGAGAAGCACATTTTCTGTGTGGAAATAACCATTCCTTTGAATAATTACTGGATAAATTATTTGGCGATGTTCCTCACAAAGACAACGTGAAAATTTGATGAGTCTCCATAGATGTTTTGATCCATTTGCATAAAATGGTTTCAGCTTGATATGAAACCAGACTGGGGCATACACCTTCATCACATACATAGTTACAGTTTTCAGATTATTTGAAGGATTCTCTGTTGCAACATATAACAGAAGAAGGCGATTGGCCAACATAAGCCATCGTGAATGAGCTAATTTCCCATGGGTTTTTAAAGAAATATCAGAAGGACATACACCACGGGAGATTGTTTTGCACATTTCAAGTAAATATTTTTGATCTGTGCTGATCATCCTTAATCTCTAGAATAAGGAAGTTGTTTTGTATGGGAACGAAATTAACCACATGAAGCTGGTTAAAGATTTCAAGTTCTTTGCCCTCCAAATTCGCAAAACAAATAATGCAAAGACAATTATTAGTTGGTATAGAACAAACAAATCAGCCACTTCAGCGGATTATTTAGGTTTTTTTTTTCTATAAAAGCAATTACACCATTGTTAATACCGGTGTTAGTGGCAGTTACATCAAATCAGACAGCTGTTATATTGGAAATTTTTTGTGTTCTTGACAGGATTGTCCTCCTGAAAATGCTCCATTTTCTTTTATAGCTTCACCTGTTCCGGAAGAAGAAGCTATATACCCTAGCAAGGTTAATCTAGGTTCCTCTACTATTGAAATGTGCTCTTCTACTATAGTCAGAATATTAAATTGTAATATTTCTTTAAATGTGGAATTAAAGTTCAAACTTTGCCAGTTTTAGTAAAATAAACATTAGATTGTTGTAAGTTAAAACTAAAATTATCTTGAAAAAACAGTTTTAGAGTGTGTATTTATCGTTTAAGATAAGAATTACGACATTACAATAGCTATTTTTTACCAAACCAAAATCATCAAAATTCGCAAAATTTAACTAAAAATTCTAACTTTTAACCCTTTTGCGGCACCTCTAAAAATATTTTGTTTGGAAAAATATTTTATTTGTGGCTTAACAATGGCTATAGGCAACTTTCTATCACTATAACACATTGAAATTATAAAATTATTTTTTTCGTTCCACCCTATTGTGCACGTGCTTCATTTGGATGAGGTAATTTAAAATTTGACTCTCATAAAATTTTGGTTATCGCTATTGTTTTAAATGGAAATGAATCTTTCGGTGTTCATTTCTTTTCTAAATTTAGTTATACTTTGATGTTGCTTAACGATTTTACGATTAGCAAGATATTTTAAGTTATTTTAATAAATATACAAAAGTGTGCTACGGGGTATGTTGTAACATAACGTTGGGCATGTTGTAACATATTACAAATTGCGCTGAATCTTACTAAATTTATGATCTACAATATAAAAACGTATTATTTAGTTTAGTAATAGCTCAGAACGAGACAACATAAAAGAAAATCAGAAAGGGCACTTCAAAGCCAGGAAGTGAAGTCTACGAGTTAGGTTCAGCGGAAATTTTAGATAATCAATGTAGCATAAAGCAAGCAAGTAAAACAGCACGGACTGTGTCATGTACCTTTATAACGATATAGAAAAAAAGAAAAACATTAAGAGTCTACAAGTGGGCTGTACTAAACCAGGGATAGTCTTTACAGTCGAAGAAGAAAGTAAAATGGCTTCGTATATTTTGAAGTGCACCGAAGTATATTTTGGACTAATTCCCATGAAGATGCGAAAACTGCTTTACCAATATGCTTTAAAACTCAGTGCAAAGCAACTTCCTTCTTCTTGGTATCAAAATTATACAGTTGGTCCAGATTGGGTCCAAAGTTTTATGCGTAGAAATCTACATTTATATTTAAGAACACCAGAAGCCACCTTATTAAGTCGAGCAACATCTTTCAACAGGACCAACGTAGGTATTTTCTTCGAAATATTCCAAAAAATTCGAATTTTCGTAATGTTACAACCTGCCCTAATAGATATTACAACTAGCCCCAAGCGCGGGGTAAGTTGTAACAATGCACTTTTTTTGGTTAAAAGCTAGTTGATTAAAAAATAACAGTCTTCTTAACTATTCTTCAGTTCCATTTTATTCAGAAAGATTTAAACTAGCGTTTAGTGTTTAATTCGTGATAATTGAGAACATAGCTGTCAAGATATATTTGATTTTATGAAAATGGTTACAACTAGCCCCCTGCTCCCCTACTTTCCTTTCGAATGTGTCGAGTTTGTTTTTGGATGTTTCTTTCAGGACCCAGGCTTCACTGCCATAGCATGTTATTGGTCGAATTATAGTTTTGTAGATTCTCATCTTTGTATTCCGGTGGACAATTTTAGACCGAAATATATGGGCAAGGGTAAAATAAACTCTGTTTGCCTGCGTTATTCTCTTCCGTATTTATTCACCTTCTGATCCGTCGGCATATATTTGTACTCCCAGGTATATAAATTTTCCAACCGTTTCAATGTCATCTTCATGTATAATGTTTTGTGGAACTATACTTCTTCTCGTCTGAGTCATTATTTTTGTTTTTTCTGTGTTAATTTCCAGACCTAGCATTTTTTTGTGTTTTTAACTCTGCGTATGATTCCTGTGCTCCTGTTGATGTTGATGATAATATTAATATCATCGACATAAGCGGTCAGTTGAACCGTTTGGTTGGTCACTAGGTTTCCTCGTCCAGTTTACGTTAATGTTACGGCCAGTCCATCTCCCTGCTTTAGTCCCTGCGAAATTTTGAAAAAGTTTGTCCGGTGGTTTTGTATTCGTACACATGCATGAGTTTTATCCATTGTGGCTTTAATAGGTCTTATTAGCTTGTGTAGTATTGCCAATTCAGCCAATATATAGTATAGTTTGGTCCTATTGACTGAGTCGTATGCCTGTTTGAAGTCTACAAACACATTGTTAACATCAATATCGTGTTCCCATTATTTGCTCAAAATCTGTTTGACTGTAAACATTTTATCCAGTGTCTATCTTTCCTTTCAGAAGCCCCTCTGATACTCTCCAATAATATTTTCTGCTAGTGGTCGGAGCCGCTGGTTTATAATATACGTGAGGACTTTATATGCTGTACAAAGTAGAGAGATTTCACGGTAGTTTTTGCACTGGAGTTTGTCTCCTTTTTTATAGACCGGGAATGCTATACTTTTCCTCTTCTTGCCATATGTCTTTGATGAGCGCGTGGATGTGACTTGCTAGGTGGTCGCCACCTACCTCCTTATAGAGTTCTGCTAGTATTTCGTTAACTCCCGGAGCTTTATTTCTTTTCTGGACCTTAATAGCTTCGAGAACTTCCTCTATAGTTGGAGCTTCTTCTCCATTGTCTATTTCATTCTCTTCTACGTAGTTCATACTTCTTTCATTTTCCATGTCTACTTGTGTTCCAAGTAGGGTCTGAAAATAATGCTTCCAGCTTTCTGTGACTTCCTGTTGGTCATTGATTATTTGCCCACTTTCATCTTTACATAGACTTGTTTGAGGTTTACACCCACTTCTTATCTTTTTTAGGTATTCGTATGCTCCTCTAATTTCGTTGGTTTTGAAATTTTCTTCCATTTTTTCTATTTGTCTATTTTTATAGGCTCTCTTTTTCTTTCTACAATCTTGTCTGCTTTCCGTCTTGCGACTTCAAATAATGTTCGTCTTTCCCGTGTTCTTGTATATAAAATAAGTGACTTTCTTTATTTCTTTAATTTATTTACGTTTTATTTTAGAAAACATACAATACGGCTGTAAGCTGAAATCCTTTAAGAACGAGCCGTATATGACCGCTATTAGGAATGTGAATTATTTAAAGACTTCCGGATTGAGTATTTTCTAGTTACCGGTGAAACTAAATGCATTTACCGAACCACTGAATTAAAAACATACGCCCGCGTTTAAAATTCTAGCTTGCCTGTATTTGACAGTCACAAATTCCATGAAATGAACTATATCGCACAATAACTAAGGCACATAAATTTTGACAAGCCGCAAAGAGTGAGCTGGGGCATTCCCAACTCATGTTGGATGAAATAATGAAAATTGCGGTTTTATAAATGAGGCCCTTTAGAAGAAGAAAACAAGTAGTAGATTTGACTTAATTTAGAAATTAAACAGGATTAATATATCGTTCATTTTGAAGAAGAGGGTTGTATAGTATTTTTACTACAAAAACGTTATTACGTAGGTCAAAATTTTTGACGTAAGAGAACTGTCAAAACATTAGAATGTGACTTTTCATTATTGCTATGTTTATTATAAACACGGCAATAATGAAAAGTCACATTCTAATGTTTTGACAGTTCTCTTGCGTCAAAAATTTTGACCTACGTAATAACGTTTTTGTGGTAAAAATACTATAACTAAGAATTTTCACTTTTTCAATAGAACGGATTTAAAATTCATATTAGTTTATTTCATTTATTTTGTGTAGTGTTTATTGGTAGTATAGGATTTAATGATTGAGTATGATAGATTTCTTATTTTTTTCCCTGACAAGGTTTTTCTTTGTTATGATATCAGGTTTAGAAAAAATCTTAGATATAACCTTGTTGAATAAAAAAATATTATCTTTTTAAAGCACTATGTTTGTTACTAAAATTACATTTTAGGAATTGTATTAATAAAGTATTATTAAAAATGCCATTATATCAATTATGATTTAATAAATCTTATTAATAAGATATTAAAAAAACTAATTAAATAGTCCGTATCCCTTATCCTTAAACAACACAAAATGAAACATAAAGCTTTAATAGTAATACCTAATTGTTTTCCCTTACAAATTTTTTAAAAACTTATAATAGTATTCAGCAAAACGTTGCGTTTCTCAATTAAAGACAACAAGCAGTTGTTGTTAAATTAAGTTAATCCTTAAATAATACTACAGTTTAAGTTATAGTAATTTACCCAATGCAAAGAGATAATTCACATACGTATAACAAAATAACTTTAAAGAATATGGTTACGTTTAACAAAACTACTTTTTACGCACATAATATTGCTTCTTTTTTATGATGAATTATCCAAAAAAAAGTTACAAGTATCCTTGTATCAGAACATACTCTTCAATTTTAGTGTTATAATTTTTAAGAAAAATGGTTATATCTTTACTTATAACTCTATATCCCAAAAATAGATCACTCTTTTAATTAAATTAACTTATTTTTGTCTATTATATTCCAAGATATAACTGTATTCTCTAAAGCGAATAACGTTCTGTAGAGACAGTTAGGGGAAAACCAAAGAGTTACATCTGCCATCTCTCGGAGACTAGTGTACTTACACACGTAACTATTTTTTCCATAGTAGAAGTCATTATTTAGAAGGTATTGATGCAATAAAAAAAACCTTAACGTTTTGAGATGTAACCCTCTTCTTCCAAATGAACGATATTCTTAAAAAAAAAGCAAAGTGGTAGGTATTTTTATTTATTTACTTATTTTTTTGATATATCCACGCTCCTTTCACACATTAAAAATTTGAAATGTGCGAGGGCTAGAACGCACTATGATATTCCAATGGTGGCTCGAGCAATCATATGGAACCTTTCTCATTGCAGGCGGTTGGAACGTTCGGTGTAATGTGAAAATTACCATGGGATTACTTAAGCCACCATTGGAATGTCATGGTGCGTTCTAACCTTCGCACGTTCCAAATTCTTAGTGTGTGAAACCGTGGTTACCTTGTCAGTTTCGTTACTATTTCAAGTATGTATATTGTTTATTTTTTTATTTGTGATTCCACATTTGTTAAAGCTGCTCTTTGTGTTATAATGTTTATTTATCGTGTATCTTTTATTGATATTTTGGATGTTGTGGTTCAGTGGCGGCTCGTACCACTTTAAGAAGGTAGTGCCACAACTCGGGCAGCCGCCAAAATTTTTAGTGACGGATTCACGATATTGTCAAAAAAAAGGTATACTGACAACAAAAACTAAAAAAAATATGCGCGGATACTTTTATCTTATGTACATATCTTAAGTTTATTGATCTGAGGTGCCAAGCAATTGTCCAACATTGATCAAAACAGTTCCGTAAATTAATTAATAATAAAAACCTCTTAACCGACCACCAGCATTTACTGCTGATAGTGCTTGAAAATTGTTATTACGATTTAGTCTCTATTTGCCAATTTATAAAAATAATACTATTTCATTATTCACACACATGCACAAATTTTTGTAATGTCACTTTTAAAGTTTACGATATATGAAGTTCATTCTTCTATTTTTTGGTTGCAAAGTTTTCAATGACTTTATAATTAAAATTATCAATACAATTTACAAAATGCTTTTTTGCAGATAGCATACCTAAAGCACTAGGTTTCGATGTAAACATCGAAAAACAGCGTTCTGCTTCAGATGTTGATATAGGAATGGTAACTAAAATACTTAAAAGTTTAATAGTTTCTTCAAATGTGCTTTTTGAACCTTCCCTCTACAATAAAACCGATAGCGAAACAGCCCCGGTAGTACTTAATTCGTCTCGCTAATACAGTACCTACTTCTAATTCAGTTTTAAACCGAGTTTTGCTTAAAAATTAAAATTGTCTCCATGGTTCATTAAGAAATGATTCGGAGAACTGATGCTTATAAGCAGAAAACTTCTCCGACATAAATAAATTAGAAGCAACTAAATGTCCGAGAAGGTAGACCTTTGAAAGATCTGGTACTTTGAATAATATGAACCTTTAAGTCGTTTTCTAATTCGACGCTAAAATTGACCAGCTCCTTAAATATGCCTCTATTTTCTGAATTTTCTTTTTCGTCGTGACCTCTTAAAGCTAACTCGAAAGCTCCACAACACCTTATAACATTTGTAGTTTTTTTTCTAGCGAAAAACCACCAAAAAAATTTTTAAAATACTAATTTTTATTGTCAATTAATAAATTAAACTTAAGAAATAATCAAAATATTATCAAAATACCCACGATCATGATGCACCAAAAGTTTAATTATAAATACAAAAACTTTTTAACAGAAAATATACATAATAAAAGCGACAAACCAGCACGTAAAGAAACTCAACATAAATAGACCTGGCTTCATACCCTCGTGCCTGGCACAGAGATTCTAATGTTAAGGTATACTAATAGTCCAATATAGCCCTTTCTCTGTCACTTACATATAATGCTCGTAAAATCTTTCCTGTCGAATACTCTCCGCTGTCGGCAGGGATGGTATTGCGCCCATAGTTGCCATATTTTATATAATTTATGAAGATCAAAAGAAATACACACAAAAAAATTAATAGGAATTAAAAAGTTTTGAAGATAAAAAATATGTTTATGGATAGTTAGCAAGGTAGTGCCATGGCTCTATGGCACTACCTCACGGGCCGCCACTGTTGTGGTTTGTGTCAACAATCAGTTTGTGTCAATCTTCCGGCCCGTAATTATATAATAGTAAGCCAGAAATTATAACAATTAGCTAACAACAGGTAAGCCACCCATTAGTGAACTTGCATAAAATTTTAAATTCGAAAAAAAAATGCTATAAATCATAATAGAACATAATTAATTAAAATGCTATTAAATAATAATAGAACATAATGAACATATCAAATAAAATAAGTTTGTTTTTGCCTTTCTTTGGCCCTAAAGACGATTAAAAATTTAAATTATGGCAGCCAGTCCAAAACGCGCTCTCATTGGGGTGACGTCATATTATAATTGTATTATTGGATGTCCTCGCCATTAATTCATTAGGTTTGGTATATGTTTAGACACTGACACTCAGTTTTATAAATATTTTGATGGTTGCTATTTCTGACTAATATTTGAGTGTTTTTCTTAAGACAATTTGAAACTAATATTTAAGTGTTTTTGTTAAGCAGACAACAGATATTATAATTACGATAAAATGATGTTGACATACATGAAGGCCTTGTGTATTAACTGATATATCTTAAACGTCTTTTTGGCATGCAAGTAACCGCTTTAAATGCCGTTTTTTTATCGGCTGGTAATCCAATAATTATTTTATTGGGGTTTTTAATAGTTGTACTTTTACAAAATGGCACTAAACAACACTTATAGTGTTTTCTTTTATTTTCCTTAGTAAACCTTTTTCCTTTTCTTCAAAAACTGTATCAAACTCCAATCTCAACAAACTGGTATGAATAATTATTACAATGACATAATATGAAAAATGCCATAAAAATATAAATATAACCATAAACATAAACATAAATAAAGTATAATTATGTGACGTCACGGGTCATTTGAACTATTTTAAATACACAGAAGATTTTAAATTTGTACTTCTAAGTTATTATAAATTTTTGAAGCGTGGAATTTTGGAAATCTCATTTTTAAATCAAACTGTACATTATTGTTGTTCTGAAGCTATTTCCTTGTGGCATTTTTTTAATCAACTATTTTCAATGGGAAATAAGCCACAATTTTACCAAAAAAATGATTTTATTAACGTTAATAAAATCATTTTTTTGGTAAAATTGTGGCTTACTCCCCATTGAAAATAGTTGATTGTACATTATTATGTAATAAAAAAATGTGCAAGTTCCCTATTGTAAAAAGCAATATAGGTGAACGTATAACATCGCCAAAAGGTTTTCCGAGTCTAAAGGCAGTCTCAACACTACTAGAAGTTGCACAAAGTATATATTTCAATATCAACAAACAAAATTACCACCAATGAACCAACAACACAAGAAATATAAATGACCAAAAAAAAAACTGAAAGCGCACAAAGCAGCTTTCACTGACAATATTTTACCAGAATTATTCTGAGCCTGCCCTAGCACAATAACAGAGATAGTTATAATACCACTCTTGCGAGAGGAAAAGTTCCCCAAATAATGGAAATCGGGATCTATAATAAAGATACTAAAAAAAGGTGACGAAATATATTGTGAAAACTCGAGGGCATTCACACTTCTGAATACCACAAATAAATTAATAGGAAAAATTCTAAACAACCGATTGACAAACAGAGTGGAGCCAATTTTAAGGAAGGAATAAACCGATTCCAGAATAAAACTATTACGCATAGACCTTAGAGTAACCGTAGAGCAGTCGGAGGAATTCAAGTCTCCACTATTCATGTGCTGTGTGGACTTAACTTTCAACACGCTCAAATATATCACCATATGGATAGCACTAACTAAAGGGTATGAGAATACCATTGGCTTGGTAATAAACATCAACAATACCAAATAAATTCGATTCAAGGTACCACCAGGAATAACTAAAACGATCTAAAATATCTACCAGAGAAACACAATAAAACTGTTTATGCCCTCTTCTAGTTTATTTAATTTAATGCATTTTCTTATGAAGTGGCGACATGGTATTTTTATATCGATATATCCACATGTCCTCATACGATAAGGGCAGTCGCCAAGAAGCAATAGCCAAGAAAGATTCGTAAAGCATTCGTCGAGTCTTCAAACACCACGGCCAAAGTCATATGGGTGAAACAATCCCTCAGCGTGCATCTCTTCAAAGTGGTTCGTATCGTGTTTATCAAACTTTAGACAGTTGGAAGTGTAACGGACTTATCCTATACTTTACTGTTTAATTTAGTTTAATTTAGTGTTTTAGAGTCAATAAATTCATATCTTTCACACGTTTGTATCACTTGCAACCAGCATCTTATTGAAAGTTTTAGAGCGTCAAATTCAAAAACAATAGTAAAAAAGTACTAACTGCCCAATTGAAACTGTCAATGGAATAATACTCTCCGAGTCCTTTATTGTTCAACCTGATCCTAAATGAAACAATATAAAAATTATGAACTAAAGACGAATACAACATGGAAGAAAAACAACTTAAAATAATCTGCTATGCAGAAGATGCCATACTAATATCTCAAAGTAAAGATGATTTACAACGTGTGCTGAACTAGTTTAATATAATCGCCAGAAAATTTAACATGTTAATTTCTCCAAAAAAACAAAATGCATGGTTATAACAGCATTTCTACTAAGAGGGATCAGATAATAGAACAACTAATGGAGTTTAAACATCTAGGTATCACACTATCTAGCTACGGAAAGCTCGAAATAGAAGTGGAAGATCAAGAGAATAAAGCAAATAGAGCCGCAGGTTGTCTAAATGAAACAATATGGAGAAATAAATATATAAAATCCACGAGGAAAATAAACTTCCTGTAGCTGGCTTTATACCATAAATCACAAAAATACGAAGTTTCTTGTAAAAGAATTGGCCAATTGAAATCCAATATGTGAGGTTTTCTCCAAAAAAAGTTCCAACCACGTGGGGAGAGTCCTGTGTTGCCCTGGGTAACATCCAGGTTTATCTATAACATCCGATGAATTTTATATAAATATGTAAAATAACTTTATTATTTACATTTAAAGGGTTTTTACCCTATACATTTTGGTGGCTCAGGCATGCAAATTTTGGCTTTTAAACACTGATGATGGATTCCTTAATCCGAAAACGTTTTGTATTGTGACCCTTATTTAGGGTATTTATTTTAATATATACCTTTTACAAGAAACTTGGTATTTTTTTTAAATAAATATATCTGAAGAGAAACGAAAAGCAGAATTTACAAAACAGTCGTCAGACCAATAATGACATCTTCTTTCTTCTTTCAGTACCCTGTCGGATTGTCGAACGTTGGCGATCATATTGGCAATAATAAATTTGTTTACGGCAGCTCTAAACAGATTAGCGGTGGTCTCTTGATACCGCTCCCGGAGATTTTGGAAACAGGATGTTTTTCTTCGGCCTGGGCCGCTTCTGACGATCTTTCTCTGTATTATGAGGTGTAGAAGGTTATACCTCTCTGGATGTCTCATTACATATACAAAATATTGTAACTTTTGAATTTTTATGGTTTTTGTTCTTTATGGGCTCTTATTCATTCGATATTAAACTGTTTTATTTCTTATTCGATCGACCAACTGATCCGTAATATTCGTCGATAGATCCATATCTCAAAGGCCTCCAATTTTTTCATTAGTGTCTCTGTAAGATTCCAGCTCTGCATGCCATACAGTAATGTGAAGAATATGTAGCAGCGTATTAATCTGCTTTTAAAGTTTAACGTGATATCTCTAGTAATAAGAATTCCTTTAGTTTATAGAGGACGGCTCTGGCTTTTTCAATGCGCATTCTTATTTCTCTATTTATATCCCTGTTATCGTTAACGATGGCGCCTATATAATAGGTAATATTTTGGACTCTTCCTAACTAGTTCAGAGAAATAAGGAAAAAAATATCCTGTTGGTGACACAATCCCTCTAGGCCGAAACCAAATTTTTTGAGTAGTATGAACATCTATATTAATAACCTATATGTTTCCTGCAGCCGATTTTGATGATATACATAGTTATAAACAAATGAAGATAACGTCTATCTATAACCATCGTCTATAACCAAAAAGTTAAGTATTTTAAACAAATTTGAGGGTGAGAAACTAATAAATCGTATAAAAAACTTCAATATGGCGTTCGCTGAATATGTCTATCCTTATTGGTTGCTTAGAAAATTGCAAAAGAAAGCATAAATTTCGGGTTTATATAAATGTTCATAACTTATGTAAAAATTAACTTAGAACGTTCTTATTACACGAAATGCTGAGACTTCTGGTGCTTAAATCATACCCTAAATTTAAAAACAATTGGTCAAATAGTTTAAAAGGTATTTAATTTGTTTTTCCCAAATTAATTTTTTTGCAACGCTATAAGTCAGAAAATTATAAAGTTACACTAATACTTTGAATAGTTTATGAAAGAAGAAGATTTATACTATTAATTTAATTAAAAAAAATTACAAGAAATAATTCTAAATACTGCAAAATTATTTTGCAAAAACATATGAATTAAAAAGGAGCTAACTGCGTTACTAATTTTCCTAGGACAATTGTTTTTGTTTCTAAATGTGTATAAAAATTCAGTCTTTCCAAATACAGTATTGTCCAAAATAAACAGTACTGAAACTGAAACACAGATGTATCTTTGTGCACGCTGTCATATTCAAATTAACTAGTATGGACCTGTCGAGTAATCTTTAAATAATTACTTATTAAGGCGTAATTGTTAAAAATGGTGTTAAATACACAGGAGAAAGTGTTTCTCGTGGAGCATTATTTTCGCTCATACGGAATCGGCTGACGTAATAGTGCAAGTCTGCAATACGTGTGTGATCAATTCACACAACAGTTTAATAAACGTTGTCCAAGTAATGCTGTAATTTTGAAAGTTGTTGAAAATTACAGCATTAGAACGTTTATTAAACCGTTGCGTTGTGTGAATTGATCACACACGTATTGCAGACTTGCACTATTAGCCCACTAAATGAACGGGAAATTCGGCGATACCGTGTAATTTTCAGGGGCAACTCCGAATTGCATGAAAATTTGGATTTAGGTTCTACTTACCCTCCACTTCAAAGTTGAAATTGTGTCGTTGGTTGCTTTTACTTGGAGGGTGACAGTCACCCCTTCTCGGGGGTGAAAAAACATACGTTCAAGATAAGACCAGAAATGGATAAATTGGCTGATTTTAAGCAACTTTTGTTCTATAGAGTTTTTTACGTAAGTCAATACTTTTCGAGTTATTTGCCATTGAAAATGTTGATTTTTCGACAAAAAAACTACGTTTTCAGACGGTTTTTCGCAAATAACTCAAAAAGTAAATATTTTGTCGAAAAAAATACTCTTAGCAAAAGTGTAGCCTATAAAAAGCCCAAAAAAATGGTGTATCAGTAAAGTCTATTAATCAAATAAAAACAAAGTTGTAGCTCATGAAAAATACGTTCTTATTCATCTAATTCCAAATCGAATATTTTAAGGTGAAATCACCGAAAAATTAAGCACTTTTCGGGAAAACCCCATTTAAGCTTTTTTAAAGTTTTTATAAAAAGCTTTGTTGTAATTGTTAACAAAAGTTTTAGCATTAAAAATAAGTGAGTTACGCTCAAAATAAAGTTGGCCCTCTTTTTTTTTGTAAAAAATAACGAAAATCTCGCCGTGTTTAGCTCCCCAAATGAAATTATTCGCTGCCGCTTTGAAAACAATTTATTTACCTATCTATTTTTTATATGATCTATCAGTCTCACCGGTTTAAAGTGTTTATTTTTGAAAGGGTTGTAATTGAGAAAGCTTGAATAGGTCACTAATCACGAGTGTATGCAAATTTTGAACAGCCATATCTTAACCAATGTTTGTCTTACGGAGAAACAAAATGAAACTAGCATATTTATAATAGCAAAACCTACATTTTTTTACTCTTTAAGATATTTCTTGTCACTAATACTTTTTAAGTTATTTTGAAAAAATGATTCAAAAATTTTTAGAAATTTTTTTTACTATAAAACCAAATGTTTTTAAAAATAAGCACTTCAAACCAATCAAACTTACAGATCATATAAACAATACACATACACTTAAAATAGATGGTAAAGCCAAACGATTAATTTCATTTAGGATGCTAAATAGAGGGAGGTTTTCACGATTTCTGTTACAAAAAAAAGGTGCCAACTTTTTTTTCAGTGTAACTCGTTTATTTTTGATGCTGTAAACTTTTGTAAAAAACAAATAGTAAGCTTTTTTTCGACACTTTAAAAATGTTAATAAGGTTTTCCCGAAAAACGTTTCTTTCTTCGGCGATTTCGCGTTGAATTATTCGATTTGGAATTAGACGAATAAGAACGTATTTTTCATGAGCTACAACTTTGCTTCTACTCAATTTGTAGACTTTACTGGTACACCATTTTTTTTTCGATTTTTTATAGACTACACTTTGGCTAAAAATATTTTTTTCGATAAAATATTTCCTTTTTGAGTTATTTGGCAAAACGGTCCGAAAACGTAGTTTTTTTGACGAAAAATCAACATTTTAAATCGCGAATAACTCGAAAAGTATTGACTTACGTAAAAAACTTTATAGAACGAAAGGTGCTTAAAATAAGTCAATTTATCCATTTCCGGCCTTATTTTAAACACGCGTTTTTCACCCCCCGAGAAGGGGTAAATGTCACCACCCAAGTAAAAGCAACAAACGGCAAAAATTCAACTTTGAAGTGGAGGGTAAGTAGAACCTAAATCCAGATTTTCATGCAATTCGGAGTTGCCCCTGGAAATTACACTCCAAAACGGTCATTTATTGGGCTATATTACGTCGGCCGATTCCGTATGAGCGAAAATAATGCTCAACGAGAAACAGTTTCTCCTCTGTATTTAACACCATTTTTAACAATTAGGCCTTAATAAGTCATTATTTAAAGACTACTCGACAGGTCTATACTAGTTAATTTGAATATGACATCGCGCACAAAAATACCTCTGTGTTTCAGTTTCAGTTCCTACTGTTTATTTTGGGCAATACTGTATGAAAAAATAATTTTTCTACGGCTAACGGTTAAAAAGTTATTCTAATTGTTTAAAAGTAAGCAAAAAATCGGCATGTTTTTGCAAAATAATTTTACACTGTTTAAAATTACTTTTTGTCATTTTTTTAAATAAGTCAATAGTATACTCCTCTCCTTCCATAAACTGTTAGAAGTCCTACTGTAACCTCATAATTTTCTGACTTATAGTGTTGCAAGGAAAATTAATTTGGGATAAACAAATTAAATAACTTTTAGACTATTTGACCAATTGCGTTTAATTTTAAAATATAATATAAGAACCAGAAGTCTCAGCAATTCGTGTAATAATAAGGATGTAAGTTAATTTTTACATAAGTTATGAATATTTATAAAAACTGAAAATTTATGATTTATTTTTCAATTTTCTAAGCAACCAATAAGGATAGACTTATTCAGTGAACGCCATATTAAAATTTTTTAGACGATTTATGAGCTTCTTACTGTCAAATTTGTTTAAAATGCTTAACTTTTTCGTTATAGACGAAAAAAGCGAAAATTTATCGTTTTTTGATCTTCATTTGTTTATAAATCTGTATATCATCAAAATCGGCTACAGGAAACATAAAGATTATTAATATAGATATCCATACTACTCAAAAAATTTGGTTTCGGCCTGGAGAGGGATGTGTCGCGAGAATATTCTTATTTCTCTGGACTAAACGTTATTCCATACGCTTTGGTGTTCATTGGTTGTAACTCCGTTTTGCTGACAACCATAAGTTTTGTCTTAGGCCGCACCTACATTAGATCCGTTTTTCTCCCATCAGATCAGATCCGACGTCGGTCGACGTCGGAATAAAAAATAAACCCATAGTATTAAATGGGGGTGCCTACATTGGATCCGTTTTTCTCCGATCAGATCAGATCCGATATCGGCCGACGTCGGGAGTAGCTTCTCCTATTCTCATCGAGAAGTGTTTGGTTTGATTCCGATTGGTTGCAAGTTGGTTGCAAATTGGTTGTAAGATGGTTGCAAATTGGTTGCAAGTTGGTTGCAAATTGGTTGCAAGTTGGTTGCAAATTGGTTGCAAGTTGGTTGCAAATTGGTTGCAAGTTGGTTGCAAATTGGTTGCAAGATGGTTGCAAGTTGGTTACAAGTTGGGGATTGCAAGCTAACATGTTTGTTAATTGTCATTTTTGACATTTCTGACCTGGGGTCATTTTCCCCCCCTTGGTCATCCGTGTAACAAAAAAAGGTTGGTCATCGGAAGGTTAAAGAGTCGAATGTCGAAATTACATGTTAAATGTTAGCTTTTAATTAATATTTTGTGTTTTACTCGTAGTTAAAAATAAATGCTAAATAAATGCGAAATTTTGTAATTATAAAAAAAGTAAATGCGAAATTCATGTTTTTTATTTGCGAAAATTCCGTACCCGTAAGTCCATACCTTATTGTGATACTAAATTTTTTCTTCTGGGCTGATGCATTCTCTGAAGTTGGATTGGCCGGATATATTGTCTCTTATCCCTTCAAGAATGTAATCAAATGTTTCTACAGTCATGCGGTGGTACTCTTTGAATTTATCAGGATAGTTACGTAGATTTTTGTGTCTATTAAATTCTCCTGAAGATCTGTCTTTATTAAATTGATGCATCCATCTACGTTTTTTTCTACGTCTTTTAAGAACGTTGTTTTCCAACAACAGCCAACACATTAACATATATCTTCATCGGAACTCATTGTCGGTGGCCGGTGGTCGAAAGATTACTGAACCAATGTAGGCACACTCGCCGGAAAACCGGTCTGATCGGATCTGATCTGATCGGAGGAATACGGATCCAATGTAGGTGCCGCCTGTCGGATCGGATCGGATCTGATCTGATCTGATCTGATCGGATCGGATCGGAGAAAAACGGATCCAATGTAGGTGCGCACTTAGAGGTATTAAGTTTTAGCCCATATTTATCACATGCTTCGGCCACCCTGTTTATTAGTTGTTGTAAGTCTTCTTCATTGGAATAATGACATACGCGGCAGAAACACGACCTGATACATCGAGGACATACAGAATTCCACAAACAGCAAGGATGAAAACTCTTAGAAAAATAGATAGTATGATATTACGGGACAAAGTTAGAAGTGCAGATATACGAAGGAGATGCAATATTAGTAACTGTTTAAAAAACAGAAGAATTAAATGACCACATAAGCCGAATGGCAACAAATAGAGTAGTAAGGAGGAGAGAAAAGATTCTACAATATGAAGACGATCAGGGGAAAGACCACGAAGACGACTGAATGACAACTTACTGGAAGCACACTGAAAAAAAAAACAGACAGAGCCATATCTACACAAAAAGAAGAAAAAGATTAAAAATTATATAAATTCTTTGGCATTACTCAAATTAGGTATTTTATTAATATGATTGTGTAATTATACGTGGAGCTTTGGACGTCACTTTGGAATAATCTAGTTTGTGGCTATTGTCTAGAATTCTAGAACATGTCTCGGTTAATCCTATGTAATTTCTCCTAACTTTATTGCAAACGTTTCCTAACCCCTCGTTTTCCCCATAGGCACGTTCGTGCAAATAACATCACTCTCCTTCGAAGGGTTAATTATGTAATCAGTCCGTTGTTCAGGTAGTCGGAGAGTAATTTCGGGATTTGGAAGTTAATAATTTGTGAATTTCTTGCACGTACGCGAGCTTTTGGTTGACTTACCGACTTGGGGAAATCGTCGGCTGTGAAAATTTATTGGCGATGTTGGGGATATACATATATACAACTCGGATAAAATATGAATATGTTGAATCCTGAATACGGAATGGCGAGGATGCTGCGACGAGGAGATCAACGGAGGATATCCAGAATGGTTTATACACTATGTACTAGGAGAGTAACTTATTTCCTCTCCCAAAAGACATATCTATTAGAATTTTAACTTTTAGAATAGGAAAAATAGCATTTTCTATTTTTTGTATCATAAAGTCCTTTACATAAATTTTACACATACATACAAATCTTTGATAAACTATAGTTAGAGGATTATCTTTTCGTTAACAATAAACACTTGTGTAGCAGAATATTGACGAACGGATTAACTACGGGTATAGTGAGTCGAAATTCGACTACGTTTATCTAAATGCTAGGTCTGGTCGACTCTTCTGTATGCAGTTGAGACATAGACCTTTAAAACACCAACCATAAATAAGTTGGAGGCCTTTGAAATGTGGATCTACCGGAGAATTCTCAAAATTTCGTGGACATCGTATACCTCAAACGAAGAAGTGCTGCATAGAATAGGCAAGGCAAGAGAACTTTTCAACACAGTGAAATTTAGAAAAACATCATACCTGGGCCACATACTGAGAAATAATAAGTACCAATAAGCTCAACTAATAGTGAAAGGAAAGATCGAGGGAAGGAGAGGACTAGGAAGGAAAATACTATCGTGGCTCAGAAATATCCGACAATGGACAGGGCTAAATTTTAAACAGCTAATAAGGACAGCTGAAGACAGAGAAGAGTTTGCAATTGTAGTAGCCAACCTCCATTGAGGAGACGGCACTTTAAAAAGAAGAAGAATAGTGAGTTGAGATTAGCAAGGGACAAAAATTTTTAAATACTATTCTTTTATTATTAAGAAGATGGTATTCTCGGAAAGCTGCTTTTATATTTTTATCACATATTAACATTGAAGGTCGCAGCTGCAGAGGTCGCTCACCCACTCAATGAAGAGATCAAATGCAAGAAGCCAGTGTTAGGATATTCTGTAAGTCCATGAAAACACCCCAGGATAATAGCCGATGGAAAGAGATGGTTGTGAGTATAGTAGTAGATTATGATCCTAAGTAATGACGAAATGAATAGAGATAAATAGAGAAAGATACCTATGTCACCCTGTATAATATGGGCACCCTGTATAAATAATATTGTTAATGTTTAAATTATTGAATAGAGAATATAATATAATATAATAACCTTTCAAACGAGCTATCACACGACCACTATTTTTATTTAAAAAAAATCATCGATTGCGTCATCACGCCCAGATGGATGACGTCACTAGTATGATATATATGCCAAAAAATTATAATTTAAAAATAAATATCGCCCTGATTTGTAATTTATCTCCAGAGTTGCCCATTCTCGAGAAAATGAATCTATTGCAACTCAAACGTCATCACTGTATATATTTATATCTTAAAACCATGATTTTTTGGAGCTACGCGCCCATTGTGTCTTTTATTCTGCACATCAAGGACTACCAAAACCCACAGTTTCAGAGCATTTGACAGAGAGCCATTTCCCATAAGGTTTCTGCAGGGTCCTTTGGATTTTTTGAGGGCTTAAGCTGTACACTGATAGACAATGTTTATACAAAAATGTGTTACATTAGAAATAAAATTAGTTCAAATATTTTTAATGCTATCAGAAATATTTATGTAAACTTTTAAATAAACTCGAATGACATTTCTGTCGAATAATGTCGATATAATAGTCCAAGTAATGAAGCTTAAAATAGGAGAAAACCTCGCAGTTTTTACAGAATGGATCGATTTGCTTGAAAATTTGAGAATAAGCAGTGGATAGTCCAAGAATCAAAATTTATATGAGGCCGAAAGGCGCTTTTACCATAGGGGTGGTTACCACCCCATGTCGAGGGTGGAAACTTTTTATTTTATTTTGACTTTAAAAGTTGGTAAAAACGTTCATTCTAAGCAAAAAACGTTCTGTACATTTTTTTATAATAATTATATCCATTTAAAATAATAATAAACAGTAATCGAGCTATACTTTATTATATGTAAGCTCTTCTTCGTCAAATGCTAAATATTGTAGATTCAAAGTCAAAAGACGGGAAAACTATGCATTTTTAGAGGATAACTTGTTGAAACTAATTTACAGTATTTAAAAAGATCTAATAAAAAATAGTCTCTAGCTTAAAAATTAAGTGACTTATAATAAAAAGAATGTCAGTCCATATTTTTTTCAGCTAAAAAGTGATCGGAAACTTCCCCCTACTCACCACCCTGATTCAAATTAATCATTGATCTTGTTTGCCTTCTTTATTTATGTATTATTAATAGGTTCTAGATGTTTAACCGGCTTAGAATGATTAGGTTTTAGAAAAATGGAGTTAAAAGCGAATAACGAATTTTTGTATTTTGGTAAAAATGTCCTTTTCTTCAGAATAGAAAGATTAGCATCAGAGATACAAAAAAATGTTTAAATATAAAATTGTAGCTCATTTAATTTTAATTCCCAAAAAAGTGGTGTGCAAAAATTTTTTCTACGGCACAAATTGAGTGAGCTATTCACAATTAAAACTTGTAATAACATGCAAAAACCACCTTTAACAACCCTTTCAAAGTCACCTCTTTTTGCGACTGAGGATTTTAAAAGGATTTAATATTAATAGCCTTATAGGGCTTTTAAAAACCTACAAAATTTTTATTTAGCAAGTTTTCTATAATGAAAAATAAAAGTTACCGTTAAAAAATCAATATCTTTTTTTGAAAAAAAAAAGGAGAAATCCAATTAGAAGCATAATAATGTAAGTTGGCGGTGTTTTTAGTCATTGGCCTTATTTTTTCTTCTTCATTTATATATTAATAATAGATTCCAGAAGTTTGACCGACTTAAAATAATTAATTTCTAAAAAACTGGAGTTAAAACCAACAATTCATTTTTGTAGTTTGGTAAAAAATGCCATTTTCTTCAGAATATAAGTATTAGCATCAGAGATACGAAAAAATGTTTAAATATGAAATTGTAGGTTATTTAATTCCCAAGAACTTGGAACCAAAAAAATTTTCCTACGGCAAAAATTGAGTGAATCGTAAATGAGTATAATATCCAAAAACATTGATTTTTTTTTTCAATATAAGACTAAAACTTTCGATAGCGAATATATCGAAAACTATTAATTTTATCAAAAAAATGTATGTAATATTTTTTGCTTAAAATGAATGTGTTTATCGACTATTGCGGTCAAAATATAATAAAAAATTTCCACCCACGAGGTGGGTTGGTAACCACCCCCATGGTATAAGCGCCTTTCGGCATTATATAGATTTTGATCCTTGGACTATCTACTACTTATTCTCAAATTTTCAAGCAAATCGATCCATTCTGTAAAAATTTCGAGGAGAAAAACTTCGGTTCCTGGGCTATAAAGGGATTAATATCCTATTACGGAAATCAAAATCTTTTTCGGATAGGCTATCAATCGAATCCTGTTGTTAATTATTAACACAATTAATGAAACCTTTATTTAATACTTAATATTTGGACAGGATACATAATATTGTAAGCATTGTTTTAAACACAATATTGTTTCAAAGTAAACGACACAGAATCCAACTCAATTATATCCCAATCATGCTGGAACAAAATCTAACAAATAAAAGTTTATTGCGCCCACATCGGCCAAAACGCCGTATCAAACGGACGTGGTTAATAAATCTATCGAAATAAACTTTTTAAAAGCTTAATGTTGATTACATTTTAATAAAGGATTAGGGACCAAATGGTCCGATCGAGCATTTCGTGACCACGAAAACAATTTTAACGACGAGATTGCTTTACTAAAACAGAACAAAACGAAAAAACGTGGAAGCGACGTTGATGCTGATAGATCGGTACGAGTTGGTTTGGTGTACGTGGGAGCAACAAAATTTTAAGAAATAATTGTCGATATATTTTAAATGATACCGACTTCATAAGAATTACACTGTGGATTAATCCTCTGGGCTAATTAGCAAAATTCATAAAAAAGTTATTTACCAGCAATTTTATTGCTGGAATCGAATTATAAGATCCTATGTATTAATCATATAGGTATGCAAAGTCCGCAGATAGTGTGCTACTTTTTTTATAAACCAAATGGCGCCGACAAATCGTATTTTTTTTAAATTATTGCTCTATATCTCCAAAGATTTTAACATTACAAAAAAAAACCCAAATAAAAATTCACCGCAATTAAATTCTGCATATAGGTATGTTTTTCCCGAATTGCTCCGACGAAAATTTTCCTCGAAAAATGCGGGTATTCCCAACAAAAACTCTAATTTTCAAATAAAGTTTTAGGTAAGTAATTATTAATGAATAATTAAATAACTTAGTGACATCAAAGCTTTCTTGGTATAGATTGTAATTCCAGAAGCCGGTGAAAATTAAACGAATATTCTAGCAACAATTCAATTGTCAATTAACAATTTACGATCGCAATAATAACCAAAATAATCATGATACATTGATCAAACTTATAAAGAGTATGAAGATGAGATGCTTATTTAATATTTTATCGACAAAATATAAATTTTTCGTTTTTTTGCATAATTATTAAATTTTGAAAAAAAAAATAGTTATAATACGCTGGTCTAATTAGTACAGTACAAAGACAGGTTATTCACCAGCCATTTCATTGCTGGAATCAAATATTATGATCCTATTATATTAATAATATAGGTATGCAAAGTCAGCAGATAGTGTGCTAATTTTTTTATTAAAAAATGGCGCCCCCAAATCGTGTTTTTTTTTCAATTATTGGTCTATAACTCCGAATATTTTAACTTTACACCAAAAACACTCGAATAAAAATTCACCCTAATTTAATTCTGCATATAGGCATGTTTTTCCCGATTTGCTCCGACGAAAATTTTCCTCGGAAAATGTGGGTTTTCCCAACAAAATCTCGAATTTTCAAATAAATTTTTGGGCAAGTAATTATTTATCAATAATTAAATATCTTGGTGAAATAAAAGCTATCTTAGTATAGATTATAACTGCAGAAGCCGGTGAAAATTAAACTAATATTTTAGCAACAATTCAATTGTTAATTAACAACTTTTAGTCGCAATAAAAACCAAAATAATCATGAGACATTGATCAAACTTATAAAGATTATAAAGATGTGATGCCTATTTAATATTTTGTCAACAATATATAATTTTTTTATTTTTTTGCATAATCTTTAAATGTTTCAAAATAATAGTTATAAACAAATTAACATTTCTCAGAAATTGTTTATTATAGTTTAATTTTAAAAAATACTTATAGGCGTATTTCAAAGGTCTTGAAAATGAATGCTTTAAAAAAATTTTCCAACCATTTGCAAAAAAGTTATGAAACAGCAAAATAAATATACGATTGCTCCGTTGTTTATAATTTGTTTTCATTGTTTCAAAGCTTAAAAGTGAGTCTGTGCTACAATCTAATTCCTCACAAAAAATATCAAATATTAGTTTAATGGTTCTATTTTAATCAAAGATTAAACATACTTTTTTTTGTAATTTTTAGCGCGAAATTAGGCTTGATACAGAGCCGGAGATGTTCACTCGAAGCGACTGACACGCTTTAAACTCGCGCGAGTTGTGTATGTGGACGAGTATAATACATAATACATAGCTACGGTACTGTATTAGTCTACGTTCGCGCGTGTAAATTACAAAAAAAATATTTATATTCTTTAATTAAAATAACCATTAAACTAATAATCGATATTTTTTGTAAGTAATTAGCTTGTACTTTAAACTCACTTTTACGCTTTGAAAGAATTAAAAAAATTATAAACAACGCAGTAATCGTATGTTTATTTTGCTGTTTCATAACTTTTTTGCAAATGGCTATAAAAAAGTTTTAAAACATTCATTGTCAAGATATTTGAAATACGCATTTTAACTATTTTTTAAAATTGGAATATAATAACAACTTTCTGATAAACTTTAATTAGTTTATAACTATTTTTTTAAACATTTAAAAATTATGCAAATAAATAAAAAAATTATATTTTGTCGACAAAATGTTAAATAGGCATCTCATCTTTATAAGATTTCAAAGTTTGATCAGTGTGTCATAATTATTTTGGTTATTATTGCGACCGTAAATTATTAATTAACAATTGAATTGTTGCTAGAATATTCGTTCAATTTTCGCCAGCTTTTGGAACTTTAATCCAAACCAAGAAGGCTTTTAATTCACCAAATTATTTAATCATTTGTAGATAATTACTTATCTAAAACTTTATTTGAAAATTAAAGATTTTGTTGGGAAAACCCGGATTTTCCGAGGAAAATTTTCGTCGGAGCAGATCGGAAAAAACATATCTCTATGCAGAATTTAATTGCGGTGAATTTTTATTTGAGTGTTTTTTTTTTGTATATTTAAAATCTTCGGAGTTATAGAGCAATAATTGAAAAAAACACGATTTTCGGGCGCCATTTTGTTTATAAAAAAGTAGCACACTATCTGCGGACTTTGTATACCAATATTATTAAGATATATAATCATAAGCTTCGATTCCAGTAATAAAATATCTGGTAAATATCCTTTCCCAAAAATGGCCTATTCTCCGATAATCAGCCCAGACTATAAAACGTTTGCACATTTTTAAATATAAATAATTAAAAACAAAATCTATTTAAAAGGATAAACTTATAAATTGGGTTTCTATTGATTTAGCCACAATTTTATATAAAGCGTGTATACTTAAGTTAGTGACATATTATGGGAAACTTTTTATTATTAATTTTACGACAAAATTCATCCTCCGTATAAAGTTCTGCATGGACCAAAACCTAAGATGCAATCATTAGCTATAAAATTTTATCAATTTTATACGAGGTATGTCAAAAATATGAATTTCGCTCAAGAGTAATAACCTTCATTATTCATAATATTTAATGATATGCAGGATTAAATGTTTTTTTATTATTTCTGATATCACTTTATATCAATACCCATCGACAATCACAAAAAGCAACTATAATCTAAGATGAAATTTCTGCCCAACTTAAAACGGAAAGCCCTATCACAGCGGTTCTTCACCTTTTTGACTGATGTACCCCCTACAGTTATTTTTATTATTTTTGGTACCACCTATATTTTTAAATTGTATTATCAATACTTACTTCTTCTCCTTTAAGTTCCATCTTCTATCGAAGGTTGGAAATCATCAGCTTTGAACAACTGCATTCGAACCATTGCCGTAAGTTCTTAAGCCAGGATGTTCTTCGTCAATACTTACTAAGTACTAATATTTTAATTTTTTCTGTGTTTTTGTACCACCGCCAATAATGATATGTACCACCAGTGGTACATGCACCACAGATTGAGAACCTCTGACCTATCACATTTACTTTGGACCTTAGTATAGTATAGTTGATCCAAAAGATGGCATAACCCAGACATCCAAAGTGAAAGTTATCCTTCAACACCAAATTGTCCTATATGGTCCACACAATGTCCAGAAAAAAGTCACACCATTTTGAGCGTCGGGTTTGGGGGGGAGAGGGGGGAGAAATCGGTAAATTGGTAGTTTTTTTTAAGTTTTCGCCAATATTTCTAAAACTATGCGGTTTAGCATGAACAACCTTCTATACAAAAATGTTCTACATTAAATTGGAAATAAAAAAGGTCCTATGCATAATCTTTCTAAAATGAATGGTTCCAAAGTTACGGAAGTAGTATAGTATAATTGGTCCAAAAAAAGGAGTAACCCAAACATCCAAAGTAAAAGTTTTCCTCCAACACCAAAATGTTCTATATGATCCACATATTGTTCAGTAAAAAGTTACACCATTTTGAGCGTCCGTTTTGGGAGGGAGATGGGAGAGAAGCCGGTAAATTAGTAGTTTTTTAAGTTTTTCGACAATATTTCTAAAACTATGCTTTAGCGTAAACAATGTTATATAAAAGAATGTTCTACATGAAATTTAAAATAAAAAAGGTTCTATACATAATTGTTATAAAATCAACTGTTCCAGAGTTACGAAGGGTGAAAGTCGAGGTTTTCGATACTTTTTATATTTTTTGGGCAATATTTATGATATAACTATACCAAAAACCCAGACATCCAAAGTAAAAGTTATCCTCCAACACTAAATTGTTCTATATAGGCCACATAATGTTCAGAAAATAGTCACACCATTTTGAGCGTCGGGTTTGGGGGGGGGGGAGAGGAGGAAGAAATCGGTAAATATAAAAAGTATCGAAAACCTCCACTTTTCACCCTCCGTAACTCTGGAACCGTTGATTTTATAACAATTATGTATAGAGCCTTTTTTGTTTTGAATTTTATGTAAAACATTTTTCTATAGAACATTCCTTACGCTAAAGTATGGTTTTAGAAATATTGACGAAAAACGTAAAAAAACTACTAATTTACCGACTTCTCCCCCATCTCCCCCTCAAACCGAACGCTTAAACTGGTGTAACTTTTTACTGAACAATATGTGGACCATATAGAACAATTTGGTGTTGAAGGAAAACTTTTACTTTGGATGTCTGGGTTAGGCCTTTTTTTGGACCAATTATACTATACTACCTCCGTAACTTTGGAACCATTCATTTTAGAAGGGTTATGCATAGGGACTTTTTTGTTTCAAATTTAATGTAGAACAATTTTGTATAGAAGGCTGTTCGTGCTAAACCGCTTAGTTTTAGAAATATTGACGAAAAACCTAAAAAACTACGAATTTGCAGATTTCTCCCCCCTCTCCCCCCAAACCCGACGCTCAAAATGGTGTGACTTTTTTCTGAACATTATGTGGACCATATAGAACAATTTGGTGTTGGTGGATAACTTTCACTTTGGATGTCTGGGTTTGGTTCTAACTATACCATACTAAAAGACCTCCTCCCTCAAATAGTTCATACAATGCTGATCCCAATACAAATGGATTCGTAAATAAAAAAATTTTAAGTGTACTTGAAAATTTTGACTTTTTCGAGACTTCAAGAAATATACACTCCAAGAAATTAACGCACCACCTTAAAAATGGGTCAGATTTGATGTCTCGAATTTCCTAAATCTGTTGTCCGTTTTAACTGATTTTTTTAATATGTCAGAGTCTTACTACCTTACTTATAAAACACTCGTATTCTAAGGTTATTCGGTATTTATATCTAGAATAGTTACCAATTAGTTAATTTGTTACCAATAAACTCTGTATAAGTTAGGTATAAGTATTCCCACTTTATTCCGAAATACTAGTTTGGTAACATCCTCAACCCTTGCTTGTCTATGGCTGCTCTTCTCCATAGACGGACTTCTAAAAGGGCTTGTTCGTCGCGGTTTACTGTGTCTTTCCAGCGATTTCTTGTGTTAATCAATCAATCAATCAATATCCTTTATTTCATCTGACTTTTACAAGTATTGAAATGCGTCAAATACAATCTATGAGTAAAAACTATAAGTAGGTACATAAAAACAGTTAATATAAAAACATATAAAATATACACAAAAACATACAAATTGTTAAAAAGATGCCTGCAATTATTCCTCTAACGAATAGAAAGTGTTTACCAGAAATAAGTCCTTAACTGATCTCTTAAATACATAAATATTTAACCCTTTAACATAATTAGGTAATTTATTATACAAACGAACGCATGTTGGGTAAAGACCCTTGCCCACAACGGTCAAGTGGCGAACAGGTGTGACCAAATCATTTCTGTAACGAAAATTGTAGCCATTCATTAACGAAACATCATTTCTGAAAATAAAATTGCATCTATGCGACTTTACATAAACAACACAACTCAAAGTATACAGCGAAATTACAGTTAAAATATTTAGTTTTTTAAAAACTGGTCTACAGGAATCCAAGCGCCTTCTAAACGTCATGGTACGAATATTTTTTTTTAAGAACAAGCACCTCATTAAGTCGCGAGCAATTTCTTCAACAAACTAAGCAATATTGCAAAATTGACTGTAAATGAGCAAAATAGTAAAATTTTAAGATATCTAGGAAGACAAAATTCCTAAGTTGCCAAAGAACATAACAGTGCAGACAATCGTCCCACTACATAATCAACGTGAGAGCTCAAAGACAAATTAGAATCCAGGTAAACACCTAACAGCATTTGTTCTTTTCGCCTTTTTGTATTTATTCTTAAGCCTACCCGATTAAAATTGTGTTATCACAAATAGAAAGAATAAGTTAGTAGAATAGAAAGCTATCCTCTTTAAGAGAAGAAAATAAGAGAATTGTGGTGATGATCCAAAATAATTACTTATAATTAATGTTAGGTACAATAATTTTTTTTTATTTACAATTTGCTTCAACCACAAGGGTTATTAGCAATGAACTGTATTTACATCAAATTACAAAATTTAGGTATATTAAATTTGGTTAATGAGTCCTATAGTACGTAAAAAATTAAGAGTCTTACATGAATTACTTTCACTTAAACAATCTTTAATTGTAGTTGGTAACTGTTGATGTTGCCGTTCTATAACGTAGAGGGGACAGTCTATTATTATATGTTGCACTGTTAGTTCACTATCACACACATAACACATCGGAGGGGCTTACTTCTTTAATAAAAAGTCGTGGGTGATCTTCGTATGACCAAGTCGCAATCTGGACATGAGCACTTGGTCTCTTCTCTTTGTAGGATGTTTCGACGGTGATATACTTTGTTTGATTGTTCTTAATGTAAAGTTTGATTCGTTCCAATTTGTTTGCCATTTTGTCATGATCTTGTTTTTAAAATATTGCTTTAGATCAGTATGAACGCAAGTAGTTATGATGTCTGTTAAGGGATTCTCACTCGCATTTTTTGCTAATGTGTCAGCTTTATCATTTCCACTTATCTCGCAATGTGATGGTACCCAGAGGAACTGAACTAATCTTTGATTTTGTTGGCATATCAAGAGTTCCGCCTTAATTAAGAGGAGGATAGGATGTTTGGGGTATACCCGCCTCAAGGCCGTTAATGCACTTAGGGAATCGCTAATGATTATTGAGAATTTGATGTCATGTGTGTTAACAAACTTTAATGACTGGAGGATAGCAAAGAGTTCAGCTGAGAATATGGAGGTTTGTGGAGGGAGCTGGTAGGAACTGTTATAGTTATCTGTTGTGAAAGCCGCTCCTACTCCATTTGCAGATCTGGATGCATCGGTATAAATATGGATGTGATCATTAAAACCATTTAATATCTCTAATATTCTCTGATTGAAGATTTTTGCTGGTGTGTCACCTTTCTTGAATGCAGATAGGTTTGTATTACAAGCAGGGAGAGCAATTGTCCATGGTAATATGTGATGGCTGACTTTAAAAGTATTGTAAGTGTGTGGAATTATTGTGTCTAAGCTCTGTAACGTTGCTCTCACTCGATGATAAAACGGAGGATCCAATCTTTTCCCACAATTAAATGTCGATGGAAATCTATCTGTAAATGTGTTTTTATAAACAGGTACATGTGGGTTAGTTGATACTCTTAAGGCATACATGAGGCTAAGGTATTCTCTCCTGAGTTGAAGGGATGGTTCGCCTGATTCAACATACATACACTCAACTGAGCTTGTGTAGTGTGCTCCCAGTGCAATTCTAATTGCTGAATTATGAACTGTGTCTAGCACTTTCAATAGTGAACCTTTGGCTGAGTTGTAGGCAACAGCAGCATAATCTAGTTTTGAACGAATTAGGGTTTTGTATACAGTCATAAGAGTTTGGAAATCGGCACCCCATTGTTTATGAGAGATACTTTTCATTAAGTTAAGGCCGTTTTGAACTGACAGACGGAGAGAGTGGATGTGGTCTTGCCAAGATAGTCGGCTATCCAGTTTTACTCCCAAGAAGTTGATCGATTCTGAATACTTTATTGGTAAATTTTTTAGGAAGAGTTTCGGTGGATTTACTTGTTTCTTTGGAGTTTTACTGAAGATCATTGCTTTCGTTTTAGTGGGTGAAAATTCTAGGCCAGTAGTATTCGACCAATTCTCTAGTTTGTAAATGGCTTGCTGTATATGGGTCGTCATTGTTGATATATTTTTACCACGACAGAATATAACAAGATCATCAGCAAATAGACGGGCTTTGACTAATGGGCTAAGTGACTTAGCGATGTCATTGATGGCAATAAGGAAAAGTGCAACACTAAGAGTAGACCCTTGAGGAATACCGTTTAATTGGATTTTAGAGTCTGAAAGAAAGTTGTCTATTCGAACTTTGAAGTTTCGCCTATATAAAAAATTATTAATAAACTTGATAATATTTCCTTTAATCGACCAACTTGACAGGATTCTTATGATATCTGATCTCCAGATTGTATCATATGCACGCGTTATATCAAAAAATACAGCCAGACATTCTTGACCACATCCAAATGACTCATGAATTACAGATTCAATATCCACTATGTTGTCTAATGTAGATCTGGACTTTCTAAATCCACTTTGTATAGGGCTAAGTAGCTGTCGATCTTCTAGGTACCACATTAGTCGGTTGCTTGCCATTTTTTCAAGTACTTTGCACATATTAGATGTTAGGGAGATTGGTCGGTAAGACTCTGGGTCCGATTTATTCTTGCCCTGTTTAAGAACTGGTACAATAATGGAATCGTACCAATCAATGGGGAAAACATTATTTGTCCAAATGAAATTATAAAGATCCAAAAGATATTGTTTTCCTTCCGTTGGCATAGCTTTTAAAAATGTCGTAGGGATGTTGTCAGGCCCTGGGCTAGTGTCTTTAACTTTGTTTAAAGTTTCTAACAGTTCATCCATCGTAAATATGGCATTTAGAGGTAAATTATTGTGGTCATCAAGATTTATACATGCATTATTAAATTTATTTTTATGGGCTAGGAAACTTGTAGATAGATTTTCGTCACTGCTATGTTGTTGGTATACGTTTGCTAGTACGGAGGCTATTTCTTGCTTAGTTGAATAAATATGGTTATGATGTTCTAGGTAATGAATGGTGTTAAATGATTTTTTCCCGTACATTCTGCTTATCATTTGCCAAACCTCAGAAGTCGGGGTAGATGAATTTAAAGATGATACATAATTTTTCCAGGCTTCTCTCTTACTCTTCTTTAAGGTGTATCTACAATACGCCCTTAACCCATTAACCGCCAATCAAATAAATACTGCAATAATATGTAATATATTTGATTAACTAGAGTAAAATAAACTTAAACATTCGTAAAAAAATTATTTTACACTTTGATAATGGCAGGTGTCACAACAACAAAATGGTTCGTTTTCGAACCTTTGGCGGAAATGAGATATAAAAATTGAAATACACAATTTTATATTTTTGTGAAAAGTCTCAAAACATTTAGAGTGTAAATGGACCTGGAAGTTTTGATAAACAAAAATAGTATTGTTAGAACATTGCCTACACCTTCTTTATCAAAAACGAAGTCGAACGGCCCTCTATCTTTTTTAGAAATTATTTTAGATATTTCCAGTTTACACTTTCCATTCCTGTATCTTGCACTGTGCCAGTTGCATAAATTCGACAAATCGACATATTATATTGTCTACAACACTACGCAACCTCCCTTATGTAGCCCCCTCCCCCACCCTAGATTTTAACAAAACTGAATACCAGAATACCCGTCTTTCTAAAGGTACGTATCCACTACGTTCGTAATATTGGACCACCGAGGCACTGCCGCACGGTTGTTGGCGCACTGTTGCACGGTCCGGGAGCGCCAACCATCCAATATGTTCACAAACCTCTTGCACTCCGCGCTCCCTGCAACTGCTCCAATCGATACGGTATGCGCTCCTCTACATATAAACCGACACCAATTGGAACGCCGAGGCGAAACGCGCACTGTTGCACGGTCTGGGAGCGCCAACCATCCACTATGTTCACAAACTTCTTGCGCTCCGCGCTCTCTGCAACTGCTCCAATCGATACGGTATGCGCTCCCTTACATATAAACTGCCACAGATTGGAGCGTCGAGGCAGACTGCGCACAATTGCACAGTCCGGGAGCGCCAAACGTGTCCACTATGTGGAGCAGTTGCAGGAGCTCGGAGCGCAAGAATAGTGGATACGTGTTTTTACACATAATAAAGAAATATCCCAACAAATTACTGCCTGTGCATCACCTTGAACTTATTCCTGATCAGACAGAATTATATGTCGACTTCCGCCAATGGTTCGTTATCGAACCATTATTTTCAAACACGAGATTTGATGACTCAGAAATTATTTTTTTTTGTATTTTGATAACAATTGGTGTACAAATAGGTTAAAAAAATAATGTTTTAATTTATTTGACCACAAAAGTGTTATGTCAATAAAATTACTACAGTAAAAATAAAGTTGTGTCGAAGGATTGAAAATGTCGGACATTTAGAAAATATTTTTGTGATGAAAGCACGAGTTTGGAAATTAAACAAAATTAAATTTAGTTACACTTATATCTTGTGGTTGCTTAAAAAATATAAAGATTTAAAAAAAATTAACGAATTGTCAAAAAAAAATTCTACAAAAAAATGGTGCGTTTTCGCACCTTTGGCGCTAAATGGGTTAATCTTTTGAATTCTAGCTGGTTATTTAAAGTTGAGTGCCTTCTTAATTTATAAAACGCCTTTTTGACTCTATAATTGCTGCTTCGCAGTGGGAATTCCACCACGGGACTGGAGCACGTTTTTTTGGAAATTTTGAATAACCTATGGACTCGTGAGCTATTGACGTTAAAAACTGTACGAGATGGAGTACTTTGGAGTTAATATCAATGTCTGTATCAAAGGGCTGAACCAACTGAGAAATTTTTTGTGAAATTAAAGAGGAATATAGAGACCAATCTGCATTTTTCAGACACCATTTATTGGATGGAATTGATGAGGAGATATGGTTATTGTTCGTAATTAGGATAGGAAAATGATCGCTTCCATGCAAATGGGATGTCACATCCCACGACAGAGTTGGTTGTAAGACAGGGTCACAGAGGGATAAATCTATTGGGGATCCATTGCCGGTGGAAATATTGAACCTTGTGATTCTTCCATCGTTAAGGATATTCATATTAGAATCTGTAACAATTTGTTCGATTTTACGTCCCAAGGAATCTGTTTTTTACCTCCCCAAAGTATATTGTGGGCATTAAAATCGCCTAATATAATACGCGGTTCTGGAATTTGATTGAAGAGTTCAGTTATTTCTTTTATGGACGGGTCTAAGTTCGGAGGAAAATAAATATTACATATATTGACTTTGTGGGGGCCTTTTATAGATACTGCTGTTGCCTCCAACTCAGTTCTTAAACGTATTACTTCGGTATTAAATGAGTTATGGACATATATTACTACTCCCCCACTAGCATGGCTAGCAGTTATTCTGTTCTTATAATAAGGAGTATAGTTTCTTAAATTATGACAGTTATCTTCTTTGAAGTGGGTTTCTTGTAGGCATATTACAGATGGTTTAAACTTAGCTATAATTAATTTAAGTTCTTCTAAATGGGTGTAATACCCATTTAGGTTCCATTGCAGTATACAGTTGAATGTTGTATTAAATTTCAGCAGAGGCGTCGCTGCTGTATTCACTGTGATCAGTAGAGAAAGCGGATAATAATAGCTGTTTATTAATCTTAGTTTTTGATCTTGTACAGCGACTTTTCAGATACTTGGGAGTTAATGCTGGATGGATTTTAGTTAAAAAATTGAGTAGTCCTTCGATATCTTATGTATACGTTTTTGCAATGCTGAGAGGATCTGCAGAGCCGTATGCATTTTCAAAGAAATCAATTAGTTCTTCCTGGGTTAAATATCCGTTGTCAGAATTATCTTGGAAAAAAGAACTAGTGCATTTAATAAGATCTTCTGCTAAAGTCTTATTATCTTCAGGAATAGTTTTTGCTTTCTTAGATTTACGCAGAGGTTCTTTAAATGGGTTCTGGTCTACTGATGTTGAAGGAGACGTTATTTCTGACACCGCTCGTTTAGACGATTGAGTGTCAGAGGGTGTAGGAGGTTGATTTTGGCTGTGATTATTCATTTCAACATTATCTGGCTGGATAGGTGTTTGAATGGGATTTGAATCAAATAGAGAAGTATTGGTTGTTTCTTTTGATTGTGGACTGGTGGATTGTTGCGAAGAATGTGAAGGATGGATAGTTGGCTGAGCATCTGTTATGATAGGGTGGCAATTTTGGATATAATTTGGTTGAGCAGTAGGTGATGAATTTTCGATAGATGTTTGAGTGTTTGTATTTTTTTTGCACTGAGAGGCTAGATGACCTTGTTCTTTACAAATGTAACAAGACTGTTTTTCAAGTGAAAAATAAATTCGATAATTGATTTGTTCATAGTTAATTAATATAGACTCAGGAATATTTTCCAGATTTTTAGGAGAAATGTAAGTATAGCGTCGGAAACTCAAGATATGCTTAAATAACGAGTTAGTTGTACCTATTCTTAGAAAATCCAATGGAGTTATTTGATGAATTGCAAAATTTTGTAGTTGAGTCTCTATAATACTGTGAGGTATTGATGGGGGGACATTAGAAATTATCAGTTTTTCGCTTGGTGTGACTAACTTCCTGGCTTGGATACGTTCCTGATTGATTACTATTGTTCCATTATCTGTTCTTAAAAATTCGGTGACTGTTTCTTCAGTAGTAAAATATACGCAAATACGATCATTTACAATCCTGGAAATGGCGAGAATTTTATTGGGATCGACTTTAGTTGCTATGGCATTTAAATAATCTTCAATTTTTGTATTTGGAAGTGAATTGAATAAAATGGCTTGGTTTTTGCTTGCGAATTTTTTGTTAGGTTGAGTCAGAGCGGTTGAATATAATTTTGATTGATTGGATGGATTAATGACATCTTGAGAATTTTGAAGTTCAGAAGATCTCTCCACTGAAATTTCCTGCATATTGGGCCTATGTTGCCTGATTACGGCCCTTGTGCTTGGACAGGTTCATTAGTAATTAAGCTACTTAATTACCTCGTTACTGGTATTTATAACCGTTGTTTACTGTTTGTTGATTAAAAAATAGTAATAAAGATGATCTAACTTACAGTTTGATCCCAAAATCGGATTAAGCACTATATAATACACTATTATACCAACTTTGATAATTTTCTAACAAGTAAAACCACCTTAATTTTGATAAAAACTAAGAGCTAATCGGAAACACTGTTTACTAGTTAAGAAACCAGTTTCGAATGATCTAGGTACAATAATTCCAGAACCAAATTCAAAGCATATAATTTATTTAAAAAATACAATAATGTTATTCATTTCAAAGATTATTCAATATATTCCTTGCCATATTTCAAACTGTTTGTGAGGTCTCCAAATAATTATCTATTTTTACCTTTGATTAAAGCTAAAATCAATATACTTTTAGAAATAAAAATAAAGGGTTTTCTAAGTACCAAACCCAAACAGGACAAATAAAAGCAACTAAGTCTTTAGGTTAAACGTAAACCAGAACAAAATTCTAACCTTGTCGATAATCGCTTTCCAAACACTTTTCTTTATTCTCTACAAACCTTCTCCAAGTGCCTATTCAAATATTTTCCATGCGAATAAAGAAGAAGAACTACTCACGCAATCGATAAGCCGTCTAGAAAAGTAATTAAGTAGCTGTCTTTCTCTCCCCGAAATAGCCGCACACTCCACCACCCTGGAAGACGTTTTGCCCTTATTTCGTGAAAATTGAGCCAGAAGAAACCAACAGGAGTTAATTGAAAGTTTCCTGATAAACCTACCCGCCCTAGAAAGATATTATTTGGGTAATTAGAATGACGCCGACATCTCCATTACGTACTGCACGAATAAATATGTATAAACGAGGGAGTATAGCGATTATTCTGTCATTTAGTGTAAAAATGTAAATTTTTGCCAGCAAAAATGTTATACATCGTCAAATGCAAACGAAACCACGCGATATGATTAAATTTTCTAAAAATATGTGCACACCCCTAAATAAAATGAGTTAACTACTCGTATCAGATGTATATTTAATATTTAAAATAATAGTCCGGGAAATATCTGTCTTATTTCAAACTGATAAATATACAGGGTGTCCCGAAAAGATAGATCATAAATTATGTCACACATTCTGGGGTCAAAAATAGTTCGATTAAACCTAACTTACCTTAGTACAAATGTGCTCATACAAAAAGTTACAGCCTTTTGGAGTGACAATATATCGAAAACTATTAGAGATTTTTTATTGAAAATCGACATGTATCATTCTTATGCCAGGAACATCTTAAAACAATATTACAGTGAACTTTTCCACCCCTTAAAAATTATATGGGGATTTTGTTCCCTTAAACCCCTAACATTTGTGTGCATTGCAATTAATTCAATGTTGTGGTACCATTAGTTAAACACAACGTTTTTAAAATTTTTTTGCCTCTCAGTATTTTTTGGATAAACCAGTTTTTATCGAGATGCGGCTTCTTTTTTAATATATTTACATAAAAATTTTATGGGGGTTTGTTCCTTTAAACCCCCTAATGTTTGTCTACGTTTCCTCTTAGTCTTTTTTTTTTGATAATTCATTTTATCGAGATGTGGCTTCATTTTCAAGATATACCTAAAAATGTAAATTATAAATAAATTTTCAGACTATTAACATATTATATGTGTCTATAATCATACTTAACCCTTAAGTACTAACACCCCGTCTCTCAGACGGCATCGCTTATCGAAAGTGGGATATTTCTATTCCTAGAAAATTTTGAAGGTCACCCGTTTATGACTTTTCAAGTTGAGTTGTTCTTTAGTAGTACTGAATTCGGCAAGTTGCTGAAGGTTTTTATTCGAAAGATATTTAGGCTCAAAGTGTGATTTCCGTCTAATAGACGGGGTGTTAGTGTTTGCGCCCAGTTCGTTATTACACATAATGTGCCCCAGTTCGTCAAAAAACATCAAATAAGGGAATAAATACCCTGAGGAAACTCTTTTGAAAGGGTTTTATGGGGTAGAAGACGACATAAGCGAAGTGGAATCAATTTGTGATGAAAATGTTGTCACTGACTACCATTGCTACACTGTACTAAGTGTAGTACCTGTCAGTTTTTTTTTGTTTTAACATTTTTTAAAAACCTTATTATTTTCATTTTTCTTACTATTTGTTTAACTCGATTATAAATTTTTATTAAGATTCTTTAATTTGTTTAATTTTTATCACACTTTTTGTCAGGAGTAAAAAATTACACAAACAATCCTTCCATTCTTGTTATAATGTCTTTTATTTTAATAAATACAGAAAAACGAGATTAATTACTGTGTTTTTTAGATAATCAATACTTTCAGTAAGTCATCGAGATAATTTTTTGCATTAAAATGTTTAACAAAAACAAAAATTAGCACTAAAATGTTAAACCCGTCTGTCAGGCGGTTAGTTAGTGTTTACGCCATTTATTTAAGATGTTAGTACTTAAGGGTTAAGCATATACAAATATGTGTGGATTCGACAAATATTCAAAATATCTCGATAAACACTAGCTTATCGAAAAAGTACTAGGGGGCAAAAAAGTTTTAAAAATATCGTGTTTTACTAATGGTAGCACAACAATAATTTAATTGGAACCTACACAAAAGTTTGGGGGGTTTAAGGAAAAAAAACCCCCATAGAATTTTTATGGAGAGCAAAAATTTCAGTTTAATTTTTTTAAGATGTTGCTGCCATAGGAATACCACATGTTCATGTTTAACAAAAAATCTCTAAGAGTTTTCGATATATGAAAAAAAATCCATTTTCATTTTGTAACTTCAAAGGGCTGTAACTTTTTTTGTGTATACTATTGTATAGCGGTAAGTGAGTTTATATCAACCTATTTTTGTCCCCATAATCTGTGGTCTAATTTATGATCAATCTTTTCGGGACACCCTGTATATGTTACGGACAATGATGTCAATTGGCCATTGACGTTAAAGACCGGGCATTGTCGTGAATGTCCATTTCCCCTGGTTATTAACGACAAAGCCCGGCCATTAACGACAATTACATTAGCTATTTTTCCAATGTTGCATGTTAGGAACTTTTTGACTTTTTTTGTTATGTGACAGTTTCGTAGAAGATGAAAAGAAAATAAAAAGAAGATTTATGTTAGCATGGTGATGCATGCACCTTGATAAAAAATACAGAAATAATTGAATTTTTACCAAGTTGTCAGAATAAACTTCAAATTTAAATATAGATTTCTTAATGCAATATATCCATTCCAGCGCAAATAATTACAGTCCATACCAGATTTAAAACCTAACATTTTGGTCCTACATCGTCGAATTAAGGATATATTCATTAAGAAAGGTGCCAACAGCCACGTTTCCAAGTGGGTTTGAAGTTACCATATATTGGTATATTTTCAAGTTATTGTCCACCAAGCGACTTCCAAGACTAGAAGATATAAGTAATTCCAATAGATTCCTTTATTTTCAAGATACCGTGCACCAAGCCACGTCCAAAACTTGAAGATAAGTCTGTCCTTTTTGCTATTATATCATAAACCTATTTTTATTTCTGAATTAAGCAAAACAGTGCATTTTGAAGTTTGGTTTTGATTTAATATAGAATAAATTTAATTTCCATTAATATTAATTTGCTAACAAATTTGTGGGATTGCCATAAATCGCCAAGAAATGACTTTAGCCAATCATATAAGTACAAGGGGTTCTTACAAGGGAAAATTGACCAATTTAGAGTCTTATGTTAATATAATAAAAGCTGCTACGCCAAGTAGTAAACCACTTCTTTCAGAAGTTCAATTAAGATATGAAATGAATGCCAGTCTATTAAAATAATTTCAAGATGTTCAACTGCAAATTGAAATTTTAACACCGGAAGACAAATTAAAAGAACAGTATGAGGAAAATGAATTATTTGAAAATAGGTATTTTAAAGCTATGAGCTTTTTGAAAAGTTATATTGAAAGTAACACATTTCAGTCTTCACATGATACTGGTTTGAGTTCTACTCCTCAAGTAGACTCCTTAAGTCACCTTTTGTTACCAAAAATGAAAATCAAAGTCTTCACTGGGGAGTTAGAAACTTGGTTAGAATTTAAATCCACGTTTACTAGTGTCATTCATAACAGTCCTTTGTCAAACAGTCATAAGTTTCAGCTTTTGCGACAATATGTGGATGGATATGCAAAACGTATAATAGATAAAATTGAATTTTCTGGTGACTATTACCAAACTGCCTTTGATGCTCTCTGTCAGAGATTTGACAATAAAAGCTTGTTAGTAAACAAACACATTAAAACCATTTTTAGTTTAGAGTCAATTAATAAAGAGTCTCCAAAGCATCTAAGACAATTGTTAGATAATGTGTCAGATAGTGTCACTTCAATTGAAAGTTTGCAGATAACAAAAGAGTGCCTAAGTGATTTATTGTTAATAAACATTATTTCTGATAAACTTGATAAACAGAGTTATAGAAAATGGAAAGAGTTTCGCACCAAAGAGGAACTCCCTACCTTAATGGAATTCTTTAATTTCTTAAAAACGAAAGTAGATACTTTGGAAGAAATCCAAGACCAAAGTTCTCATAATGCCCATCACAATAATAATAATAATTCCAATTCTAATTACAAATATACAAACCGTGAAGGTCATAAGAGAGCAGTCCAAGTAAATTTAGCACAGAAAAAGAGTTGTGTTTTGTGTAAAGGCAATCATTATATGTATTCTTGTATTCAGTTCCTCAAATTAGATACCAAAGGCAGATTTGGTAAAATTAATGATTTAAAACTGTGTCACAATTGCCTAAGAATTGGGCACAGGGCTCGAGAGTGTACACTAAAACCATGTTTGAGGTGCCATTTAAAACATAATTCCTTAATACACTTTGATGACATTCAACATGTTTCAGTGGACTCTGACAACAATGTCCAGCCATGTGAAACATCAGTAAATAGTATACAGAATGTTAATATGCCACCAATGGCAACTCACCAGCTATCTGCACAAGCAGTAGATTTGCAAAATAAACAAGTTCTTTTGTCAACAGTTGTTTTTAATGTCAGGTCAAGTGATAATAAATTAATATCATGTCGTGCGCTTCTAGACAGTGGCGCTCAGATAAATATGATAAGCGAGAGCTTTTGTAAAAAATTAAATCTTTCATTGATTCCAACTAACCTTGCTGTTAGTGGTATAAACCAGGTAGTGTCAGTTATCACAAAGAAATGCCAAATTTCTTTGTTGTCTAAGTTCAATAGCTTTAATATTACATCCATATTTTATGTTGTACCAGTCATTTCAAACCAAATTCCGTCAGCTAGTTTTGATACTTCAAATTTTGTTATCCCATCTAATATTCAGCTATCTGATCCTTTATTTAATGAATCCACTAATGTTGATGCCACTATTGGTGCCAATTTATTCTGGGATCTCCTTACTGATGGCAAAATCAACCTGGGAAAAGGTTTACCAAATTTTCAAAATACACGTTTAGGCTGGATTGTAAATGGAGTTGTTCCCTATCAGACAACTCATGTGTCATGTAACTTCACCAGAGTCATCGCCGAAGATGACCAGTTAAAACATTTCTGGCAAATGGAAGAACTGCAAGATTCTACACCATGGTCGAAAGATGATGATAAATATGAAGAAATATGTCAAAAAAGCACTGCCAGGTCAGCAAGTAGCCAATTTATAGTAAAACTTCCACTGAAGTTTCCAGCTGATTTGTTAGGAGACTCCATGGATACTGCAGCCAGCAGTATTTCTGATACTCCTGATACCCTTGTTGATATTGATAACAATGATATTTCCAATAATATCATTGATATTGGAAACTCTGAGAGTACCAAAACTCTTGGAATTCAATTGATGAGTCGCCAAGACCTCCTTTGTTATAAAATATCACTTTGTGAATTGCCTGTTTTATTTACTAAACGTCAAATCTTATCCATTATTTCTAAAATTTGGGATCCAATATGTCCTATCAGTCCAGTTATTATACTTGCCAAAAGAATTATTCAAAAATTGTTCCAACTTCAAAAACCATGGGATGAACCTGTACCTCCAGAGTTAAATAAATTCTGGAGGCAGTTATATAACCAGTTGCCTCAGTTAAATTCATTACGTATTCCAAGATCCGTTGTTGGACCCTACAGTCAAGTCATTGGCATCCATTGCTTTTGTGATGCTTCTCTTAAAGCTTATGCAAGTAGCATTTATATATCCAGTGTTGGTAAAAATAATGAGTACAATTCTCATATTTTATGTTCAAAAACAAAGGTTGCACCTCTCAAACAATTAACAATCCCGAAACTTGAATTATGTGCAGCTCTCTTAGGTTCTCAACTTATTAATAAGGTTGTAAAAGCCTTACCAGTTGTGAATGTTCCAATTTATATGTGGTCTGACTCAAATATAGTATTATGTTGGTTGAAACTAGAGCCGCACCAGCTACAGGTATTTGTATCTAATAGAGTAGCTAAAATCCAATCTCTCACCACTGTGAACAGTTGGCACTATGTCAACACTAAGGAAAATCCGGCAGATATTGCTAGTCGCGGAATTCTTCCTGAATCTTTCATTGAATCCAACCTTTGGTTTCATGGGCCACATTTTTTGAGACAACATCCCAATAACTTGCCGATTAATTCACTTCAAGAACTAGAAGAAATACCAGAACTTAAGCAGTCAGTCCAAGCAACCTTATCTTCCAATATACACATAAGTTGGATTTCGAATTTTATTAGTAGATTTTCAAATTTACATAAACTAAAAAGAGTATTTGCATATCTTATAAGATTTACAATATCTATTAAAACTAAAACTAGAGCAGATAGCATGCTTTTAAGTGCAAAAGAACTAAATGACTCCTTTTTAATATTAATAAAACTTGTTCAAGCAGAATCTTTTCAAGATGAAATTGTTAGCTTGGCAAATAAAAAACCATTAAATAAAAAATCCAAATTAATTCATTTATCACCTATTTTAGATAATGATGTATTAAAGGTAGGAGGACGACTTTTACATACAATGTTACCAAATAATATAAAAACTCCAATCCTATTACCAAAATTTCATGCTTTAACAAACTTAATATGTACACATTACCATGTAAACTATTTGCACCCAGGACCACAACTATTATTGTCACTAATCAGACAAAAGTATTGGCCAATATCAGGAAAAGTATTAACCAAGCAAATAGTGAGACAATGTATTAAGTGTTTTCGAGTAAAACCACCTAATACTTCAGTGACCATGGGTCCACTTCCTAATGAACGAATTACTATATCACACCCTTTTGAAAATGTGGGATTAGATTTTGCAGGACCGTTCCTTTTAAAGGAGAAAAAGGGACGAGGAAGCAAAATTCTAAAAGGTTATGTTTGCATATATGTCTGCTTTGTTACAAAAGCTATACATTTAGAATTATTAACTGATATGACAACTGACTGTTTTTTATCATGTTTTAAACGATTTATATCTCGCAGGGGTATTCCCACTAATGTTTACTCCGACAATGGTTCCACTTTTAAATCAGCCAATAGAGAATTAAAGTCTATTTATCATTTTTTGGAAACAAATAGCCATACTATTCACAATTTTGCTTTAACTAAAAATATTGCATGGCATTTTTCTCCACCATATAGCCCAAATTTTGGCGGATTGTGGGAACCGTCTATAAAACAAATGAAATTTCATATGAAACGCACACTTACCAATATTAATTTAACATATGAAGAATTTTTTACTTTATTAACCGAAATAGAGTGTATTTTAAATTCAAGACCACTTTTTGCTAGTTCAGAAGATCCATCTGACCTTGAACCCTTAACTCCTTCCCATTTTTTGACATTACGTCCTTTAACTTCACTTCCTGAACCCAATGTTCTATCAATTCCTACAAACAGACTTAATCGTTTCCAACAAGTTCAGCAACTTCATCAACGATTCTGGGCTCGCTTTTCAAAAGAATATGTCAGCCAATTACACCAGTCTTATAAATGGAACCAGAATTCATCGAAACCTCTCAATCCAGGTGCTTTAGTGATTATCCATGATTCAAGTTTACCTCCATGTAAATGGTCTTTAGGACGAATAGAAGGTATTTCCTGGAAAAGATGGAAAAATCAGGGTTGTTCAAGTTAAAACCTCCAAAGGCATCATCACCAGATCCTCCAGACATCTAGCCCAATTGCCTTTAGAAGAATCACAGTGATCCTCTAACTATTATAACAACTTCCCAAGTGTATTATGTGTCGTGGACTTGTTTGAAGTGTACTTCAACGCGGGGAGTATGTTAGGAACTTTTTGACTTTTTTTGTTATGTGACAGTTTCGTAGAAGATGAAAAGAAAATAAAAAGAAGATTTATGTTAGCATGGTGATGCATGCACCTTGATAAACAATACAGAAATAATTGAATTTTTACCAAGTTGTCAGAATAAACTTCAAATTTAAATATAGATTTCTTAATGCAATATATCCATTCCAGCGCAAATAATTACAGTCCATACCAGATTTAAAACCTAACATTGCATAAAAAATAACCTAAAATTCGAGTTTTCATCAATAACCGGTCAATAACGACAGTGGCCAAAATCAAATGGCCAATGTTGATAAATAAATAAAATAAGGTATGATGTCCTATTATTTTTTTTATATAAGATAGCTTTTGAAGGCTAATCATTTTTATTTTGACAATATACCTAGTGAACCATGGTATTTTGTAATACTTTTTACAAAATATACTACAAGTTATTTCAGCACGAGCACAGAAATGAAGCAAATAATAAACATCACCTATCTTTTAGTCCAAATTTCAACATTGACCGATTAACAACGGGCCTTGTTGACATTGACTGGACAATGATGGAAATGTTATCTTCTTCTTCTTCTCATTGTCCTTATGCCCTATAAGAGCGGCGGACTTTGGTATCACCTATCCATCTTGTACCCACTTCTTCCACGCCTTTCGGTCTCCTGCCATTTCCTTCATCTGTTGCACTGTTTCCCTCTCCTTGTCCCGATTTCCTCGATTTGCTCCATCCACCCCTTTCTAGGTTTGCTCCTTCTTCTTTTCCCCTGTCTTTTGGCATCTGTCACCTTCTTTACTAGTATGTTCTCGTTCACCCTAGTTATATGTCCAAACCAATTGAGTTCTCTTTTTTCAATATTTTTCTCTATTGGTTCCTGGCTTAGCACGTTTGTGATGTTTTCGTTCCTTTCCCTATCGATGGCACTAAAAGAGTTGGTACTGTGATTATATTATATACATGTATTTTTGTTTCCTGTCTGATTTCCCTTTTCCCCAGTATCGTATTATTAATCGCATAATATACTTTCGCAGCTTTTTTTGTCCTACATGCAATTTCTAGGTCTAGCTTTCCGTCATTTAATATTATCGTGCCCAGGTACTCGTAGGCCGTCACCCTCCCCAATTCTTGTCCTCTACAGAACACTTGTGTTTCGCCTCCAATCTCCTGCTCCTGCTGAGCTAGTTTCATCGTCGCATCGTTGCATTTGCTGATGTTTATTTCTAATTTCATTTTCTTAATTCCTCAGTCCATAAATCAATCAATTAGTCGTTGCATCTTTCTCGGGTTGTCTGCTATGAGAACGACGTCGTCCGCATACAGCAATCCTTCTATCATAACTGGCGTTAGGTGTGTGTAGCCTATTATTGTTTTTAACTGATTTGTCCTCATTTTTACATTTTTAAATAATTGACCCATAATTACGACGAATAGGATTGGGCTTAGGCTATCTCCCTGTTTTATCCCCTTGTTCATCCTAAATTCTAGTAATCTGCTACCTCTCATTTGTACATTTCCCACCACCAATTCAACAGGCCATTGTCGATATTGACCGGTTATTAACGTTATTGGCCGGATTTACGTTATTTCCCGTAACATATACTTAATAACAAAACAGGACAAAAAATTGCTAAATGCCGTAAAAATGAGTGGCGCACACAATATTCGAACTACAAAAGAGTTGATATGGATATTATGTGGCGCAAAAACGTATTTTCATTTTGATGGAAATTAAATTTACAGTTTTATTTTGAAACATTTTTTCATGGTATTTGCTAAATTTGAGTAAAACGCGCCACAAAAGAGCCACAAACTGCAAACTTTATCAAAGGTGTTCTTTTGTTCCGCGTTTTATATACTTCAAATTTAGCAAATACTATGGAAAAATCTTTCAAAATAAAAATATATTTTTATGCGTAATATTCATATCCGCTCTTTTGTAGCTATAGGGCTAAAAACATAGAAACAAAACGTTTTCGCTCTGTAACAAGAGCATCATCAGTGTTACAAGAACATGATGAGCCAACCAAAAAATACAAAGGTCAAAGCCTTTCAAAAACAGACTAAAAGTCTTATATTGATGCCAAAATAGCAAAATCCAAAGGATGGATAAAAATCCTATGGCTACGGCCCTAGGGCAACATATGACTCCCACATGTGCTAAGTGGGTCAATAGGTAACAATTAGGTCATTATGTTACAAGAGATGACAGGCAGCCTGGCATCAATATAAGACTTTTAGTCTGTTTTTGAAAGGCTTTGATCTTTGTATTTTTTGATTGGCTCACCATGTTCTTGTAACACTGATAATGCTCTTGTTACATAGCGAAAACGTTTTGTTTGTATGTTTCTAGCCCTATAGGGGCTTTTTAAACTAATACACCTTTTACCAAGCCAAAAATTTTTTATTAAATTTTACTTGTAATTAATGGTATACAGCCAGCTACAGGGAATTCTTCCTTATGGACTTTTGTAGCTATTATATTGTGTACGTCACTTATATTTAAGGGCATTTAGCGGTTTTTATTTTTTATTAGGAAGTTTTCAACTATTTTTTAATTTATACTTCTTTAGGCACGAGGGTGAATTTTTATTTTCCTGGGCGCATGCGCACAACGACAGTATGGTATTAGTCGCTCAAACGCTATACGGTATCTGATTTGGTGTTAAAATCAACTGTCAATAATTGTTCAATATGGAGATTATGGATGAACAAATGTTGTGTATATTAGTTTTATTGTTGTGATGGCAGAGAAAAAAGCAAGTTTATAATTGTAGTGGCTTTTTAAATAGTTTTTAAAAGCAACAGGTACGTAATAATTATTGTAAATATTTCAGTATCCTAATAAAAAAATACAGAGGTAGGTATACTCCATCCGCTATAACTTTTCCCATGCGGTACGATTCATTTTCAATCAAATTAAGTCAAAACATGAATTGAAATGAACGTCAATGTGTACATACATTTTTACTCTGGGCTAATTAGCAAAATACAAGGACAAGTTATTTACCAGCAATTTTATTGCTGGAATCGAATCTTATTATTGTATGTATTAATAATACAGGTATGCAAAGTCCGCAGATAGTGTGCTACTTTTTTTTTAAACAAAATGGCGCCCGAAAATCGTATTTTTTTTAATTTTTGCTCTATAACTCAAAAGATTTTAAACTTACACCAAAAACACTACAAAAATTCACCGCAATTAAATTCTGCATAGAGACGTGTTTTTCCCGATTCACTTCGATGAAAACTTTCCCCGGAAAAAGCTGATTTTTCCAACAAAATCTTTAATTTTCAACTAAAATTTTAGATAAGTAATTGTTAATCAATAATTAAATATCTTGGTAATGTAGAAGCTCTATTTGTATAGATTATAATTCCAGAAGTCGATGGAAATTGAATGAACAGTTTAGCAACAATTGAATTGGTAATTAAAAATTTACGGTCGCTATAATAACGACAATAATTATGATGCATAAGAATACGTATGATTTTTTCATAAAAATACATTATACCTATCTAATGTACCCTACAGAATTGAAATTGGACTATTTAAGCGGCCTCAGGAATATTTTAAAATTATAAACAATTTTGTGGCTTATAAACAAATTGAATATCTCGGGATATATTTAACTAAATTAAATGATGAAAACGGTATTCGAAAAACAGTGGCAGGGCGCTTCTTCTGAAAGAAAAAACATTTAATTATGACTAGTGGTTCCTGAGATACAACCAGTCAAAGTTGACCGGAATTTACGGCAAAGATATAAACAATAAGATCATAATTTTCAAACCATCACCTTTTTATTTTTCTCCTCTTTCTCCACACCAATTTTCATATCTTTAAAATACTCATAACATATATTATTATAATAAAAACTATCGATAATACGTGTGAAAATTGCCAAAAGTAGCAAAATTCCAATCAAAAATTAGGTTGGAGAAAATGTAACCCTCAAAGTTCAAAATTAGTATAGGTTAAAAAAATGCATTTTTTCGGCTTCCCATGGAGCAAATTCCTTCATTCTTTTTTTGTTATTAAATAACTCGAGTAGAGCCATCGAACTAACGTATTATTAAATGTCAAACTTGCTTTTGTTTTGTTATAATAGATTAATTTATTTATAAGAACAGAAAACTACATATTTCTTCCAGTTGTAGGCTTTTTTTAGATAAACTTGCTACAATTGTACCATTTAAAGTTAAAAACATAAATATTTTCATTTGAAAGCTGTATAATTATTTAAAGAATTTTTATTTAAACAAATTAAAATTTTGTGTTATAATAATAAACTTAATTTATTATAACAAAATAAAAGCAAGCATTGATTTAATAATGCGTTAGTTTGATGGCTCTACTCGAGTTACTTGGGAACAAAAGAAGAATGAAGGAAATTGCTCCATGGGAAGCCGAGAAAATGCATTTTTTTAACGTATACCGATTTTGAACTTTGAGGGTTACATTTTCTCCAACCTAATTTTTGAATGGAATTTTGCTATTTTTGGCAATTTTCACACGTATTATCGATAGTTTTTATTATAATAATATATGTTAAGAGTATTTTAAGGATATGAAAATTCGTGTGGAGAAAGAGGACAAAAATAAAAATGTGATAATTTAAAAATTATGATCCTATTTGTTATATCTTTGCCGTAAATTCCGGTCAACTTTGACCGGTTGTATCTCAGGAACTGCTCATCATAATTAAACGTTTTTTCTTTTAAAGGAAGCGTCCTGCCGCTGATTTTCGAATGCCGTTTTTACAGTTTAGTTTAGTTTAGTATTTCTGGAGATATTCTATTTGTTTTTAAGCCAAAAAATTCTTTATAATTTTAAAATATTCCTGAGGCCGCCTAAATAGTCCAATTTCAATTCTGTAAAGTACATTAAATAGGTAGAGTATCTTTTTATGAAAAAATCATAGTTATTTTTATGCATCATAATTATTGTCGTTGTTATAGCGACCGTAAATTTTTAATTAACAATTCAATTGTTGCTAAACTGTTCATTCAGTTTCCATCGGCTTCTGTAAATATAATCTATATGGAAAGGGCTTTTACGTTACCAGGTTATTTAATTATTGATTAACAATTACTTATCTAAAAGTTTAGTTGAAAATTAAAGATTTTGTTGGAAAAACCCGCTTTTTCCTGGGAAAGTTGTCGCTAAAGTAAATTGAAAAAAACAAGTCTCTATGCAGAATTTAATTGCGCTGAACTTTTATTTGAGTATTTTTTATGTAAAGTTAAAATCTTTGGAGTTATAGAGCAAAAATTGAAAAAAACACGATTTTCGGGCGCCATTTTGTTTATAAAAAAAGTAGCACACTATCTGCGGACTTTGCATACCTATATTATTAATATATACAATCATAAGATTCGATTCCAGCAATAAAATTGCTGGTAAATAACTTTTCCCAAAAATGGCCTATTCTCCGATAAATCAGCCCAGACTATTTGTATATTGTATATTATATACTACACACATCGGGGTACGTTTCACTTTCTGTTTTGACTTAATTTGATTGAAAATGAATCGTACCGCATGGGAAAAGTTGTAGCGGACGGAGTATACCTACCTACTTAGAAAATTTAAAATGAACCTACTAAAATAGTATGTAATGCTTTGATTTACATAATTTGATTACCATCAAAATTTCTATCAATATTCACCTATTGTTTTCTTACTCTATATTTTGTTGTATTTTATTATTTCAATTCTGCAAAACTCGAAATAATTTGGTTAAATTCAGAACTGTCAAAAGTTTAAACTGTTTAGTTAGTCGATCTTCCCACATGATGCATGTGTCTCCGTGGGTAAAAGTGTAAGATGTTTTTTTTTTATTTAACCTCCCAATTTATTTACCATCTGTAAAACAAGTTACATTGAGTAAAAATGTTTTGATTACTAGTGTAGGTTACTTGGAGAAAATGATTCATTAATCATTTTATTTACAAATATTTTATACAGATATAAAATTGTTTGTCTCTGGGAATTACGGCACATACTCGTATAACTAAAATCGCGATGGTAAATCACTAGGTGTATTTCGTCTAAGTCTTCGTCTGACTGGTTGTCTCATCAGGTTTCTGGCTAGTACATTTGGATGATGTGTCTCTCTGTCTTCGTATTTCTGTGCGAAGTTAGTAATTTCTTGTTTTACTGTTGTAATTTCTAGATCGCGTCTAATAATATTATTTGCAACATACCATGGGGCATTTGTGATTATTCGAAGAACCTTCGACTGGAACCTCTTCAAGATTTAGATATTGGAGTTTGAAAAACTGTAAGATGAATGAATTTCAATACTAACTGCGCTAACATAAGCGGGTTCGAACCCCAATAGAAACTTTTATTTTTTTTATTTTTTTTTGATACATTTTATGTTTGGAAGTATATTTATTTTATAATTTTTTTTTAGAAAATACGTATTTAGTTAAAAGATTTTCAGACAATTATTGTTCAGAAATCATTTGTGGTATTTTTCAATGTGTTTGTGTGTGTTTTATTCTTTTATTTTTTTAATTTTTGGTATTGTTTTAATAAAAATTTTTGAAAAGTAGTAAGTATTAAAATTAGTTTAATATTTAAATAAAATATAAATAAACTGTTTAAAGTATATTAATTTCGTTGAAATCATATGATAATAGAAGTATAACTTCTCACGTGCGTCCAAAGTACACAGACATACTTTTTTGTAACTTAAATATATGAACTTGAGTGTAATGTTTCTCGAATACAGGTTAAGAGTTCTAAATGGTCGCCTTTGTTGCACTATTGCCCAAATGGAAGGACTACTACACTAAACTTGTGACAGGGCAATCCTTGTTCATATCCCAACCATCCCAATATTTTTTTAATATAATTCTTTGTGGCCATCGATTGACTCAGCCATGTTGTCTTTTTAAAATAAAAAAAGAAATTAGATGTGAATTTATTCATTTTTAGGGGTTGTTATACCCGATTTCTGTGGCTTTTGCCCAGAATCTATGTTTTTTATTGTGTCGTTTGGCAATTGCTCTTCTATGAAGGTTTTATAAGAGGACGTAAGTTTTTCAATCTTCCTTTTTTTTAATTTTATCTTAAATGTCCTTTTAGGAAGCTCTGATGATGGCACGTTATGTGTTGAAAGTACTTAGCTGATAATAAAACATTTTTTACACACTATCATTTTTTTTTGAGAACGTACACTTGTTTGCCGTTTTGACCTACTTAGAAGTGTGTACAAGTTTTACAGTTTTTCCAATTTAAATATGAATAAACGAGGACGTACAGCGATTATTCTGTCATTTAGTATAAAAATGTAAATTTTGTGCTAGCAAAAATGTTGAGGTCGTCAAATGCAAGCGAAACCACGCGAAGTATAAATCCATGATTACATTTCTAAAACTATAGGTTCGCTGCTAAATAAAATGACTTAACTACTAAATGTATAATTTTATATTTAAAACAATAGTCTTGGAAACATAGCCTCATCTCTTTTATTAAAGAGTGGCAAATGCAATAATAAAAAATTTGCCATATATTTTTTATTTATTTTATTTCCTTATTTCTTTTTCATTTGCAATCTTAGTATTTGGAAATTAGTTGCCCTATTTTTCCTTGTACGCACGAGATGTTTTCTTTATAACATCACTCTGGTAAAGAATTCTATTTTCTAAATAAAAATCAATTTTGAATTTCTATTCTGAAATTGTACCTAATATTTTAAAGTAATAGTTTTGATTGATCATCATAGTTCTCGGTAGATCTATCTACACAAACTTGGGGCTTTCTTAATTACGTGTATCCATTAGTCTGTAACATGATTCATCCCAACATTAATCCGTTTTAACGATATTATGTCCTTGTTAACCGTCTCCCCTAGGTGTTTTTTGGACTTCAGTTCTGGCTTCTTCCAGGAACTTGAAAATTGAGTGTTTATAAATCCTGTTCTGGATTCTACGATTGGTTTGGACTATGCAAGGTTGGGAGCACTCTACACAGTGAATTTCATAAACTCCGTGTTCATTTGGGACATTGTCTTTAACTGATCGAGAGACTGATCAACAAGAGGTTACATTTGTTGGTTGGTATCAGTTAAATGTTGTCTTCATTTCTCTTGATTTGAGGATTTTCTCTTTTTATTTATTTAGCGTACGGCTATTTCACAGTTTTTGTATACAAATAAAGATAACAATACAATATAAATAATAATGATTTTTCTTATAAACAAAAATTTAGTTAAGAAATATATTCAATTGACTCTTTGGTCACCACTAAAAAATCTGACCTACTGCCACTGTACGATATGATGGGGCATTCATCCACCAAATGCTTAATCGTTTGTCTCTCAGCACCGCAATCGCAATTTGGAGAAGGTATTTTTCCCATCTAAAACGTGAATCAGAGCACCTACCAGAGTTGGTTTTAATTCTGTTAAGTGTCGCCCAGATCAGTCTTGATTGATTGAAACCCTCTGGCTTGCTTGAAACACATGGCATATTCCGGATATCAGGTGGAGCATTCGCCTCCCAATTTTCTTGCCAACAGTCTATTTTGTCAGTGACAATTCTGATATAGAGAAAAAAATTTATCTGGAACCGAGGGTATTAATAACTTGATACATTGATTTGTGAAGGTCAGTAATGAGAGTTGGCATGCAGTTAATGGTTGGTGTAAGTCGGTTTTCAGCAAAAAAGTGATGAAAACCTAGAGACTGTTTTTTTACGGGGACGTCGAGAAACGTTAGGAATGAATGATGTTTTCCAACATCATCGTGAACTGTATACTCACATGTATACCATTAAATTGGGTTGGAGAGTGGGGAGTCCATTGAAGCAATATTTATTTGTCTTTAGAATGGATTTTCATAATAATAACAGAATATTCATCTAATATCTTCCAGAGACAATCACATTTCCGTAAACAACTGCGTTTCTCTCTCCCAGTCGGTCGTTGGTTCTGGCTCTAGCTAGTGAGTTCCAACCATAAAAGCTCCTTCCATAGAGCAATTAAAGGTCCTTCTTGTGGGATTTGCTAGCCTATGTTACTAGTAGTTTATAGATATCGCCCTAACCGCCATTTAACTAATGTATGTATATATACACCTAAACTTTTATGGAACCACCATGTATTTAAAAATAATATTTTTTTTTTAAATAACTTGTTATTGTTCTGAAGAATACAGTTTTTTATTGAAAATAAACAAATATATAAGACAAGGAGATAGTACAGCTCCGTACGGTATAGGTTATTTGCTTGAGTTGCAAATTGAACGAAAATAAGTAAACTAACTGTTGCGTCCAAAAACACAAATATGCCTTATGTGGGGTTATAAACCTTACAACGAGGAAAGATTATTGGTCTTGTGGAGAAAGTAATGTTCTTAGAGGGACATGACTGTGGAGCTAGGCGTAATACAGGGTGTTCTGTCCAAAACCTATGCTAGGTAACGGGAACTAGGAAAGCTCAAAAATAAAGCAAGAGAAAGTCGCCAAAAGTAATACCGGCTCTCCACGATCGTTTAATTGTCCAATCAGCTGGAAGACACCCAACCATTTCTCACCTGCAGCTCCAAAGGCAGCTTTTTGAAGCTACAGGTGTAACTGTTTCAGTTGAAAAGATAAGAAGAAGAGTTCGTACCAAGAAGTATACAGCAGGAGACAGTTATGAGTTCCCGAGTTATCCAGGCGGCACAAGATTAATCTCCTAAATTGGTGTCTTCACCATCCAAACTGGAACATTGGGAATTGAAAAAATATTCTATTTTCAAAAAAAGTCAGGAATTGTGTAAAATCAGATTACCCACGAAATCGTGTACTTAGAGGTCGAGGAAGACAAGCAAGAACGAAAACTCTCAGATCTGTCCAGAAATATAATAAGGGGAAGTATAATGTTCTGGAGAGGAATTGTGATCCGTAAAAAAACTTCTTTAATTTTCATCCAATCAACTTTAACTGCTCACAGGTATGTCAATAACCTGTAGTTAGGCTCTGGGGAGGTGCAACAGGGGAAAAATTAATTTTATTGCATGATAATTGACCTTTACATACCATTCGAGTGACTAATTACAGACAACATTGAAGCATAATGTATCCCTTGTTTGGAGTGGCCTGCTTACTCACCCGAGCTTAATCCTATATAGTGTTTTTTTGAGATATGCTTACAAGAAAAATTAGAGCTTGCCGGGATAATCCACAAAATACCGCACGGCTAGAACAAGCTGCTCATAAAGGATGGAGCAACCTACTCCAACAAAATGTTGATAATTTGATTAGGAGCGTGCCCACGCAAACTGAAGCTTGCATAAGGACTAGAGGTGATAACACTGACTATCACAAAATACAAAAAAAAAATAAATAAAAACAATTTAAACATTATTTGTTCTACATTGAAATTGTGTATGCTATTGACTTTAAAACAACTACTTTCAGTTTGTTTGTTAAATATTTTATTATTTTAATTAATTGTTATGTATTTGTTATTACATTGCTTTAAAATAAATATTGTTTGGCTTTGTGTGTTCGTTTTTTTAAATTCGCACGAAATAGTAAGAAATATCAGATGATTCCTAATAAGTTTGGGTGTGTGTGTATATGCTTCTATACGCATGCATAACCGAAAAATCACATATAGAATAACCCATGCAAAAATTTTTAGGCCTCGACATAATATTATATTATATAAATTCGAGTTCAAAACGTCCTCTGACGTTGTCCGATGCCATGTTGCCAATATCTTCTATCATTGCAGTTTTCATCTTCTAATCCTCGTACACTCATTGATTGTCTTACTCATTGTATCCATGTCGTTCTTGGCCTTCCTCTTTTTCCATTTTGTAGGTATCCATTTCATAATTTTCTTTGGAGTCTTTCCTCCCCCATTCTCTGAACATGTCCGTACCCCGGACTAATATACCACGGACTACACATAATATTAACGTAGGCCAAATAAACATGTGAGCCAATCAGAAGTTTAGGCTGGGCTGCAGTCGGAAAAATGAGAGACGTGTTTAAAACAAATATCCCAATCCATTTAAAAAGTAAAGATTTCAAATAGTTTGTTCTACCAGTCGTCATACGAAATGGAAACCTTAACTCTCACAAAAACTTTAGTGAAGAAAACTAGGAAGTAAGCTTGAGAAGTAGACTAAGAAACAGGGAATTTCGCTGACGAACCGGAGTGGTAGACATTATCGAAGGTATTTCAAGAAAAAAAGGGGATGGACTAGATATGTTGCAAGAATTAAAAAGGATAGATGGACAAAAAATTGCTTAAGTGGAAATCACAAGCAGACAAGCGAAGTCGGAGAAGACCCTCGATACGATGAACCGACAACTAGAGCTGCATTCTTGGGAAATTCCCGGGACACATTTCCCGGGAAATCAGTAAAAAAACGAAATCCAGATTTCCGGAAATTTTTACAGATTTCCCGGGATTTTAAAATATTTTATTTTAAATTATGAGCGGAGATATTACTCACAATGAATAAATGATTCTGATACAATAATTATTATCTCTGCTTAATAATCATTTTAAATCATTCCACTTAAAATATTTATTTTTCAATTATGTTTTCAGAAAAAATCTCAGAATACGAATTTAAATGCGAATTTAAAAGAAATTTCTATTGTATAATATTTCTATTAACTTTTTACGTTAAAAATATCTATTTCTAACAATTTTACAGCTAATTGGTTCTCGCCAAAGCCGTAAATTTCACAAAAAAAAATAAAAAAAATTCCCACGCATTATTACAATCTTCCTCAAGGCACTTACAAGTGAAAAGTTATGTTACAAAATTTTTCTTTAAGTTATCACGGAAGAGGATAAAATGTTAGATTTTTTGGCGCGACTGGTCCCGGGTTAAACCTTCCAATTTTGGGGTAAAATCAGAATGTATCACATCCATCAGCATAAATATTATTTTGTTTATGCGACGATCCGATTAATTTTGAAGCATGCAGAATTATAACATAAATATTTATTTTGAGTTAAAATTATGTTTATGAAGAATTAGTACATAGAAAATTTAATACGGTATTAGATTAGTGCAAATCAGGTGACTTGAAGTTTAAAAAATTACTTACTTCACTAAAAAGCATCAGACCTACATAAACAGAAAGTGCGTTTTCAACTTCAGCAAATTTCTGTACAAAAAAGAGCCAGCCTGAAAGATCAAACACTCAACAATTTATGTTTTTTTAAAATATATTTCAATAATAAAAACAACGAAAATTCAGATTACACAAATTTATAATTTTTCTATTTTTAAAATTTTCTTTAAAATTTTTAATTTCCTTTTAAATTTTTGAATTTTTCTAAACATTATTAATTTGTAATAAATTTTTTTATACTAATTGCATTGAAAAATTAGAACAAAAACAATGTCTTCTTTTTATTTTTTAAGTTCCCGATTCCCGGGAATTCTCGGGAAATCCAAATTACCAACTCTCGATTCCCGGGAAATCAAAAGGGGCCGGGAAAATAGAGCTCTACCGACGACCTCAAAAGAATTGCAATTGGACAGCAGAAATAGAGGAGGCTTATTTTTAACAATGAACAAATTAGGACTGATTAAAGATGATAATGATATTGAGTAGTTTCAATTTTTTCATGAAAAAAGTGTTAGGTACCTAAATTATTGGGATATACAAATCTAAATGTCCGGAAAATGTATGGTATCCTACTCGCATATAATGACTTTTCTTTACACAGATGTTAAACGCGTCTGCTGCTCGTGCTATAAACCTTATACTCGTGAATCATAACTATAGTATGTAAATTTTATGTACCTTAATGGGCCACGAATCATCCTTCTTGTGGGACTTACCAGCCTATTTCGTTTATATTAGAAGTTTTCACATATAACCCTAACCGCCATTTCACTAATGAATATGTGCTATACGTATGCATAGCTCTAATTAAATGAAAGTAATCCTTTAACTAATCCTTTAACTAATCCTTTAACTAATGAAATATTGGAAACCATCGAGACACGAAAGCTGCAGTACCTGGGGCATGTTATGCGTAATGAGAGATACAACATACTTCAGTTGATTATACAGGGGAAAATCCAGGGCAAGAGAAGTGTAGGAAGGAGACGAATCTCGTGGTTGCGTAACTTGAGGGAATGGTACGGATGCACATCAACCGAACTATTCAGAGCAGCAGCATCTAAGATCAAAATAGCCATGATGATTGCCAACCTCCGTCGCGGACATGGCACGTGAAGAAGAGAAGAAGAATCCTTTAACTGGTTTTCTCTAACTAATTAATTATTATTATTTCTCTAACTAAGAATGGGAGAGGAAAGGCTACCAAAAAGAGCACTGAATGCTGGAATGCAGGGAAAGAGACAGGTTGCAAAGCCAAGAAAACGCTGGGAAGACACAGTAAACAGCGACGCACAAGCCCTTCTAGGAGTCCGTGTATAGAGAAGAGCAGCCACAGTCAAGCAAGGGGGGAGGCAAAGAATAAAGGAGGCCAAGGCTGAATTTGGGCTGTAGTGGCGTAGAAGAAGAAGAATTCTTTAACTTCCTTACGTAAATTATTTTATGGAAACAAAGGATCTAGTGAGGCGCGAATCTCTTTTAGGCAGAATGTCTCTCCAAATTGGAGATTAAGTAATCAAAAATTTTGCTATTGTGAGGATACACACAAGCACACTTTCGCCAGAAACATTTTTCCATGTGTTCCTCTTCAGTACCAGACAAACGTACGTGGAGAGTCAGGTCGAAAAAATTAATTAGTCTTGATGAAAGGCGGTCGAAAAAATTACTTCTATTTTCATTGTGTAGAGACCGACGTTTTCATTTCTTCTATGTTCCGGCTTTTTGATTATCTATTTTACGATAAATAATGAAAAAAAAACAGTATTAATTTTCACCGGGTGAAAGCCCAATATTGTCAATACAACTTTGCAATCTTGCAAGCTCTTCCCATGCCGGCCCAATCGCTTTCCATAATTCAATTCTATTCCGTGGCCTAAGGTTTCTTTTATTTAATTTATATTTCAACAATGCCCACACATTTTCTATAGGCTTAAGCTTTGGACTCTGGGAATGTCACAGAAAAACGTTAACGTGAGCTTCTTCCATTTTCGAAAAATTCAATTCATATTCACCGTACAATTGCCATGTTTGAAGATTAAATTGTAATTGGAGAATATCCCTGGATCACTGATGGCAGAATTATGTTATTTAGAATATGTTTGTAATATACTTTGTTCATTTTTATTCTAGTAGAGAACAAACGGATGGGTCTTTAGCACTTTTACATCTCAATAAGGTGACCGACAATCCTTTATTATTTCTTAAACGATCACTATACCGTTCATCAAACCTATGATTTCTCAACATATAACCTCCTATTCGACCATTGCAACATGATTCAAACTCTTTTTTATCGGAAAATGCAACGTTGCCCCACAAGTTGTCTTCGTATATGAATTCATGACAAAATAATGCAACTCGTCTTCTCTTATGATTTGCAGTCAAAAAAGGTTTCCTTGCAGCTGTATAATTTACCAATTCAACACAAAAAATTTAGTTCTTAATATTGATTAGCAGTAATTATTGAATAGTATTTCATTGTAACAACAATTTAATTTTTTGTTTTAACGAACATTTAGAAATTCATCAATATATTTGGTTATTGTCACAATGATTGAATAATAATTGTGAAAATAACTAGAGTACATTAATCAATAACACTCAATTTATTCAGACAAAAAGTAAGTTTCGTGTATTTAATAAATAATGGTAATTCTGGCAGCAAAGCACTTTCTTGATTTCGTAGATGATAAGTAATTCCTTTGGTTTATCGTGAAAAGATACAGATTTCATTAAAACAATGTACAAATGGTGTTAACCCATTAGCGCCCAGCGTTACCATATGGTAACGTAAAACACATGATTTTTAAAAATTTTGCGGTGTGCCCATGGAATTAGTTAGCCACATATTTTGACAACTATCGTTTCTAGGAATACTTCAGGCACCCATAAAACGTAACGGATTCGTATTTTAGCCTTTTCTCAACCGTCGAGAGATAATCATATGACAGTGTGGTTTAAATTTATACAAAAAGATGGACGTCCATTTTGCGTAAGCAATTTTTGATAGTCTTCTAGTAACTATATTTGCATATTTAAAAAAAACTAAGTTTATTATACCCCAACTTATTATAAATTGTTGTATTTTATCAACAATTAAATGTAGGGAATTCGGTACGAATAGTCAAAGTATGCCGTTACCATATGGTTGCGGTGGGCGCTTACGGAGTCATAATCTTATTTTTTTTTCAGTCGTGGATTTTTGTTAGCAGAAGCGATAGTGTTACTGGTGCGATGAAAAGATAACTCTGTTGTTACAATAGCATCTACGAGTTGTGATGGTTCAGCATTAGGCACGGTAAAAAGATTTTCTCATGAAGAAAAAGGCCACATTCAAGTAAGTCGGGCTCACTATATTGCTGAATACAACAAAGTATGGTGGGTACCGACTGGATGGATCAAGGTGTTTCAACCTACCTAGTAGCAATTTGCAGTAAAAAATGGTACTGGCAAATTGTAACATGGTTGTTGGATGTTGCAGTCCATAATTCATTACATTTATATAAAAAAAATAAAAAAATATATCTTTGCTATCGTTTAGGAGAGAATTGGCCCAAGTTCTTCTTGCAAGATATGGAAGTCGTCCCTTATATACAGGAAGACCTAGTCTACATAGACAGAACTAGCCAGATCTTCGTTTTGATCGCTTCGACCATTTGTTACATCAAACAGTAGAAGGCGATGTGCTGGAGACAGATGTACAACATCTGGACGAACAATGTGTAAAAAATGCAACGTTGGTGTGTGTGTTAATTGTTTTATAGGATACCACACCAGACGATGAAAATATTCTCAAATAAATCTTTAAAAAAAACTTAAAAATTTTATTTTCAACGTTCCTAAGAAATCCTTAAGCACCCAGCGTTACCATATGGTAACACCGTATAATTTTTTTAAGAAAAGACAGGAAACCGAAAAACTTGTTTTTTTGGATTAAATTATTGACATTTTCATCAAATTAACCCTAAAAGTAAAGATTTTTAAATAAAAAAAAAACTTGCGCGTTAATGGGTTAATATAGAGTAATATTTGATGATTCCATAGATGTAAACTGATTGTTGTGACAACGAATGTATTAATCAATCTACTACTGCGTTTAATAATCACAAAGAATGCGGTAATGGTAACAATAAACGAAGTTGTTGAAACAATAAATGTTTTGCTTGACCATTTGAAATGTAACGGCTTTTCCTTATCGTTCTTTATTAAATAATGCTGTTACCTCTGCCGAATAACTTCATTTCGTTTTCAAGTGTAGTCCGTACTGGACGGAAGTTTTCGTGTGTCTATTAACGTATTCATTTTTTTTTTTTCAAATCCTGAGAAAACTAATTAGTATTTTTGGAAAATTTAAACGCAGAATAAAATACTATAGTATTATCGAGGGTCTGAAGTCCCTGAGAACTTCTATAATGATTATTTTAACAAGTCACAGGGGTGAAAAAGAGAAAATTTAGTATGATTTTTAATTTCAATATATACCATTCAAAAGAAACTTTTTGTTTATTGTAAGGGACTTTCTGCCGTCGGTAATAATGTAATTATTTATTCTGAGTTTAAATTTTTCAAAAATACTTATTAGTTTTCTCAGGATTCCAAAAAAAATTAATGCGTTTAAAAAGAATTCGATCAAAATTTTGCCCCTGCGCTCTCCAAAAGGATTAAAGTGCTATACATTTTTGGAATCACTATTTTAAACGCTTTTAAATGAGCTGTCACATGATATACTTTCCCATTAAAAAAAAAACCAAAGTTGTGGCTGTCACCTGAAAAGGGATCACGTAAAGTTCAAAACATTGATGTTATAATATACTTTGATTATTTTGAAAATCGATCTGTCCGAGCGTTTTGCTTATGTGCTAAAAATAAATAAGTTAATAAGGAGACGATACTTTTTCCAGCGCAATGTATAAGTGAAATCATATGAGAATTCACACAGTGTAAAGTCCATTAGGTTTAGGACAAAAAGAGGGATTTGCAAAATTATTATTAATCAATTAATATCACATATTGAGCTAATGCATTTAGTAATTATCAATATAAAATATGTTCACAGTAGGGATAAATAGAATTGCTTGTAGCCGTATTTATTATGGGAGTGAACGGAATTAATTGTAAGGATAAACGGAAATAATTGTACAAATAAACGAAATACGTTAGGAGAAATAACACTGTTATTGACACAACAAAATAGTCTTCGTCGGTCAATTAACGACGTTGTTGTTTCAATGAATAGTGTTCGTTGGCTCAGTGAACAGTGTTCGTAATATTAATAAATGGATGTTGATCCATTCAATAAACGTAATACATTGGATCAACTAAAGAACGTAATGAATCAATTAACATCGCTTTGTTGTTCCAATAAAACCAAGAATTGGACAAATTTTAAGTATCGCTTTTGTTGTCTGAATTAACATTTTTATTAATATTACGTACCTATTTCGTTGAGTGAATTCAGGGCTGCTTTATCCATTAGGCAATATAGGCAGTTGCCTAGGGCGGCACATTATGAGAGGGCGGCAAAAATACTGTACAAAAAATATTTGTATATAAAAATTATGGATCTGGGTTCTGTCATTAAGAGTATGAAGCCCTTTCAAATTACGTTACCGCAAGAAAGCCACAAAATTGTGTCCAAATAAAACATATAAAGAAATAAGAAAGAGAAAAAGAAAAATTCAATTTGACGAGGGGGCCGATGATGAACTAAAGTTTTCAGCTAGTGATGAGATGAAAATCCACACATTCTATATTATAATCGACACTCTGATAAGAGACCCGAATATAGACGTCTGGAATCTTATCGACTTATTTATCAACGTTTCCAAGGAAATTTTAACAGATTTGCCAAAATTAAGCAATGAAGAAATTATTAAAGAAGCTGAAAATCTGATACAAAATACAGACGAAAAAGATGCATCATTCATACATGAATGCATTCACTTAAAGGATCATTTGGATATCACAATAAAATCACTAATTGACATCTTATCTTATTTTTTAAAGAAGAGTAAGTGCAGTCACTAAAGGTGGATAAAAGCTATTACCTCCGATTTCGTTGAACCGCCATCGATTTGCATAAAAATTGGTGAGTGGTTAGAGGATATCTCAAGGAAAAAAAGGTGACATAATGTCAACTTACGCTTTTACCCTGGGGGTGGATGCCACCCCTTCTCGGAGGTGAAAATTATTTTATTAAAAATATCCCCAGAATTCAATAGAGGGACAAATTATAAGCAAAATTTGTTACATAAAGTTACTAAAATAAATCAAAACTTTTTGAGTTATTAAAGATCAAAGATTTTAATTTTTCGTGAGAAAATGCATGTTTTAAACCGATTTTTCATAAATAACTCAAAATCTATAAGATTTTACAAAAAAGTTATTATCAAAATTGAAGCTAATACAAAATGAAATAAACTCCTTACTGGAAAAACCTTTTAATGTTAACTAAAAGTGAGTTATAGGTAATTGAATGTATGTTTTTTTCGGCGAGTACCCAAATCTAATTATTCAATCTTGAATAACGGGAAAATTATGCATTTTATAAGACATAACCTTATTAAACATTTGTCAAAGTACTTAGAAATATCTATCAAATGAGCTCCCGAACAAGTTGATAGCATTAAAATTTATGCACCAAATATTTTTCAAAATTTATCTTTTAAAAATTTTTCCAAAAAGTTATGGTTTTATTTTAAATAACTGTTAATTTTTACGATAACAGGTTTGCCTAAAAACCATTTGAACGTTAATTTTAATGGCTATTTCACCACGTTGAATTTAATCTTTTAAACCCCTTACTTTTTTAAAAATAAAAAGGTAAATTGGCCCCGGTTACATGGTTTTCGCAGCAGAATTCAAGCTTTCAACGTTTCTATCTCGGTTATTTTTTACCCTACAGAAATAGTAAAAAGGTAAAATATTTGATAGAGAAAAAACTAAAATTTGGTTGATACATATACCACTTTTTACGTATATTGAGTATTTTTGGAATTATTATCAGAAGAAAATGAAAATTACGATAATTTTAGAAATTCTCATGTTAAAATTTTTGAAATCATTACTTATTCTAATATAAAGAAATTTTTCTAAGGATTACTATAAATTTTAATTTTTGTGGAAATGGCGCATGTTTTATTTTTCACTTTTTCCTAAAAAGGGTTCTTTTATTTTCATCATAACTTGCTTAATTTTGGTACTATTAACTTTTACTTGAGCTCATTTGATAGGTACTCCGAAGTACTTTGACAAGTGCTTAACAGGTATACCATAACAGTATAACAGTTACCCATACATAACTCACTTCGAATTACCATTAGTTTAGGCCTTTAAGTGAGGAGTGTATTCAGCTTTTTATTATTTTCAATTTTGGTAATAATTACTTTTTTGTAAAAGCTTATAGTTTCTGAGTTATACGTAAAAAACAGCTTTAAAACATGCATTTTTTATGAAAAAATAAAATCTTTGATCTTTAATAACTCAAAAAGTATTGATTTATATTAATAACTTTATATAGGGTGTCCCAAAAGTAGTGGAACGGTCGAATATTTCGCGAACTAAACATCGGATCGAAAAACTGAAAAATACGTGTTCAATCATTTTCAAAAATCTATCCAATGACATCAAACACCAACCCCCACTACACCCCCTGGAGGTGGGTTGGGGGGTAATTTTAAAATCTCAAATGGAAACCCCTAGTTTTTCTTACAGATTTGGATTCGTTACGTAAAAGTAAGTAACTTTTATTCAAGACATTTTTTCGAACTGTGAATAGACGGCGCTATAATTGGGAAACACGATTTATCCTGATACCATAGGTAAATTATAGAAAAGGTCTAATATCTCGAGAAATACACTTCCAAATGAGAAACCAAAAAACAGGTTTTTAATATTTTTCGAAAACCTATCGATAAACACCAAAAATGACCCTCCATCCCACTCCCTGGAGAGGGGGTGGGGGGTAAATTTAAAATCTTTAATAGCAATCCCCACTTTTTATTGTAGATTCGAATTCGTCATGAAAAATTAAGCAACATTTATTCGAAACATTTTTTAAAATTGCTGATAGATGGCGCTAATAAATCGTATTTTTCCAATTAAAGCGCCATCTATCAACAATTCTAAAAAATGTTTCGAATAAATGTTGCTTAATTTTTCATGACGAATCCGAATCTGTAATAAAAAGTGGGAGTTGCTATTTAAGATTTTAAAGTTACCCTCCACCCCACCTCCAGGGTGTGGGTTGGAGGGTCATGTTTAGTGTTATTCGATAGGTTTTCGAAAAGTATTAAAAACTTTTTTTTTGGTTTCTCATTTGGAAGTGTATTTCTCGAGATATTAGACCGTTTCTATAATTTACCTATGGTATCAGGATAAATCGTGTTTCCCAATTATAGCGCTATCTATCCACAGTTCGAAAAAATGTCTTGGATAAAAGTTGCTTACTTTTACGTAACGAATCCAAATCTGCAAGAAAAACTAGGGGTTTCCATTTGAGATTTTAAAGTTACCCCCACCACACCTCCAGGGGGTGTAGTGGAGGTTGGTGTTTAGTGTCATTGGATAGATTTTTGAAAATGATTGAACAGGTATTTTTCAGTTTTTCGATCCGATGTTTAGTTCGCGATATATTCGACCGTTCCACTACTTTTGGGACACCCTGTATAACAAATTTTGCTTAGAATTGTCTCTCTATCGATTTATGGTATTATTAAAAAAATAATAATTTTCACTCCCGAGAAGGGGGTGAAAATATTGTTTCTTTTTTTTTTTTTTTTGTTGTTTCTTTGTTACTTGAGGTATCCTCTAACTACTTACCAATTTTCATGAAAATCGATGGAGGCTCAACGAAATCGGAGGTGAAAACCTTCAGTGACTGCACTAAGTGGACTGAAAGATATTGTTCCTAATTTTGACATTGCTTTGCACATTTATTTGTGCATCCCAGTTGCCAACGTATCCGCTGAAAAGTCATTTTGGAAAATGTCAAGAATTAAAAATAATTTCCCATCAAATATGACGCAAGAACGTGTTAACCATTTGTCGATTTTGTCCAAAAAAAAATATTTTTTTTGCAAAGTCTTTTTTTGAAAAGAAGTCTCTGATGTGATCGAACTGGAATGACAGTTTTTTCTGTTATAGGGATACAGACATCGTAGTTTAAATCCATTTTTAGTGTATTCTTATTTAAATAAAAACTTCTGCAATTTTTTTTGGCAAAAATGGTACATGTTTGAAGGGCGGCTAATAGAGAATTGCCTAGGGCGTCAATTGACCTAAACGCGGCTCTGAGTGAATTACTTGAGTCATCTTACCTGCAGTACCAATGCTGCCCGGAAACGCGGTCTTTGCGAACTATTCGAGTTGTGGCAGAAGGAGCTTCTCTCAAATAATCTACTAACGCCTCATCTTATTGCTCTGTGGAAATCCACCCCATCTTTGTTTGATTTTCCATATGCACGTAAGGCTCACGTTCAAATTTAGAGTTAGTGACCAACCTTCAGTCTGTGAGTTTGGCAATTGCTCAATACGCTCGAATTTTTTGACAAGCTCTTTTATATTTAAATTAGAAACGACTGCAAGACTTGTACACACTTCTAAATACGTCAAAATGGCAAACAGGTGTATGTTCTCAAAAAACTTTTGATAGTGTGTAAAAAAAATTTTTATTATCAGCTAAGTACTTTCAACACATAACGTGCCATCATCAGAGCTTCGTCCTGTAATAAAACCTTCATAGTAGAGCAATTGCTAAACGACACAATAAAAAACATGGATACTGGGCAAAAGCCACAGATATCGGGTATAACAACCCCTTAAAATGAATAAATCACATCTAAATTCTTTTTTTAAATTAAAAAGACAACATGGCTGAGTCAAACCAATTTGAGCCCACGTGAATAGCTCAGCTGAGGAAGACTAAAAAAAAAAAGAATTTAGATATGATTTATTCATTTTAAGGGATTGTTATATCCGATATCTGTGGCTTTTGCCCAGTATCCATGTTTTCTATTGTGTCGTTTAGCAATTGCTCTTCTATGAAGGTTTTATAACAGGACGAAGCTCTGATGATGGCACGTTATGTGTTGAAAGTACTTAGCTGATAATAAAAAAAAAATTTTACACACTATCAAAAGTTTTTGAGAACATACACCTGTTTGCCGTTTTGATCTTTTATATTTAGCAAATCCGTACGACACTGCAATTTTACAGTATTACAATGAAGGTGTAAGTTATTCAGTGACCGCAGCTGTACGTATATTTTTCGGAAGGACTGTTTATTTTTTTCACAATATTCCACCATAATGGGCCACTAATGGCCCTTCTTGTGGGACTTGCCAGCCAATTTGTTTAGCAGTTTACACATATCGCCCCAACCGCCATTTCGTTAATGTATATGTGCGTAGAGGTAATTAAATGAAACTAATTCTTTAACTTCATTACGTAAATTATTTTATGGAAACAAAGGATCTAGCGATGCGCGAATCTCATTTCTCTCCAAATTGGAGTCGTGACTAAGTAATCAAAAGCTTATGTTATAGTGAGGATACACACACCCACACTTTTGCCAGAAACACTTTTCTTCCGTGTGTTCCTCTTCAGTGCCCCACAAACGTGGAGTGGAGAGTCAGGTCGAAAAAATTAATTAGTCTTGATGAGAAGGGGACGGCGTGAAAATTCGGTTTACTTGTATTTTCATTGTGTCGGAGATAATAAGGACGGTTGCTGTATTTGAGGAGAACCAAAATGTTTTTATAAACGACAACAAAAATGTTCTTCTGTTTTTTTGTACCGTCCGGCAGTAAAACGCAGTCAGCTGTTTTTTTTAATTTGCACACATTTTTTTAATCAACCTAACTAATTAACGTAATGCTGTTCTTCATTGTTCATTGTATATTCGCTACTTAGTTTAATGTTGAGATTTTCTGACGGCGCGACATTGCCATATTGGAAAATGTGGTGATTCTCGGCTTAAAAATAAAATTATTTATACCGTAATATGGTTAGAACGCCTTCTAACCGGGAATAAGTGAAATGAATGTCGACTCGATTTAAGTTCTGTGTTTAACCCAGATATGACAATATCAAAAGACACCGCGAGGAAAATGTTCCAATATGCGGTTCAGAGAACCTGTATGAAACGAGTCTTTGTACTCTAATACAGAGTATGGCATTAGTAAAATTAGAAAATCTACGGTTTCGTTTTGACTTTAATCTGTCTTCTGCCATCCCCGATAGTAATATTTCTAGGTCTACCTGTTGCCAAAGAGACTGTTTATGCAGTGCATATCAACAACAGCTGCAATTTTCGTTATAAGGCAGTTAATGGAAAAATACAGGAGTAAAGAAACAAACGCTCATATGGTATTCATTGATCTTGAGAAAGCATATGATAGAGTTCCTCGAGAGATTCTTTGGTGGGCACTCAATAAGAAAGGAGTCCATAGTGAATATGTAAATTTTAAAATGTAAATTGTAAATTGTGAGGGATATGTTTGAGGGAGTAAGACTAGTGTTAGTTCAGGTGTGGGAGAGACTGATGAATTTCATGTGAAAGTAGGATTGCACCAAGGCTCGGTGCTTAGTCCATATTTATTCTCATTAGTTTTGGACCAGATAACAGCGAAACTACAGGGTAACATTCCATGGTGCTTAGTGTATGCTGATGATGTCTTGTTAGTAGGAAATAGTGAACGAGACTTAGAACAAAAACTGGAACAGTGGAGACAAGCACTGGAGGAAAAAGTTTTAAAACTTAGTAGGACAAAGACAAAGAGTATTTGCAATGTTTATTTAAAGATGGAGTTACTACAAATAAAATGGTATCTTTGGATGGTGAACTGATTGTAAAAAGCCATAGTTTGAAGTACCTGGGATCGGTATTACAGAGTAATAGAGAAATAGATGGAGATGCATGCAGTAGAGTTAGGGCTGGATGGATGAAGTGGAAGGAAGCGAGTGGTGTGCTGTGTGAGAGGAAAATTCCAATGAAGTTTAAGGGAAAATTCTATAAAGCAGCGATAAAACGTTCTATGATCTATAAAACTGAATATTGGGCAGTGAAAAAGAAAGAGAAACAACGAATACACGTGGCGAAAATGAGAATGCTTATATGGATGAGTGGAGTGACAAAAAAGGATAAAATTAAAAATGAGTATATTAGGGGAAGTCTAGGTGTGGCACCAATTGATGCCAAAATGAGAAAGCATAGGTTGAGATGGTTTGGTCATGTTCAAAGTCGAGACTCTAATCACCCAATACGAAGAATTAATAAAGTGCAGATTCCTGGAAGGAGTAGGAGAGGAAGACCAAAGAAGACGTGGGAGGAGACGATTAGGCAGGACATATTGGTAAAGAGGATTAATATTGATATGACCCAAGATAGAATTGTATGGAGAAATGCAATTAGGGAAGCCCACCCCGCATAGAGATAAGGCAACGACAATGATGATGGCCTGTTGTCAAGGAGGCTCTGCAGAAGACAAATTTACACCAAAACGTCCGTAGTTCTCGGTACAAAAATAAAACTATTTATACCGTAGTATGGTTAGAACTCCCTTTAACGGGGAATAAGTAAAATGAATGTCGACTCGATTCAAGTTCTCTGTTTAACCCAGATACGACAATATCAAAAGGCACCGCTAAGAAAATATTCCAATATGCGGTTCAGTATGAGTTTCAATATTAGTCGGGTTCAATATAAGTCGACACTAATTTCACTTATTCTTGGTTATAGGGCATTCTAACCATACTACGGTATAAATAGTTTTATTTTTGTACCGAGAACTGCGGACGTTTTGGTGTAAATTTGTATTCTGTAGAGCCTCCATGACAACAGGTAGACCTAGAAATAGTACTATCGGGGGATGGCAGGAGACAGATTTAAATCAAAACGAAACCATGATTTTCTAATTTTACTAATGTCATACTCTGTATTAGAGTATAAAGGCTCGTTTCATACAGGTTCTCTGAACCGCATATTGGAATATTTTCCTAGCGTTGCCTTTTGATATTGTCATATCTGAGTTAAACAGAGAACTTGAATCGAGTCGACATTCATTTCATATTATATATCCTCGTAAAATGTTTCCCAAGTATGCAGTCTTCTTTCTTTTAACATAATTAAAAATTTCCCTATCCTGTAAACCCGCTCTTCTTAGTACTTTCTCATTTATGACACTGTCCGTCTGTTGGAGAACTGTATTCTCCACCCAAAATAAATTCTATTTCACCAACAACAAATTTCCGCGCCGCCTCTGTAACAACCAAAAATAATTTCATTACGCAGTGCCCGAAGAAAACTTCCAAGAATGTTAATCTCCGCCTCCAAAAACCCAAACACCCCAACGGGAAAATTTGTTAACGGTATGCAAGAGCGGGGTGCAACAGTCAGTCAGTCAACTATCAACACTCATTAAGAACGTACGCAAAAACCTCTTTTCATTTACGCTTTTTCGAAGAGAATTCTTCACGCCGCAATTAGCAAAAAGCCGGTACAAAGTGTAAATATATGTGTAGTGGCGTCTTTCACGGATAAGTTGTTAACTCAATTGTTCACATGTAAAATTCTATTTCTTGCCCTTTTCAACTTCATTTCAGTCATAGCAAAATAGAAATTGTTTTATTTACATTAACAATTCAACAGGCCAGAATTACAGCATCTTACGGTTCATTAAAAGTTCTCCTCTTAGCTATCGAAGGCTTAGCGACACATTGAACTTACTGCAAGTGCAAAACGCTGGAAAGAGACATTGGAACTACTCCAAACTCTCCATGGAGGAATGTTGAACACCGGCGTCCCTCCATTTTGTTCCTCCGAGACCGGATTTTATTTCTAAGAGCCGAATTTGGCCCTTAAAGCCACATTTGATCCATCGACCGAACTTTTCTGGCCAAAAAACACTCAATTCAAGTTTCTATCTAATTCTATTATTTTGTTAAAAAACATTTCTGGCTAATGCCAACTCGTTCTAAAAGACATTATAAGTGTCGCGTTTTTCGGATATTCTCGTCGAATAGACAATAATTCCAAGAGACAAAGTGATTGCGTTATTTATTCTACGGACAAATAAACATTCTGTGAACAAAAACAGTGATAATAGTTTACTTCAAGAAGTGGTGTTCAAGGACTAGCTGATTCCAGGAAAAGCAGCCCACATTCAAGTACCAAGAGCCCAGGGGTGACGTACAAAATAAACTTTTCTATATATGTAAATTCAAAAAGTTAATTTTCAAAGATCTCTTGCGAAATGTTACTCTAATAAAGTTGAACACTATTTAAAGAACTATTCAGGGTTGAATTTTTGGTTTAATATTGCATGCTTGTTAAAATTCAAAAATAAATAATAATTTTATTCAAAAATAAACAAATTAAAGTTATTACAATGAGCAAAAAAGGTTTAAGTAAATTATTAAACAAAAAGCATTCAATTCTAGATTCTGTTAATAGAATTCAAACGTGGCTAGAAGCAAACCATGACTCGGAAAAAGATGTTTTCTCATTCAAAACAAGAGAAGGTCGATTACAAGACCTGTTCTCTGATTACAATAACGTACAGGATGAAATTGAATTCCTGGACGATTCTCAAAAATGTGATCGTGCCATATTTGAAGAAAATTATTTTGCGGTTCTGTCAAAAATACAAAGTTCGATTAGAGCATTGGATATTACCAATACAGGGAGCGTCGCTGCCGCTAAGCAAGTGGCCGTAAAGCTCCCGGCAATAAGCATATGCAAATATTCCGGGCAAATAGGGGACTTCGAAAGTTTTTTTGAGCTCTTCGACACACTGATAATACAAAATCAGTCCCTTTCTGACATCCAAAGGTTTCTTTATTTGAAAAGTTACCTACAGGGTGATTCTCTTAAGTTGGTAGATTCTTTGAAAGTCACAAATGAAAATTTTTCGATTGCTTTAAATATTCTAAAGAACCGCTATCAGAATAAGGTCACAATCATAAATTCTTACTTAACAGAAATTATAGACATTCCTACACTGAGAAACAGCTCACCGCAAGCCCTCAGAAATTTTCTAACTACCGTAACAAAAAATATGCAATTGCTAAAAAATTTGCAATTTTCAAGTACAGAGCTCATTGATATAATTTTAGTTTTCCTGCTAGAAAGCAAATTAGATTTTTCAACAAGGAGACTTTTTGAAACTGAGCGAAATCATTCAGATGTACCAAAATTAGATGGTTTTCTTAAATTTCTTGAAAAAAGGTGCATTGTTCTGGAAAGCCTGGAAAATACAAATCCTAGGCAAGCCAAAAACGTAAAAGTTTCACATCATGCATCCAGTAATAACACATCAGAGGATTCAGATAAAAATAATACGTCAAATAATTTAGTTTCTGACTTTTATTGCATTTTCTGCAAAAAGCAAGGTCATAAAATTTACAAATGTCACTTTTTCAAAAACATTCAGCATGATGACAAAATAAAATTCGTGAATTCAAAAGGTCTCTGCGTAAACTGCCTAGGTAGGCATAATTCTAAAGATTGTTCATCAAAACATGCATGTACCGTTTGTAAAAGGCGCCACAATACAATTTTGCACATTCTGGCACCAAATAATAATTCGGGTAAACATAATACTTTTTCTACGACCCATAAAAATGAAAGTCCGTCCACTTCTACAAATTCAAACAATTACGAACGCGAACATTCGTCAAATTCAAACTTTCAAGGTCCTTCGTTTCAAGGGCAAGAACCGTTTACAAATTCCTTTTCTGCTTTGTCCGTAAAAAATTTAAATATACTTCTAGCTACGGCCAAAGTAACCATTTTCGACAAAAACGGGAAACCTTTAACGGCCCGATTGTTACTCGATACGGGAAGTCAAAATAGCTTTTGTACCCAGTGTCTCGCTGATAGGCTGGGCTACAAGCCATATGACATATCTCTAAACATTTCTGGCATAGGCCAAAGTAATTCGGTTTCAAAAAAGATGGTCAACATAAAAATGCATTCTAACTATAATAAAAAGTCTTTCAAAATTTCATGTGCCATCTTAGAAAATATTACTTGCAATCTTCCACAGTTCCGCATTCTTACAAAAAAATTACCAATTCCAAGGGACGTTTTTCTCGCCGACGATTCCTATCACAAACCTAGTCAGGTAGACATCTTGGTTGGGGCTGATTTGTACTACGACTTAATTCTTCCTGACATAATTCCTCTGGGCCCTAGGCTTCCAATTTTGCAGGCTTCTCATCTGGGGTACCTAATAGCCGGCGTGATTGCTCCTCACTTGACGGCACCTACAGTAGCAAACAATGCTTCTGGAGATGTTGCTCTACTTTCTACGTGTAGCACGGACGAGCTGCTCACGAAATTCTGGAACATGGAAGAACTTTCTCAAAAACCTATTCTGTCGGAAGCTGACGAGCTGGCCGAACAAATATTTCAAACTACAACAAAGATCCTTGAAAATGGACGCTTTGAAGTAGATATTCCATTAAAAAGTGCACAAGAACACCAATTACTGGGTGATTCATTTTCTATAGCCAAACGGCGTTTTCTTTCACTCGAAAATAAGTTCCAAAAAGATAAAAAATTATTTTTCGAGTACAAAAATTTCATTGACACATATATTTCTTTAGGGCATGCTGAATATGTACCTCTTTCGTTCGTAAATGAAAATTCGGACAAAAAATATTTTATTCCACATTTATGTGTCATCAACGAACAAAATAAAAGTATAACTTTGCGTGTCGTCATGGACGCTAGTTGTAAAAGCTCTACAGGAAAAAGTCTGAACGACATTTCATTAAAAGGGTATCAGGTTCAACCCGATTTATTCGACATTCTGGTTCGTTTCAGGCAATACAAATTCATATTTTCCTGTGACATTCAAAAAATGTTTCGACAGACGTGGATCAACAAAGATCAACGCTTTCTACAAAATATTCTATGGAGGGACGATACCCACGATTCTATAAAATGTATTCAATTAAATACTATCACATACGGGACGAATAGCGCCCCGTTTCTTGCGACGAGAGTCTTGCAAGAAATTTCAAATAAAAATAAAGTTCAATTCCCATTGGTCTCGCATTTTCTCGAAAACCAATTCTACGTAGATGATGGTTTATGTGGGTCAAATAATATTCAAGAATTGCTCGAAATACTTCAGCAATTAAATTCTGTTCTAAACCGCCATGGGTTTACTTTACATAAATTCCATTCAAATTCATCCATATTCCTACAACAAATCAACCCAGAACATTCAAAAAATACTACTCAGGAATATGACCTAAATTTCGATTCCACTTCCAGTAAGGTTCTAGGCCTAAAATGGGACCCTGCGGAAGACCAAATAACAATTTCCGTCCCCGAAAATAATTTCTGCCCACCAATAACAAAAAGAAAAATCCTATCTGCGTTAGCGCAATGTTTCGACCCTCTGGGACTCATCAATCCGTTTATTGTTAAAGGCAAAATGCTTATGCAGAAACTCTATCTGCAAAAAATTCACTGGGACACAGAAATTTCGGACAAAACTATTCTAAACGATTGGAACAACTTTCTACAGGACTTGTTACAATTAAAACAATTAAAAATTCCTCGTTTCTATTTTTTCTGAAAAAATAATTCTGAAGGTTGAGCTTCATGGATTTGCAGACAGCAGCATGGCAGCTTATGGCGCATGCGTATACCTAAGAACTTTCTATTCGGATGAAACCATCTCTTGTGCATTAGTTTCTTCCAAATCAAGGATAACTCCGTTAAAGACGGTAACACTTCCTAGGCTTGAGCTGTGCGCAATGGTTCTTCTTTCAAAACTTGTTGCAAAAATAATTTCTATCTTTGAAAATCAATCTATAAAATTTCATTCAGTCAGCCTCTGGTCAGACTCCCAAGTAGCTCTGTCGTGGTGTAAAAGTCATCCAAGTCGGTGGTCGGTTTTCGTGGCTCACCGGGTAGCTCTTGTCCAAGAGTTGACTCAAAACTTTACATGGCTTCACATAAAGTCTGCGCAAAATGCCGCAGACCTTCTTTCTCGAGGAATGTCTGGTTCTGAAATTCTCAGTAGCGACTTCTGGTGGCAAGGTCCCAAATGCTTGCGAGATAAAAATTTCAATGTTTCCAATCTAGTAAATGACAAAGTTCTCGAAAACCTACCCGAGGAAAGAAAAATAAGCCTCGTGGTAAATTCTAATGTGGAAAATTTCTGGATAAAAATTTTCTCACGTTTGTCAAATATTTCACGCTTAAAACGTACAGTAGCGTACGTATTTCGTTTTATTTCTAATTGTAAAAAACAAAAAATTTCTGAACCTCTTTCTGTTGCGGAGTTAAATTATGCAATGGATTTCATCATCAAGAAAATACAGGGTGATGCATATTCAAAAGAAATTTCGGCGCTTAAAAATAACAAATTTATTTCGAATAAAAACTTCATGTCACTAAAACCATTTTTAGATTCTTCTAATTTTCTCAGAGTTGGAGGCAGACTTACGAACTGTCCCGACATAGACTATTTGCAAAAACATCCGATACTGCTCCCCTCCAATAATCCTATCGTCAATCTTATCATCAAAAATGAACATCTCAGATTGGGACATGCTGGTGCGCAAACAGTTCTCTCAAATCTTCGTTTGAAATTCTGGGCTCTCAATGGTCTAAAGGAAGCAAAACGAATCATTCGCAACTGTACCACATGTTTCCGATTTTCGTGTGCTCCTGCACAACAGCTTATGGGTAATTTACCTGAAGATAGGTTGTCCATTACAACAAGACCCTTTCAAAAAGTGGGTGTAGATTATGGTGGACCCTTTCTGTTAAAATCTTCTTCACTCCGAAAAGCGCCAAAAATCAAGGCATACATAGCCATTTTCGTGTGCATGGTGACCAAAGCTGTGCACATTGAGGTTGTTTCTGATCTAACAACTTCTTCCTTTCTATTAACACTTAAGAGGTTCATTTCCCGACGTGGTAACCCAACTGTCATTTACAGTGACAATGCCACATGTTTTTCTGGTGCAAGAAACCAACTCTATGACTTACACAAATTTTTTCAAAATAAGTCTAATTCTCAAACCATTATGGAATACCTTTCTGAAAATCAAACCTCGTGGAAGTTTATCCCCCTAGATCTCCTCATTGGGCTGGGCTCTGGGAAGCTTCAGTAAAAAGCGCAAAATATCATATGCGTAGGCTAATAGGCTGTTCTTCTTTCACTTTCGAACAGTTTTACACTGTCATGGTTCAAATTGAAGCTGTGATGAATTCAAGGCCTATCTGTTCCATGTCCAGCGACCCTTCAGATTACACCTTTCTCAGTCCTGGGCATTTTATAATTGGCTCCAGCCTGTCAGCGCATCCTGAGCAAAACTTACAAAAAATTCCGGAAAATAAACTATCCATGTTTCAGCAAATTACAAAAATACAACAAAGTTTCTGGAAAAAGTGGTCTGTTGATTACTTGAACCGGTTACAAAATTCTCCAAAATGGTCCCGACCAAGGGAAAACGTAAAAGTCAATGACTTAGTTCTTCTGAGAGAGGATAATGTACCTCCTCTAAAATGGCCTTTAGCACGGGTAGTTGATACAATGCCCGGGCAAGATGGCAAAGTCAGAGTGGTCAAGTTGAAGACCATCGATGGTCAATTCACAAGGGCAATCTCTAAAATTTCGGTTCTCCCTAATCAAGGTAAAGAAGAGTAGGTTAGACCACAAGGCTCTAACGCCGGGGGGAATGTTGGAGAACTGTATTCTCCACCCAAAATAAATTCTATTTCACCAACAACAAATTTCCGCGCCGCCTCTGTAACAACCATAAATAATTTCATTACGCAGTGCCCGAAGAAAACTTCCAAGAATGTTAATCTCCGCCTCCAAAAACCCAAACACCCCAACGGGAAAATTTGTTAACGGTATGCAAGAGCGGGGTGCAACAGTCAGTCAGTCAACTATCAACACTCATTAAGAACGTACGCAAAAAAACCTCTTTTCATTTACGCTTTTTCGAAGAGAATTCTTCACGCCGCAATTAGCAAAAAGCCGGTACAAAGTGTAAATATATGTGTAGTGGCGTCTTTCACGGATAAGTTGTTAACTCAATTGTTCACATGTAAAATTCTATTTCTTGCCCTTTTCAACTTCATTTCAGTCATAGCAAAATAGAAATTGTTTTATTTACATTAACAATTCAACAGGCCAGAATTACAGCATCTTACGGTTCATTAAAAGTTCTCCTCTTAGCTATCGAAGGCTTAGCGACACATTGAACTTACTGCAAGTGCAAAACGCTGGAAAGAGACATTGGAACTACTCCAAACTCTCCATGGAGGAATGTTGAACACCGGCGTCCCTCCACCGTCCATGATATTCTAAGCATTCGACGCAGGCAGCACATTTCAAACTCTTCAAATTTGTTAATGGAACTGGCCGTTGCCGTCCATTCTTCCATTCCGTACAAGAACACAGGCCAAATGTTACACTTTAGCATCTTGTATCGGAGATTGAAGTGCAACTTGCGATCAGTCAAAAATTTACGAAACCTCAAAAAGCATTGCTGGCTTGTTCTATTCTGCTGTTTATTTCCTTCTCAGTGTCCAAACCTTGGTTCAGCAGACAACCCAAATGTTTAAATTGCCTGACTTTTTCGATTTATTGGGAGGATATAGACGAGGAGGACATTGGTTTTGTTTAAAATGTTCCGAAACAGTTTTATTGTTGTATGTTTAAGTAAAATATTATGTTTATATCGGACTAAGCCACAAATGATAATTGAAAATTCCATTTTTAACGTTGAACAGCTAGCAGTATAAATTTAATTTTTATTACAATCAATTGTGGCTAAATTCCATAGAAACCAAATATTTAATAGGTTTGTGTGTTATACGATTCGGAAATGATATTCTATTATCACAACGTCCGTCACTAATGGTATTATTAATGCAGTCACTGAAGGTGGATATGAGCTAAAAATGCATGTTTTTAACCAATTTTTCATCATTAACTCAAAAAGTGTAAGTTTTTACAAAAAAGTTATTATTATCAAAATTGAAGCTAATAAAAACGAAATAAACCCCTTACTACAAAAACCTTTTAATTTTAACTAAAAGTAAGTTATAGGTAATTGAATGTATATTTTTTTCGGCGAGTAAAAAACTCTTAAATATTCAAGCTGAAATAACGGGAAACTGATGCATTTTATAACATAAACTTACTAAACATTTGTCAAAGTACTTAAAAATATCTATTAAATGAGTCCCCGAACATGTTGATAGCGTTAAAATTTATGCTCAAAAATTTTTTCAAAATTTATCTTTTAAAAATTTTTCCAAAAAAATGTTATTGTTTTTTTTTTTCAATATCTCCGTTCGTGTTTACGATATCAGGTTCATCTAAGAACTGTTTGAAAGTCAATTACAAGTGCGATTTAAACACGTTAAACCTAATCTTTTAAACCCCTTACTTTTTTAAAAATAAAAGTTTAAATGACCCCCGTTGCATGGTTCCCAGAGCAAAATTTAAGATTTAAACGTTTCTATCTCGGTTATTTTTTACCCTACAGAAATAGTAAAACAGGTAAAATATTTGACACAGAAAAAACTAAAATTGGGTTATATATAATTTTTGAAGTGAAAACTTCTTTAGGGACGTTGTGCGATTTTTGGATAGGGAAAAAAGCATTGAATTCCGACCGTCATCGCGACCGTCATCGGTTATGCTATAATATATTATATGTATGTATATATAAATTGTGTAGAGGTATTTAAATTTAAAATAAATGTAAAACCTATTTTAGGATGGGGAAAATGATTTATTTCGCGACCGTCATCGCAACCGTCATCTCTTCGGCGAAATAAATTTTGTACGTATCTATATTATGTGTATGTATACATAAATTGTATAGAAGTATTTAAATTTAAAATAATTGTAAAACCTATTTTTGGATGGGGGAAAAAGGATTTATTTCGCGACCGTCATCTCTTCGGCGAACTAAATTTTGTACGTATATTTATTATGTGTATGTATATAAATTGTGTAGAAGTATATAAATTTAAAATAGATATAAAATCTAATTTGGGATGGGAAAAAGGATTGATTTCGCGACCGTCATCGCTTCGACGAACTAAATTTTGTACGTATATTATTATAATGTACAGCTGGTTCCAAAAAAAACTGATACGACTCTTAAAGCGTATTTTGTAGAAAATTGAGCAGTGTATTTTGAAGGATAAATACTTATTATTTACATACTATCAGTATCACTGCCAAATCTTAAAATTTGTCAGATAATTTATTCTGTTCAACCTCAAAAAATGGCTCCACATGCTGGCAAAGAACTGAAAGCAAGAATTGTAATGAAATTTGAAGGTGGTTTGTCACTGCCTGCCGTAGCGAACCATTTTAACGTAAGCAGAACAACCGTTTTTAATATTAATAAAAGATGGAGAGAACCAGAAACTCTCGAAAGAAAGCAAGGTTTTGGGAAAAGCTATCTGAAGAAGACAATTTCATAGTTCCTTTCATGCAGATGGACCGAAGACTAAAAGCTATTATCACTGCTCATGGAGATATTACGAAATATTAATTTTATTTTTACATATCTAAATTTAGTATAGTTTTGGTCTTCCAGATCCTCGCTTTCTTTCGAGAGTTTCTTGTTCCCTCCATTTTTTATTAATAGAAAAACTGTGGTTCTGCTTATGTTAAAATGTATTGCTGCCTCTGATAGTGCCCAGTTATCTTTTAATTTGGTTACAATTCTTGCTAATATTGTTGAGTTATGTCGTTTTGTTTTATTCCTTAATAATAATAAATGTTACAACAACCCTATTTTATGTAAAAACTATCATTTATAAACTCATTATAAAATGCAGAAATTCAAAATAATATAAAAATTTAGACCTTAATAATTATTACAATAATTTATGAATTAACATTATGTAATCAGTTGTTTGTTTATTTTAACTGACTTTGACAGTCTGTCATAATAAATATAATATAATGTCAGATCAATTAAATATACTGCTCAAAATAATCAAACCTTACTAAGAGTCGTATCAGTTTTATTAGGAACCAGCTGTACGCACAATCCGTCTAATTTACTTACCGTTGCCCGTCATTATTTAAGTTAGAGATCTAAGTTGATATTGTTGCCCAATTAAAAAAAATTCTTGAATTCATTTTAAATCATATACATCACACAATTTTTGCGGAAGTGGATTATACAACAAAACAAATTAATATTCAGTAGTAATAACCCAAGGACATTGATAATTGTTAGAAAAAATTTTATAACAGATTTCGAAAGCTTGTTGCTTGGAAACAGACCGACGCCGTAGGCGGAGGTCTGTTGCCTGTAAGCAACAAGCTTGAGAAAGTTGTTAAAAAATTTTTGAGCATTTATCAATGTTCGAGGGTTATTCGGATAGAAAATTTTTTGCTGGTTATGAAAAAAAAATACAGAGCAGAAACAATTTATTTAAATGTGCAATTAACAAAGGAACAATTAGAAAAATTTAATGAAGATCCAGACATGTTAGTTTCTATAACTGATGAAGATGTATTTCCACTACGCATGCTGTTAATAATTTTATTATGATGTTCTTCGTCAATGTTCAAGTACGGTTTTATTGAGTTGGGATTGCTATGCCCCGTCATTTTTATAAGCTCTTGCTCTTGAACACCACTTTTGGCCAACCAACTGACCGCGGTCGATCTATTGGAGTGATTAGTAATTTTTTCTTCCTTGGTTTTCAAGCCAATCGCTTCGGCAGACGTTTTTGTCCAATTTTGAATCATATTTTTTCCAATGGGCATATTATCATACCAATGATCATTTTCGGTTTTCCAGTAACGATTTGTTCTTAGGAATAATCTATAGTCCTGTCGCCAGGCGGGGTACAACGGCCTCCTTAATTCAGATGGACTTACCCAAGTTTTTTTTTATATATTTTGACCCGTAGAATACGAATTTTTTGGGTAACAGTTGATCCGGATGTCGATAAGATTGTTATAGACAAAGAACTTGAGGAATTACATAACAGCGATTTCTCGCAAAACAAAACATCTTTTTGTATTTTTTGGATCATTTTAAGCAAAAAATATTCCTACAAGTTTTTTCGTAGAATACATAGTTTTCGAGATAACCGCGGTTGAACTTTCAAAAAATCGAAAAATTGCAATTTTTGAAACGGAATAACTTTTGATTAAAAAATAAAGTAGCAATTCTGCTTACCGCATTTGAAAGTTTAAGTCAAATTATATCGGTTTTGATTATTTGCATTGCTAATAATTAATTTTTTATTGCTAAACAAAGCTATAAACACATAGTGTTTCCCGTGCCTAATACATGCGTTTTAACGCATGCTACGTAGAAATTGCCTCGCTTGCACTTGTAGCTACTCTACCTACTCGTTCAATTTTAAATGAGAAATTATTGAAAACATCACTCACGCACTAGGTGTTTATAGCTTTGTTTACCAATAAAAGTCAATGTCAACAAAAAAAGAAGAAAATGTCATTGTCAGCTGTCAATGTTAACAAAAAAATAAGAAAATGTCATTGTCAGCTGTCAATTTGTAACACAACATTAAATGCCAACAAAGTTGAATAAAACTGTATTGTTAAATTTGAATTGTTTAATTACTGCATAGTAGGTGGCACTAGCAATAAATATAAAAATTCGGTATGTCACACTTTAAAAATCCCTAGATTTCAAAGATAAATCGAGAAAAATCCCTCCTGTACCGATGCCCGTACGGTCCAGGTTTGGTTAGGTTAGGTCCATTTCCCCACAAAAATGCGTCTATATTTGTTACTTGTAAAACTAAACATTTTTATAGATTTGGCAACATCCAGCAACGTCACATGTAATTATCAATATGGCGGTCTAAAAAAGTGTATAAAATCCAATTTTCAAAGTCTTTTATTATTTAAACTAATGGATAATCCGCAAATTTTTTTTTTGAGAATAGCTTAAAATAATGTATATTTTCGTATTTTCCAAAAAATTTCTCTCATATCGGATGACTACTAACGGCCACAGCACCTTTGATTCGATAATTTCATTAATATTCTCATCAGTATTACAACCAAATCGTGACATTTTGAAATATTGAATATTTGAAATGTCAAAATCGAAATGAAACGAAATGTAGGTATCCATAGCTACATGATTGAGTGAAAACAGCCCATGGGATCTGTTTTCAGTATAATGTTGGTTTTATTGGTTGTATTCAATCAGATGACCACAAATTAATTGATTTCATTCGATTTCTAATTGAGCAAAAAATTTTCAATGTAAATAAATAAAAACTTTAGAAATAGAAAACAAGAATTAAGTTATAATCTTACGTTAAAGTACATAATAAAAACAGTAAATATAATGAAACAAATACTTATGGTAAAGAATATAAACAAATATGAAGTGTCATCACCGCAACTGTCAAATAAATGTTACCAATTTATGCCAAAATATCACCTTCGTGCGATTATAGTTACAGTGTGTTCCGAACAAGTGTGCTTCATAAAAACGCTTTCCATTTATACAAATTAAATGAAACATATTATTGTGTATTTCTTTGAGTTAACATTAATAGAAATCTTTAAATATTATTTCTACGCGTATATAGTAAAATATGCGTAGTGATTGTAACGCCAGTCTACTCGGAAAAGTGATTCTAAAAAAGAACATACCTACCGCCTAAATATTTCGTGTTGGTATCATGTGACGTCTCGGGCTATGACGCGGATGACGTGCAACGGTAAGTAAATTAGATGGAGTATATAATAATAGTAATATTATTGAAGTGAAAACTTCTTTAGGGACGTTGTGCACTTTTTAGAGGGGGAAAAAGTATTGAAGTAGCGACCGTCATCGCGACCGTCATTGCTTCGACGAAAAAATTTTTTATGTGAACAATTTTTTAAGGACGTTGTGCACTTTTTAGATGAGAAAAGAGTATTAAATTAGCGACCGTCATTGCTTCGACAAAATAATTTTTGAAGTGAAAACTTCCTTAGGGACGTTCTGCACTTTTTAGATGGGGAAAAAATGTTGAATTAGCAACTGTCATCGCTTCGGCGAAATAAATTTTTAAAGTGAAAACTTCTGTATAAACGTTGTGCCCTTTTTAGATGGGTAACATGTATTGAATTGTGGTCAGCTATCCGGACCGTCATTGCTTCGACGAAATAAATTTTTGAAGTGAAAACTTCTTTATGGACGTTGTGCACTTTTTAGATGGGGAAAATTATTGAATTAACGACCATCATCGCGACCGTCATTGCTTCGACGAAAATAAATTTTTGAAGTGAAAACTCCCTTACGGATGTTGTGCCCTTTTTAGATGGGGAAAAAGTATTGAATTAGCGGCCGTCATCGCGACTGTCATTGCTTCGACGAAATAATTTTTGAAGTGAAAACATCCTTAGGGACGTTTTGCACTTTTTCGATGGGAAAAAAGTATTAAATTGGCGACTGTCATTGCTTCAACGAAATAAAATTTTAAAGTGAAAACTTCTTTAGGGACGTTGTGCCCTTAGGGACGAAATAAAATTTTGAAGCAAAAACTTTTTTAGGGACGTTATACACCTTTTAGATAAGGAAAAAGTGTTGAATTAGCGACCGTCATCGGTTCGGCGAAATAAATTTTTGAAATGAAAACTTTTTTAGGGACGTTGTGCACTTTTTGGATGGGGAAAAAGTTTTGAATTAGCGACCGTCATTGCTTCGATGAAATAAATTTTTGAAGTGAAAACTTATTTAGGGACGTTGTGCACTTTTTAGATGGAGAAAAAACATTAAATTAGCGAGCGTAATTGCTTCGACGAAATAAATTTTTGAAATGAAAACTTCTTTAGGGACGTTGTGCCCTTTTTAGATGGAGAAAAATTATTTAATTAGCGACCGTCATTGCTTTGACGAAATAACTTTTTGAATCGAAAACTTTTTTAGGGACGTTATACACTTTTTAGGTAGGGAAAAAGTGTTGAATTAGCGACTGTCATCGCTTCGGCGAAATAAATTTTTGAAATGAAAACTTTTTTAGGGACGTTGTTCACTTTTTAGATGGGGATGAAGTATTGAATTAGCGACCGTCATTGCTTCGATGAAATAAATTTTTGAAGTGAAAACTTCTTTAGGGACGTTTTGTACTTTTTAGATGGGGAAAAAGTATTAAATTAGCGACCGTCATTGCTTCGACGAAATAAATTTTTGAAGTAAAAACTTCTGTAGAAACGTTGTGCCCTTTTTAGATGGGGAAAAAGTATTGAATTAGCTACCGTCATCCCGTATATACTATAAGAAGTTTTCACTTCTGTCGTCACTCTCATGAGTGCTTTAATTTTTTTTACGTATATTGAGTATTTTTTGAGTTATTATCAAAAGAATATGAGAATTAAAATAATTTTAAAAATTAAGATTTATTTAAATTATATCTTTTTTTTTCAAGAATATGCATTCTAAATCGGTCAAAATTATCTAAAACATTACTTATGCTAATATAATGAAATTTTAGTAAGGATGTTTTATTTTTCACATTTTTCTAAAAAATTCGAAATGGTTCTTTTATATTCATTATAACTTGCTTAATTTTGAAGTTATTACCTTTTTCTGAAGCTCATTTGATAGGTATTCCGAAGTACTTTGGCAAATGTTTAGCAGGAGTATTTTATACATTGCATCGTTTTCCCGTTATTTAAGCTTGAATACTTAGATTTGAGTACTCGTCGAAAAAAATACACATTCAATTGCCAAGAACTCACTTTGAACTAACATTAGTTTCTTTATGTGAGGAATGTATTCAATGTTTTATTATCTTCAATTTCAGTAATAATAACTTTTTTGTGAAAGTTTTTGATTTATACGTGAAAAACCGATTTAAAACCTGCATTTTTTTACGAAAAAATAAAATATTTATAACTCAAAACAAATTTTGCTTATAATTTGTCCCTCTATCGACTTATGGTGTTATTTTTAATAAAATAATTTTCACCCACGAGAAGGGGTGGTATCAACCCCCAGGGTAAAAGCGCAAGTTGGCATCATGTCACCTTTGTTCCTTGAGGTATCCTCTAATTACTCACCAATGTTCATGAAAATCGATGGAGGTTCAACGAAATCGGAGGTGAAAACCTTCAGTGACTGCACTAATCCTGTTATAGCACCTTTCAATAGGTCTTACAAAACACACATGTCTTTTATTTTTCCAAAATTAATTCAGAAAGTTTTTTATCCACAAAGACACAAGACTACGACCCACTTTGGCATTTGTATTTATTGAAGTTAACCTTAGTATATTCGATTGACAAATATACAGTGTGGCAAAGCCAAATGGAATAAATACATTAATTCGTGAATGAGCGATTTGTAAAGGTTGATTTTTATGTTTGAATTATGATTTTTTGTCATGTTTATCATACTAGTGACGTCATCCATCTGGGAGTGATGAAGTAATCGACGATTTTTTTAAATGAAAATATGGGTCGTGGGGGTCGTTATTTGAAATGTTATGCAATTCTCTATTCAGCAATATAAACATTAATACACTTATGTATACAGGGTATCCACAAATATTTTTTGATTTAAATTAATTGACACAAAGAAGAATCTACGTAATTTATTTAATTCAAAATACATTTTACTTCTATCAGGATATAAAAAAAATGTTTATTTGCCGAGTACACATTGCATTTTGCCAAAATTCAATATTCAAACTGTCACCTACCGGCCTCTTGGTAATTTGATCATTTAAATTAAGCTAAAAGCTGTGTTTATTTACTAAATAAACATTTTTTTACATTTTCTTGTATGTTCCCGTTCACAGCGGTAAAATGTATTTTAGATTAAATAAATTACATAAATAATTCTTCTTTTGTGTCAATAAATTTAATTAAAAAAATATTTTTTTGGACACCCTGAATATATACTGAAAAGAGAATTGAATATCCTTTCAAATGAGCTAGCACACGACCTATATTCTCATTTAAAAAAATCGTCGATACCCCAGATGGATAACGTGATTGGTGTGATATTTGTATATGCCAATAAATCGCAATTTAAAAATAAAAATCGACCTGTTTTGGGCTTTTTTCCAAAATCCCCCATTCACGAAACCTTGAAGTTATTCCATTAGGTTTTGCCGCACTGTATAACAAAAGTACCTATATTAATTTGAACAGCTGTTGCTGTCAAACAATAAAAATTAAAAACTAAGGAAGGACGGGTCTATTTGTCTAACAAAAACTGTAAAAAATAAAATATATTTAACAAGAACGATTTCCGAAGTGGAAATCGAAATGTCAAATATCTTAATTTTGTAAAATTGTGGCTTATTTCCCAACAAAAACAGTAAATTACATAAGATTCTACAAGAAAATACAGAGCTTTCGAACAATAACAAAAACTGAAATATGTCAGGAAAGTACAGTCGGAAAAATGAAAGGATAGGCATTTCATTCAGTCATTTGTTTCGTGCTTCTGTTATGTGTCACATAATATTAATATATCTACGTCGTACGTTATTGCTATATACCAATGATATACAAACCAAAGACGTATGACGTAGATATATTTATATTATATGACACATGACAGAAGCTCGAAACAAATGACAATCGATGAAAAGCCCTATACACATGAACGATCACATCAATCACTTATTTTGTATTTGTTATCTTTTTCTCTAACAAACGTTTGTTATTTATAGAAAAAGACAGCAAATACAAAATAAGTGATTGATGTGATCGATTCTTTAATTTTTTCGACTGTATGTTTATAACATTATTTAGGTTACACACTTAATTCATTAGATCATTTTTCATGTTTGCGTGCTCGATAATATGTATAATCATGTTAAATAAATTGTATTATTCGCCTCTTCTAAGAGAAAACGTCTAAATATCCTTCCAATCCCTTAATACATCGCAGCTTTCATCCCCTTTACAGAATCACGGCAAAAACTTTTAATCAAGGAGCTCGTTTCTCGGTCTAATCAAGTCGATTAGTCATCATCATTTATTTTGATGAAGGAACGTTACAAAGAAACATCTAATAAAGAGCGCCAAGTGTGAAATTTCTCTCTGCAGAATCGGTTTCAGAAAAAAGATGAGAAGGAGGAGAGAAGGGAGCCTTAACGAGTCGAAATCGTTTATAAACAAATCAAAATTAATGATGTTCTAAGAGAAAACAAGGTGTTGAATATTCGTCAGATATTTTTTATGAGACGAGTATTTATGAAGACGTTTTCACAATAATGCGTATATCTTACAGTTTGTTATTCAGATTAATTATGTTTTTGATTTATTATAGGGTGTGTTTTTGTATTTCTTTTTGTGAATCTTACATTTTTAAACAAGTAAGTAATTGAACTTCGTAAGTCCTAGGTTTTCACCAAAAGTGATCAAAATTAGAACCGAATGTCGATGTTTAAACTATTTGTGTACTTTGCGTCGATTGGCATACGATTTCACTAATTTTGAGTCTTTTTACTATTCTTTCGATCATAACTTTTTAAATAGAAATTACTTCAAAACCGGAACTAAAGATTCAAGCTGGACTTTTCAATACGCTTTGATTGACATGTCACATGTAATCTCTCTGCGGCTCTAATATGGCACTTCTGATTAGAACATATAACCCGAAGTGATATAAAAATTAAAGTTATCTGTATATTTGTTCTCATCTTGCTAAAGCGCGTCGAACAATATATCGCTTATAAATTTTAGACTTCCGGTTGTTGCAACTTTAAAACTCAAAGTCCGAGGTCAAGTTTCTTATCTTTAATACCATCCTTAGGTTATAAGGTTTCATTTGACGTATTTATCATTTCTCATTATATCTGTATTAATAACAAAGGAGTTATATTCGCGGACAGACGGACAGACAGGCATGCAACCAGAAGTATATATTTGTTCTCGTCTTGCTGTGGCGCGTCAAATATTTTATCGCTTGTACTATTACGGCGACTTCAAAAGAGTACTTTCTCATCCTTGAGTTATAAGCTTTCTCTCGACACCTTACCTGTCATTCTACCTGGTGTAATGGCGGAGGAGTTGTGTTTACGGACAGTCGTGCGGGCGAACGGGCGGACGGAGGGACATACGGACGTGGATAATTCAAAGTTTTCACATTTTTTCAAAATTGGTTGAAAACAATATATATCTTCTACGTGCTTTCCTTGTGAATCAGGAAACATTATATTCCCATTAGGTATTATACAATCTCACAGAATATGTCCATATAATAACTAATGTGATCAAGGTCAGTAAAAGAAAAAAAACTTGCACGTAACATGCAAATAAACATGACGTACCTAATATACTGCTAAGCAGCAAAAGTTTACTCAGCATTAATAAAGAAAATAAGTCAATGAAGAAGTAGGTCTCCATCTCCATCCAGAGATGGAGTATAGGGAACAAGAAGAAGAAGAACAGGCTGGTTTCCGCGCCGGAAGGACTTGCACAGATAATGTCTTCTGTCTAAAACAACTAATTGAAAAAAAATCAGCAACCAATCAAGAGAACCATCTCATGTTTGTTGACCTCCGTAAAGCATACGACAGCGTTCCTGTGGAACGCTGTAAATTGTCGAAATCACTACAAGAAACTAACATCAGCTACATTCTAATCAAAGCCTTAAAAAATCTATATGAAATCTACATCACAAGTAAAAATTGGCAACACACTATCTAAAAAGTTCATCGTTAACAAGGGTCTCCGCTAGGGCTGCTGTATTTCACCAACTTCGTTCAAGATATATGTTGCAAAAGCACTAAACCAGTGGAAACATAAATGCCATGGTATGGGTTTAGACCTCGGAGGGGTTTGTTTATATACCTTACAATTTGCTGACAACCAAGTCATCATAGCTAATGATAAAGACGATCTACAGTATATGTCAAGCTCAGTAGGCGATATAGAGTATGGTGCAAATGAAAGGAATAAATTCGTTATTTGATAAACCGGCGACTTTAAGGGAAAGTCCCAAACAGGTCGATTTTTATTTTTAAGTTATGATATTTGGCATATATATCATACTAGTGACGTCATGCATCTGGGCGTGATGACGTAATCGATAATTTTTTTAATGAGAATAGGAGTTGTGTGTTAGCTCATTTGAAAGGTGATTCAATTCTATTTTCAATAATATAAACATTTATATAATTATTTGTACAGGGTGTCCAAAACTAATTTTCCAATAAAATTATTTGACAAAAAAAAAGAATGTGCGTAATTTTTTAACTCAGAATACATTTTACTGTTGCTCGAAAACAGAAAAAGATAGTTATTTCAGAAATAAACATTGCCTTTCGATTATATTCAATGTTCAAGCCAGCTCCCGCCCGCCACCTGCCTCTTAAAAGTTTAGACATTCAATTTAGGCGAAAAGCAATATTTATTTGTGATATAAACATTTTTGTCTGATTTCTGACAGCAGTAAAATGTATTTTGAATTAAATAAATTACAAAGATTCTTCTTTTTCTTTGGCAAATAATTTAATTAAAAAAATATTGGATATAATTAAATGGAATATGGAAGATGGAATATTTAAATACAATAAGCATGTAAATGTTTATATTATTAATAGAGAATTGAATGACCTTTCAAATAAGCTAGCACACGACCCCTATTCTTATTTAAAAAAATCATTGATTACGTCAGCACTCCCAGATGGATGACGTCACGTGTATGATATATATGCCAAAATATCATAATTTAAAAATAAAAATCGACCTGTTTCTGGATTTTCCCTTAAAGTCGCTGGTTTACGAAATACTGAATTTATTTCTTTCATTTGCACCATACTGTATAATATGTAAATTATATTTATTTATCTAATATTTTTATTACTTTTTTATCAGTATGAACTTTCAGATTTGTACGGTATTAACTTTTTATAAATTATTGTAGTACAAACAAACTATCTAAATGCCGTATAAAAAAATATCGTCATGAATTTACATTTCGTTCTATGGATTTTTCCTCGAGTTTTTCCCCTACAAACCTTTGGACCAACGAAAATGTACGGTATGTAAAAAATATTATCTATGCATAAAATACTTTCAAAATAGATTAATTTTATGTTGTTTCAAATCACCCCCCGGACCACGGAATGAGAAGGGATTGCAACCCTCGATTTTTTCCCTTGTCGCATAATTTTTGTACGGCTTTGCGGAATAATGGATTAGACGCTGTATTGAAATACTATGAAACATGCCGTACCGAATGAACTGACCAAATTTACCCCGGAAATTGTCAGAAAATCAAAAAAATTTACCAGCTTTGTGGCGCACCATTTTTTTACGGCACTGCGCGCTTTCTTATATACTCTGTCAAATGCTTTCTTCATGTCGATCACACAATTCACATATAAATGCAGGTCTATTGTATTCTAGTTCTTTTTCTATAATCTCTTTTATGAAAAATATTGTATCTGTACACGACTGAAGTTTGACAGAGACTGCTAAGTTTATGAGCCGATTCGTTTGTTCTTAAAAACCTTTAGTTTATTTAGCAAATTAATACCTCTTTGGTTTTTTTGGTTTTTTCTTATCACACTTTTTAAACAATACGATTAGCCGGCTTGTCCTCAATTTTTCTGGTATTTTATTGGTTTATAACCTTGTCAATAATTAATGTTGTCAGTTGATCCGTTATTGTCGCTCCCCCATATTTTAACAATTCATTTGGTGTCTCATATTTACTCGCAGCTTTTCTGTTATGATATTTAAATATTTAAGTATTTGTACGTAAGTATTTGTATCAAATATTTGTAAGTATGAATTTATTTCTTATACAGTCGAACCCGCTTATTAGAATACCTGTTAAAGGAATATCCCGGTTTAAGGAATAAGATTTTGAGGTCCCGAAACGTTTCTGCTAGCTACCAATGATCGGTTATTAGAATATCCCGGTTATAGGAATGTTTTTCCTTAGCACGAAGACTATTCCAATAAGCGGGTTCGACTATGTAATTGGGTATACAAATTTATTAGATAGTCAATCCTTGTATATGTTACGGACAATAACGTAAATTCGGTCAATAACGTTAATAACCGGTCAATATCGGCAATGACCTGTCGAATTAGTCATTGTCGACAATGGCTGGATAATAACGTTATTGTCCATAGAAACTGGACATTGATGATAATTTTAAATTATTGATAACATTTCTATCATTGTACGGCCAATGTAAACAATGCCCGTTCTTCTTCTTCTTCTTCTTCCTTTATTGGGTTATATCTCTCGGGATAATTCGCCCAGCTTACACCAGGGAAATACTCTTGTCTTGCTCTGGGCAGTCGAATATTTCCAAATATATATGTTAAAGCCTCAATTTTTTTAAATATATATTAGCAGGAACATCTTCGTATAGGGCCAGACAGTCCCTACAGGAAAGGCAATATTATACCATAAGGGTTAAGGCTTTTATCATTTGGAGGTCCAATATCTTTTTATATCTTTATCTTCTTAATTTTTTTAATTCAAATTTGGGAATTGATTAATTTATAAATTAAGTTTGGCTAAGTTAAGGAATTTAAGGATCAGGTTAATCCTACGTGGATTAAGGTTGGACATAAGTAGGCAAATTTCAATGGGAGTAGGGATATTTGTCTTGGCTAATTCTTTATATAGGTCAAAATTGGGTGACATATTTATAGGGCACTCAAAAATCAGATGATTTAAGGACCCAACTCGGCCACAGTCACAATATGGGTCATCTTTTACTCCTATCCTGAATAGGTGAACTGGAGTAGCACAATGACCTGTCCTCATTCTAATAATGGTGGTTATATGTCTTCTGTCTTGGTATGCAAAATTGTGGTACCAGGGGAGTTTATCTATCTGACCTACAATTTTAGAGTAAAATGAATTATTTCGATTTTTCCCCTGCCATTCTTGCTTCCACCGATTCCAGATGGAATGCTTGATGTCTGGTAGAAAGTTGGAATAGTGAAGAGTGATACCGGCAGCTACATTTACGGTTCTACCTATATTAGCTAGTTTATCAGCCACCATGTTCCCTTTAATATTCGAGTGTCCTGGAATCCATTCCAGACTAATATTAACGTTATTTTCTTTCGCTTCAATGATGCCTCTCTTGGTCATGAACGATGAATGTTCTGTTTCCATAGAATAGGTTGATCTACCTATTTTCTGTAAGGCACTTTTAGAGTCCGAGCAGATGATTGCTTGTTTAATCCCATTTTTCAAAATAATTTGGAGGGCATGATTAATTGCGACAATCTCAGCCGTACATATTTGGGTATACTTAGGTAGTTTACTGGTATAAGAATAGTTGATCTCTCGGCTAAAGACACCAAAGCCTGCTGATCCTTCATCATCAACCGAGCCGTCCGTGAAGAATTTGGTGTGACTAGGTTTATTTAGAATAATTTTTTGGAGTTGAACTGAGGCAAGTTCATCTGAACGATTAGATTGGATATTTATGATTGGAATTGTTGATAATTGATGGTCTAGTTCAAAGTTATGGCATGGGTATAAGTCACTTAAATATAAGTTGGGATAAGTACTTTTAAATTTGTTTTTTAAAAGCACTAGAAATGGAATACTTCTGTTTTTCCAATGATTTTGGTTCCTTTGAATTGCCAAGTCTAACAGGTCGAGAGCGGAAATAATTGGGTTGCCAATTAACATTAAATTTTTTAATATAAATTTAGAGCTAAGCCATTCCCATCTAGATTTAAGCGAGATCTGACCACTTTCACTTAAGAGAGCATGAATTGGGGTAGATTTCATGCATCCAGTTATAATTCGGATACTTTTGTATTTTAGTTTCTCCAATCTTTTAATTAAGGAAGTTGGACAATCGAAAATTACCTGGCAGCCATAGTCCAGATGGCTCTGAATCAGACCATTGTGTACAATTTGTAAGGTTTTTGGATCACTTCCCCAATAAGTCCCACAAAGAGCTCTCATCACATTCAGGCCACGGTTTACTTTTAGTTCTATTGAGTTTACATATGAATTCCACTTTAAGTTTTTTTGAATATTTACCCCCAGGTATTTGACTGAATCCACCCAACCAATATTCTGGTTACAAAATATTACGTTAGGGGGAGAGATTTTCGTGTTTCCTTTTGTAAATAATATTGCAGAAGATTTGTTCTTAGACAGATTTAAATTGTGGTCTAGCAACCATGATTCCATCTGAATCAATAATTTATTTACATTAATTACCAATTCATTAATATCACTCCCTCTAATTAGAAGAACCAAATCGTCTGCATACTGAATTAGTTTGCATGAAGAGGGGATTAAATTATACAGGGAAAGACAATATAGGTTGAAGAGGATAGGGCTTAATGGGGAACCTTGGGGTAGTCCCAGACTTGATTTTCTTGGGCCATGGGTTTGTCCCAGTTTGTCTTTGACAAATAGCTCTCTATCATTTAGAAGGCAGAAAATCAAATTAGCCAGTTGGGTTGGAATGTTATACTTTAATAATTTGGAATACAAGAGTGATATATTGACATTATCATAAGCAGACGAGATATCTAGAAATATGCCAACAGTGTATTGATTTTGAGCGAAGCCTATTTGAATTGTTGAGGTGAGGTATGTAAGGCATTCCGTACAACCTCTACCCCTTCTAAATCCTAGTTGTAGTGGATTAAAAATCTTATTATGTTCCACAATCCACTCTATTCTATTCTTTATAAGAGTTTCGAGCATTTTGCCTACACATGAAGAAAGAGCTATTGGTCTAAAGTTTAACGGATTATTACAATCTTTATCTTTTTTGATTATAGGTAAAATTACTGATTGTTTCCACTGAACAGGAACTATACCCGTTCTAAGACTTTCATTGAAAAGTTGAATTAATAACAAAGATCCAACAACGGGAAGATTTTTTAACATTGAGTAGGAAATCTGATCCAAACCAGGAGCCGAGTCAGATTTAATTGAGAGGGAGTTCTGATACTCGTCGAGAGCAAATGGCGGTTCTAGGGCTTGAGGAGATCTAACCAATACTTTATTGACAGCGGAAAGGGGGGTTAAGCAACATAGAATTTCGTGGGATATAGGAGTAGAGGGCAATTGTGTATATATTGAAGGTTTCGAAGCCGATACCTTATTAATTTTCTCCCACACAACTTTTAGAGGAGTGTTTCTATTTAATTTACTGCAAAATAGTCTGAAACTATTTTTACGTTTTGATTTTAGGAATTTTTTGATTTGGCTATATTCTTTTTAGCCTCGATATAGTTTTCCAATGAGGGGATATTTTTAAATTTTTTTAATGCAGACACTCTCGCAGAGACGACTTCAGCACATGAGTCATCCCACCATGGAATGTGGTATTTGGAATTATTAGGAGGGTGAAGCCAAGGTATTGTTTCATCAGCTACCGATGATATGGAGTTAGTAAAAAATTCGTAATCTTCCCTGGGAGAAGCTAAGAAAATGCTGTTTAAATTGTTATGATAAGTAGACCAATCAGCTTTCTTTAGATTTCTTCTTTTACATGAATGCGGGGGAGATTGAGGACATACACCTATCTGACATATTATGGGGAAGTGGTCACTAGTTCCAGTATCTGAAATAGTGGACCACTTGCCCACACTGGCTGCCACATCGACTGATGTCATTGTTAAATCTACTACCGACTTACTGCCTCCTGGGGCCACCAGTCTAGTTGGGGACCCATCATTGAGAAATACTAGCTCAAGTTCCTTTAAAGAATCAAAAATAATCCTACCATTGTGACTGTCTCTAGAACTACCCCATGCCTTATGATTACAATTTAGATCACCCATGATTAAAAATGGCTTATTAAGTAATTTAACAAGGGAAAACCAGTTGGATTTGGAGATAGAGTTGTCTTGTGGACAGTATATATTAAGAATATTCAAATTAAAGTTAGGGAGAAATGTGAGTTGGAATTGGACATCATGATTGAAGCCTGGATTGGCAATTTGAATTTCCCTATAATCAATATTATTTTTGATAAGAGTAATTAATCCGCCATAGCCATCCTCTCGATCTTTTCTGATTATTTGATACCCTCTACATCTTATAACATGTTGGTTTGAGAGCCAAGATTCGCTAATAAGGATTATATCTGGATTAAGGTTTTTATAAGGATTTTTAGATTGTCAGAATTAGTGTTATACGAACGTATATTCCACTGAATAATAGTTATCGGAGTGTTAGGATTCATTATAAAGCGTATGTTTGCTAGACCAAGGAGTCAAAAGATCTCGAATCCTCAGGCTCGAGATCCTCTATTCCCCTCCGACCCTGGTTTACATTTGTATTGAAAGGTGATACACTTTTGTTTATGCTAGTCTTTAGATCTGCCATATTGTAAGGAATGGAGTATGATTTTGAGTTTATTAAGTCCCCAATGAAGGTCATGACGAGCTCCCTGTGAGATTGGTTCAGCATAGACATGGCCTGATTGAAATCCAAATGAAGTTGGGATAAAAATTGTGAGTTAGTGATTTGAGAATCAGAGTGAGCAGGATTTAATTTTGAAGTCGAAGGCTCATTTATTCTTCTACCTGATGGATTAATAAGTAGTCTTTGGTGGGAGATTTTATCATAACCTGTATTTTCTTGTATTGAAGGTCTTCTTCTTTTTGGTGGAGATTGAGTGACTTGACTAAAAGGTTTTGAATATTGAGCTGAGGCTGCAGACCTCCTCTCCTGTGGTAAGATGCCATTAGAATTATTATAATCGCTATGTAAGGGGGGGAAATCGTTTATGTTGAAAGATGAAATATTATGGATCCTAGGAACCTGCTGACTTGCCTCATAGAAAGATAGACTAGAAAAGGACATTAGATCCTTAATATCTTTTTGTCTGACTCTCTCTCTACAATTACGACTATTTGATTCATGGTCAGAAGATTTGCAGAAAATGCAATATTTTGTACACGTATTAGATGAAGAATCCTCATGAGAAGTTCCGCATCTAGCACATTTCTTTTTTCCTCTACATTGGTTCGTAGAATGGCCATAAAGTAAGCAATTTCCACATTGAAGAACAGGGCTGATGAATGGTGTGACCCTCATTGGTAGTTGATATATGGAAATTTCTTTAGGAATAGTTTTTCCCGAAAAAGTTATGCTAATAGTTCCCGTGGAGACAAATTCAACCTTGCTTTACACTTAATATCTTACATAAAGCCAAGTTGGTTTCTGATGCCTCCTTTATTTCTTCCTCTGTGAATCTTTTATTAACTCCCCTTACTATACCCCTACAAGAAATCTGATGAAATGGAATGAACACGTCATACCCTAGGGCTTCCCAATCTTTCCTCACAACGAAATCGTTGGCTGCTTTTCTAGTGGCAAATAATACCCCTATCCTGTTTTTACCTTTTCTACTGATTTTTGTGATGTCTTTAATTTTTAAAACAGAAATAGATTTAGCTATACTTAACACGTGGTAATCTCCAATATTTTTATCCTGACCCTGGACAAATACTTCATAAGGACCTATGTCGGTCTCCGAAAATAGTATTTGTTTTTTTCCTTTAAGACTTTTCTGAATAATTGGAGGTTGAGATTGACATTCATGTTGGTTGATTTTATTAGGAGGGTCAGGTGGTGGAGGAGGATCGGGAGGAACTTCTTCCTCCATCTTATGCGGCAGATTGACGAATTTAAAATCTATGCCAGTCGATGCAAATTAGAAATTAACAGGGAAATATAGATAGTTTTGGCCCTTACCCTTTGGATGAGTCGTCCGTTCACCTCGAACGATAATCACAGATTTGTCTATTTTAAGTTTTCTTCCAAAAAAGCAAATGTCAAACACAACAAAATTCACAACAGATATTCACTGCGAAAAGAAGCCGAGGCTGTTCATCCCAGCGGACCTCGACTTCTTATCAACGATAAATAAAAAATTAACAAGAATTAACAACTGTTTTCACACTAAATTAGGTTTGATGAGGTTTTTTTAGCAAAAATTAAAAACTGTCAACTGTGACGTTTTCTAGTTTTTTTCTAACTCCCAAACAATGCCCGTTGTTAATCGGTCAACGTTGAAATTTTGACTAAAAGTTAGGTTATGTTTATTGTTTGCTTCATTTCTGTTTTCGTGCTGAAATTACTCATATTAAATTTATGTAAAATAAAAGTGTTACAAAATGTCATGGTTCACTATCTTGTCAAAATAAAAATGATTAGCCTTTAAAAGCTATAATACCCTGTACGTACAGTGTACGTATAAATACAATATTTCTTATTATACAGAATTAAATAAATAGGTTTTTACTTTCCTTAGATACCTATGTACTAAAATCGCTTTTCTGTCCATGTCAAAAACAGTATCCCTCTCTTATATACAGTTTATTTTTGCAAGGAGCTGTCCTCGGCTAATTTCCTCATATTTCACCACGCGTTTTTCCTCAGCCAATCAATTATTTGCGACGTGAATTGATGGGACGTAATCTGGATGCTGATATTTTTTTGGTTGGTGTATAATATCAAGAAAATTTTAACGTTAGTCTCGCGGGGGGCGATGTAATTTTAGATCATTAACTTTACATAATTACTAAGCTGCACTACGCCGTAGAATATTTAAGAAACACATTGATTTGGAATTCAGTAGATTATTTCGGTTTGGTCACTTAGTGTGCTCAACTAAAATTTCACGGTGAATGCTTTGTTGGAAATACGTAAAAACTGTTACGATAATGGCTTGATCCAATATTCATTCTTTCTGGATCAAGTACATAGAGCTTCCAGAGGGCGTGCCCTTTAATTTCACATGAGCGGGCGTGTGTCGTAAATTTCTTTAAATACATGTTGGGAAACTGTTACAAGGATATAGTATAAAAAAATATATTTTATCGCCAACCGTCACTAAAGTCATTTATTATTGTACGCAATTTCCCTCATTTGTGGAAGGAAAAAGACGCTTTGTTGTACTGAAAGAAGAATTTTACTTTACCTTTTACTTTACCTTATTTTACTTTTTTGTTTTCGTGATTATTAATAAAATTAACCGAGATTGAATGTAGGTGGTCGATGTTAGTAATCGATTATTTATTTGAGTAAACTTAAAATTTATTTACTTTAATTATTAAAAATATTGTACAAAATTTACGTTATTGTTAATTAAATTTATGCCAAAAAGTGAAATTCTGTACTATTTTGCAATTCTATTCATACAACATAAATCAAAACTTTACCGGCCTACATGCAAAAGCATCATAGAAAAAAGTGTTCTGTGATTTGTTAGAGTGCGATCTTACTCTTTAAAAAATATGTCACGTATTTCAGCGCCATCTCAGCACCTGATTAAATGGAAGGGTACTACAAATCTGGCCTCCACATAAGTGGTCTGTAGCTTCGACATGATAGGTGTGAAATTTTAAACGTTCTTGTGGTTGATTGGATAGGAAGAGTGGCGTAATCTAGCCTCCATGCTAGGTACATCATAGCCTCCATTCGGTACTTCCAATATTTAATATTTTATTCACGTGGACAATAAAGATACAACACAAACAACTTTTGTTTCTGGCCGGATAGCCCTACTAGCTAAGGCCATTCAAATGAAGAGAAGAAGAAGAACTTTTGTTTCTTAATTATTTATTTATACAATAATGTGACATTTTACATAGAAATATGAGTATTTAATTTGGATTAAATATATTTGTGTTTACTCGTTGAATTTTTCCACCGTCTGCACACAACACCTGATGGGAGCCATTAGACCTAGCAACAAAACGCGAAATAAAATGTGGATTTTAAAACTGTTGGATAAACAGTACATACAATCAGAAAATCTCTACCTTACAATCAGAAAAACTTACCTTTAAAAAGGTACTCTATTACAAAATAACAAAAATATCAAAAAACACGACTGAATATCAGCTTTTTATGGTAACAAAAACACATCACATAACCGACCACATAAAATAACTGAACGACAACGAACGAACGAACACGAACACAGATTCATAGATAGCGCAGGATTAGTCAAAAGTCATGTTCCACCAATCACAATGCCGACATCAGCGCCTCTGACAAAATGGAAGGAAAATAAATACGATTACATGTTTTTTATTAGAGTGCGCGGGGCATGAAAAGCATTATGTGAAAAAGCAGTCTGTCATTACTGTCATACGAAATTTTAATTTCGTCTAGAATTAAAAAAAGTCGAAGTGTTCGGCGCGCATATCTATTGGGACCGTGCAAGTTCGGCAAAGCGATACCTGGTTTCTACGCTCAGCAACATTTTTCGCACTTTTAATTATATTGGCCAATTATATTAGTCCGGGCTACTGGATAATCGTCAAGGCCATAGTCCAAAAAAATAATAAGAAGAAAAAATAAGATGCAGGTTATATTATTATAACGTAAACAATTGTATGTAGTAAATAAAATTAGTTATTAAAATGCAGTACTGCAAGCAAAATATAATTACATAATTAAATTTACCTTTGTATTATAATAATTGCATATTATATCAATATTGTGGAGCAATATATAATTTATCTTCTTCAATGACAGTAGGTATGAAATATACGTCAATTTGACAACTTCAATTGACAATATTAATTTTTTAAGAAAGTAGCAATATTTTTTCTTTATTGGCGCACGATCGTTTCTCGTATCCCCTCCAAGTACTTGCACACCGCGAATACGTACGTGAAATATAAAGCGTTTTTATAAAGCACACTTTTGTTCGGATTATACTCTCTGTGATCGAACAAAGGTGACATTTTGGCATAAATTGTACAGTATTGACATTTCACATTTGTTATTATTCTTTACTAAGAGTATTTGTTTTATTGTTGTTTTTATTATTTTAGCCCAGTCGGGATGACATTTGACCTTGCTTTACGAGCTGCCCCAAATTTTATGTTTCTAATCTTTAGTGGGGGTCAATAGTAGTGTAAATTTAAAATCTCGACTAAATTCCGCCGTGGCGTTAACCGCCATATTGATTTTAAATGAGAACGGTTTTTGCTCAATATCTCCGCCATTTTCAACTTTTCTATGGGAGAGAAGAGACAACAGGAGGATGGAAAAGAAGACACAATGATGAACTCCAGACAATATATGGAGATGAAAACATAGTACGCTACATTAAAGCAAACAGAATACGATGGGCGGGTCACGTGCTAAGATCAAGTGACGAAAGACTTCTGAACGCCACATTCTGGAAAAGGCTCGATGGAAAAAGTCAGTTGGTCGCCCAAGAAAGAGATGGAAGAACGCAGTAGCCTGCGATCTACGCAAAATGGGAGTACAGCAATGGGAAATAGCTGCTCCGACAAAAATTATACAATCTAAAATTTTTGAACAATGATTTTCTATAATTTCTTTTATTACAATCTTTTTCGTGCAGTCGATATTTTCCGAGTTATGGCGGAAAATAGTGACTGTTAGGACATAATTATTGAATTATATCGTTTAATATTAGTTTTACAACAAAAATGCGCCCATACAAAAATGAAGACAATTAAATTTTATACAATTTTGATCTCTTTCATTTTTTTTGGAAAAATTAGTTTTTAAGGTATGTAGTACGTATGCGGTAAACGCGCGATCGTAAGACCTGATTAATTTTATAGCAATTGTTTTTGTTCAATATCTACGCCGTTTTTAACTTTTAGACAAAAATGGTCACAACTAAGATTGTTCCAAATTATGATTTCCAATAATTTCTTTTTAACAATTTTTTTCGTGCGGTTGATATTTTCTGAGTTAAGCGGGAAAATAATAAAAAGGGGTGGGAGCTGCTCCAAATTTTATAATTATATCCTTTAGGGGAGGTCAATAGTAGTGTAAATTTAGAATCGCGAAGGAATTCCGCTGTTGAGTTAGCCGGCATATTGATTTAAAAGGAGATCCTTGTTGCTTAATATCTCCGCCAATTTTAACTCTCAGAGTTAAGGTGGAAAATAGTGGAAGAGGAGGGGAAGCACAATTAATGAATTGTATTATTTATTATTACCTTTAAAAGATAATTATATAAAAACCAAAATAAAGAGAATTCTATTTTATACAATTTTTGAAACTTCCAATGAAACACCAACCAAACTATATAAAAGACAGATGATAACAACTACTTATATGCATTAAGTTAAATTAATTTTATTAACTAGCGGGTTTATTGGTTGAATTTGTCTGTCGATATTTTAAGTTTCATGGCAGCTTATATTTTTATTTATTTCAATATATTTTTTTTTATTTTGAACCCTGTTGGGAGAAATTTCCCCATCCCCCGCTCGTAGATCAGCCACTGGTTCTCTCGAAAAATTGCAGGAAATCGCAATTAAAACAGTTTCTGTCCTTAAACTTTTGTCAAATAGTTGAAAATGGCCGAGATATCATTAAACAGATACAATTGCTGTAAAACCATACGGGTCTTACGCTCGCGCCTTTGCCGCATACGTAACACCTTAAATATCGATTTTAGCAAACAAATAAAACAGATCAGAATTATGTAAAATTTAATTCTCTCTATTTTTGTATATGTATATTTTTGTCGTAAAATTAATAATAAACGAGATTATTCAATAATTATGATCTAACTGTCATTATTTTCCGCCATAACTCGGATATTATCGACCGCACGAAAAAATTGTAATAGCAGATACTATAGAATTCCATTTCTAACAATTTTAGTTTTCATACTTTTTGTCGAAAAGACGAAAATGACGGAGATATTAAGCAAAAACCGTTCTCGTTTAAAATCAAGATGGCGGCTAACGAAACGGCGGAATTTAGTCAAGTTTTTAAATTTACATTACTATCGACCTTCCCTAAAGACTAGAAAAATAAAATTTGGGGCACCTCTTAATGCAAGGTTGGGCCTGTTATTCGTCTAACCCGACTGGACTATTTATATTAACGTAAGATTATAACTTAATTCTTGTTTTTCTATTTCTAATGCTTTTATTTAATTGCATTGAATATTAATTTGTTTTGTTGTATATTCCACTTCTGCAATAATTATATGACATATTTTATTTAAAATGAATTTAAGAATTTTTTGTAATTGGGCAACAATATCAACTTAGACCTCTGACGTAGATAATGACGTGTAACGGTATCTATATTGTACAGACTGTATATTAATTGGGAAGATATCCATAAATACTGGTAACATGGAAATACAATTCACTTAAAACAATGTTTTAACCCGAATACTAACTACTTTTGTGACTTTCTGTGTGAGGATATTTTATTAGAGTTTTTTATAATTTTGATCTCAATTCAAAATTAAATCAAAATCCTCAAAATTCAACGTCTGTATCTCCCTCGAATATTCAGTTTGTGTCTTTATTGTCCCCAATCTCGTGTCCAATACCTTTCTGCTTTAATAAAATCCTCAAAAAAACAAGCCATTTTTTCTTCGAGTCGTCTACATCTCGGCGCTCTTTTTCCTCATCAGCTTTTATGATTGATTTCATGTTTAACTTTGTTTTTGCCGAATCCAGCTTCTCAGTCGCTCATTCATTTTTTTGTCATGAATATCATACTATTGACGTTTTTCCACCTTCCTCAAATAACAAGTTATTTTTTCATTTCTGCTTAATTTGTTTATGTAACTAACCAACAAAATTTTTTAGAACTAAAACTAACAAGTAGATACAATAATATAACAACTGTCAACTGTCAAATATAAGTCAAATTATTAATGTAAACATTGTTAAATCAAAATAACAATTTACTGTTTTTCACCATTCTGCAAAATACAGGGTGTTTTATAAATAAACGTTAAAATGTATAGAGACTTACGGAATAGAAAATATATATATATATATATATATATATATATATATATATATATACAGGGCATCAATAAGTTATATTTCCTAGGGAGAAAAATTAAAACTTTGCTCCCTACAATCAGGTCCGGAAAAGTACACTTTCTGTAGAGGTAGGTGGAAAAATTTAATCCTCTCTTTTTGTATAGGTACATTTTTGTCGTAAAACTAATAATAAACGAGATATTTCAATACTTATGCTCTAACTGTAACTATTTTTCGCCATAACTCGGAAAATATCGACCGCACGGAAAAATTGTAATAAAAGATATAGAATTACATTTTTAACAATTTTAGTTCTTATACTTTTTGTCGAATAGTTGAAAATGGCGGAGATATTGAGCAAAAACCGTTCTCGTTTAAAATATAGATGGCGGCTAACGCAACGGCGGAATTTAGTCGAGATTTTAAAATTACATTACTGTCGACCTTCCCTAAAGATAAGAAAAATAAAATTTAGGGCAGCTCGTAATGCAAGGTTGGGCCTGTTATTCGTCTAACCCGACTGGACTATTTACATTAACGTAAGATTATAACTTAATTCCTGTTTTTCTATTTCTAATGTTTTTATTTAATTGCATTTAATATTAAACCTTAAGATCCTGAATTAATTGATTGAGAAAATTTTATTTTTTTTTGTTTTGATGTATTCTGGAGAAGGTTTAACACAAAATACATACATTTTTTTTTAATTATATTTGATTTTTTAGAAAATTGCCGTTACATATATGTAACGCTAGGAAGATTTGGGAGCAAAAATATTTAAAATATTTCCTATTATAAATTTCAAAATAACAAGCAAATTCAAAACTAGATAAATGAAAAATCATAATCAAGTTATTGTAGATGAAAATCTATGTTGCACTTGATACACACTCTCATATTGCACTTGTAACCCATGGTACGCACATATGAACTACAGCATTCATCTGCAAAACGTCTCCTTTTCTATCAGGGATATAGGTCAGGAGATGGTCAATCTTATCATATCTTATATCTACGACTACTTTGAACGAAGATGCCTGCATCTTTTGGTTTGGTACCATACTTCGTAATATACGATGTTACTAGATACATTCGAAATTCTAGTTGTGGCATAGGATCATAGCATCTATTATGTCCAGTTATGTGCAGCATCAATGTAAATAGACCATTATGTCCATAGTTATGTCCAGCATCAATGTAAATAGACACCACCTCCATTTTTTGAGCAAATTCCTACTTGGTATCTAGCTACATTCTGGTCCGTAAGATCAACTTAAACTTTTCTTTCACTAGTTTTTTAGCTTTTGTCGATGATCTGGAAAGCTGAGCCTCGTTAAAATCATTATATATTTCGGAATCTCTTTCATTATTTCGTAAAACAAGTTCAACAGGTGCTCTAAGAATTCTCTCGGACATCCTGTTAAAATCATTATATTCCTCATCACCAGACTCCTCGTCTGCAAGCACATTCAACTCTGGGGGTTCAGTACCTATATGTATGTATATAGCATCAACGTCTAAAGTTTCAACGGCATCAAGCATCTCCAGCGCTTCTTGAAGAGAAACCCCTTTTATGGAACAAAACATACGTTACAATTCTAAAAGTTCCGATTTTTGCTCCCATATGTTCCCAGCGTTACATAATATATGTAACACCAAAAATTAAAGCCATTTTTTACAAAACCAGGATAAAATTTCTAAAAACTTGTATTATCAATAAGAAAAGACATTAATTGATTCTCAATTGAAAACACCTTAAACATAATATAATAACAAAAGAATAGTAAAAATATACTTACTCAAACTTGAGATCAATTTTTACCATAAATAATAAACACCGTAACATAAAACACTCAACTAAATAAAGAGGTTATATCAAATCCTCGAACCAACTGCTGAAAACTAGTTATCAAGTGTCCCTTGAAAGTCTCGTATCACCATCTATTTAAAATTAGAATCACTTCCTGAATTTAAGGCTTTAGATTTTAGCGGTTTCTGCGTTACATATATGTATGTAACGCTAGGAGCTTAAGGGTTAATTTGTTTTAATGTATGATCCACTTCTGCAATAATTATATGATATATTTGATTTAAAGTGAATTTAAGAATTTTTTGTAATTGAGGAACAATGTCAATTTAGATATCTGACGTAGATAATGACGTGTAACGGTATCTATATTGTACAGACTGTATATTAATTGGAAATATATCCGTAAATACTGGTAACATGGAAATAAATTTCACTTAAAACAACGTTTTAACCCGAATACTAACTAACTACTTTTGTGACTTTCTGTGTGAGGATCTTTTATTAGAGTTTTTTATAATTTTGATCTCAATTCAACATTAAATCAAAATCCGCAAAATTTAAGCGTTTGTATCTCCCTCGAATATTCAGTTTGTGTCTTTATTGTCCCCAATCTCGTGTCCAATACCTTTCTGCTTTAATAAAATCCTCAAAAAAACAAGCCATTTTTTCTTCGAGTCGTCTACATCTCGGCGCTCTTTTTCCTCATCAGCTTTTATGATTGATTTCATGTTTATCTTTGTTTTTGCCGAATCCAGCTCCTCAGTCGCTCATTCTTTTAATAAAGGATACAGCCATTCATCAACCCGAGGGCATAAAAATACGGCCTCTATATTTTATTGAAACATTACGGTGGTCTCAAGACACCCCGATAAGAGAGTAGGTCAGGAGGCGGCTTTCCCCAGAGCAATTACGGGGTGACTGTCGCAAAATTTTAAACAGATATTTCTTGAATGTTTGTTTGACTTAAATATAATTATGTAATCAACAACAATGTTTTAAAAAAAATATATTGATGACAATATAAATTTTAATTTAGAAAAAGCATAGATGTACACTAATGAGCGCATTATTAACCGACAGAGTAACGCAAAATATGGAAAACATAGGGTGATTCAGGGTGATACGGTGAATCGGGTGAAATGGTGAAATGCTCTATTTCTTTTTCCGGTACACAGATGTCTCTGTAAAGCTAAATGCCGACAGTATATTATCATTTATGCAGAGGGCACGTTGTGAAAACCAGCCCCGTTTAAAAAACCGTAAGTAATTTGTTAAAAACTTTTTCCGGTGCTCAATAATAATTTTTATGGAATGCATGCATTTGTAGACGTTGTTTCAAGTAGCTTAGTCTGCGAGGTATTTTTTGATATATTCTGCCTCCTTAGACTGTTTATATACAACAAAACCTAGAAATCGTTGCCTCTAACATTGTGAACTTCCTGCCGTACTATTCACCATTTCACCCATGGTAAATGGGAGAAATGGTGAACTCGAGCAAGGGAAATAAATGATGGAGGCCTGTTCCAAAATTCCAACACGTATATCTATTTCTAGAGGCGCTGTTTCAAATTAGGCCAAGTCAAATTTTTTTTGATTGGTTTTGTCCGATTTGCTTTGCGTTTTTAGTGATTTAAAAACAAAAATATACTGTACTTGCAAGACGATGATGACGACGTGGACGATAAAGATTGTTGTAGTGTAGGGTGTGGTGAACTGTACAGTTACACTAAAAATGACGTGGATTGGATCAAATGTATTAGCTGTCAACTTTGACTGCACGAAGACTGTTCAAAATAGGAATAGCAAGTTCACTATTTCACCCCAAGTACCTTCGCCATTTCACCCTTATGCATGGGTGAAAGGGTGAATTTATTAAAAATAAATATTGTTTGTTTTTCAAACATTTGTAATATCTTAAAGAAACTATGGCCAGTTAGGTTAAGCTGTGGCCAATATGTTTTGTGATAGAAGTGTATTTTTATTTCGTTTAAATAAACAATATCTTGTCTTCTACACGGCTTAACTTTTTGAAGTTATACTTCTTTACGCGCGATATGAGGGTGAATTTTTATATGTTAAAACCTACGATCCCGGCGCATGCGCATTATAACTTTGTTCTGATTGGATGTTCAAATGACATGTCAAAAATTATCCAATATGGCAGCTGTAGCGCAGCTGTGGTTTGGACGGTTGACGGTTTGGTTATGTATGGTTGTTGCGTTTTAAAATATGTGGGAAGAGAAACAACAAAGGTTAGTTAATAGTTGTACTGCCTTTTTAAATAGTTTTCATATTATATTTTTGAAGTTATACTTCCAAATGTTTTAATTTATGTATGTATCAGTCCAGAAAAGGTGTGGAAAGAATATATTAGTATTTTTAAATATATTTTTCTACAAACGTGTTAAAAATGCAATTTTTAGGACTCCATAGGAGCGTTAAAAATGCTACTTTAAGGCACTAGGGCTTTAAAAATTTTAAGGCACTGCAGTTAAAAGTGAATTGTCAAATTGTGAAAAGTCAAAATATTTATATTTCATTTATTAACATTAATGGCTTAAAAGGTTTTTTATTATAATTTTGTGTCTTTGGATTTGTCTTCCTTGGGCGTAAAATAATAAAACATCTATCTTTATATTTCACTTGTCACCGTGATGTATAATTATGTATATCTGAGAGGTAAGTAGCATGCGGCTTGATGGCCTTGTTGGTAGAGCATTGGACCAGAGATCAAAAAATCGCGAGATTGCGGGTTCAAATCCCGGACGATTCATATTTTTTCTTTTTTTTTTTAATATTTGGCATTGTTAAGTTTTGGTTCATTTTTGGTAGTTATTCTTAATTTCTGTTAAGTAGGTATATTTATTTCGTTGAAATAATATTATAATAGAAGTATAACTTCTTACGTGCGTACAAAGTACACACACATTCTTTTTGTTCACCATATCACCCTGATTTAACCTAATAAATTGCGAAGTAAAGAGATATGAAACTAGTAGAGGTGAAAATTATCGATATAAACGCATAAATTAATATTACATTACATAGTTTCCCCACCTTTAGACATACCGAAGGAATATGACAACCATTTTATAAAATTCTCCCATCACATACGTCTAAAGATGGGAAACTATGTAATGTAATGTTAATTTCTACCTCCAGACCGACAATTTCCACCTCTACTAGTTTCATCTCTCTTTTCTTCGCAATGTATTATGTTTTCCATCTTTTGCGTTATTATGCCGATTATTAGCGCGCTCATCACTGTATACACGGATTAAAATGGAAAAGGAAGCACTAAATTAATTCAATGTAAATTGTTTACAAGGATAAAAACCGCTAAACGCCGTAAAAATGAGTGCCGCATACAATATTCCAGCTACAAAAGAGCTGATATGAATATTACGTGGCGCGAAAATGTATTTTTATTTTGTTGGAAAATAAAATTCTAGTTTTATTTTAAAAGATGTTTCCATACTATTTGCTAAATTTGAAGTAAAACGTGCCACAAAAGAGTAACTTTTATAGAGTTTGTTTTTTGAAGCCCTTTTGTGGCGCGTTTAACTTCAAATATAGCAAATATTATGAAAACATCTTTTAAAATATAACTAGAATTTTATTTCCCAACAAAATGAAAATACATTTTCGCGCCACGTAATATTCATATCAGCTCTTTTGTAGCTAGATTATTATATGCGCCACTTATTTTTACGGCGTTTAGCGGTTTTTTATTCTTGTATCAGGAGTTTTTCAAAGTTATTTATAAATTAAATGTATGAATTTGAATCTAATGTTTTTCGATTCTACGTTAAGCGTTATAAATAGTCGTATTTCTAGCATTATCTCTCAAATGATCTAGTTCCCATCGAATGTACACTAGATTTTTTTCTATTCGAAATAGATTGAAAAAAATTATTGGATAGCCGGTAAATGAACTTCGATTTTCCTATCAAATTTAGCGTCGTAACCTCTACAACCACATAAACTATCTCGGCGATAATGGTCAAATGGATTATACTTTGGAGCTTTGATAACTTCGAAGCGGCTTAACCGATTTTAATCACTGAGTTTGAAACGTATTGACAAGTAGAATCTGATGCATTCAAGGTCAAGTATGATATCTGAAGGTATTACAGGAATTATTGAGCTTGAAGACTCGTTCTTCTCATAGGAAATAGATTTGATCACGTTTATGAAGCCTATAATTTAAAAATTCGAATGTTTCCAGATATGAAGTATACACCGTAAGACGCGTCTAGAGTCCTACAAACGCTTAATTATTGGCACAATTCGTAGATTGAAATTTTGAGTAATTGTCGAAAAACCAAAATTTCAAAATTTAGTTTTTCAGTTTTTTGGTTACACTGAGCCGTATGTATGTCTGATCCTAATCATTTAGGCAGCATTTAAAAGCTTAACTCAACGCTATTTATTTGGTTTATCTTCAGTTTTTCTGCCTCTCCTTAAACCTAATGGTAGGGGAGCCCAAGCGGGGATTTTTGCAGTTACTCGAGCGCGTCAGGTTATCATATGGGGAGAAACCTGGTACCCTGCATATGTACCTCTACCATATATTGGCTCTTAACACAGGGGAGTTCGTTAAGGGGGGCCCGAAAAAAGAAATCTATCCTTAAAAAAACTCGAAATTGTCAGATTAAGATAAGGTAAGTTAAGTGCATGCAAAAGAGTGTATATTTCAAAAATCTGACGATTTGAGCAGGGCGTAAGGAAATGGGCGAGTCCCAAAATTTCACAAGGAAAAAGCGAATATTTCGCGAAATTAATGACAGTTCGAAAAACTAAAAAATATTTGCTCAATATTTTTTAAAAGTCTATCGAATGATACCAAACACGACTTCCCACGGAGAGGGGTGGGGGGTAAATTTAATATTTTAAATGCGAATCCCGCGATATTTCGCGAAATGAACATCAGATCGAAAAACTGTAAAACACACTTATTTAATATTTTTACAAAATCTATCGAATGACACCAAACACGACCCCCCACGGAGGTGGGGTGGGGGGTTACTTTAAAATCTTAAATAGGAGCCCCTATTTTTTATTGCAGATTTGGATTACTTACGAAAAAATAAGTAACTTTTATTCGAAACATTTTTTCGAATTATTCATAGATGGCGTTTTAATCGGAAAAAACGATTGTTGGAAATGGAAAATTAAATTAAAAAATGGCAAGCGCCCACTAAAATGGAAAATGTTATTTAACTTTTTTTGGTTTTAGAACCTACTCTTCACAATCCAATAGGTCTCCAAAGCGCTCGAGTGACTGCACATTTAGCATACTTTGCTCCCCTACCATAAGATATATACCACCAAAAAATATGCCGTTTTGTACCTACAAAGTCCTATAGCTGGCTTATAGGTAGTCGAAAGTCACAAACTACACCGGTGCTGAATCGGCCCTGACCCGCTTTTAAAACACAGAAAAAAAATTTAGATCGGTAAAACTTTTCCACAAACATACACACATACACACATACATACATACATACATACATACATACATACATACATACATACAAACATTTTCCCCTATTTAGGTAGAAATAAATCTGCAGCATTAACCAAACGAAACATAAACAACATACTTCTATCCGTAACCGATATAGATAATATCAGTAAAAACAATTGCAAAAAAATGGCAACGTTTGTACAACCAAAGTACAACGGGAATAAATTTTAGAAATTGCCAACGAGTAATTCCCAATGAGAGATGGTTTAAAAATGAGTCCAATAGGTTATTTATAAAAACATTAAATATAATAAGATCAAATCACGCACTAACCCCAGCATACAAACACAGTATAGGTATCAGTAATAACCTATTTTGCGCCTGTGGTGGAATTGGAGATCTACAGCACCTCATATTGGAGTGTGGACAGTACAGACAAAATATTAAAATAATGCATGAAGAGTTAGTTGATCTAAATTGCCCTTTACCTATTAATTTAAATGAAATTATTTTTTCAAATAATAAGCAGACGTTAAAATGTCTTTACAATATGTAACGTCCTGTAAATTTAAATTTTATATAGGCTTAGGTAACAAAATTAAAAATAATTGTAAACATATCACACAACATTGAAAAATGTATCCATGAATATTATAACACACTGTAAATTTAGATTATAAGTAGGCTTAAATGATTAAATTAATTGTTATTGTAATACCATAAAAAAACAAATAGTCTGGCTAATTGGCTAAGCCAAAGCCATTATAAAATAATTAAAAAAAAAATATAAATTTTAAAAAATTTCTTAGCTCGGTATCTTTTGAACGGTAGAACCGATTTTCAAAATTAAACATGCGTTGGAAAGGTAATGATCAGTGCTATCAGAAACCGTAAAGGGCCAACTTAAATTTTCGAAATTTTTGTGAGTTTTGGGGACGAGAACGAAAAACAGACCCTAAATGGGAAGGGCCGTAAAATCCACACCCTTGAACCAAAATGGATGGTTGACATATGGATGGGCGAATCTTTTCATATACTTTAGGATGAGATTTGGTCCAATTTTCTCAGTCAGATTTAGAAAATCGAAAATTTCGTGTATATTATAGTATCGCATGTACGAGGGTTGTGCGCCACTGGCGAGAACTGCCGTTCTCTGGGATTGCATTTGGTAGAAACTTAAATATCTACGTTCACCCAGTAGACACATAGAGATTATGATAAGTAAAAGAAAAAAACAAGTTTTTCATTTTCGTTTTACTTTCATTTAATATAAAAGATAACTTGATAACATTTTGGAACTAGATTTACTCTGTTATTGAATTTCTGTCTATATTTAAGTAAAAGTTGTTACCAATTATTAATCACAGATTTTGATATGCTAGAGCTAGAGTGTATCTCACAGAGATTCAATTTCAGAGCAAGTTACTGAAGGTGCTGGACAACACAAATGTGAAATGTTAATCCTGTTGTGATAAATAGAGCCTGGACCAAACATGAAATATATGGAGTTATTGGAAGACAACCCTATACGCATCAAGCAAGGGCGACTACAGTTTAGAGAGGATTGACTTTAACAACTATGGGCCCCGGCCGTCAGAGATCGTCGAAGTACTGATCAAACGCTACAAAATGAATAGGGCTTTTCATTCACAGTCATTTGTTTCGAGCTTCTGTCATATGTCGTATAATCCGTGTATATTAATATTATACACAGATTATACAACATATGACAGAAGCTCGAAACAAGTGACAATCGATGAAAAGCCCTATTGGTATAAACTACCGGTATAAGGGTAAATACTCAAACTATATGTAATCGACTGTACAAACATGGGTTGAATGCAAGAAAGACAGCTATGATACCTCCTTTTACCCCTCCATATCGTAGAGCCAGACGCTTGTTTGCAGAAGAACACATTAGTTGGACCATGACACAGTGGAATAACAATATGCTTACTAACGAGTTCTGATTTATTTTAACCCAGATATGCCTGGAGTACAATAAATTGTACACCACAAATATCTTTTAACTTGATTATCTATGAGGATCATATTTCTTAATAACCGTCTAAATACTTACAGAAACTAGTAATCAACCATAGGGTGAAGTTGTGAATTGTTGGCTTTGAAATATTTGGTGATGGTTGTCAGATAAAGTTTACAGTTTTTATAACACGGCCGAATTTCGAATACGATTTACTCAGTAAGTAAATATTTGTTATAATGTATACAAAACAAAATACTCTTTTTGTGGGTACTTGTAGAAAACACATATATATTTCAATTTAGATTTATAAATTGGATAAATTATTATTTTGTAATTAGCGTTAGGCGATTTGATTTTAGTGTACAATCTATTGTACGACAGGAAAATAGCATACTTTTTATTTTTATGGGACTTTCATTGGAGGATGCGCTTAGTATGTTAAGAGATGATGAAAATTTAGTACCAAATATAGACAGTATTACTTTGATGCCTCCAATAAATGCATGTGAGGTCTTAACAGACGAATACTCTGTCGATGAAGATAATTTACCTGGATCGCAATGACAAGCTTCTGCTGAAATAAACGTGCAAAATAATGGTGACGCATTATTATCCGATTCGCAAGATAATATTTCATTAACAGAGCAGGGAGGAAAAAGAACGGTTAAAGGGTCTAGAAAAAATAATCTACCACTGGGCAAAAGAATACATTCAGATGAAATACCAATGTAGACGACCCAGGTATGAAACAAAATAGACAATCCATCTCTGTTATACCAGTACTGTTTATCATTCCAGGTAGAACAACCCCATCTCGTACATGAGTATAATGTAAACATGGGCGATGTAGATTGTAGTGACCAAAATATTAGTCTTTACCGCATTTATATTCACGGCCAAAAATGGTATTTTTCATTGATCAATCAATGCATTGATATGGCTGTTCCATATTCCTGGCAACTTTATCGTTTGCATGGAAAAAAACTGGATCAATTATCATTTAGAAGACGCATTGCAACATCTGTGTTACAACAAAATATAAAACCTGCTTCCTATTCTCTAGGTCGTCCATCAGCCAATGAAAACATTGATATTCGCTGTGATCGACTAGACCACTTGGTAATTCTACAGGAAAAACCAACTCGATGTGGTTTATGCTACGATAAAGCAAAAATGAAGTGTTCAAAATGTAACGTGGGCTCACATGTTAAATGTCTTGTTTCATACCATACTGAAACTTTATAGTAGTTTATATGCCTGGTATTCTTTTTCTCATGATCATCTTTCAGTGCGTCACAGTTTTTCGATTTCCTTCTAACGCATTAAATTGTATGTGACAGAAAAAAAGGCACGTCGGTGATTAGTTTGGTAATTATTCTAGTTCTGTTGTTATTCTAGTTGTCGATAGATGGAGCCATAATAAAAAAATATTTTTTTTTAATTAGATAATAATATTACAAATATAATCTGCACAATTTATAAGACTATACAAATCAATGAAAATACCATTTTATAAATGCAAGAATCACATTTGATTTGTTTTTATTCCAAATTGAAAATAAAATGTGACAACTGTCTAATTTAACTAAAATGTCATGTTAGAATAAATGTCATAAATGTGTATTATCACGGACTTACCCTTTTTCCTATCATTTGTTACGCACTGAAAAATGATCATGAAAAGGACAATATACCATATTTTGTACACTATTTTTTTTACTTGTTTTTCATAAATATTTTGTTTTAACGATAAATAAGTTTTTGTTACTTTATATTAGGAGTAAATTTGAAGTAAAATATTAAAAAATATTTTCAAGTAAGATTTAGGCATATCTGGGTTAAATCATGCTGATTCACGTGTTAGAGCCTGGAGAAGGCCAGGTAAGCGGTTTTTTTATTCCACAATCCAAGCTAGGCTTTTAGCAGAGGTTCAATGATGGTTTAGGGTGGGACAACTTTGTTTCTTACTTAATGAGATGGCTCACGATGACTCACGATGGTTCACGATGGACTAAGAGGCCATCGTGATAATGGCCGTCTGCTTCTGGACGAAGGTGCTGGATCTACCAATGAGGGGAATTGTTAAGGTTTAAAATTACAGCAAACACCTATCCACAGAATCTTCCTGAGCAACATACATTAGTAATATGTAGTCTTCTTCTTCTTTGAGTGCCTCTCCTATCGGAGATTGGATATCATTAGGGCGATTCTAATTTTATTTACTGCTGTTTTGAACAATTCGTTAGTGGTACAGCCAAACCACTCTCTCAAATTTCTCATCCAGGACATTCTTCTACGGCCTGGATTTCTTCGTCCTTGGATTTTTCCTTGCATTATGTTTTGTAGGAATGTGTACTTTTGTCCCCTCATCAGGTGGCCTAAGTATTAAAGTTTTCTCTTTTTTATATTCAGTAGAGCTTGTTATTTATTCTGCGTATTACTTCTTCATTTGTAATTTTATCCACACAACTTATTCTTAGTATACGGCGGTAGCACCACATCTCAAAGCTTTCAAGATTTTTAATATTCCTCTGTTTAAGAGTCCATGACTCTTGCTACCATGTAGTAGCACCATTCAAAATCAATTGATGACATGTTGTGAGGATATAATTGAACAGATAATGAATCAGGTTCAAAATGCACATTATTACTCTGTCATATTTGATGAAACGACCGACGTATCCCACATGGAACAGCTTTCTCTAAATTTGAGATGCATACACACAATAACAACATTCGTGAAGACTTTGTCAAATTTATTGACGCGTATGAGAACCTAAAAATAATTAGTGAATATCAAGAGAGGGGAAAAAGAAGGCCTGCCAGGAGCAGCATTGGAAAAAATAGTATTAAATTTATTGAAAGAGCTGCAGTTTTAAAAAAGTATGATATGACTATGAACAAAGAAAAATTTAAGGTAGTGGTAATAGCCAAAGAAAGACAGGAGGTACATTTTCAGATAGATGATACAGAGAGTAGACAGGTAAAATCATTTGAATACTTGGGAGTAACCATTGAAGAAACAGGTAGACAGGTAGCTGAGATCAATAAAAGAATTGATAAAGTAGATAAACTGTCACACGCAATAGGAAAAACAATTATTAACAGACCAGTACTTACGTACGGATGTGAATCCTGGGTATTAATAGACAACACAAAAGTAAGATACAGGCTGCAGAAATGAGGCATCTACGCAAAGTTCAAGGAGTCACTAGAAGGGATAGGGTAAGAAATAACTACATAAGAGAAGAACTGAAAATCGAGACAATGATGAAATATGTTGAAAAAAGACAATTAATTTGGTGGGGGCATATTTACAACGACTACAGACAGAAGTACCAGTTAACCCGCCGTTACACGCGTCTTCTATTGTGACGTGGTTGCACGCGTATGAGCGTCGCCCTCACCTACATAAATTCGACTTATTTCGAGGAAGAATGAATGTCAACATGTATAAATATAAAATGGGTTGTACTCACATATTATAGAAAGTCTCGTAAACCAATTTTTTTTTATTAATTTAACAAAACAAAGTAAAAATAATATAGATCAAAAGCAAGTTTTCTTAATTTTCAATTTCAGCAAGCCACTGAAGAAATTAACGTTCTTTACGCGAATTCATTTTACTAAAAATACAAATTAAAATTAAAAACTGTTCTGAAGCTATTTCTTTGTGGAATTTATGTAATTAACTATTAATATTTTGTATTTTGATAACGACGTCCGAGGTGGAATTCGAAACGTCAATAAAATCAATTTTTCAAGTTAAAGTGTGGCTTATTTTCCAATTAGAATAGGTAAATTTAAAAATGGGGTCTTAACCAGTGGCGCACCTAGAATTTTCCTCTGGGGGGGAGGGGGGTTTGCTTGGGCACCGAAAGTTTTTTGTATTATTTGTGAAAGACAAGTTACATTTTCCTACTTTCTTTTATATATATTTCTATATGATCTGGGTGGGATTTTAACCCCCAAACCCCCCTAGAACTAGCCACTGTTCCTAACCTAATCCAAACAATAATATTTTAATTAAACGTACCTCAATATTAAATAAAAACCTAAAAGTTTCTTTGAGATAATAGAAACGTGATTTCACTGTGATTGTACGCGCAGTGAGGAATTCCCTCACTTGAAGAGGGATGTCTCTTCTTTCAACTATCACACAGCACACTGGCCGCCTGAAATATTATATAACTTTTTCATACCCTCTCATAAACCATGCTAAAGGCATTCCTGGGTGCTTAAGGTTATCGTATTAGTTTACACAATTTCATTGGTTATAAACAAATATGGTGAGGGATTTCCTCATAGCGCGTGTAATGGCGGGTTAAGTAAGATATGGGAAACGAAGGTGCAGGGGAAAAGAAGTAGAGGAAGACCGAGAGAGACATGGAACGAAGTGATGGCAAGGATTCTTGACAAAGGACCAAGGAATATCATGGAACGACGCTAAGGCTATGGCACACAGGACAGGAAGCAATGAAAGAGATTTGTGCACTGTTAACAGAGCACAAGTCATACCTACACCCGAGAGGGTAGAAGGTCTAAAGATTATATACTCGTATATATTGAAAGAGCTGCACTTTGATCCGAAGAAATGTGTTGTAGGAATCGGTACTGACTTTAATAATACTTTAATAACGTTAAGTTTTGAAGGTCTTTATGGCCCTCAAAAGTGTATGAAGAGTGCCTTAAAACTTGCCATTGTAACCCTAATTTTTAAAAATTACCCCCAGACTCCCTAGTACTCTACCCCAAAAAAAGTTCATGGCCCCTCCCGAAAATCGGTCCTGGATCCGCCCTTGTAACATTCAAGCAGATCTCCGGAAAATGAACATTCCATTTGATACTATGTTGATGGAAGACCGAACAAATTGGAAAAAAGTTGTACAGTCAGCCAAGACCCACCCATGGTTGTAGCCCTACGTCAAGAAGAAGAAGAAGAGAGCGATGACGGCAGAGCGGTAAATTAACGAAAGTTTTGAACCACATATTGTTCCATTTACTAAAACTATGGGTTCAAATGTATCCTTTAACACAATATTCAGAGCACGTTGTGAGCCTAGTGTTTGCATCAAGAATCATATTTTCATTCCAATGGTCAAATGCTCCAAATGCAAATAAACAATTAAAAAATTTTATTTGCAAACAAAGCCGAATTATTTGTCAGAAAAAAGCCACTTTTAGCGTTTTCCGGGGCCATTTTGAATAGGGCATTGAATTAAAACAACATGAGATGAAAGTTAAGTTACAAATTCTATTTTAATTTGATCTTGCGGAAGTCAGTTTCAAAATTTAATAAATAAATAATTGATATACCTACCATTGCGTTTCGGGGTATATTGATTTGTCCGCTTTTTACTTATTAGATAGAGCAAAACTTGATATTTTACTTGATTTATTATGTTGATTACTTTTCGTTTTTGGGTTGGAAAAACATGCTCATGCATTGAAATGTTCAAAATGCTCTCCTGTACAATTAAGTTAAACGGTTATATCAACCTTTGCCAAAACACTACAGATTTCTTAGCCATAAGTGGAGTATTGTTTAATCGAAAGGATATAATGCTAGGATATTCCAGTAAAATGTAAACCAAGGGAACCTGCTCAAACGAATGAATAAATTGGTTTCAAATGAAAAAGACCTTTCTATTTGTTGAATAATTTTGTTATAAATAAGCAGGTTTCCGTGGTAAACTTTTTACTGTATTCGTGTAGGATAATACTTTTTCGATTAAAACAAAATCCAATGTATGGGTAAGATATAATCAATATATTTTTTGGAATGTTAATGTTCAGACGCCCGTCAACGCTATATAGGGTGAGGCAGATAAAAGGCCTGCTAGAAATTTCTCTAGAACTAAAAGCAACAGAATCATGAAAATTGGAATGAAGGGGTTTTGAAGAGTGATCTATTTAATGAAATTATTTTCATCTATTTTCTTTGAAGTTGCTTATAACTTCGTTTTTTTAAATAGGACACCCTGTATATTTTTACATTTTTGGATTTTCCTCGATATCTCCTTTCTTAATATATGAGGTTTTATATTATTTTACAGGGTAGTTTAAAAGATAATTACGTGTTTTAATTAATTTCGTAGCAAATTTAACACCCTGTAGAATTATATTACTTTGACATCAAAAACTCTATTTACGTTCAGATGGTTTTAAATATAGCCTACTATTGTTAAACATTAATAGTATAGCTGTATATTGAATTTTAGTATACAGGGTTGGTCAAAACACGGAACAAATATTTTCTGAGTTTTCTTAATTAGAACACCCTGTATTTTAGTATTGTAATGAAATGATATTTTATGGTACTTTTTTATTTACTGTGTATACCTAACTGATTTACGGTATATACCTAACTGCTTTAATTTGTGAGTGATTGGTGATTCAAGCCAAACAATAATTACAACAAAAATACGTGAAATTTTATTAGGTTGGCCTTGAAAATATTCAGCCCCAAATAATTTTTCGATACATATTAATCTAGACTGATCGTTAAAATTCCCAATAATGGTTGAGCTATCAAAATACTTACGTAGTTAAGATTGTTGGTGCGATTAACAATTAAGCACAAATTAAAGCAGTTAGGTATAGGGAATGCTTAAGAAATAAAAAAGAAACATAAATACCATTTCAATTACAATACTAAAATACAGGGTGTTCCGTTTAAGAAAACTTAGAAAATACTCATTCCGAGTTTCGACCAACCCTGTATACTAAAATTCAACAATTAGCTATACTAATAATTTGACAGTAGTAGACTATACTAAAAATCATTTGAACATAAATAAAGTCAAAATATTCCAATTCTACAGGGTATGAAAATTGCCACGAAATTAATAAAAAAACGTAATTATCTTTTAAACTACCCTGTATGACAATACAAAACCTCATATTTTAAGAAATAAGACTTCGAGTAGAATCCAAAAGTGTAAAAATATACAGGGTGTCCTATTAAAAAAACGAAGTTATAAGCAACTTCCGGTATAACCGGAAGTAGCAAATAGATGAAAATTTTTTCATTAAATAGATCACTCTTCAAAACCCCTTCATGCCAATTTTTATGAGTCTGTTGCCTTTAGTTCTCGAAATATTTCTAATAGGCCCTTTATCTGCCTCACCCTGTATTATATACTATATTATATAACCCATTTTTCTCTCGGTACTGCACGAACTTATCACGTTATTCCCCTGTACAGGATACTTTTTCTATTAATATTTCGTGTTTTTCTCCTGAGAGGTATGTTTACAACAACATCTAACGTATGTTCCATAGGATAACATCAATAGCTTAAATTCGACAAATCTTGACTTAAAAATCCGTTTTTCCTATGTACCATTGATATGGAAAAGAAAAAAAAATGGTTTATATATTAGGCCTCTAGATCCAATAAAACCAAAGTTATAGATAATGAAAAATAGGTTCATATTCGTCAAATTCCAAATCGACTATTTCAACGTGATATAACTAACAAATGAAGCAATTTTTGGAAAAACAACTCATAACAACTTTTTTAAAAAGCTCAAAAAAGCTCAAAAAATTTTTTTTAGAGTTTCTAGCATCAAAAGTTACGCTCAAAATAAAGTTAATCCATTTAAAAAATAGTCGTGAAAATCCCCCCCCCCCCTAATTACCCTGCCAAATGAAGTTAATCGTTGGTGACGCTTTAGACGTTGGTGTGCTCGTGTATGTATTGTTTATACGATCTCTAACTTTCATCGGTTTAAAGTGCTTATTTTTTAAAGGGCTGTAGTTGAAAGGGCTTGATGGATTCACTAATCACGAGTGTATCCAAATTTTGAACAGCCATATCTAATCTAAATGTTGTCTTACAGAAAAACAAACAATCCAAAATATTTAGAAAAGCCAAACCTACATGTTTTTACTCTTTAAGGTTTTTGTTGACACTAATAATTTTTAGGTTATTTTAAGCAAAAAGCATATTTTGCAAAATTAATAATTCAAAAAGTTTACTTTAAAACCAATTTTTTTCACAAATAAACATTTTGAACTGATGAAACTTACAGATCATATAAATATATCATAAGTAAAGCAACGTATATGAAGCGGTTACGGTTAATTTTATTTAAGATGCTAACTAGGGGGTGATTTTTCCGATTTTTTTCCAAAAAAAGGGTACAGCTTTATTTTGAGCGTAACTTTATTGACTTTTGAAGCTAGAAACTAAAAACAGAATTAAAGCTTGTTTAAACACTTTAAAAAAGTTGCAATGAATTTTCCCCAAAGATTACTTCATTTTTTGGTTATTTCACGTTGAAATATTCGATTTGGAATTTGACGAATATGAATATATTTTTAATTTGCTACAACTCTACTCTACTCTTTCTAGAGAACTTATGCGTATGTACACTATTTTTTTACTTTGTTAAGAATGTTTTTTCGATATACTTACTTCTTGAGTGAAAAACCGCCCAAGAACGTGGTTTATTTGTTGAAAAATGGACAAATAACTCGAAAAGTATTGACTTAGTGAAAAAACGCTATAGAACAAAAGTTGCTTAAAATTAGTCGGTTTATCCACTTCCGGATTTATTTTAAACGTATACTTTTCCACACCCGAGAAGAAACGCACAGGGCAAAATCCCATATTAACACAATATCAGTTTTTTTTTCTGTGACATATTAGCTATGTTGGCCCTATATGTCATTCTATACTGTTCTTTAAAGTTTACAGCAAAAACCGTGAGTAAATGGACTATTAGTGTGACAATTTATTTTCTCATTGGAAAGTTAGAGTAAGGAGTTTGATTTATACATTCTGTTTAATATTAGATAGACATTTATTTTATAATTTTCATTTTTTCGTCAAAAAAATATTTTTATTTTATTTTTTGAAAATGCCATGTTAAAATTCTTCTATTCTCAACTAAACGGTTGTACTAAAAATTTCCGCTAACAATTACTGACTAATTGCCATCGGGGCTCTTAATTCCCCCACTTACAACGAAACGAAAATCGTGATGCGGGAATGACTTTTTGCAATTAATTACCTACCATGCAATTAGCACTATTCACAATGTAGTCGCCTAATTAGCTTATCTACAATAATTAATTATTTCGCAGGGCAATGGGAGAAATGAAGTGGAATCAGGAAGCCCTGCAGTTCGCTAATAAGGCCGCTAAAATTTTGACCTCGGTAAGTATTTTAAATTTTAAATATATTATTAGGCTATTGATTATGTTCAAAATAAGAGAGCTAAAATGAACTACAACTTTAACAAGATTTTATTGTCTCATATGGTCAATGGACCCCTATGTTTGAAAAAACCGCGGAGTGCTACCATTTAAATAGCTGATTTATTGAGAAAGGGGCGAAATAGTCCCTAGGCTCAGGGTGAATTAGGGTGAGTTCTATGCACTTTTGGTACAAACACGTCTACAGTAAAATTGTTTCAGGTTAAATTTACTATCGAAATATCACATTTTAGGGTCAAAGATATTTTTTTTTCAATAATATATTGAAAAGAATAATAATCTAAAATTGGAAAAAAAAGTACGTGAGAGAATTTTAGCACGTTATAACACTAGACCCAGACTGCAGAATTATACCTGGTACAGAAACGGGTTTAAATTGCTTAACCTCAAAATAACACTTCCACAGATTTTGAATCCACGAGTGTCTTCTCCTGCCTGGCCCTCGCTTACTGTCTATTTCCCCCTGGATAATGAATTGCAGTCTCTTTCTCTCTCTCTCTCTCTCTCTCTCTCTCTCTCTCTCTTGTCGTTTCCCTATTACTGAGGATCGTGATTTCTTCCAATATTCCTAACAATGTTTCTCCATTGGTCTCTATCTTCAGCTGCTCTAAGAGCTTCGCAGAATGAGTTTCCAGCTGAATGCTTTATTTGGTCAGACTATCTAGTTGGTTATCGTCCTCTTGATCTTCTCCCCGGAACATTTCCAGAAACAATTAATCTCTCCAAACTGTCGTCACCTCTGCAAACCACGTGACCAAAGAATTGCAGAATTCGTTGCAGACGTATTGTGGACAGCCTTTTTTTAATATGAGTTGGTTTAGAATGGACACGTTTTTTCCTATGAGCTGTCCAAGGTATGCGCAGCATTCTTCTCCAGCACCACATCTCAAAGGCATCAATTTTTTGGTGCTCGCATACGCGAAGAGTCCAGATATTCAATGCCTAGATATGGCCTAGATATTCAAGTTTTTATTTTTTTAAGTGTGCTCACGATTCCTCTCTGTTTTCCGATTCTGTGGATTACCTCCATGTAGGTGATATATTCGGTCCAGGATATACGAAGTATGCGTCGGTACACCCACACCTCAAATTATTCTAGTTTTTTCGTGAGCATTTCTGTCAGCGTCCACTCATCCACACCATATTACAATAAGATCGGAAAAATATAGCATTTAACTAGACGTAGTTTTAGAAGAAGGTGTAAATCTTTGCTTATGAGGACCTTTTTCATATTGTTAAGTGCTGCTCTAGCTTGTTCTATTCTCGCCCTAATTTCTGTGCCCTGTTACTATTTTGCCTTTACATGGTGCCAAGATATACATAATATCGTACATCATCGATTAGTATGTTGTTTATTCGTAACTGTCTAGCAGGTTGTTGCTTTTTACTTATCAACATATATTTTGTCTTCTTGAAGTTGAGTCTCAGGCCGTATTCATTACTAACTGAATTAACCATTTTCATTGCCTGTTGTAATTATTTTATGCTACTGGCAAGGATCTGAGCTATGTATTTAAATCGGACTTACCCATATGCCTGAAAACGAAAATTTTTGACCAGTGTGTATTGCCTGTACTCATTTATGGAGCGGAAATATTAACACTCACAAAAAAGGTAGTGAACAAGATTCGCATAACTCAGAGGGCTATGGAGCGCTAGATGCTGGGTGTCTCCTTGAGGGATCGAATCTCAAACGAAGAAATACGTCGTAGAACAAAAACAACGGACGCCGTCGAAAGAATCGCGTCGCTCAAGTGGAATCGGGCAGGACACGTCGCCAGATTGTCAGACAACCGATGGACAAAATTTATTTTCGAGTGGAGGCCACGAGAAGAAGCACTACGGAGCAGAAGACGACCACCAATCAGATGGGCTGATGATCTGAAGCGTATTGTCAGCAACTGGATGCCAGTCGCAAAAAACAAAAAAAAATAGAAAGAGCTATGTCCAGCAGTTTTTTTCTAAATATAGTCAACGTAAGATACTAAATTCATTGCTAAAATCCCATCGATGTACTTAGCACCCATTAAACCTCCTCGCTCGTGAAGACGGTTACCCCTACGAATGAAAACAAGGTATGTTCGTGTACCCACAGAAATTTCACCCCAAATCATGCAGGTGCCACATCCATAAGGACTATGCCCTTCAATACAGCATTCTAAAAAATCACTTCCCTCATCTTCGGCACACTTTCTTTTTCCGATCGCTACCATAGGGGCATATTCTGGTCTTATCCGAGAACAGCCAATGTTCCCATTGTTCCATCGTCTCCTTCAGATTTGATGATCCCGTGAAAGCACAGGCGTACTTAACGATGCGCTGCAAGTTTTTGACCAATCGCAGATATTCAAGGAGTCAGATTATTTTTCTTCATTCCTTCTCTTACTGTCCATTGACCAATAACCACTCCTCTTACTTCATGGAGCTGTTGTTGCACTTAAACGGCGAACTTGTACGTTAACTTGAAGGTGACGATTTATTTATATTGTTGACACAATAAAGCTATCATCACGAGCAGTTATTTAATAATCTTCCAATTATCCTAAAGAACCACGTTGTTCCTAATAAAAAAAATAGCGAAATACCTGGGTTTAAATCTCGACGTCAAACTAAAATGGAAAGAGTACGTTAAAAAGAAAACTGAACAGTTGAAGATAATGTACAAAAATATGTATTGGCTAATAGGTAGGTACTCTCAACTTTCCATCCAGAACAAAGTATTAATTTACCAACAGATATTGAAACCGGTGTGGACCTATGGCCTACAATTATGGCAAACAGCAATTACCGAAATTTAGAAACGCTCCAGAACCGAATATTAAGGAATATTTTATGTGCTCCTTGGTATGTTCGGAATGACGATTTGTGTAGAGATCTTAAAATCGAATCTATTTCAAATGAAATTAAGAAAGTCGCCAGGAGACATGAAGAGAAGCTCCATAAGCATCCCAACCATGAAGAACCTCAACTTCTTGTCAACGAACCCCAGATGCGAAGGCTCAAGAGGGCTAAAATGTTCGAGCTCGTGTATTGTGTGAAGTTGTGCCGGGCCTAGTTAGTGTTTTGCATTGTATTGTAGCCACAACAAAGACGCGAGCAATTAGTAAAAAGGAGAGTCAGTGCTGTGCTGTGTAGCCACAACAAAAAGTGGGCATTTCATGTAAAAAAAAGTAAGGATGGACCAGGTGACAGTTTACAGATAGTTAAAACATTTTTAGGGAAATTGGGTTAAAGAAAAAATACTGATTAATCTTGTAGATTAGGTGTATTTCTATTGTTTAAGTAAAAAAAACGAGCAGTTGTAAATTGCTTACTACATGTTCCAGGTCATCTACGAAAGAATCCAGTGTCCTCATAACGTAACCCTTCGAGACGCTGCCTGCGCGTGTCATATCCAGTTGTACAGAGCTTACTGGCTAAGTAAATATTAATGCCATAACTTAAGCGGCTTTCTCTGGTATAGTATCCATTAAACTTAGACAAACGTGAACAATAATTAACAATAAAAACGATCAATATGCAATTTTTAGTTGCAAAGGTCATAATAACAAATTTTGGAAAATTCCTTATTATCTCTAAAAACATCAAATAAATACTTTTCAATGTTTATCGGTTGCTACGCATGTAAATGATAAGCAAGCCGTCACAAATGTGTCCTCATATTAAAGCGTATAAAAAATTATCTTTCATGCAGTATGTCCCTTCTTTGATCCGAGTGCTATTTCCTGAAAAAAATATAGTTAAAATCAAAAGTTAGAAGTGGGCCGATTTTTATACCTATGCGCAGGTTTAGTTTGACTTGATCTACCTATCTCTAGTTTGTATTTTAAATTTATACTTGTAAATTTGCAATTAAAATATTGGTAAAACTTGTAGATTTTTAGATTATCACCGTTTATGCGTAAATACTATCTAAATTAAAACAATACAATACATTATGATTCACTGGTTCCCAAAGGGAGTATCTGATCTACCTGCCAATAAACCATCCGTCGAGGTAAACATTGTCGCTGGAACAGGCTTCAAACAATCGCTTGTTTCGAACGTCGAAAAAACGTGCCAATCTATTGATAAAGTTACACCAAAAAAATCAGATCCGATATATTTGAATGTCAATCACCAAAGCCGTTCCAGCACCAGCTAAAATAAAAGCCCATCCAAATGGCACGTATTCTAAAACAGGATAACAACTCGAAATGAATGGCCAAATATTTATGGAATTGATTTTGTCTGATTTACGATTGAAAATTTCTAGTTTGTATATTGAAAAACGGTTGATTTATGAAAAAATGCACTATTTCAAATAATCCGTAACTGATGGCATACTACGATGTTTTTTATGACTATATAAACATTCAATAATGTTACGTCGGACGTATGTGATCCCAAATTCGATTTTTTCGACTTCCTGCTGACAGAAAAGGGTGTTTGGAATGCTGTGCAAACATGAACCGAACAAATATCACTTTCAAATACAAATTGGAAATGTTTACGCTACGGAATAAAATAAACACGATATTTACCATAACTCGTCATTAATTGATTTTTTATTCTCTACTTTAATCCAATTTGGTCAGCTGTGAAACGCCCATAAACATTTTATTACCAAAATAAATGCAAAAATTGCAGTATGATTAAGATTTATGGAATAAAGTGCTTATTGATAAATATCAAATTTTAATAAACACTGCATCACTTGCACTATACTCTACTTTTCACTTAACTAACTGGGCCGGAAGGGTTCCTTCCTCTTAAGTCTTCTAGCCAGATACGTTTTGTCGAGGAGCTGGATGGCCTCAACATTGACGTGTTGAAGAAGTCGTTGTTCGTAACTCTCGGCAAATTTTTCAATGGTATTTTTATAACTGTTTCTACGTTGGCAACGCTCCTTAGAACTCTGTTTTGGAATCGCTGGATAATGTCTATCACACCACAACTACACAGCTGGATGCCATATTATGTCCATATATAGTTTATATTAGAATGTATTTATACAAAAGTAATTTGTCTTGAATTGATAGAGTGGATTACCTTCCCAATATCCAATATATTTTTTTGTATTTGATGTTAAATTGAGGAGCAGACTTTCTATATGCATTTTGTCTATTTTTTCAAATTTTCAACTAAAGATATCATCTCAAACTATATGTATAGAGCCACCATTTTGTGTCACGAAAGAGGTTCTAAATGCATTCTGTTGTCTGAAAATTAAATAAACAAAATACCTTGGACTTTCTATTTGATGTATGTCCATTGACGGTAGACAAACTAACCGAAGTTTGTCCGTGCGCTATGGACTAATTGCGATTTGTTTGTCATTGGCAGTCATTGTCGTTCTATACTTGGTGTCTGTACTGTTAAGTTTGTTTTATGTGCGTTTGATTTTCCAATTTTTAACAAAACAATATAAAATAATGGATGTAGTTGTGACAGGAGATCATGTAGTTGGTGATACGGACCGTGGTAGCAGAAAAAGAAAAAGACATCTAACTGGTATAAATAAACTGATAAAAAGAAAAATGCAATCTGGCAGTGGTATTGTTGAGAATCGTGGAGGGGACAAACGGTATTTAAAGAATGTTAAAAAATTTGAAGCTGTTAAAAAATTTAAAGCCAGTTTGTAAGGACATGAAAGTAATTACGGGCGTGCTAAATCTCGGCGCATTTATTTATCATCTGAAAATAATATTACTATTTTATGGAATCTGTACAATCAGAGTACTGCTGAGAATTTAAAAGCAAATTAGAACTACTGCTACACTGACGTATGTGGTTTTTGTGTCAGGACTCAAACTTCTATTAGCTTTTGCAAAGACAAAACTGAAATAGAGAAACTAAGAACTTCTCTACGTGTACCTACATAAAGTAAGGGCCAAACAATTTTTTAAACTAATGAGTGAAAAACCGGAACACACTGTTTCCTGTTTTGACCTTCAGCAGGTTCAAGTCTTACTGAAAGTGCCTATTCAAGATGCATTTAACGCCCAGCAGTTTTTTTTATTGTTTTTGTGTAACGGACGTGGATATTAAAAAGCCAGTTTTCTACACCTAGATGGAACACCAAGCAAAAAGGGGATCTTTAGAAACAAGTCCTGATCTACGTGATTTTCTTAATAAATCTGAATGTGCATCAGATATAAAACAGTTAAGACTATTAGCAGATGGTTGTGCGCTTCAGAATAAAACTGCACACATGATGCATATGCTCATGTTATGGCTGTACAGAGATGCCTCACAAAATATTAAATCTGTGGTACTTATTTTTCCGGTACGCGGATATTCATATTTGCCAGCGGACCGTGTTTTCGGACAAATTGACAAAAGTTACACGATCCTACAGTCTACAGTACAATAAAAACCCCTACACAATATTTTGACATTTACTCCAAGAAGGGAAAAGTTAAAAACTTGGTAGAGACAGGACAGTTTATGATATAAAAAGTGCGCTAACCACTTTAAAAAAATTGAAGGAATCAGTGCAGCCAAACGATTCATTATTAAGGGATCACAAAACAACAACGATATTTTGCTTAAGACCGAACTGTTCTACAGAAATAATGATCCATCAAAACAATTCCAAACATTATTGAAACGTGGAAAAAAGCTTTAGACTTTAAACTTACCTACTGTAGAACTTCAAAACCAAATTAAACCAAAAAAACTCCAGAACCTCTCGAAACTCCAGAACTATCAGGGACGAATTGGGTCAACGATCCTGAGCTAACATGGTTAGAACCAATTCTTTCTGACACTGGTGAGCAAAATGGGAATCAAGCTATCCTTGGTGAAACTGAGGATGATGATGTTATCGAAGGAGCTGAGTGCTATGATTGCAATGATGATGGCAATGGGGACCTTTATGACATATAAAGTACCATATTGTTCCATTCATTTTTAAACAATATTTTGTATTTAAAAATAAAATACTATTTGTATGAAGTTACTTGAGCTTTATTACATCGTTACTACCAAAAGTCAGTCATACCCCTTGTGTAGACAATCAAAATGCGTTTTGTCCAAGGATGACAATCTAAATGCAGTTTGTCCAACAGTTTTTTCAAGTTTTTTGGGATATTATTGATACTAGATTTTTGGCGTATAGGTATAATATTTGAATGATTTTTTATCCATTTTTTAGGTATATCAGTTTTTCGTTTAATTTCTTGCCAGACGCGTAGCAGTTTTTCTCTATTTGCCAAAATTACAAAAACTGGACAAAATGCATTTAAAAAATCTGCTCCTCAGTTGTTCTCTTTTGTTTTTTACATGGGGCCTCCAGCGTAACCTAGCGTCTAATTTATTAACCAAATAATTTGCGGTACCTGAGTATTATTTAAAGGACTGTGTTGTTTTTTTCTTGTTTGTAAAATTAATGTGCACTGATTTCATTCCGTCTAATTTAATTCGTCGGAATTTAGTCCAGTTATAACAGTTTGTAATTTACTTGGCGGTTCTTCATGGACGTCGCCTACGGAAAAGACAGCAGTATCATCAGCAAAGGAAGCTATTGTCTTATAATCTAATTAAGGAATATTAGTACTGTCTAATAGGTACAGGTGGTACTATCACAATACCTTGTGGTACACCTGCATTGATTTTTTTGTTTCGAGTAGGCTTTTTTTGCTAATAAGGCCAGGGCCACACGGGCGATAATTTACGGCGCGGTAAGAGCAGTAAACCTGGCGAGGCATTGGCTCACTAACTCCTATTTCATCTACAATTGGTAGAGGAGTTAGTCAACCAATGGGTTTACTGCTCTTACGGCGCCGTAAATTATCGCACGTTTTTGCTTAATACTAAACTGATTTTTTTAAATTTCGGTCGAAAGAAAAGGGTATTTGGATTGCTATGCAAACACAAATCGAACAAATATCACTTTCAAGTACAAATTGAAAATGTTTGCGCTACAAAATAAAATAAACACGATATTTACCATAACTCGTCATTAATTGATTTTTTATTCTCTACTTTAATCCAATTTGATCAGCTGTGAACGCCCATAAACATTTTATTACCAAAATAAATGTAAAAAATGCAGTATGATTAAGATTTATGAAATAAAGTGCTTATTGATATCAATTTTTTAATAAACATCAGTACTATTTCTAAAAACTTTACAATCTGATCAAACAATGTGATTAATGAGCAACTTTTTTCTAGCCTAAATTACTAAATAATAAAAACATGACTAACTACGAACTCACTGGAATCCCTTAGGTGTTATTGTAACGAATTTCTTATCCAATATGGCTGTAAAATGGCAAAACACGATCTTCTAAAATATTTTTAATGTAAAATGTAAATATCAAGTGTCATTCACCCAATTACCTCAACAAATTCGGTATCTCCTTTTCAAGAAATACCACTCTATAGCACTATGCCGGCACCACCAAAATTAACACTCTATATGAGGTTACATCCTGGCATAGCGTTTATCATAAATTAATATGGAAGCAAGATGTACAAAACTTTGTCTACAAAATATTTGGCGAACAGTATGTCAGTTAATAGTAATCTCATACACAGCGTTAGTTTTGGTGGTGGTGGCGGCATAGTGCTACGATTGTTAGAAAGGACATACCGAACACCTGAAGGTTATTAAGAGAAATCCAACTGACATATATGTACATTGAAAACGTTTTAGAATATCATGTTTTGCCATTTGAAAGCCATATTGGATATGATATATTGGTGCTAATGCACGCCTTCATGTCGCTAGCATAGTGAATACTTACCTTGATGAGATTAAATTAAAAATTATACTGGCCAGTATATAGCCAAGATCAGATTTAAATCCGATTATAGCATTTATGTGATGCTTTAAAACATCGCATTCAGAAAAGAAATCCTATTGATATGATTCAGGGGACTAAGGATAGCATAACAAAAGATTTCATTCCACATGCATATGCAATATTTTTGTTCGTGAGTAGGTAAACGTTACACAGGGTGTCCCGAAAAGATTGGTCATATATTATACCACAGATTCTAGGGTCAAAAATAGATTGATTGAACCTCACTTACCTATATACAATAGTGCACACAAAAAAAGTTACAGCCCTTTGAAGTTACAAAATGAAAATTGATTTTTTTTCATAATATATCGAAAACTCTTAGAGATTTTTTTTTGAAAATGCACATGTGGCATTCTTATGGCAGCAACATCTTAAAAAAATTTAAAGTGAAATTTGTGCACCCCATAAAAATTTTATGGGGGTTTTGTTCCTATCAACCCCCCCAAACTTCTGTGTACGTTCCAATTAATTATTGACCTGTTAATAATGTGAAAACTTATTTATAATTTACATTTTTAGGTATATTTTGAAAAAGAAGCCGCATCCCGATAAAAGGTGACTTATCAAAAAAAGACTAAGAGGCAAAAAATTTTAAAACATTGTGTTTAACTAATGGTACCACAATAATAGTTTAATTGGAACGTACACAAACATTTGGGGGGTTTAAAGGAGCAAAATCCCCATAAACTATTTATGTAAATATATTAAAAAAGAAGCCGCAACTCGATAAAAACTGGCTTTTGAGGCAAAAAAGGTTTAAAAACGTTGTGTTTAACTAATGGTACCACAATAATTGATTAATTGGAACGTACACAAAAGTTTGGGGGGGGGGGTTTAAGAGAACAAAACCCCCATAAAATTTTTATGTGGTGGACAAATTTCACTATAATTTTGTTTTAAGATGTTCCTGCCCTAAGAATGATACATGTCCATTTTCAATAAAAAATCTCTGATAGTTTTCGATATATTGAAAAAAATCCATTTTCATTTTGTAACTTCAAATGGCTGTAACTTTTTTTATGAGCACATTTGTACTAAGGTAAGTTAGGTTCAATCGAACTATTTTTGACCCCAGAATGTGTGGTATAATTTTTGACCAATCTTTTCAGGACACCCTGTATATTTTACAATTAAAAGTTTTCAATCCACTTAGGTAAACATTTAATGTAAGTTGAAAATAGTTTCAAGTAGGTATTTAGTTTTCTCACGTCGTATTATTAATTTCAGCTTGGTATTTTGCTTACGCTTCGTTTGGCTATTCTCCAAGGATCATTACCAAAATTTTCGCAGCAGGACAACCCAGCGGCATTCCATCCTTCGATGTATGTGAGGTAAATAAACCATTATTTTAATTTCATTATCATTCCAGGATTTTGCAACCTTCCCTTTGGTACTTTTTTTTTTCAATAATAAATCTGAATATTCTCAATGATTACATTGACAAGTTATTGGTATAGAAAATATTTTATTAAAAAGTCGAAAAAATAATTATTTAGTGAACACACCTAATTTTATGTACAATACATCTACAACTTTAGAGTTATGGGCATGATTTTTATTATTCAGAATTTTTTTAAAACAACAATGCAAGCCGATTTATTTTAATGTAGAAAATAGGTTATTAAATGTTATTTATTTTATTATTCTAATAATTATAATATTATATTTTTAATAATTCATTTAAAATAATTTTTCTCAAAAACCGTGGCCGTAAAGACATGTAATCATTATTCTTCTTCAAGTGACATCTCCGCGACGGAGGTCGGCAATCATTATAGCTATTCTAATTAATTAATTTAGGCATTTTTCCAGATATATTAAAAATTGGAACTATTTAACCACTGTTCAAATCTGGCGAAGAAACATATTATCAAAATTATAGGCCTATAACCCTAATCTCAAATGTAGGCAAAATATTCGAAAAAATAATTAAAATAAGACTCACACATTTTTTAAAAAAATTTAATATATTATCTGAATGTCAATATGGGTTTCAAGAGGGAAAATCAGCCGAAGATGCAATCTGTGCTCTAACAGCTACCATCTACAAAGCTCTTGATAATGCAAAACCATCTCTTTGTATATTTGTAGATTTAGCAAAGGCATTTGATACAGTTTCACGTAAAATACTGCTAAATAAACTTCAAAAATAATATGGTATAAGAGGACTTGCATATAACATCCTAGAAAGTTATCTGCTAAATAGACAACAACATGTTTCTATAGATGGAGAAATCAGTAAAGGAAGAATTATATCTTACGGAGTACCACAGGGAACAGTCTTGGGACCAATTCTCTTCAATATTTATATCAATGATCTATTCAGACTCAATGTAACAGGTAAGATAATAAGTTTTGCAGATGACACATCTATTTTCTATGATGCAAATACATGGAATAATTTAAAACAAAAAGCTGAAACAGATTTTGCTACAATTCAGAAATGGTTTCAGTTTAATAAACTTACCTTAAATATAGAAAAAACAAAATATATATAATTTACATCATATGTAAATAACCTCCCAAATCTTGGCTCATTAAAAATTCATGCACAAAATGAAATTTCACATACATACGAGATTAAATATCTAGGTATAATAATTGATAAACATTTACGATAGAACACCCAAGCAAATAATATAGTACTAAATAAATTAAGAGGACTCTTATCAAGATTTAAATTTTTAAAACAATTTTTAAGAATAACTCATTAGCGAATTCTTTATTATGCACTTATACAATCTCAACTTACATATGGCCTTTTAGGATGGGGTGGAATACGCAATAATTACTTACATTCTATAAATATTATTCAGAAATGGCTAATTAGAATTATATACGGGAAAATTTTAAGATATTCTAGTGAGCTGTTATATAACAAAAGTAAATTTTTAAATGTACGTAAATTATTGTATTATTCTTGTTCTCATGATCATTTTTCAGTGCGTCACAGTTTTTCGATTTCTGTCTAATGCATTAAGTTAGATGAGACGGAAAAATCGGTAGCTCCGTGATTAAACACAAAAATAATGCAGCATTACAATGGTTATATACATAAAAGATGTCTATTCCTAACCTACGTTTGATTCGTTGATATTTAGAATGCGCGTTTTTTCTAGCCAATCAAATACTCGTATTACGAACATTTGACGAAAACTTCGTCCATTTTGGCCATTTTTTAGAAGTGTCAAAGAGTCAAGTGACGGTTATTATTCAGGTCAGTATTTTGTGTACCTGTCATTTTGAAATTCGAATTCGACTTCCCTTGTGTTTCACAACGTTATTGTGCATTATTTTGTGTTTTGGTTTAGAATTTAGTTCGTTAAAAGTTAGTCATTGGCGTGAGGAGACTAGAGACATTCGAGATGTACCGAAGAGTGCTAAAAATCTCATGAGTAGATAGAATAGCCAACGTGGAGGTAATGAGACTTACGCATAGGGAACGAGAAGAACTAACAAATAAGAAGAAAACTGAGATATATGGGACATGTGATGAGAGATGTATATCTAATACTCCAGGTCATTATGCAAAAAAAAGATCCATAGTAAGGAGACGTAACTCATGGCTGAAGAACCTTAGGAACTGGTTTGGATGTAATAACAATGAATTATTTAGAGCCGCGGTTTCAGAAATAAAGATCTCACTGATCATTGCCAACTTTTGAAGCGGAAACAGTACCTAGAGAAGAAGATAATAACACAGTTTATGGATAGTTTTGTGTCATTTTTTAATGTTTCCATATTTATAAATTTAATTAACAATATTGTTTACTTTTTAATTTTATTCCCCTTTATAAAAAATACCTAGTACATGTTAACATATTGTGTAAAAATCAAATCTACTAAATTACTAATTACTTTAATTCCACAAGCTTTTCACCTATGGCGAAGTACGATTCTGGCATCTGTCAGATTCGTCAATAATTACATGAAATAAGTCTCGACACACCCAATACAGTATGTGACGTCATAATTAATGACGCACTGAAAAATGATCATGAGAACAAGAATATAAAGCCCTTATACATATACACGAAAAAAAGATAATATTAAATTTTAACAGTCATGCCCACCAAGCTAGATATATAAAACATAATACAATTCTACCAAAATGTAATCCTTCAAAGATATGTTGGTTACATAGGGCCCAAATTGTACAATTTGCTACCGGATAATTTAAAACAATTTAAAAATTATAAAAAACATAGATACAAATATGAAATTAAACAATGGATTGGGAACAAATCAACAAAATTCTGCGAAGAGCTTATCAATGGACAATAATTATAATAAATAAACTTAAATAAGAAATAAAAAATTGTATCGAAAATAAAAATTGTATCTAAATAGATTTTAATTATCAACTGCGACATTTCTTGAATTATTGATGACCACATTTATATCACAAATTATATTAAAATTATTATATTTTTATTTTTTCTTGATTAATGTTAGAGTTTTTAGTATTTTTATAAATTTTCATATAACTGTATACATTTATACATTTGTTAAATATTTTTTGTGTTTGTTTATATTTATAAATTAGTATATTATATTTTTAAGTCTCACGCACAAGGGGTGCTACTTTTGTATGTATATTAGTAATATATATACAGGGTAGCTCAACTTCAGTGAGGTATTTATGTTTATTTAGGTAGTACTCATTATGCTTTTTTTTGTAAATCTTTATTGTTATTCCTAAATAAACATTATTATTATATTATTATTATTATATTCTGACTTTCGAGACAGCTGCTCATTTGATGTATATCCATACCAGTCTCTCAGGTTGCGCAGCGACGATATTCTGCGTCCCTCTATGCATATTTTTCCTTGAATCTTTTCCGATTATAATGAGTTGAAGCAAGTTGTATCTCTATCCACGTGTAAGACGTCCGAGACATTCCAATTTTCTGGTTTTGATTGTATTTAAGACTTTCATTTCTTTATTTATCTTTCTCAGAACCTCTTTGTTTGTGACGTGTTCTCTCCGTGATATTATCAGAATTCTTCTATACACCCACAACTCGAATGATTCCAGTTTTTTCATTGATGCCGTATTCCAGGTCCTGCTTCTATTCCGTAAAACTAAGTCGAGAAAACGTAGTACCTAGCCAAACTTATTCCTGGCTCTAACTTCAGATCTCTTGTGCAGAGCACTTTTCTGATTTTTTATTCTTTGGTTAAAATTGGTGCTAACCTTTTCTTTAATTTCCTGGAAGTAATCATTTGTGGCGTTGATCATTGTGACGGTATGCGGTAGTATAATTTTATCGTCTAGAGTACGCCAATGAATTAAATTAAACGAGCTTTTGTACCGTCTCGGACGATATAAAACTCGGAACGAAAAGCCTAGTTGATTATTCTTAGAGCATAGATCGAAGGATAATAAAGAATATGGTGATGTGTTGTACATAACCACGACATAGGTACTTAATTCTAATTTTTGAAGCTTACAAATTCGGAAATCTTTAAATATTTGAAACATGAAGGGGGATAGGTATAGCAAACCCTAATAAGAATTGAAAGCTAAGTAAATTTTCTACGCGATAGACTAGTAAGATACAGGGTATTACATTTAAAATAAGTAAGTTATTACAGCTTGAATTTGTTAATAGAACAATCTAATATTTTGACCACCCTGTAAAAAGATAGGTATAGGAAACTATAATATAAATTAAAAGCTAAGTAAATTTTCTACTCGATAGACTAGTAAGATACAGGGTGTTCCATTTAAAATAAGTAAGTTATTACAGCTTGAATTTGTTAATAGAACAATCTCATATTTTGACCACCCTGTAAGACATTTTCATGCAGTAGGCATCTGTTTAAGTATGCTAAATAGTCTATTATTAAGATCCAAGAAAGAATTTGTTTCGAAAGCCTTACATTTTCATAAAAATCGAAATAAATCAAAACACCGTATATTTAGGTATAGGGAACCCTAATGAAAGTATAGCATATTTTTTAAGGTCAATTCAGTAATGTCATCAGATATAGGGCATTCCATAAGAAAAAATAAAACTTTGATATACCACTCTTTTTCGGAGCACCCTGTATAATTTACATTATTTTTAGATTTTAGTATTAAAGGCCCTGTATATTTCTGTGAAGAAATTTTTTTTAAATATCAAGTGGTTTTCCGTACAGAGACCGAGGCGAATAAGATGAACCACCCTGTATATCATACTAGTGACGTCATCCATCTGGGCGTTATGACGTACCTAATCGATATTTTTTTAATGAGAGTAGGGGTTGTGTGATAGTTCATTTGAAAGGTTTTTCAATTCTCTTTTTGGTTATATAAAGATAACTATAATAATTTATACAGGGTGACCAAAAAAATTATTGTTAAATTAAATTAATTCAAACAAAACGAAGAATTTATGTAATTTATTTAATCCAAAATTAATTTTACTGCTATCAGAAAAAAAAATATATTTCTGTGACAAATAAATATTGCGTTTGCCTTAAATCAGATGTTCAAACTGACAAGAGGCCGGTAGGTGGCAGTCTAACATTGAATTTAAGCGAAAAGCCAATGTTTGTTTGTGAAATAAACATTTTTTATATTGTATGACAGAAAGCAAAATGTATTTTGAATTAAATAAGTTGCTTACTACATTCTTCTTTTTGTGTGAATTAATTTAATTCGAGAATTTTTCTTCTGGCCACCCTGTATAAATAATTATGGTAATGTTTATACATAATACTAAATAAAGGATTGAATAACCTTTTAAATGAGCTCTCACATGAGTTCTATTCGCATTTAAATAAAATATCTATTACATCATCAATCATCACGCTCAGCTAGATGGCGTCACTAGTATGATACATACGCCAAAAAATCATAATTTAAAAATAAAAATCGAACTTTTTCTGGATATCTATGTAACTGGATTTCTCTCCAAAATCTCCGATTCTCGAAAAAATTAATTTATTCCATAATGTTTCCCTTTCTTTTAAAATATATGACTCTTACTCTCACCCCATTAGGAAATTGCTTTATTGTGGCATATCACAAGTGAGTTTTAATGGGCGATAGTACGTTCGTTTGTTCTATATTGTGCGATATATAGCACGCAATTATCTTAATGTCTTTCAAAATAATCGCGGCATGACTATATTTACTGGTCTCTTTTTGGTGCCTACATTTCTATTAATTGGATGAATTGCTACTAGGTCTGGATCCCGCGTATTAAAAAAAAAAGTTGATTAATAGCAAGCTGAAAATTTGTTAATAGCTTAAGGGTGTCTAGTCGGATAAAGTTGATATAAGGGAACACTGGAACAGGGGCAGTTTTAATTGTGGAACAGGTTAAAAATTTGGAATTGTCACACGACGAAAACGGCACATTTATTGTGTCCGATAGGACAGACTTAAACTCTCCGAACAGAGATTAAACTGTTATGCAAAAATCAGACTGCTATTTATCACCTGTCATAATTCCTGTCATTTGACATATTCTACATATTCCACTCATTAAAACGCCCATTTGGTGATAAATAGCATTCCGATTTTTGCATGAGAGTTTAATCTCTGTTCGAAGAGTTTAAGTCTGTTCTGGCGGACAAAATACATGTGCCGTTTTCGTGGTCTGACTGTTTCAAATTTTAACCTGTTCCACAATTAAATCTTCCCCTGTTCCAGTGTTCCCATATATCAAAGTTTGTCCGACTAGATACCCTTAAGCTATTAACCAATTTTCAGCTTGCTATTAATCAACTTTTTTTCATACGCGGGATCCAGACCTATACGTTTATACTGCTATACCAAATCATGCAAATACAGACAAAAATATTCATGCCTTTTTCCTGTATTTTCTATGTGCCGCGTTTTGACGATTTAGTTTCTGTGATGTTTGTTATGCACTGTCCAACTCCGGAGAGTGTGATTATTATGATAGAGCCGTGAAATTATAGCAGATGAGGAAAATAATCGTCAAATTAAATGCCATCGCATTAATTAATGGTTAAGGTTATTAATTGTTTTTATGGTATTGTTGAATTATAAGTTCAATGTAAAATCAACAGATTATTGTAAATATGATTACAAGAATAAAAAACCGCTAAACGCCGTAAAAATGAGTGGCGCATACAATATGTCAGCTACAAAAGATCTGATATGAATATTACGTGGCGCGAAAATGTATTTTCATTTTGATGCAAAACAAAATTCTAGCTTTATTTTAACAGATTTTTTCATAATATTTGCCCAATTTGAAGTAAAACGCGCTACAAAAGTAACTTTGATACAGTTTGAATTTTGAAACTCTTTTGTGGCGCGTTTACTTCAAATTTAGCAAATATGAAAAAATCTTTTAAACTAGAATTCTGTTTTGCATCAAAATGAAAATACATTTTCGCGCCACGTAATATTCATATCAGATCTTTTGTAGCTGGAATATTGTATGCGCCACTCATTTTTACGGCGTTTAGCGGTTTTTTATTCTTGTATCAGGAGTTTTCCAAAGTTATTCATAAATTAAATGCATAAAGTTGAATGCAATGTTTCTCGATTACACATTAAGCTTTATAAATGGTCGCCCTTGTCGCATTATCTCCCAAATGATCTAGTGTCCATCGAATGTGCACTAGATTTTTTTTCTATTCGAAATAGATTGAAAAAATATTGGGATCGCCGGTAAATGAACTCGAATTGCCCGTTTCCAGATGAAATTAGCGTCGTAACCACTACAACTACATAAACCATTTAGGAAATAATCGTTAATTGAATTATTCTTTTGTAGCTTAATAACTTCTAAACGGCTTAACCGATTTTGTTTACTAAACATGAGTTTGAAACGTATTGACAAGTAGTATCTTATGTATCTAAGGTCAAGTATCTGAAGATTTTACAGGAATTATTGAGCTTGAAATCCCGTTTTTCCCATAAGAAATAGATTTGATCATAATTATGAAGCCTATAACTTAAAAACTCGAATTTTACCGGATATAAGGTATACACCGTTAGATTCGTCTAAAGGATTTCTACAAACGCTCAGTTACTGGCGTAATTCGTAGGTTGAAATTTTGAGTAATTGTCGAAAACCAAAATTTTCAAAGTTTAGTTTTTCAGTTTTTCGGCTATACTGAGCCGTGTGTATGTCTGATCCTGACAGCTTAGACACAATTTGAAAGCTTAACTCGACGCTATTGATTTGGTGTATTTACTGTTCTAATGTCTCCTCTTGAACCGAAGATACATACCGCCAAAAATATGCCGTTGTGTACCTACCAAATCCTATTCATAGCTGGTTTATGGTTAGTTAAAACTCACAAACTACGCCTGTTCTGAATCGGCCCTCACCCCCTCTTCAAACACAGAAAATAAATTGAAGGCACTCGTGGGAGTGCCGACAGAAGTGAAAACTTCTTTTAGTATATAAATTACGAGGTCAATGCTTTTCCCCCATCCAAAAAGAGGTGCTATACCTATATCATATACGCGATGCGTATGCCCTATGCTATTTATGTATACATACACTTACTTTATATACGTACACAATTTATTTCAGCGAAGTGATGACGATCGCAAATTCAATACTTTTTTCCCATCCAAGAAGTGCACAACGTCCCTACAGAAATTCTCAATTCAAAAATTTATTTCGTCGAAGCGATGGCGGTCGCTAATTTAATACTTTTTCCCCATTAAAAAGTGCACAACCTCCCTCAAGAAGTTTTCACTTCAAATATTTATTTCGTCGAAGCGATGATGGTCGCGATGACGGTCGCTAATTTAAAACTATTTCCCATACAAAAAGTGCACAACGTCCCTAAAGAAGTTTTCACTTCAAAAATTTATTTCGTCAAACCGATGATGGTCGCGGTGACGGTCCCTAATTAAATACTTTTCCCCATTCAAAAAGTGCACAACGTCCCTAAATAAATTTTCACTTCAAAAATTTATTTCGTCGAAGCGATGAAGGTCGCTAATTTAATATTTTTCCCCATCCAAAAAGTGCACAACGTCCCTCAAGAAGTTTTCACTTCAAATATTTATTTCGTCGAAGCGATGACAGTTGCGATGACAGTCGCGATGACGGTCCCTAATTCCATACTTTTCCCCCATCCAAAAAGTGCATAACGTTCCTAAAGAAATTTTCACTTGAAAAATTTATTTCGTCGAAGCGATGACGGTCGCTAACTTAATAAGTTTTCCTCATCCAAAAAGTGCACAACGTCCCTCAAGAAGTTTTCACTTCAAAAATGTATTTCATCGAAGCGATGACGGTCGCTAATTTAATACTTTTTTCCATCGAAAAAGTGCACAACGTCCCTAAAGAAGTTTCACTTCAAATATTATTTCGTCGAAGCGTTGACGGTCGCTAATTTATTACTTCTTCCCAGCCAAAAAGTTCACAACGTCCCTAAAGAAGTCTTCACTTCAAAAATTTATTTCATCGAAGCGATGACGGTCGCTAATTTAATACTTTTTTCATCTAATTTTTCTCCATCCAAAAGGTGAACAAAGTCCCTTAAGAAGTTTTCACTTCAAAAATTTATTTCGTCGAAGCGATGATGGTCGCTAATTTATTACTTTTTCCCTTCCAAAAAGTGCACAACGACCCTAAAGAAGTTTTCTCTTCAAAAATGTATTTCGCCGAAGCGATGACGGTCGCTAATTCAATACTTCTTTCCCATCTAAAAAGTGCACAACGTCCCCAAAAGAAGTTTTCACTTTAAAAATTTATTTCGCCGAAGCGATGACGGTCGCGATGACGTTCGCTAAGTCAATATTTTTTCCCCATCTAAAAAGTGCACAACGTCCCTAAAGATATTTTTAATTCAAAAATTTCTTTCGTCGAAGCGATGACGGTCGCTAATTTAATAATTTTTTTCCATCCAAAAAGTGCTCAACCACCCTCAAGAAGTTTTCACTTCAAAAATGTATTTCTTCGAAGCGATGACGGTCGCCAATTTAATACTTTTGCCCATCCAAAAAGTGCACAACGTCCCTAAAGAAGTTTTCACTTCAATATATATACCTACGTACAAAATTTATTTCGCCGAAGATATGACGGTCGCGATGACGGTCGCGAAATAAATTTTTTTCTCCATCCAAAATTAGGTTTTACATTTATTTTAAATTTAAATACTTCTATACAATTTATGTATAGATACACATAATATAGATACGTTCAAAATTTATTTCGCCGAAGAAGTGACGGTCGCGAATTAAATCTTTTTCCCCATCCTAAAATAGGTTTTACATTTATTTTAATTTTAAATATTTCTATACAATTTATATATTACATACAAATAATATATATCATAAGCGATGACGGTCGCGATGACGGTCGCGAATTCAATGCTTTTCCCCCTATCCAAAAATCGCACAACGTCCCTAAAGAAGTTTTCACTTCAAAAAAATTCAGATCGGTTTAACTTTTCCACACGCATACATACATACATACATACATATCCACAAACATTTTCCCTTTTATTAAATAAAAATTGACTCATACTTCTGAGCTCGGTATCTTTTGAACGGTAGAACCGATTTTCAAAATTAGACATGCGTTGGAAAGGTAATGATCGCTTCTATTAGAAACTGCAAAGGTCGGAGTTAAATTTTCGAAGTTTTTGGAAGTTCTGGGGACGAGAACGAAAAAAAGACGCTAAATAGGAAGGGCCGTAAAATCCACACCCTTGGACGAAAATGGATGGTTGATATATGAGTGGGTGAGTCTTCCCCTGAACTTTAAGATGAGGGTTGGCTTAATTTTCAATTCAGTCAGAGTTAGAAAATCGAAAATTTCGTATATATATAGTGTCGCCTGTAGGGGGTGTAGGTGTGCGCCACTGGCGAGAACAGCCTTTCTCTGGTAATTGACTACTGCGATTGGTTGAGATTTAGATCAAGGCGTGTGTAAAATTCGCATTTCAAACGTCTATGGTATAAAAACTTGGAAGTTTACAAGTATTACAGTTTGCTCCTAGTTTTTATAAGCTTTAAGCGGAGAACATACCAACGCGATCTCGACACGATGGCGTTCACGATAACTATCTCGATTCAACTCGTCTTAAGCAAACTGCTGCGATCTACTGACGATCAAAAGAATTTGTGCAGCGTTCTGACTGCGATCGCGGCGATATGAGTAGTTTAGCGTTCAAAACGCAGCAGGTTACATTTATCGCTGGTCCAAATTGTAAAATAATATGATATATTCTTCGACCTGTCCCACCCTTAGAATATAAAATAAACAGGAAGGAGTCTGTCATATATCAACAACACCTTAAATTTCTAGCGGAACCGGCCATCTTGAACGTCTGTGGATGACTCATAAGTTTTTGTCAACGAGGTAGAAGGTGTTTGTGTATTGGATCAGCTGTGTGCATAGGCGTACCATCTGGTAAATCTCCTGTATATGCAATCAATTAACTGAAGTTATTAGTATAATAAAATGTTATTTAACTGACTTTTCAATAAATTATTATATTAATACGTATTTTCTCTTGATCTATAGCTGTTTGTTTAACATCAAAGATGTAATAAAATCGATAAGAATTTATTTTCTTCCCTCTTTTAAAAGTACGTCACTGAAGATAGAAAGCAAATCTGACAGCTAATCGCCATTTGCAACCTCATTCATGGCTCGAAGTCATTTTGCATTGTACTCCTTCCTGGTTTATTTTATATTCTAAGGTCCCACCCAGGTTATAAGAACATGCGTATTAGAAATAAATGTTTTATCAAAACTTTCTAAATTCATTCTAAAATATGTAAAACCGTCTATACCTCTCTGCGAATTTCTGGGAACAATTTTTGAAATTCTTCTTATTGCTTGTACCTCAGGTTAATGTCATAATATTTTCTGCAAAATAAACTGCATAAATGTCTTCATTATTAAATGGAAAAATAGAACGCCCACGCATACCTTTTATTAAATTTCTTTCTTTAACCGAATTAATTTCGAATAATGAAGATTACATGCCTTCAAATTATACTGAAACAGGCAGTGCTTCTTCTTATTGTAAGTCTCACATGTTACATATACGCAATATTTCTAACTGTATTATTTTTACCAATGAAATCGCAGGTCGCTACCGCTCCGATGTGTTCGCTTTCTACAGAAACCGAGATCGCCATCGCCATCGCCATCGTGGACGCAATCGCGATCGTGGTCGCTTAGATGTGTTCTCCGCTTTACTATTGTCATTACAAGCTCACTGTAACGAGTCGAACATTACCTATTAAAATATACGAAATAGTTATTTTTTCTACGGCCGTGCTAAAAGAGCCAACTTTACGCACGCATTTCGTTTTCGAAAGTTGCACTTTCCCGCACGGCGTGCGGGAAAGTAGAATACCTTGTAATATGGCATTATAATATATTATAATACATGCAATAAACTAATACTTACATATTATCTACTAATTTATTTCGAATTTATCTTATTGTGTTCATGTTTTAATGAAATTAGCGCGATTATTTAATTCATAGGAGATTCTGACCAATAGAAAGCTACAGAAATAAAAATTAAACTGATAATTTTTGATAATATCCCGTCGTCAAGTATATTACGTCAGATGCCCTTCGTTGCTACGAAAAAATATATTCGGTGACATTAATGACAATTAATGTTTTAAAAATTATAAAAGTGATGACTTTCAACCGTCAAATATTTATAACAACTGTGTGTTTAATTGTACTAATTTATACTTACATAAATAAAAACAATAAAATTTTGGTGTTGAAAAGTTTTATTCATGAAATAATCGCAACAAATTGCACTCGATCTCTAAAATTATTATCGAATTTTTGGCCTCGTGACACTCTGACATAATTTCACTCCCCTTCGAAACAGAAACCTGAAGTGAAAACAGTCAAAGTGTCATTCGGGAAAAATTCGAGAATTTTAGAGCTCTTGTGCAATTACTAGCACAATCAGCTTTAGAGCGCAAAATGAGGAAATTTTAAGCTGACCGAAACCGAAACTGATTTGGCAACACTAATGACTGAGTTCTATTTTCGATCCCAATCGGGTAGTACGTCGTTTATATATCGATTGATTATCTTAGTATCGATATATTCTTTCGAAAGTATCGATATGATTAATAGTTATATCGATTCAAATGGAGTATCACAAGCTAAAGTGCAATATAATATAATATTTTAACCTAATGGGTATTGCCTATGGATTAAAAAAACCGAAAACCGATTTGTGAAATAACCGGTTTTTTTGGACCGTTATAATAGTCCGGTTAAACCGTAAGGAGAAAAACCGGTATAACCGAAAAACCGGTGTTTTGTCAAAAACCGCCATCCCTACATAATATTAAAAAAATGGTGGAGGTTCTTACAAAATCCTTTATGAGTTATGTACAAAAAAACTTAAGTATTGGTAACTAGAAAATAGTAAAATAATCAGCCCTGTGATGAATTACCGAAGGTATTTTTAACGTTGGCGTTAAAGTAAACATAACGATGACATATAACTATCTCCATAACTGAGGAGGGTCTATGCAAAACCACACATGTCCACATTATATCTAAAGTGAGTTAGGAGTTGAATCTTAATGATTTTCCTGAACTAAATCCGAATATGGCGTCAGAATTGAGCAAAACTCATTTTGTCGCATATTAAACAGATGGGAATATACGAAAAGTCATCCAAAACAACACTTGTCCAAACGCAAAATTTCATTCTATATTTCGAACAAAACTACTCATGTCCTTGGAAAAACATATCGACTAATTTATTGACTACTACAAAACTGCACTTGTCCACATAATACAGTTTTCTTTTTTGCGGATTTGCGAGTTGCTTTATATTTTTATATTCACTAATAGAGGGTAGTATTAGCCTAATATGACAGTATTAAATCCTGCCTTCCTAAACATCTGATTTCTCCGCGCGGTTTCTGTATTACCTAACCTACAAATTATAAGTATTTAGCAAGCAGTGAGTAGTGTTACTCTAAATTTCTGGTTTGACTGTGAGATATTATTTTTACGTTAAATAATTTAAATCATCAGTTTTATTATTAGAATATGGATGTGTCTGTGGGGTTAATTAACGTTGGTTCTAGAAAACGGCAAATTAATAGATCAACACGCGACGAAGCCAGGTTTAGAAGGTAGGAATTATTTTTATCGTAGCGATAAGCCATTATCAGTGTTTCTTTTTTTTTAAGGTATGCGGATGTAGATCCCCATATGAAAAAATTTAAACGTCCTTGAATGCACAACAGCAAAAAGTTAAATTGTTCTTCAGTTTCCTTAAAAAAGATTAAGCTACAGAGAGAAAAATTGTAAGGTTATGTCAGTAAAATAGACCAAGACCAGAAGTTGTGCCATTTTATGTCAGTATGCCCCCCTCAAAGGCGACGTGGAAGGGTTAATACTCAAGAAAGCAATGCTAAACCTAAAAGCTTTCATATTTTTTATTACTTATTAAAACTTTTAAAAAAAGTTTCTTATGGCTGCTTTCAATATTTCTGCTGGTCGAATACGCACAGTTGCAAAATTCCTAGAATCAGGACAAATACCTAAAGAAAAGCGCGGTGGGGATAGAGTATCACGCAAAAGCGCTGAGAAAAGAGCCAAAGTTAAAGAATTCATAGCTTCATTACCGGCATCCGAAACTCATTTAATCGTAAGAAATCCTCACGAATTTATATGTCATGTGACTTAAGTATCAAAAATTTTTTTCAAATGTATAACAATGCGCAAAGCAATGAATACAAAGTAAGTCTTACAATGTTCAAGAATATTTTCTATCGTAACTTTAATATTGGTTTTAAGTCACCAGCATGTGATGTATGTGGTACTTGTCTGAACTTGAAATATGCCATTAGTAAAGAAACAGGGGAGAATAAAGCAAAAACAATGACCGACTTAAGAATTCATAAGTTACGCTCAAATGCATTCTACAAATTAGCAAAAGAGTCTCCTCCAAGAAGCATTTCATTCGCTTTCGATTTGCAACAGGTCCATCCGCCTCCGAAAACACCTATCCAAGATGCCTTTTATCTCCAGCAAATAAACTTATATGCATTTTGTTGTGTAGATATGGAAAGCAGACATCCTTCATTTTATACATTGGATGAGTCACAAACAAAACGAGGTTCAGCTGAGGTTGGGTCAGCCTTATTATACCATCTGCGTTCTTTGGATCTAGCAGATTGTGAAACCATACGATTATTTTGTGATGGCTGCGCAGGCCAAAACAAAAATTCGTATATAATGCATGTTTTGGCCTGCTAGTTACTAGAATCTCCTGCGTCAATTCAAAATATAATAATACATTTTCCGGTACGAGGGCATAGTTTCCTCCCAGCAGACCTTGTATTTGGCAGGGTAGAGAGGTTTCTTAAACGCAAAAATGTGATCACAAGTATAGAATAATACAATGAAGTTTATCGTAATGTTGGAAAAGTTACTGTTTTAGGAAAATACTGGTTTTTATACAATATAAAAAACATTACAGATGACCTCTACAACAAAATTCCAGGCATAAAAAACTTTAAACGCATAGAACTAAATAAATTTAAGACCAAAAACAACGCTGTAACTATCATGTACAGGGGAACTGAATTTTATAGATACGAAATCGAATTGAATCCATATCTTTCCATGGTTAAAAGAGGCAAAGCTGAAAAAAAGTCAAACTGAAACAGCAACCCCTTGGAAATGAAATTACTAAAGAGAAGAAACAAAACATACAGCAGTTGATGGAAAAACAATTCAATAACGATGAAAAGAATATTAAATGGGAAGAACTACCGGAGCTTGCATTTTTTAAAAACATTATTTATGGAAATTCTCCCCAAAGAGAAAATGATGAAGAATCAACAACAATCGACATCGGCGAAGAGGAGATATGTGAATGTTTGGAAACTGATTGTGGAAAGTTACTAAATTATTGCTTTTGTCTTGTTTAGTCTAAGGGACTCTCTACATAATTATGTTCTTTTTTTATTTAACAGAAATAGTATTTTTGTTAAAAAATTTTTGTTCAAAGTAACACTTGTCCATTAGTCGGTCCGGCCAAAACTACACATGTCCATAGAGTTCGAGCAAAATTGAACATGTCCAAAATATATATGGTATTTTTTCACTTATTTTCAAAAAAAATTAAATGTTTTAAAATGTTTTATGAATAAATGCCCCTATAGGTGTTTCTACTGAAACTTTCAGTAAATGAAATATCAATTACTACTATGTAAACAGTTTTTGTGTAATAACTCAAAACTACTTTTAATGGACACGTGTGGTTTTGCATAGACTCTCCTCAACTATAAAACGTAAATTCCGTGTGATGGATCATCCACCGTTATGAGATGAGTTATTTCTTAGACGTTATACGAGGAAGAAAATATTAACTTGTCTAAAAAGAGAACCTTATGTAAAATGAGTACAAGTTGGAGCGACAAAGAGAATCACGAGAAGTTGGTATACCTACCCACCAGCTCCCGATGACCGAACAACTGTTCGCTGTTCGGTGTGATTCGGTGGTGAATCGTAAAAGTAGATAGAAAGAAGTAGGTATATACTTAAAACTCTTGGATGTTTATAAATAAAATTTTCAAGTTGTATCTCTCGATTTGATTTTTGTATACTTTTTAAAAATTGCATTACTCTTCTATTTTTAAATTATTAGCTTCCTTTTTCATTTTTATTATTGTTTTAATATTACCTACGTGTTTCTAATTGTTATCTTAGGTCTACGTTTTTGATAATTATTGTATGCTGCCTTATATTTGATATTAAATTTAATTTCTTAAATTAATAAAATGCCGCACGACATCAGGTTGTCCCAAGTTCCTGGGACAACCTGAAGCAGCGTTCTACGTTAAATATTCACTTGATTTCTTTTTAAAAACAAATCAAAACATAAACCTAACCTTACATCCCTTAAGATAACTACGAAATTATCTCATAACTTGAGGTTTAACGTCGCGTTATAAAGTGACAGTTGATGTATCAGATAACTCAAGAACTGCCAAGAAATAACGCAAGTAGTTAAGTTAAATATGATACATCACACCAATTCGAAGATTATAACTTAACTACACGATAACTTTAAGTTATACTTAACGTGAGTGGTTCATCACAGGGCTGAATATTGAAAGCAGTAGAAAGTAGAACAACTGGATCAGCTTTCTGCCATACTAATAGCGAAAGAATACACTGGACTGGTTTTAACTTTTCAAACGTAAACACTGACATGCGAGGCGTGATAGAATTGAAATATGCTTTATTGTCACTGAAAATACAAATTTTATGGACAAAGCTTAATTAAAGTCAGAAAAAAATAAATAAATAATATCTAACAATAACAATAACAAATACAATTTTCTGAAATTTGATAAATCGTCAATATAAAAAAATATACATAAATACAAAATATAAATTAATAAAGTAAAGAAAAAAAAAACAAAATCGATCTATTGCAACAATTTATAGAAATTGCAAAGTGAATATACAACAAAGTAAACTATTTATAGACATAGGAACTAATAAGTTTAAGCTGCTGCATGTGACACCCAAATATAGATAAGTTTCGATACTTGTACATTACTGTAGTTTCTTAGTTAGTCATTAAGAATCTCTTCTACTGAATAATATGGTCTTTTAGATAGATGAGCTTTTGTCATTTTACGGAACTTGGGGAAACATGTTGCAGATTTGAGTTGTAAAGGAAGTTGGTTGTATAGTTTTTTTGCGAAATATAATATAGATTTCTTTACTAACTCAGAGGACGGGATCAGTAAATAGACATCAAAATTTGAGTTTCTGATGGAGTAGTCATGACGAGGCCTTGCTGGAAAAACAGGCATGTGTTTACGAATTAAGCAAACAGTTTCTAAAATATACAAAGGTGTAAGGGTTAAAATGCCGTGACCTTTGAAGTAACTTCTGCAATGTGTTGTTCTTTTGAGGCCAAACAGATACCTTTTGCTCTTTTTTGTAATTTAAAAATAACATCTAATTGGGCAGCTGTACTAGAACCCCAAAAAGGAAGACCATATCGAAGATGAGACTCGAACAAAGAAAAATATATTAGTTTAGAAGATGCTAAATTGAGTTCTTTCGAAACAGATCTTATAGCATAGCAGGCTGAGGCGAGTTTCTTACTTAACAAATCGATATGAAGGGACCATTTGAGGTTGCTGTCTAAAAAAATACCAAGAAATTTTACAGAATCAACGGTAGAGATCTGGCTGTTATTAACAAGCAGGGGTTGAAGAGCACTTTTATAGGATAATGCTACTGTCTTATCCACGTTAAAGAGAGTAAATTAGAGAGAGATGCAATAGTTGAGTTGCTCCAAGTGATACTGGTACCATCAGCAAAAAGAAAAATTTTTCCATCGATTTTTAAGTTAGTGATGTCATTTATAAAGATAAGGAACAGTAGAGGACCCAATACTGAAACTTGTGGTACTCCACATACAATGTTTTTGAGACTAGAGTCAGTATCATTTGCTCTAACTAGTTGTTTCCTATTATTCAAGTAAGATTGGAACCAATTCAAAGAAATACCTCGAATCCCATAGAAATTTAGTTTTTTAATCAAAATGTCGTGATTTACACAATCAAAAGCTTTGGCATAGTCACAGAAAACAGTGGCAGTATAAAAATTATTGTTTAGTGCTTGGTAAACCTCATGAAGCACAGAAAACAAGGCATCAGTGGTACATTTATTAGTTAAAAAGCCGAACTGATTTTGGGATAAGATGTTGTTGTCAATGAGAAAGGACATAAGACGGGTTTTTATGAGTCTCTCAATAATTTTTGAAAGTACCGGTAGTAAGGCAATAGGTCTATAGTTGCAAGCAGTAGATTTTTCACCACCCTTATGAAGGGGAATAATAATGGCTATCTTTAGGCACTCTGGGAATTTGCCTCTTTCAAAGGAATCATTAATTAGTGAGACGAGGATTTCCAACACATTTTCTGTGAGATTTGAGAAGATTTTTATGGAAAGTCCATCAGTACTACAGGATGATTTGCTTTTGATACTATTGATAGTTTGGATCAGTTCAGATATATCGATTGGTCTTAAAAAGAATGAATTCGAGAACACTCCTGAATTGGGGAGATAGGAAATACGATCTTTTTGTGGCAAAATAGTAGAAGTTATATTTTTACTCACATTAACGAAATATTCGTTTAGATTTTCCGGGTCTGGAAGGGCAAATGTTTGAACTGCGTGAGTTCTATTTCGAAGATCGTTTATTATGGACCAAGTTCCTTTTGCAACACTTTTAGAGCTTTCCATACGATTTTGATAGTAGGCTTTTTTAGCTGATTTGATGAGTTTTAGATAGGTTACCCTGTACTTGGTGATATATTGAGTGACAGAGACGTTGGTAGCAAATTTCCTGATATACAATAGTGAGCGCATATTTTTGGCTGATATGCGGATATCTTTGGTAGCCCAGGGTTTGTGATGTTTTGGCTTAATTGAAATTAAAGGAAATCTCTTATTGAAGATAGAAACAAGCTTTTCTATAAAATCGTTGAAATTATAGTCCACGTCCGCAGAAGGAAAATGCCACGCAGAAGTTAAGCATAAATTTTGAAATTTATGAAAATTCCGAGCGGAAAAAATCCTACCTAAACGTCGGGTTTTCGAGGAGGGTTTGCTGAAGATGTTAAACTTCGTAAATACTGCTTCATGATCTGATAATCCTGCATTAATAATTGTAGAGCATACATCAAGGGGTGAGAAATCTGAGACAATATAGTCAATTATGATAGATGAAGTTTTTGTAATCCTTGTAGGAGAATTAACGTGCATTGAGAGACCATATGATTCAAATATGTTGACCAAGGACATTTGAGTAGCACAAGCAGCATCATAATTAATGTTGAAGTCCCCGCATAGAGTTTTTCTGCTTGTAACAAAAATAAGAAAACTTCTGTTGGAGTGAAAGTAAAAAGAAAGATATACTCCAACAGAAGTAAGGAAAAAAAAGACTAAGTAATAAAAAGAACTGGTATAAAAATGAAGAGAATGTGGGGATGTGTAAAGAAAGGGTGTAGTGGCTTCTACGTTGAGAAGCCGCAATAGGAAAAATACTACTAAAGTGCAGTAGTACTGAAGAAAGGGGAATTAGAAGGGATAGAAGTAGAAGTGGGAAGAGACAGAGGCAAACTGAATAGAGTTGGCTAGCTATAGATGCAAGAGAGCAACTTGACACTCAAGGATGGATACGGCTCGTTTGCATGCCTGTCGAAGAACAGTAGCTCTATATAGATAGTAATGATGACTAAAAGATGAAATAATAAAATAAGAATAATGTACTGAAAATGAATGGAGATGACTAATGACTAAAAACGAACAAAATAAGTAAAACTAACTAATCATGGGCGCCATGAAAATGATCTTCGATCATTTTCCCAGGTATCTTAGACTGCTTTCAAATATTAAATATATTAAACCTGTAATAATGAACATAAAGGAATAATAAAATAATTGATATACAAAATAAATACATATTTATTAAAAATAACTACTAGATTTTTGACAATCTCTGAGTTACACAAAGTGTATATCATGTGACTCTAAAATGACATAAGTTATACACAAAGTTATCTCTAAGATAACAACAATAATGTTATCTGTTAGAAAATTACAGGTATAAGTACCTCTCACTAACATATAGGGTACAAAATTACATAAGTCTCCTACCAAATGGTTATAGTACGCCTGCTACGTACAACTAAGGAAACTGACAAAGATGAAAATACTACAAATAAATAGGCCCAAGCCTCACTAAGGGAAAATACAGTAATGAATAAATAAAGTTAAATATACAATTGACTAAAGTAGAAATGAAGTTGAGATAAATACCGACGATGACCTAAATTAACCGAACAAATGGAATAAAGCGAATAATAGTAAAATATTTGGGAAACAAGCTAGTAATATTAAAAAATAAATTTACCCGAATTACATAAACCAATATCAAAGCAATAATAAAGTATTAAAAACCTAATTTTCTCTAGGCTTATTCCTGTGCACAAGAAGTTACCGTAGATACAAAGTTTGGGAACCAAATACAATAATATACAAATATGTCATATTAAAAAAAAACCAGAGGTAACCTAAATCTGGAAAAAAAACATAGTGTATTTAACAGATAGTCTGAAATATAAAAAAAACCAATAGTTACTAAAACACCTCACTGAATGTTCCCAAACGAGGTTGCGGTTGCATCCTAGAAAATGATGCACCAGGATGGTGCGACCCCATGACTCCTGTAGGCCCAGGTGCCAAGACGAAAATTGAGCTGGAACGCTCCCATAGCTTGCTCCCAATTAGACATATTCCCAAGGTGACTTGACTGTGGCTGTAGTGGTTTCCCTAGGTGTCAAAGGGCTATGAGTTCACCATGTGGTTACTCCAAAATGGCTAAAAAAATATTCCCAGTTTTATTTCTCATTTCAAACATGAGCAAAAAGTAAAGGGAAGAAGAAATAATTGAGGAACTTTTTAGAAGCAATAGTATAGAAAAACAGACCATTAAAAATGTAACAAAAACCAATCTCAAGTAACCTTGAACTATTTTGAGTGTGAATACATGAACAAATGACATGGAATTTGTAATTTGAATATGATTAATTTAAGGAAATATCTGTAAAAATATTGAATTTATAAAATATTGGATATTCAAAAACCTACAGAGAAATGATACCTATTTCCAATATTAATTTGAGGACTGCATATGTTTGGTTATGTCTAACCAAAAAAATATATTAATGTATAATTTTCTTTGAATGAATACTCAATAATCGAATCTACATAAAATCCAAATAATGAGTTGACTAAGAAATTTTAACAATGGGACTAATATTTTAATATTCAAGGCTAACAAAAAAAATTATTATAAAAAGGTTTTATTACCGGTGATTTCTATTCCGATTCCAAGAGGGGTTGTTCTACCCACATGCCACCCTACTGTAGAAAACCATTTGTGGTAATTTTTTTCTTTTCACTGATGTTATAAAATAAAAAACCAACCGCCATTCTAATATTCTATGGTAGCAACCAACTTCACCTACAGCCACAGGTCAAGTGATGAACATTCGTCTCTCCTTCCAAGAGTACGACGTCAAACTCACCGAACGCGAAATAATTCTCGATAGGTGGAGTATGTTCCATCACCGAGGTATGACGTCACGTCAGTGGTCCTATACGAGGAATTAGAGAATTTAAATGGGAGAGCGAAGGAAAATAATTATAAAAATAATTAAAGAGTTAAGTTAGTAACGTGACCGTTACATGCTTCTATGAGGCAAGTCATCTAACAAATTTTGCAGGTTCTGAAAAAATAGTTCCACAGGGGAGTCAGGTGATCTATAGATGCAAATAATGTAAAGATTAAGATTTTTTTATAAACTAGGGAAAACTCAAAGAAGGCTTCATTTAACAGAAAGTCATATTTTGTAATCAGAGAAAAATCATTATTTCTAGAAAGAATTAGGGTGCCTCTATGAGCTGAACTTGGACGATCATACCTAGCAATTGTGGTATATTTTTCTACAAAAAAAGGCTCGTTGACTTCAAGCCAGTGCTCTGTAACCGCAACTATCGGGGGAAATCCTAATTCTTCCAGAAACAAAAATAATTCGTCAGTTTTATTTCTTATAGAACGAATATTAATCAGAACCATACTAAAGTTGTCATCACTAAAATTATTCGAGGTTTCTAGTTCCCCAGAACACGTCGTGTTATTTAAAAATTTCGTCTTGGAGAGCTAGTAGAATAATAATTTCGGTGACATTCCCTTGATTTTTGTAGATGTATGATTCTTTCTGAACTTAGAAAGGACCTATAAGCAACAAGATCAGCTTCCACCTCAGCTGGACCAATTCCATAAGCATCATTAAATTCTAGAAGAATTTTTCTTAGTTCCTCAGTCTTGGTAGGTAGACCTTCGGAAGCCAAAAATAGTTTCACACTGGTGTTGGTATATCCATCACAAAATACTAAGGCAGGCTGGTCGTGTAGGAAAGCAAGATGTAGCTTAATTGCTTTTAATATATCCGGTTCCCTTAATCTTGCTAGATTGAGTTATTGGTTAATCTAACTCTTGGTGGTGTTAAAGGATCCAAATTTATGGATGGCTCCAAAGTATCTTTCTTAATGAAATTAATTTGGGAACGGAACGGATCTTTAGATTTGCAAATTTCGATGGCCTGCTTGTCAGTAAGTATATTTGTGTTTTGAACTTCATTTTTGTTTTTACTTGGAATGGTAATTGGATTTTCCAAGCTAACTAGGCTTCTGATACCGTAAGAAACTTTACGTCAACGTAGCTCAAAGACCAAACCATACTAAAACTACAGCAATTGAAAGCAGGTACAATTACACACCACTTGAAAATACACAAATGATGTCATACCTTTATGTAAGGTTGTCATTCCATCTCTTGCGCGGTCGGCCGATACTTCTTTTACCGATTGGTGATGTATCTCTTGCTATTTTGACGACACATTATGTCTCTCATATTGTACTTATGTGATTCTTCCATCCTCTTTTTTCGGGTCACAGCCCTGAGAATGAGGACTGGAAGCAATATAAAAATTATACTTTCACAAAAAAAAAATAAAAGTTAAATTAAGAATAATATTTTGTTTATTAAAATTGTTTAGAATTGTTTATTAAAATTTTTCATTAGAATTATTTGTCAGAATCATTTATAATATATAATTTTTAGAATTAGTAATAGATTGCGGCTATTATTAATTGGTAAAATTAAATTAGAAAATTGTTAAAATAAAAATTTTGTGTATCAACTACTGTAATCCCATCAGGAAACGACCTGGATTAGTCTCAAGAGGCCAGGTCATTTGTAATTACTATAAATAAATAAATAAATAAATAAATAAATAAATAAATAAATAAATAAATAAATAAATAAAAAAATAAAAAAATAAATAAATAAATAAATAAATAAATAAATAAATAAATAAATAAATAAATAAATAGATAAATAAATAAATAAATAAATAAATAAATAAATAAATAAATAAATAAATAAATAAATTTGGTCAGCGATTTGACGTGAAGTAGCAAAATGATCTCGTAGAACCAATAGAATAAAGTGCCTACCTTGACGCTCTGTGGTACACCTCGGTTGACCAATAATTAGTATTGTTCATCTTCCTCTACCCTCGTTTTTCCACACATGACACACACGCATAACCGTCTTCTTTCTTCTTTACGTGCCATCTGACATTGCTATTCTGACTTTGCACTTCAGCCCGAAAGAGTTCAGTTGAGCTGCACCCAAGCCGTTCTCTGAGATTTCTTAGCAAGGACATTTAACCGTCACTGCCGTACAATTAACACGACGGCCATATTCGCGACACGACAAACCCAGATCTTTATATGCAACAATTCTACCACTGTCAAAACCGATAACATGGTGGTAATTTTGATGTCTTCGAACTCAAAGCATTTTGGAAAAAGACTAAGTTTTCACTCTAATGGCATATAAAACAACATAATGCTATTCTAGATTCCACCAGAATGAAAACAATGGGAACCTTCTCTGGTTACACCTACGAGGCTTCTACAATTTGCAAGCTGTGACTAAGGAAGATGGGGGAATTTTACAATGTACAATTCACGTCCCATCTGCTCAGCGCGGTAAAGTTCCAACGTTTTTTTTTTCAAAGCATTTTCTTAAACTGAATACAATTAGACTGAGGAATAATAATTAAAAAATTCTGGAAGAAATTCTTCATAAATCGGTCTCTCCACAAAAAATTTAAAGATTAAACTTTTTTTCCAAAAAGTATAAAAGGTAAAACATTGATATTGTTTTGGTAGCAACCTTTAAATATATAGGCCTGGATCCTGCGTACCAAAAAAGAGTTGATTAATAGCAAGCTGAAAATTTCTTAATAGCTTAAAGGTGTCTAGTCGGACAAACTTTGATGTACGGGAACATTGGATCAGGGGAAGTTTTAATTGGGGAACAGTTTAAAAATCTGGAACGTCAGATTACGAGACCGTCGCATGTATTTTGTCGGACAGATCATCCAATTGCTTTGTTACCCTTTCATTAAACTCTTATGCAAAAATCAGACTACGACTACTAAGCAACACGATTCCTGTCATTTGACATATTCTTCGTGTTCCACTCATTAAAACGCCCAGTTGGTGATAAACACCAGTCTGATTTTTTGCATGAGAGTTTAATGAAATGGTAACAAATCAATTGGAAGTTCTGTCCGACAAAATACATGGAACGTTCTCGTAATCTGACGTTCCAAATTTTTAAACTGTTCCACAATTAATTCCAAATTTTTAAACTGTTCCACAATTAAAACTTCCCCTGTTCCAATGTTCCCGTACATCAAAGTTTGTCCAACTCGACACCGTTAAGCTATTAACAAATTTTCAGCTTGCTATTAATCAACTTTTTTTGCTACGCGGGATGCAGGTCTAATAGTCACTCTGTTGCCAAAAAACTTAGGTCAAAAAATTATTCCTTCTAGGTGTAACACTTCTGATGTCACTGAGTATATTTTTTCCTATTGAAAAAATAAGAAACATTAAAGAAATTATTTTCTGTTGTTGCTTATAATTTTTCAATTTTTCGTTCAGCTCTAAAAACACATTGATTAACAAGACTGTGTATTACATATCGACGGTTGAAAGGCAGAAGTTACCAAACGCCAATTTGGCGATATTGACATATATATATCACTGAAATCAGAAAATTTTTCTGCGTCGATTGGTTGTATCCTCATGCGGCTACGATGAAGTTTTTGTCGCTTGGTTACTTAAAATAATTGACATTTTTAACAATTTTCGGCGACCAAACGACTAGAATTTTGTAAATTTAAGAACAACTTTCATTTGGTACCTCTTCCATTTTAATTATTTACAGTTAGTAAGTTTTTATTAGATTGTATTTTAAATGTTTGGGCGCGTAGTGATTTTTTACAAACAATATCTAGAGTTTTTAAAATGCTTAAGAAATTTTGCCCTACCCGAAAATTTTGTTTTTGTCATTTATTACTTTTTTTTGCACATTAATTGAATACCATTTTTGTTTAGTTGACTATATCGAGATGTAACTTTCTTAAAAAAGATCAATAGTTCCTTCTTTCTACCGAAAATAGGTCGAAGTTGTCGCTTGGTAATAATTTACCTGCCGTTTTTTTATGTTTTTGTTGCTTAGATATAATATTATATTTCTTTAAAAAGGAAATTTTAAAAGAGATTTTATCATTATTGCACGTAACCTGTTCCGCCGTTTAGAAGGGCTCCAAATCATAGTTTGATTTGTAGTTAGTAATAGAATACCGGTCAGTGTGCTTCGAAATTGTGGAATAGCTAAATATAATGGAGAGTAGAAAACGAATACATAACATCCTAAACCTAGCTCTAGCAAGAGCAGGGGCATCTACTAAAGATTTACCTTCGGTAAGTCCCCATATTTATAATATTTTAGTGTTTCTTATACCATATTAGTGTTTGGTGTTACTAACTTCTTCTTCTTCTGTAAGTGCCGTTTAATCGGATGTTGGATATCATCATCACTATCTTTACTCTATCTACCACTGCTCTGAATAGTTCTATAGAACTGCTTTTAAACCAGTCCCTTAAATTCTTCAACCATGCCACTGCCTTCTTCCTATACTCCCTCTGCCTCTTATATTTCCCTGTATTATCAGTCTTAGCATTTCATATCGCTGTCTCCTCATTGCGTGCCCCAGAAATTGTAACTTTCTTATTTTTAATGTGTTTATTATTTCGGATTCTTTAACCAATTCTCGCAATACTTTCGTGTTCGTTTTCTTCTGTGTCCATACTATTCCAAGCATCCTTCTGTAACACCACATTTCAAATGACTGTAGCTTATTTATGTGTTCTTGTTTTAATGTCCAGCTTTCAAGTCCATATTCCAGTATCTACATAAGCTAAAGTCTTTGTAGCAGATAACTGTTTTCATTTTTACAAACGCTTTACTGTTATATAAATAGGTCACTGGTACTTAATAGAAATATCTTAACATTTGCAAGTGTAGGAGTATGCCAAGAAATCAGTAAATATTTCAAATAAGAAATTTATACATTTCACTGATCATGCATGTCGTATAGATAAAGACGACACGATTCAAAGTAAGATTTGTTATTAATATGATAATTACTGTATATTATATTTTTTAGTTTTCTATTTCAACCATTTTACCTGTTACAAAACATAAATGATTTTCGGATAGGTCATATTTCTGAAAGTACATTCAAAAATTTATCGGGTTTAGTCAATTTTACCAATTCCGATAATAAAAATTAGTCACTTTCAGTATTTTTTTCCAGTTGAAAGTAAAAAAATATAGTCGGTTGGTAACTTTTTCCTGGTTGCGATTTAGCACAAAATATTACTAACCGACACTATTTCATAAAGTATTAAAAAATAGATAGTCTACAAAAGGTAGTTTATAAAGTATATAAACTGCATTTAAAGTTCGTTGGAATTATGACAATAAAACCACTTAATCATGTTTTATGAATTTTTTTCCAAATTTTCAATCTTTAAACCGCTCTAGTGTAAAGTTAGCCAAATGTCGCTTGGTCATTTTTGCCTTTCAGCCGTCGATATTCATTCAATAAACCTTATCTTCCCTTATATTTAACTCTCCATAAATATGTGTCGTCGACGAAACAAGTAAAAGCAGATAAAATGTCTTTCATGAATTATTCAACCCCGTAAGAAGGGAATATTTCGTCATAAACCATTCGAATATCCATAACAAAAATAATTTCTTTATTGCTCGCGTTAGAGGGCCCTTTACGATTAAGACGTACAACCATAAAGTGCAATTTTATTGGTTTGGGGACATTAAAGTGGTCAACGGTGATGTACATAAAGCCACTGACGCAGCACCGTCTATAAAATCAAATTTCCAGAAGCACGGGATGTCTTACTTTTATTACAAGCTTGCGTAGCAACTTCTGATCTATCCTCGAAAACTATTAAGTGGTATTAGGTACCATAAAAATTTCTTTATTATAATTTTAATATTATGTATAATATACAGGGTGTTTCATTAATAATTGTCCATATAGTAACAGGAGAAACCTTAGTACAAAATACGAAGATTTAACCTAAAACACTTAAATAAAATGTTTTTCCTTACTGAGTTACAGGGTGTTTTATCTAAAAATTTAAAAATTATTTTTGCTCAGCATATTATAAATATTCGACGTATCCTTTTCATACTTGGCAGGAAGCATAGGTACTGTACAAACTACTAAATTATGTTAAACAAATGTTTGTGGCTATTACCAGAGGCGTACGACGGAAAAAAAGTGAATGGTTGACCCTTTCCAAATTCTACGCCACTGGCGAAATAGCTATTTTAGTTTAATTTTTGGATTTTCCAAAAATTTTTTATGAAAACTTTCTATGAAAATAATATACTCTTCATTTGTAACGATAAAGTCATTAGTTTTCGAGATCTTTGAAGTTAAAAATGAAACGAAACGGTTATTTTGATTAATGTATTGCGTCGCTTCATTTTTAGTTTCAAATATCTCGAAAACTAATCATTTAATCGTTATAAATGAAGAGTACATTATTTACATAAAAAGTAATGCAAAATCAAAAAAAATACGCTAAAATAGCAATTTCGTCAGTGGCGTAGATTTTGGGAAGAATCAACCAGGCACTATCCCCTGTCGTACGCCTCTGGTAGGAGCTAGAAACGTTTATTTACCTTAATTTAGTAGGGTGTACAGTACCTACACTTTCTGCCAAGTATGATAAGGATATGCCAAATAGTTTTAAAGTACTGGGTACAAATAATTTTTAAATTTTTCATATCAATCATATTATAAATTAATCAAAATAACTGTGCTGTTTCATATTTAACTTCAAATATCTCGAAAACTAATGACTTTATCGTTACCAATGAAGAGTATATTATTTACGTAGAAAGTATTGGAGAATCTAAAAATGGCACTAAAATGGTAATTCCTCCTGTGGCGTAAAATATGAGAAGGGTCAACCATTGATCATCCCCTGTCGTACGCCTCTGGTAGTAGTTAGAAACGTTTGTTTATTATAATTTAGTAGGCTGTCTAGCAGCCGCACTTTTTGCCCAGTATGAAAAGGATACGTCGAATAGTTTTAAAATGCTAAGCAAAAATAGTTTTTAAATTTTTAGATAAAACACCCTGTAACTCAGTAAGAAACCATATTTTATTTAAGTGTTGTAGGTTAAATCTTCGTATTTTGTGCTAAGGTTTCTCCAGTTACTATATGGATAATTATTAATAAAACACATTGTATAATATATTATAAATATAATAGTAGGAGAGATAGAAGCGGATTTTGTGCCTGATAAGTAATATGGAAAAACTATACATATATATGTTGAATTAGTTGTGTACATGACTTTCCCCAACGACCGGAAACCAGAGTGGGGGACGAGGGTAGTTATAAGGGGTCAAAATTGCGGTTTTTATTATTTTTTTTTGTGCCCCTTATGATCGAGATAGTACACCAAAATTTGGGAATAAATAGGTCATGACGTAGCTATGTAAAATCTCTAGGGGCGGAACGCTACATGGCCGACAAAGGGGTGGGGGTAGGGGTGAATTTAAAAAATATAAGGGGTGTTTTGCGACGTTCGTAACTGAGATAGTGCACCAAAATTTGGGAATAAGTAGACCATGACATAACTAAGTAAAATCCCCAGAGCCGGAATCCAGAGTGGGGGACGAGGGTAGTTATAAAAGGTCAAAGTTGCGGTTTTTATTCTTTTTTTTTTGTGACGCTAATGATTGAGACAGTGCACCAAAATTTGGTAATATATAGGTCATGACGTAACTAAGTAAAATCTTCAGGAACGGAACGCTGCGTGGCAGACAAAAGTGTGTAGGCAGGGGTGAATATAAAAATTATAAGGGATTTTTTGTGACGTTCGTGATCGAGATAGTACACCAAAATTTGAGAGTAAGTAGATCATGACGTAACTAAGCAAAATCTCCTGGGGCGGAAACCAGAGTTGGGGATGAGGGTAGTTTTAAGGGGTCCAGTTCGCAGTTTGTATTATTTTTTTGTGACGTAGCACAACATTTGTCCCCCACGCAACGTTCCGCCCTGGAGATTTTACTTTGTAATTTCATGATCTACTTATTCTCAAATTTTGGTGCACTAGTTCGATCATGAACGGCAAAAAACCCCTTATATTTTTATACTCACCCCTGCGTACCACCCCTTTGTACCCTCAGCAGCGTGCAGCCCATGGACATTTTACTAAGTTACGTCATGACTTACTTATTCCCAAATTTTGGTGCACTATCTCGATCATGAGTGTCACAAAAAAAAATAAAAACCGCGACTTTGACCCCTTATAACTACCCTTGTCACATACTTTGGTTTCGGGCCCTGGGGATTTTACTTAGCTATGTCATGGTCTACTTATTCCCAAATTTTAGGGCACTATCTCAATCACGAACGTCGCAAAAGACCCACCCCTGGAGATTTTACTTAGTTACGTCATGACCTACTTATTTCCAAATTTTGGTGCACTATCTCGATCATGAGTGTCACAAAAAAATAATAAAAACAGCGACTTTGACCCCTTATAACTACCCTCGTCCCTTACTCTGGTTTCCGTCTCTGGGGATTTTACTTGGTTATGTCATATGGCTGTCTGAAAATTTCAAAATAATCGGAGTAAAATTACCAGAGGTACAGCGTGTTGAATATCTCTACCTTCGACTCGCTTTGCCGCGACTTCGCGCCAGCACGCTTGAGCGTAGTGAGAAACGTTAAACAACTGTTCGCCTTCTCTTTTGTAGATTATCCCTCGATTCAAAAAACATATTTCAATGTTCATCACTTTACGATTTGGCAGACAAATAATAAGATGAAGATGCAGTTGTCAAAATTTTAAACGAATTTTTCTAAAAACTGCTTTTTCAAATTCGGTGGACGTTGTAACTCAAAAACTACTTGGCCGATCTACCCGATATTTTGCAAATATTTTCTTGAGCCATTTTATAAGGTGACAACGTCGAGATATTTTTCTTTTTTTGCTTATTTTTTGTCCAACAATAATAAATCTGTTGATTTTCACAAAATTTTTACCAAAACTTTCATTTTTTATTGATTTCTGAGTGATACCAAAAATTCAAAAATCATTAAAAATAAAAAACTTGACGTTGTGGCCTCGTGAATCTCATAAACTAATTAACTGTTTTTGAATTTTTTGTTTCGTATGATCTAGTGACGAGTTCTGATGTCCACCGTAAAATCCATTTTTTTGTGAGCTGCCTGTAAAAATTTGTTACCAATGGCTTACTTTTCAATATTTTGAATTAATTTTTTTTCCAAATATTCTTTGAATTGTACTTAATATGTTTGTTTAATGTAAAAATAAAATATTTGTATCATAGCTTCGAAAAAAAAATGCACAAACATGTGCTTGATATGTTGATTTCACACCATGCCGCCCCCTTAACCCTTAAACGCCCAAGGGTGGGTAAAAAATGTCCACCTAATGTGTATTCCCTTGTAACATATTCATTACGTGTTTAAATTTTTTTTTTAAATAATTTATTTTTAAAAGACAGTCCTTTATCGAATGTTAATTTGGTTCTACTGATATTTTTGAAAATAAAATTAGTATCTTGAGTTAAATATGGGTGGGCATAAAAAGTACACCCTTGGTAAAACTTGTTACTAAAGGTTTCTATATAATTTCTCGTTGGTAGGAAGATAATCCACATAATTATCGACGTATAATTACATAATCTACATAATTATCCGCTAATGAGGATGTTGAAAAGAAGAATGTGGAGAAAATCGACAAATCTGACATACTGGCTTTTACTGGTATGTTAATTTTGATGTACATTGTAATTTTGTTGTAAGGTTTGTAAATTGTTTATATTAATATTTTAGAAGATTCTGTTTTTATTAGTCATAAGATTCTTAAGTTTAATGCATTTCCGACAACCCTCAATAAATATAATAGCTATTTTAGAGGTGGACATTTTTTACCCACCCTTGGGCGTACATGGAACCTAAAAAAGGTTGGGCGTTTAAGGGTTAAGAGATAATTAGGAGTTTTCAAACTTTTGGTCCACGCTGTTTAGATTACTATATTGGCTGGTGCCATAGTACTCGGGCATTAAAATTTTAAAGCCATAGATTCAATTATTTAAAATTTACCGACACTATTTTCTAAAAAGTATTGTTGATTGTTTCATTCCTAGCAACTATCACCATGGGTTTGATTTTTGTGATTTACTTCTCAGCCGAGTTCTTCCTTGTTAAGTTGCTACTTATGCTGCAAATAGGTCTCTACCAGATATTTGTGCAAAACGCTTCACCAGTTGTTAAATGGACCTGGTGATTATTTCTTTTCCTTCACACAAGACGGGAACCAGCTTCTGTAGTGGTTCGTAGACTCTGATAATCTTTGTCGAGTCGAAGTAAGGTGTAAATCTTTGTTGAAATGATTAATAAACGTGTGTGGTAATTATTTTTTTATTTAACGCCATCACTATTTACAATCACTCTACAATATAATTATTACTGGGTTTACAACAAAACATACATGCATTTGCTATGTAGAATTGAAAGTAAAGTGAACCTCGATTATGAGAGTCAAGCGTGTGAGTAATAAGGAGTGAGATAAAAAAATTCCCGTGAATAACCGTGTAATGATAAGTAATAATAAATGCAAGCCGTGAATTGAGAATGTAGTCATTCGAGAGAATACATTCTGAGTTGAGCTAAAAACGCGATCGACTAGCTCTGAGGGTGGTTAATAACTGACCGAAACACTTAACTGAATTAAAGCATAATAGACTACAGGCCCATGTCTAAAATGGATGGGTCATATGAACCACAAGGTGACGTATATAGGACGATATAAGAGATTAAAATAATAAGATTCAGGGCTATGCCGTCACTTGTTAGCAGTCCAAATGAGTGCTGGTGAGAATTCAAAAGTGCAGGTAGAGTGGGTACATTTTGGTCATATATTTTTGTAGGGCATTTTTACCCTAGATAGATCCATGAAAAATAATAAGAAAGAGCGCAGTGCCGTACAAAAATGGCGAGCCCCAAAATTGATAATTTTTTTTGATTTTCTGCCAATTTCCAGGGTAAATTTGGTCATTTGATTCTGTACGGTATCAGTTTCATACTGTTTCAATACAACTTCTAATCCATTATTCCGCAACGCCGTACAAAAATCACGCGACAAGTGGAAAAAATCGAGGGTTGCAATCCCCTCTCTTTCCGTGGTGCGGGGGGTGATTTGAAACAACATAAAATTAATTTATTTTGAAAGTATTTTATGCATAGATAACATTATTTTACATGCCGTACATTTTCGTTGGTCCAAAGGTTTGTGGGAAAAAAAAAGCTAAAAAAATCCACAGAATGAAATGTACGAAAAATCCATATAACGAAATGTAAGGTGAAATTTATGACGATATTATTTTATGCGGCATTTAGATAGTTCATTTGTAGTTAATGCAATAATTTATAAAAAGTTAACGCCGTACAAATCTGAAAGTTAATATTGATAAAAAAGAAATAAAAATATTAAATAAATATAATTTACATATATTTATATCGCTTAAGGAGCAACGTTATGTTAAGACGTTTAGCATTTGTAGGCATATAATCTACACCTGTCTATAATACTGTGTACTGTGTGCTAAGTAGTCGTTTTCTAGTAGTAATTTTTCTAAAAAATAGTAGTTGTTTTATTTATTCACATCATTGCAATGAAACAAATCAATTATATACATGTAACAATAATGCTTGAAGTATATATTAAACCCAAAAGTATACAAAACTGTTGATACTGGGATTTACAGTTTCAATTCTTGGATATTATATACCTACACACTGTACACACCCTATCACTTCAGTTAGACGTCATAATGATTTTATCATATATTATCAATAATAATTGTTCTCTTCAAAAATATGTTAATAGCGTACAGTATCAAACGACCATAAAATACTATGTACCTTTAAAATGGTAGCGTCATTATCATCAACCTAAAAGATATGGTATGCATTAAAATGTACGGCATCATTTTTTCCTAATTTATTTATCTTAATACTATTTAAAACAAAGGATAAATGTATAAAATTGCTGTATTTTATTAATCTATGAATATTTAAACTGTGGCAATATTTTAAAAAATTTCTGTTTTTGTATTTCTCTATAATTTTTTTAGAACAGTTTCTTTTGAACGGCAATACTATATAACAATTATATTTTACAATATAATGTTAAAGAAAAAGTTGCCGTACAGAGTCAAATGATTTTTTTAGCTTTAAAAATCAAGTATACCATGAAATTAACATAAGTATTAATATGCACTCAAATGAACAATAATTTTTTAACGGCACTATTTTTAATAGTACTTTTAAGTGCTAAATAATGTTTTGAAACCGAAGCCGTAATTTTTCAAATCACCCCCCAGACCACGGAAAGCGAGGGGATTGCAAACCTCGATTTTCCCCTTGTCGCATGATTTTTGTACGGCGTTGCGGAATAATGGATTAGAAGTTGTATTAAAACAGTATAAAACTGATGCCGTACAGAAACAAATGACCAAATTTACCCTGGAAATTGCCAGAAAATCAAAAAAAATTTACCAACTTTGTGGCTCGCCATTTTTGTACGGCACTGCGCGCTTTCTTATTATTTTTCATGGATCTATCTATGGTAAAAATGCTGTACAAAAATATAGGACCAAAATATACCCACTCTACCTGCACTTTTGAATTCTCACCAGCACTCAGTTGGACTGCTTACAAGTGACGGCATAATGCTGAATCTTATTATTTTATGCTCTTATATCGTCCTATACACGTCACCTGGTGGTTCATATGACCCATCCATTTTGGACATGGGCCTGTAGTCTATAAGAATTCTTCTTCCTCTCGGCTTTTGAAATAAGAGGGCAAATCAATCTATCAAACTCCTATGCGCCTCGAATTTAAGTTTTAGAGTAAACAAAACTTCTAATGCGGTTCGGTACCACAAAAAGCTTTTATTAATTTTGGGAAACATAAATGCAACAGTGAGACAACTTTAGTTTCCAATTTCAGCCATATCGCTCCACACATGGTAAAATTAGGATATAAAACTCTTTTTATGTCGGCTGAAACTGTGAGAAAATAAGAAATATCTTTTAAATTGGGATTTGATTTCAAGCGTGATAATATTTGACTTAAAGCTTGAGAAGATGCCGATGGACGTATGGTAATACTTTTGTGGCTGTTATCATATTCGAGTTTCTACAGCCGCAAAAAGGAAGCAGATGTGTGTTCATTTAAGAAATCGTCAAAGATGCGATTATAAAAATTATAATTATCGATATGTTAGAAGGATAAGGCAGTTAATGGAAAAATACAGGAGTAAAGAAACAAACGCTCATATGGTATTCATTGATCTTGAGAAAGCATATGATAGAGTTCCTCGAGAGATTCTGTGGTGGGCACTCAATAAGAAAGGAGTCCATGGTGAATATGTAAAGAATGTGAGGGATATGTGTTATGTCGAGCACGCCACTGCAGCACTGTGTGCTTTTTATTCCCATATCTAGACTAGAGCGGAGATAAGAAACACCCACGCTGATGATTTCGAGGTGTCAATGATATGTGCCAGGACTGTGAGAGGTTTTAAAAAATTTTGTATTTATTAATTTGGAATTTAGTATCGGTTTGTATTCTGAGCTGTTAACATCTAAATAAAACATGTGCATTTCCTTCAGTTGTTTCGTTAATTAATTCTCCAACGAACAAACATCATTTTATAAAGAATAAAACTTATGTATGAGGGAGTAACGACTAGTTTTAGGACAGGTGTGGGAAAGACTGATAAATTTCATGTGAAAGTAGGATTGCACCAAGGCTCGGTGCTTAGTCCGCATTTATTCTCATTAGTTTTGGACCAGATAACAGCGAAAGTACAGAGTAACCTTCCATGGTGCTTAATGTATACTGATGATGTCGTGTTAGTAGGAAATATTGAAAGAGGCAGAACAAAAACTGAAACAGTGGAGACAAGCTCTATAGGAAAAAGGTTTAAAACTTAGTAGAACAAAAACAGAGTATTTGGAATGTTCATTTAAAGATGGAATTACTACAAATAAAATGGTATCTTTGGATGGTGAACTGATTGTAAAAAGCCATAGTTTTAAGTACCTGGGATCGGTATTACAGAGCAATGGAGAAATAGATGAAGATGCATGTAGTAGAATTAGGGCTGGATGGATGAAGTGGAAGGAAGCGAGAGGTATGCTGTGTGACAGGAAAATTTCAATGAAGTTGAAGGAAAAATTCTATAAAACAGCCATAAAACCAGCTATGATGTACGGAACTGAATTTTGGGCAGTGAAAAAAAAAGAGGGACAACGAATGCATGTGGCGGAAATGAGAATACTTAGATGGATAAGTGGAGTGACAAAAAAGGATAAAATTAAAAATGAGTATATTAGGGGAAGTCTAGGTGTGGCACCAACTGATGCCAAAATGTGAGAGCATAGGTTGACATGGTTTGGTCATGTTCAACGTCGAGACGCTAATCGCCCAATACGAAGAATTGCTGAAGTGCAGATTCCTGGAAGGAGTAGGAGAGGAAGACCAAAGAAGACGTGGGGGGAGACGATTAGGCAAAACATGTTGGTAAAGGGGATTAATATTGATATGACCCAAGATAGAATTGTATGGAGAAATGCAATTAGGGAAGCCGACCCCGCATAGGGATAAGGCAAAGAGAATGATGATAATTAGAAAGTTTCTAACAATATTATAAATAAAAAAATGTCTAATTTAAAAAAAAATAGTTAAATATAACTTATTAAATTCTTGCACTGCAATTGACAGGTAAGAATTTTCTTTCTTCATTTTGTTCCTAATAGTTCTCAACTTAGTGACAGTGAAAAAATAATACGTTTGGTAAACGACCAATGCGACCACCCTGTATATATTCTGTTACTAAAGTCCAAGTTTTGATTGACTGAAAATACTTGAGTGGAAGTTCCTGTCTATATTGAGAGTCTGCTCTAATAACCGTCCAATCTATTCCTCAAACTTTATAATCTAATTCCATATATCCCGTCAATTGCACTACCATCCGTCATATTAATAAACTTAAACCTGATCCTTTTAGGTTAATACAGTAGTCAACAGCAGTTTATGATAATAATATGAGCAATATTAATTCAAGGAGATAAAACAAAAATTAGATAACAAATATAATTGTTAAAAATATACGTATTTTGTTATTATGGTCTGTTTTTAAGCCAGGACGAGTAATTCAAATTTACCGCGCCGTAATATTTGTTTGTAATTATTGGTCTAACCTGGATAATAATGACATTTATGAAATTTTGACAGTAGTGTCATTACATAGGTTAATTAGGTTATATCAGCATTTTTGACTTTTCTGCATTATCTTTTAATTTTTAGATTTTTAGTCTGCTTTTATATAAAAAAACAGTTGCTTTTAGAACTCTTTAGCGACCTATTAATATAATACCGGGTGTCCACTTATATTTTCCCCCATTTTAACTGCCTATAACTTCTAAACGGTTCAAGATAGAAATATGCGGTTTTCGCTGAAATGTTTTATTTTAGTAAAAGTTTTGTCTGAATTGATTGAATTTTTTATATGGCTTTCAAATACGAAAAAAAATGGCGGATTTTTGAAGAAAACGTTGTTGACTTTTTTTTAATGGAACTCCCAGTATATTTTTTTGTAAATTGAAAGAAAGGTCATTCGCCTATCCAGCGATATAAAGCGATATATTTTTCAAAATTGGTTGTCAAATCACTGAGTAATTAATTTTTAAAATGAGTGGTGCAACGTGGATATCACATACCTAAATAACATTATAAGCGAATTGATATTATGTTATGTGATTTCCACATTGCATCTCTCATTTTAAAAATTATATGCTCAGCCATTTAATAACCGATTTTAAAAAATCTTTTGCTGGATAGGTAAATGACCGTTTTTTCAAGTTACAAAAAAATATACCGGGTGTTTTAATAAAAAAAGTCAACAACGTTTTTTCTTTAATTCCGCCATTTTGTATTTAAAAGCGATATCAAAAATGGTCATTTACCTAAAAACTTGAAAAAACGTTCATTTACCTAATCCACAAGGAAAAGAAAAAGTTTTCCTGTAGTTGGCTGTATACCATCAATCACAAAATTGGAAAGAAATCCTTTGTAAAAGGTATAAAATTTTTTTATTAAAAATTCCTTAAAAGGGCTACATCACAACAAAACGTTTTCGATTTTTATAAAAAATCATCATCAGTGTTCGATCTAAAAATAAGTATAACCGATTTAATGAATATAAAGTTATTATTTAAATTTTGACAAAGGTTAGAGCAAGTTGGTTATACTTACAAACTGGATGCTAGCTGAGCCACAAAAGAAAAATATCTGGGTAAAAACCCTTTACATAAAATATAGATGCCTTAAAAGTGCATACTTCAATAAAAAGGCCTGTGATGGTCACATGGCAAACAGGATAATGCCCTAAGGTAAGGTATACAGGTTTTCCAACACGTGGGATCCAAATTGAGTTGATCACATTTCAATGACTTAATGGCAACTGAATGCGAAATGAGTGATGTTTCTGAAAGGTGTCAAAAGACAGATGGACAACGTGACGTGGAATTTACCATGTATTACGACAGCCAACTAATTGTTAGTAAAATATTTAATGAAAATTTACATAGTAATAACAAATATCAACAAAGTTGTGGCTATAATTACATTTAAGTAAGTACCTTGAATATGTAAGGTGAACGTAAAGTATGAAATGATTTTTATAATGAGAAATAGCCAGAATCTATGCAGCGATCTATACATGTTCCTATTCAAATTGAGGTAAGTCCAACTGTGCTGTTGAAAATTTGATTTACTATGAATTAAAAGGAGTGTTTGGTTTAATTGTACCAATGGCAGAGTAAATTAGAGAGTCTGTGGTAAATGGAAGTCTGATATTAAAGTAGTGTTGAAATTAAGATAAGTTGTATGAGTCACAGGAGGAAACTGATATGATATAATGATATGTGAATTAATTGGTTAAGGTACCTGAGTGTTGATATTGGAAGTGAAGAAGAATATCAATTGAACTAATAACCTGGCAAAAGTATGAGGTCCTTTTATGTAACATAAGCATCTATGACTAAACATGTTGATGAAATAGGGATTTTTTTCTATTTTTTATTTTTTATACCAAGTTATCGAGTTGAATTGAAAAGGTTTAAACTGGATGGATATATGAAGGTGTATTGGAAAACAAGCAATATGTGTAAAATTAGAAGGTAGTGAATAATTTGTGATTTGATATCAGAATTGTTTACTGTAATGAGGTGTGATGAAAAAGGCTGGGCGTCCCAGAAACCAGACCCCACATCCTATGGATAAGAGAGTGGAAGAATTAGTATAAAAACCTTTTATAAATATTTTTCTAAAGTTTAGTTGGACCTATAACGAAAATCTGATCAAATGGCAATAAGTTATGAAATTGGGTGGAAGAGATCAAATAGTGTTAGAGTTGTGACTGGTCGATTTAGTAAAAACTGTTGAAAAAGTTAAAGTAGATTATTTTGGAAGACTAGTAGAAGTTAAGGGATAATAAGTTAAGGGATAATCTTTTTCATTTATATTAACTTTTCCTCCATATTTACTTATTTAACAGATGACATTTCTAACATCAACTCATTATCCCTTAACTTCTACTAGTCTTCCAAAATAATCTACTTTAGCTTTTTCCACAGTTTTTACTAAATCGACCAGTCACAACTCTAACACTATTTGATCTCTTCCACCCAATTTCATAACTTATTGCCATTTGATCAGGTTTTCGTTATAGGTCCAACTAAACTTTAGAAAAATATTTATAAAAGGTTTTTATACTAATTCTTCCACTCTCTTATCCATAGGATGTGGGGTCTGGTTTCTGGGACGCCCAGCCTTTTTCATCACACCTCATTACAGTAAACAATTCTGATATCAAATCACAAATTATTCACTACCTTCTAATTTTACACATATTGCTTGTTTTCCAATACACCTTCATACATCCATCCAGTTTTAAACCTTTTCAATTCAACTCGATAACTTGGTATAAAAAATAAAAAATAGAAAAAAATCCCTATTTCATCAACATGTTTAGTCATAGATGCTTATGTTACATAAAAGGACCTCATACTTTTGCCAGGTTATTAGTTCAATTGATATTCTCCTTCACTTCCAATATCAACACTCAGGTACCTTAACCAATTAATTCACATATCATTATATCATATCAGTTTCCTCCTGTGACTCATACAACTTATCTTAATTTCAACACTACTTTAATATCAGACTTACATTTACCACAGACTCTCTAATTTACTCTGCCATTGGTACAATTAAACCAAACACTCCTTTTAATTCATAGTAAATCAAATTTTCAACAGCACAGTTGGACTTATTTCAATTTGATTAGGAACATGTATAAATGGCTGCATAGATTCTGGCTATTTCTCATTATAAAAATCATTTCATACTTTACGTTCATCTTACATATTCAAGGTACTTACTTAAATGTAATTATAGCCACAACTTTGTTGATGTTTGTTATTACTATGTAAATTTTCATTAAATATTTTACTAACAATTAGTTGGCTGTCGTAATACAGGGTAAATTCCACGTCACGTTGTCCATCTGTCTTTTGACACCTTTCAGAAACATCACTCATTTCGCATTCAGTTGCCATTAAGTCATTGAAATGTGATCAACTCAATTTGGATCCCACGTGTTGGGAAACCTGTATACCTTACCTTAGGGCATTATCCTGTTTGCCATGTGACCATCACAGGCCTTTTTATTGAAGTATGCACTTTTATGGCATCTATATTTTATGTAAAGGGTTTTTACCCAGATATTTTTCTTTTGTGGCTCAGCTAGCATCCAGTTTGTAAGTATAACCAACTTGCTCTAACCTTTGTCAAAATTTTAAATAATAACTTTATATTCATTAAATCGGTTTTACTTATTTTTAGATCGAACCGTGATGATGATTTTTTATAAAAATCGAAAACGTTTTGTTGTGATGTAGCCCTTTTAAGGGATTTTTAATAAAAAAATTTTATACCTTTTACAAAGGATTTCTTTCCAATTTTGTTCATTTACCTATTCAGCTATATAAAATTTTTTAAAATCGGTTGTCAAATGACTGAGCAATTCATTTTTAAAATGGGAGATGCAATGTGGAAATCACATAATTGATATTATGTTATGTGATATCCATGGTGCACCTCTCATTTTAAAAATTAATTACTCAGTGATTTGACAACCGATTTTGAAAACTTTATGTCGCTGGATAGGTGAATGACCTTTCTTTCAATTTACAAAAAAATATACTGGGTGTTCCATTAAAAAAAATCAACAACGTTTTTTTTTAAATCCGCCATTTTGTTTTACGTATTTCAAAGCGATATAAAAAGTTCAATCCATTCAGACAAAACTTTTACTAAAATAGAACATTTCAGCGAAAACTGCATATTTCTATCTTGAGCCGTTTAGAGGCAGTTAAAATGAGGGTAAATATAAGTGGACACCCGGTATAATATTTATGTATTAATGACGAAGGCCGACATGATCAACCAAATAAACAGATGTATATCTGTTGATTTTTCTAATGACTTTCTTGGTTGTGAATATCTGTCTTATTAGCTTACTCCTCTTGTTTTAAAAACAAACCAAAAAAAAATGTTTATTTAAAAAGTTTGTGTAATAGACAAAATGTAAAATTGCCTATAAAAACTTATGTAGTTACATATAAAAATAATAATAATATCAAGCTCGATAGAGGGAAGCAAAGACCTATTGGCATTTATTTTGAACATTGGCATTTTATCGTTTATCATTTATACCTACATACATAATAAGCTATTTATTATGTACTTTAGAAAGGAAATACAATGTTAACGGAGCTTTATTGTTTCATACTGTCAATGGACCTCTAAATGAAAAAAACGCGGAGTGCTATCAGTTAAAGGAGTGCGCTTTGAGAAAGGGGTGAATTAGTCCCTAGGCACAGGGTGAATGAGGGTGAATTCTATGCACTTTTGGTACAAATACGTCTACAGACTAATTTTTCCAGGTTAAATTTGCTATCGAAATATATCACCTTTTTAAAGTCAAAAATATTTTTTTTAGAAAAATATATTCAAAAACAATAACAAAAAACGCGAAAGAAAGCAATTTTGTTTTTTGTCCCATTGCTTTTTTCCGCGGGGATATAGGTATAGGCATTGCTTCAAAGGAAAAAACTCTCATCCCTCCCCTTAAAACGATGTTTGATGAAAGTCTCTAGGATTTACAGTTTCTGGAATATGGTTTTTAAAAATTCGCCACTCACAGCGATTTTGGGCTATATCCCTTGCTATTTAGCAAACATTTTTCTGTAACTTTTTTTACACAGCTTTAGGTAGGATATGCAATAGTACATTTATTAGAAAGAAAAGGCAATTATCTTCAAAATGATCTGTTAGAAAAGGCTGTATGATCATTTCTAAGCAAGATTTGGTTTTTTAAAAATTTTATACTTTTAATGATTATTGATATAGTGGCGTCACTGAAGATGGATATGAACTATTACCTCCGATTTCGTTGAACCTCCATCGATTTTCATGAAAATTGGTGAGTAGTTAGATAATATCTCAAGGAATAAAGGTGACATGATGCCAACTTGCGCTTTTACCCTGGGGGTGGATGCCACCCCTTCTCGGGGGTGAAAATTATTTTATTAAAAATAATACCATAAATCGATAGAGGGACAAATTTGAAGTAAAATTTGTTATATAAAGTTATTAAAATAAATCAAAACTTTTTGAGTTATTAAACATCAATGATTTTAATTTTTCGTGAGAAAAATCCATGTTTTTAACCGATTTTTCATGAATAACTCAAAAACTATAAGTTTTTACAAAAAAGTTCTAATTATCAAAATTGAAGCTAATAAAAAACTAAATAAACTGGTTAATAAAACAACATTTTGGTGTTAATTTAAAGTGAGTTATAGGTAATTAAATGTATATTTTTTTCGGCAAGTACCCAAATCTAAATATTCAGTCTTTAAGAACGGCAAAATTATGCAATTTATAACATAAAGTCTTGAACATCTGTCAAAGTACTTAAAAATATCTACCAAATGAGTCACCGAAATAGTTGATAGCGTTAAAAGTTTATGCACCACAAATTTTTCAAAATTTATCGTTTAAAAATTTTTCCAAAAAATGGTGTTTTTTTTTTTAATAACTCCGTTAATTTTGACGATATCAGGTTAACCTAAAAACCATTGGAAAGCTAATTTTAATAAATAATAAAATTAGTCAAAATTATCCTTTTATACCTCTTACTTTTTAAAAAATAATAGTTAAAATAGTCCCGGTTACATGGTTGTCACAGCAAAATTTAAGTTTAAAACGTTTCTATCTCGGTTACTTTTTACCCTAGGGAAATAGTAGAAACGATAGAGTATTTAGTACATAAATAACTAAAATTTGGTTATATATCATTTTTTACGTATATTAAGTATTTTTGGAGTTAATATCGAAAGAAAATGAAAATTACAATAATTTTAAAAATTGTGATTTTCTTAAATTATATCTTTTTTCCAAAATTATGCATTCTAAACAGCTCAAAATTATTTAAATCATTACTTATACTAATATAAAGAAATTTTAGTAAGGATTACTATAAATTTTAATTTTTGTGGAAATGGCGTATGTTTTATTTTTCACTTTTTCCTAAAAAATTCGAAAGCGCTCTTTTATTTTCATCATAACTTGCTTAATTTTCATGCCATTGACTTTTACTGGAGCTTATTTGATAGGTATTTTGAATTACTTTGATAAGTGTATGGCACGTATATTTTACAAAATGCATTGTTTTCCCGTTATTTAAGCTTGAATACTTAGATTTGAGTACTCGTCTAAAAAATATACATTTAATTACCCCTAAGTCACTTTCAATTAACATTAGTTTTGTTTTTTAAGCAAGTAGTTTATTTCGTTTTTTTATTAGCTTCAATTTTGGTAATTAAAACTTTTTTGTAGAAACTTATAGTTTTTGAGTTATTTATGAAAAATCGGTTAAAAACATGGATTTTTCTCACAAAAAATTAAAATCGTTGATGATTAATAACTCAAAAAGTTTTGATTTATTTTAATAAATTTGTATAACAAATTTTGCTTAGAATTTGACCCTCTATCGATTTATGGTATTATTTTTAATAAAATAATTTTCAACCACGAGAAGGGGTGGAATCGACCCCCAGGATAAAAGCGCAAGTTGGCATTATGTCATCTTTGTTCCTTGGGGAATTCTCTAACCACTCAACAATTTTCATGGAAATCAATGGAGGTTCAACGAAATCGGAGGCAAAAACCAGTGACTGCACTAATATATTTTACGATTATTTTTAAATTTTTTCAATATAACTTTTTTCTTGTACATTTAGGTATACATATACATTATACAATAAAAAATAAAGCGTATTTTCTTTGCTTTAACATGGCGTATTGTAAAAAAACCTGTAGGACAATTTTTAAACATGATATGCTTTTTCAAAATGTGACAAATACACACGCAATATGTTCCACTAAGTAAGAACTATATGGAAAACCTTTTTGTTATTCACAATATATTTATAGTGCAGAACCTAAGATGCAATCATCAGATATAAAATTTTATCAATAGTATACGAGGTATGCTAAAAAATATAAATTTCGCTCAAGGGTAAAGTACCTTTATATTTCACAGAAAAGTGTTATTAAGAAAAGTTATTTGGAAATAAAAATTATGGTATAATATATAGTTATGTTCTTCTAATTGAAAAAAAATTAAAAATTTCCTTTTTTGTATTAGACAATGTATATACCTAAATGTACAAGAAAAAAAGTCATAATGAGAAATTTAAAAAATAATCGTAAAAATATCAAAAATCAATAAAACTATAAAATTTCTAAAAAGCAAACTTGCTTAACAATATTCGCACAACTTTATATAATCAACTATTTTAAAAGTAATTGACTTTTCTTCCTTTTGAATATACGATTGCATAATATACCTAGAAATGTATTAAAGAACAATGTTTGCGAAATAAAAGATAGAGCAAAATGGCCCAAAAATTATGTGAGCGGCGAAATTTGACAAATTATATTTCGGAAACTATCAATCTTAGAGACTTCCCCCAAACGTCATTTTAAAAAGGAAGGACGGACTGAACCAATGGCTATACCTATATCCCCGTTGAAAAAAGTAATGGGGCAAAAGAAAATTGCTTTCTTTCGCGTTTTCTTTGTTGCTTTTTTTGAATATATTTTTGCAAAACAAAATATTTTTGTCTTTAAGAAGGTGATATTTCGATAGTAAATTTAAACGGAGACAATTTTTCTGTAGACGTGTTTGTACCAAAAGTGTATAGAACTCACCCTAATTCACCCTGTGTCTAGCATAAACACATCAAATTAAGTGTATTAAGATGTCAGAATTTGTTTATTCGGGGGTTTTGAGGTCGCTGAAAACGAATATGCCATCAGAACTGACCACCGGAGCAACTGGTGTCCAGGTTCACTGCTAAGATACGTCACCTGTAGTTTCGAGGGTTTTCTGCATTAAATTGATGCAAACAGTTTACTCTTTGGGGTTGCTGAACAAGAATACTTCATTAGCATGGACTCCCCTAGTGCACCAGGTGACCAAAAATCTTCCGAACTCCAGAATATAATATGACTTAACACTTTAGTAGTGACCTTGGGTACCATGTGGTCCAGGGGACCGATTGTGATGGCGTATTCGTGTTCGGCAATCCCAAGAAATGACCGTGTTATAAGTTAGCATCAATTTACATCAAATTGTACAATAAGTGCCTAAATCACCCGAAACTCCAGAAGATAACGTTAGCCTATATACCAGGTGCTCCGGGTGTCGTTCTGATAGCAAATTCATTTTCAGCAACCCCAAAAACCCCCGATCTGTTTGCATCAGTTTAACCCTTAAACGCCGAACCTTTTTTAGGTTCCATGTACGCCCAAGGGTGGGTAAAAAATGTCCACCTCGAAAATAGCTAATATATTGATTGAGAGTTGTTGAAAATGGATTAAACTTAAGAATCTTATGCTTAATAAACACAGCATCTTTTAAAATATTAATATAAACAATTTACAAACCTTACAAAAAAATTACAATGTACATCAAAATTAACATACCAGTAAAAGCCAGTAATTCAGATTTGTCGATTTTCTCCATATTCTTTCTTTCAGCCTCCTCATTGGTGGATAATTATGTAGATTATGTAATTATACATCGATAATTATATGGATTATCTTCCTACCAACGAGAAATTATATAGAGACCTTTAGTAACAAGTTTTGCCAAGGGTGTACTGTGTACTTTTTATGCCCATCCATATTTAACTCAAGATGCTGCTTTTATTTTCAAAAATATTGGTACAACCAAATTAACATTCGATAATGGGCTGTCTTTTTAACAATAAATAATTTTTTAAAAAAAATTTAAACACGTAATAAATATGTTACAAGGGAATACGCATTAGGTGGACATTTTTACCCACCCTTGGGCGTTTAAGGGTTAATGCCTAAAACGCTCTAAACTATAGAAAATGACTTAGCTGTGACACTGGCACCAATTGCTCCGGCGTCAGTTCTGATAACGTAGTCGTATTCAGCGGTTCCAAACAACCCAGGTTAACAAAACTTAGCTTATTTTGACATGTTTATGCACATTTAGGGGTCTAGGACGTTTCATCGCCGCCGTTTCGATGCCGCCAGTTCGATGCCGATTGTCGAATTTTCGACAGTTACAATTATTAGTTATTTTTAGTATTAATTAGGAATTCTAGGAAATGCGAGATATGACTGCGATGAAATGGACTGGCGATGAACCGGCGGCATCGAAACGGCCGGCGATGAACCGGCGGCATCGAAACGTCCCATTCCGACATTTAGATGCCTTTTATGTATTTTAAAATGCAGTTGTGCATTTCCACCCATTTTTATATTGTAGACTTTTTCCTATCATCATCCTGAACACATTGCAAAACGTTGCAACTATCTAGGTACTGTATTTAAAAATCGATTTATTCCGGTGCTTTTAGTACTAAATGCCCTGTTCTATAAAGTAAAAAAATAATAATAGTTCTTATACGAAAATAGTAATAGGTCTTCGTAATTAGAATTTTCATGACTTTCAATATTTCTCCAACACTGTTAGGCCTGGATCACGCGTACCGAAAAAAAAGCTAATGAATAGCGAGCTGAAAATTTGTTAATAGCTTAATGGCGTCCAGTCGAACAAACTTTGATGTATGGGAACACTGGAGCATGGGCAGTTTTAATTGTGGAACAGGTTAAAAATTTGGAACGTCAGACTACGAAAACGTCTCATGTATTTTGTCGGACAGAACTTCCAATTGATTTGTTGCATGTCATGAAACTTCAGACTGCTATTTATCACCAACGTAACTCCTGTTATTTGACATGTTTTACGTGTCGGACTCGGTAAAATGCCCAGTTGGTGATAAATAGCAGTCTGATTTTTTCATGAGATTTTAATGAAAGGGTAACAAATCAATTGGAAGTTCTGTCCGAAAAAATACATGGGACGATTTCATAGTCCGACGTTCTAAATTTTTAACCTGTTCCACAATTAAAACTTCCCCTGCTCCAGTGTTCCCGTATATAAAAGTCTGTCCGGCTAGACACCCTTGAGTTAATAACAAATTTTCAGCTTGCTATTAATTAACTTTTTTTTCGTACGCGGGATTCATTCATATAAACTACACCTTAAAATGTTGATGAGATGACTGCGATACATTATCTTCTTCTTCTTTAAGTACCGTGCCCAAATTTTAAGCGTGAGTATCTTCCATGACAATTTGCCGATATCGTTCTCAATCTTGCGCGGCATGTAATAATTGATCTGCTGATTAGCCAATCCATTGACGAAGGTTTCGGAGCCATGAATATTTCTTCCTACCAATTCCTATTTTCCGTCGATCTTTCCGTTGAGTATTAAATGCAACACCCTGTATCTGCTACCACTCATTATATACCCGATATATTCAAGTTTTTTCTTTTTTTATCATCTTGATAAGTCACCTTTGCCTTGACCTATTCTGCCCAAGATATTCTGAGCATTCTACGATATGACCACATCTCGAAGACTTTTAATTTGTTCATCATGTTAACCTTCATGATCCAGATTTCACATGCATATAGTAATACAGGATATACATAATATTTTAGAAATTTGATTCTTAGTTTTAAATTCAGCTGAGAGTTGCTCAGAATAGATCTAAGTTTCATTAATGCTCCTCTAGCAATTTCTATACGAGTTTTCATTTCTTTATCCGGATTTAGTGTCTCGTTTATCCATTATCCTAGGTATTTAAAATGGTTAACTTTTGTTAAAGGTTCATTATTGTCAATTAGTTGCATACGCCGACGTCTTGTTTGCTAACCACAAGTAACTTTGTCTTTGTCTTTGACGATACATATGGTTTGTCATAAATAAAAAGTAATGTTAAACAAATAATGTTAAAAGAATAGATATTATTGCCAATGTTTGTCTAATAAATTCGTTTGTTCCGTTTCACGATTTTTAACTTTTTGGTAAATATTTGGCCATCTCAATTGTACTAAAACATTTCATTGTTTTACTTACAGTTAAAAGTGAAAAGTGCGTAAGTCCAAAAATACCTGATTTCACAGAAGAGACAAAAACTAACTGTGCATAACTCCACTTGTGCAAAACTAGATATAATGTGAAAATTGCACAAGTCCCTTTTAGTAATCAATAATTTGTTTAATTATCAAAATAATATGTGGTGTAACCTGTAAACCTGTACCCTGCAAGTACTACCCGTTAACAAAGAAAAAACTTTATTGTGTATAAACATCAGAAAAGTCCGTTTTAGTAATCAATAATTTGTTTAATTATCAAAATAATACGTGGTGTAACCTGTAAACCTGTACCCTGCAAGTACTATCCGTTAACAAAGAAAAAATTTTATTGTATATAAACATCAGAAAAGCACCGATACATTTGAACGGTTTGGCCACTAACAAGAGCAGACTTGTGGAACTTGTGCAGATTTTATATGGTTTTCAACATTAAATTTCAACAATTCTTTTTAAGAATCCCGGTACGGGATGCAGCTGCACCCCAGACCTTCTTTTTACCACCTATTTTTTTGAATAATTTTGTTTGATTTCTGTCCATTTTTTTTTATTCGCATTACATTCAATTCTAAACGCATTCCACCCATTACAGTATTTAAAATTCATTGCGTTTACGTGATTTTTTGGAAAAGTGACTGTGGGTTGCAAATGCACCCCTCACCGTCGTTAATGTTTGCCATAATATCTTAACACTTATAATTTCTCGAGTGTGTTTTCGAGAGAAATATGTTAATATGTTATTATATGTTATTAATTTTACGTTTCTTTTGTTTGAAATAGTACATAATATCAGCTTGTAATACAATCCGCAAAAATTTACGATAAGTCGGTGCGACTTCTTTTGTCGGATTGATAACACTCGAAAGCATTTGGCGGTAAACGATATATGGATCGAATCCACCACTACACGTGTAAAATGGGCACCACACTCTCGGCGAAGTTAATTCGCCAAAGTTGACCGAAGTCCGAAATGCCTCTCTACAAACTAGTTCTACTTCGCGAGGAACAAATTCAAGCGGTGCGATACCGACAAAGATCCCTTTGACCAGACCGACAGATTTTGGAAGTAGAACGAAGTTAGACAAAGTTACACAAGGTGGTTGTCTACACTCTCGCACTTGCTGAACCTCGATCGACTTCGGCGAGAGTGTGGACGGCGTTTAAAAATTTTTTGATTGAAATAGTATTAGGTATCAGCTTGTAATACAATCCATAAGAATTTACTTTAAGTCGGTGTGATTTCTTGTGTAGGACGATTGATAAAAACTTTTTGATGAAAAAGTTGGTGAAGAAGAAGACGCCTATAAATCTGAAATGATAATTCATTATAACAAAACCAAAGGAACTGTTGCCGTAGTGGACAAAATGGCACAACAATTCACAACACAACGCAGGCCCATGGTAATGTTTTATCACCTATTATATTTCAGCTATAAACGCTTTCAAAATTTGGAAAACAAAAAATTTAAATTACAATGGATGCAAGGCGAAGGTCTTTGTTAGACTTAGGACGGACATTGGTGAAAGAAAAAAATGTTATCTACAGATATCATAATACAAATGGTATGCACTCTCAGTTACGTCAAATGATGATCTGATGATGCCTAATTGAATATCCTGAATTGGATGTTCAACTTGGAGCTAACATAGCTTTGAGATAAGATCAATAAGGTAGGTGTTACTAATATCAGAGAAAAAAAGATCCAAAAAAAGTCACGGCATTACTACGTTGTGTGTAAAAACTTTATTTGTGTTGCTCCCTCTGTGAAAAATTTCTAGTGTTTGTCTTGCAACGTTAGTTAAGTTTTCTTATGAAGAAATAAGTACTTATTTGTAAAATTATGTTTCATAGTATAATAAAATAGTTCTAATTATCTTTCAAATTATTTTCTTCGATGTTTACATATAAAAAAATGGATAAACTGGTTGGGAATCCTCAGAAAACTAATAAGCATTTTTGAAAAATTTACACACATAATGAAATATTACATTATTACCGAGGGCCGAAAGTCCCTGAAGACTTCTGTAATGTTTATTTTAGTAAGATACAGGGGTGAGAAAGAAAAGAAAATTTAGTGTGGTTTTAATTTCAAATGTCTCATTCCAAAGAAACTTGGTGTTTATTGGGACTCTTGGCCCTCGGTAATAATGTCATCTTTCAGTCTGCGTTTAAATTTCTCAAAAATATTTATTAGTTGTTTCAGGTTTAGAAAAAAGAATGCATTTAAAAAGCATTGCACCGAAATTTTGCACTTGCGCTCTTACAAAAACATTTGTAGAATTTTTAGAATAAATTAAAAATGGGTAAAATGTATAAATTAAACTTGCAAATGGTCAAAAAGGACAACCAAAATGCCTAATTAAAATTATATGATTTGATTTAATTGTGGTCGTGTGTTCGCCACTGATATTTTCCTCCTCTTTATATTCATAAAAACACCCCTATGTTACAGCCTAATGACATCCCCTTATTTCTACATTCGTCAAGCTCGCATTAAAACTCACCACGAAGCTGTCCCCGAAATCTAAATGCAAATGGAATGAAAATAAAAGTGAGAATGGAAATGGTGCAAATGGAAATGTGTGGTTATTTTCAAATTCAGCCAAAAATCAAACTCATTCCATTCCAATACCCTTCGCAAAAACGAGGACTTTGAGGATTTTACGACAAAAACTACATCCGTTAACTTCCATTTTCGTATGGAGCCGTAAACTTATGCGTAAATAATGTCCCAAAAAAGTACCGAGTTCGAATCAACTGGACAATAAATGAGAGAGGACTGATTTTAAAGGAATATTTATATATTTTTAATTTCCATCAACATATAAAAGAGCATACATATTATTATAATTTTAATACTTCGATATTATTAGTAAGTAGTCTAAACTGCAACCGTTTTTCTAGCATGTACCGGGTGTCCCAATAAGAATGGCGAAAAAAAGCTTTGGGAAAAAAAGTTTATAACAAAAGTTGCCTCGAGAAAAGCCTGGAAATTATTTTCGTAATTGTAAGTCCACCGCTAGAGGGCGTAATTGAATATCAAAAATTAAAAAATCCAAATTTTACAAAATTTACGAAATTAATGAAAGGGCACTGGAAATCCGATTATCGTATTCTTCATAAAATTTTGAGCATATTTTATTTCACAAGTTTAAGTCTACCTGTGCAAATAAGAGGTGGGGGTGAGTGGGAACCTTGTAATGAAAAAATCGCCGTAAGTCCGGTTCTGTTTAATCGATTTTTGCAAACTTGGTCTTGTTGAAAACAGCTCTTTTTCGTCAATGTAATAGTTATAATTCGGAAACAGCCTATTACGTATTATGTCTGCTAGGAGGCGCTATTTATTTTCTTTTTAGAAATCTAGTTTTCTTTGGAAAATATTAAATACAAGTATGTAATTTTTTCCTGTATTACAAAATTAGACCAAATTAGCAACAGAATACCGAAAACCGGATGTCTATACCTTTTTTCTATCTCGAGATATCTTAAGAAATGTGTAAATTTTAAACATAACTGTTGCTGTCATATAAGTGGAAATATATAGAAGCAAGTAGTGTGATATGGAAAAAAACAAAGAAACATTTTCCAGATGCCACCGTATATAATAAATCAAAACAAAATATGAAAAATTCCACTACTGGGGTGACGTCTTTTGGGATATTTTATTGCATATATTCTAGCCGCCACAGTTGCATTTCTTATGCATTCAAAGAATGTTGCTATCATGTCAAATGCTTCTCAGTTTGTAAGAATCATAATGAATTTCACTCTGTATAAATTTTATATAAAATTTAATAGAAACAAACCGCAACAAACCATCAATGAACAAATTTTTATGTTTTATTGATTTGACACATAATTTGACACATGATGACTTTTTGAAGTTAATACTTATAGTAATACTTATAGTTAATACTTATAATAATAGTTCTATTTTTTTCCAAAGCACACTACTTGTTTCCACTTTGACTTCCTTAACTTAGTTCACCGGTGACAATAACAGTTGTGTATTTATCTTAGTTGGGAATAGGATAATTGATATTCAAATATAATGAAATAAAAATTAAAAATTTGTGTAGAAAATCTGACGTTTTTACATTTTCTACGATTCATCGAGTGAAAAGCAAATACGCGGAGGCAACAATTCATAAACATTTACATATTAACGCTATTTTCTTGGTATTATTTTAACTCGCCATTACACGCGCTATGAGGGAATCCCTCACCATATTTGTTTATAACCAATGAAATTGTGTAAACTAATACGATAACCTTAAGCACCCAGGAATGCCTTTAGCATGGTTCATGAGAGGGTATGAAAAAGTTATATAATATTTCAGGCGGTTAGTGTGCTGTGTGATAGTTGAAAGAAGAGACATCTCTCTTCAAGTGAGGGAATTCCTCACTGCGCGTGCAATCACGGTGAAATCACGTTTTTGTTATCTCAAAGAAACTTTTAGGTTTTTATTTAATATTTAGGTAGGTTTAATTAAAATATTATTGTTTGGATTAGGTTAGGAACAGTGGCACACCGAGCGGGGGGTTTGGGGTTAAAATCCCACGCAGAGCATATAGAAATATATATAAAAGAAGCTAGGAAAATGTAACTTGTCTTTCACAAATAATACAAAAAACTTTCGGTGCCCAAGCTAACCCCCCTCCCCCCCAGAGGAAAATTCTAGGTGCGCCACTGGTTAAGAACCCATTTTTAAATTTACCTATTCTAATTGGGAAATAAGCCACAATTTAACTTGAAAAATTGATTTTATTGACGTTTTGAATTCCACCTCGGACGTCGTTTTCAAAATAAAAAATATTAATAGTTAATTACATAAATACCACAAAGAAATAGCTTCAGAACAGTTGTTAATTTTAATTTGTATTTTTAGTAAAATGAATTCGCGTAAAGAACGTTAATTTCTTCAGTGGCTTGCTGAAATTGAAAATTAAGAAAACTTGCTTTTGATATATGTATATTATTTTTAATTTTGTTTTGTTAAATCAATAAAAAAATTGGTTTACGAGACTTTCTATAATATGTGAGTACAACCCATTTTATATTTATACATGTTGACACTCATTCTTCCTCGAAATAAGTCGAACTTATGTAGGTGAGGTCGACGCTCATACGCGTGCAACCACGTCACAATAGAAGACGCGTATAACGGCGGGTTAAGTATTAAAAATAGTGTAATATTTAAGGAAAAATAAAATTAAACTCTTTAAAATATATTTATTTCGTTAAAATCATAATAGTAGAAGTATAACTTCTTACTCGCGTACAAAGTACACACACTCTTTTTTTGTTATATTTTATAGTGTTATTTGTCTTATTGTTGTTTTGATTTATTATATACGGTTACATATGGACAATGTCCCTTTGTTTTTTCCATAGCACACTACATGCTTCTATATATTTCCACTTACATGACAGCAACAGCTATGTTTAAAATTTACACGTTTCTTAAGATATCTCGAGATAAAAAAAAAGGTGTCGACATGCGATTTTCGGTATTCTGTTGCTAATTTAGTCTAATTTTGTAACACAGGAAAAAAAATTCATACTCGCATTTAATATTTTCCAATGAAAACTAGATTTCTGAAAATAATAAATAGCGCCTTCTAGCCGGCCTATTACGTAATATGCTGTTTCCAAATTATAACTATTACATTGACGAAAGAGAGTTGTTTTCAACAAAACCAAGTTTGTAAAAATCGATTAAGCAGAACCGGACTTACAGCGATTTTTTCATAACAAGGTTCCCACTCACCCCCACCTCTTATTTTCACAGGTAGACTTAAACTTGTAATAAAATATGCACAGAATTGTATGAAGAATACGATGATTGGATTTCCAGTGCCGTTTCATTGGGCAAATTTTGTAAAATTTCGATATTTTAATTTTTGATATTCAATTACGCCCTCTAGCGGTATACTTACAATTATGAAAATAATTTCCAGGCTTTTCTCGGGGCAACTTTTGTTATAAAAATTTTTTTCCCAAAGCTGTAGTATAAACGGTTCCTGAGATATGGCCGAGAGCCATTCTTATTGGGACACCCGGTACATTTCTCTCGTTTCCACCAATTGAAACAGGACACTCTATGTAATTGAAAATACAGGAAAACCTTCTACAGTGATGAGCGTGCTAATAACCGGCAAAATAACGCAAAGATGGAAAACATATTAAGTTGTGAGATAGAGAGAAATGAAACCAGTAGTGGTGGGAGATTTAGCGATAAAAACCTATACACTTGCATTCTGTTTATTGTTTCCCACCATTATAGACGTATCAGAGAAGTATGTCAACTAAAACTGTCACCGTGACAGCGGCATTTGCCAAACTCGTCCGATACGTCTAAAGGTGGGAAACAATAAGCAGAATGTAAATGTATAGGTTTTTATCGCTAAATCTCCCACCTCCACTAGTTTCATTCCTGTTTACTTCACAACCTAATGTGTTTTCCATCTTTTGTGTTATTCTGACGGTTATTAGCGCAAAAGATGGAAAACATAATACATTGCGCAACAAAAAGAGATGAAACTAGTGCAGATGGAAATGATCGTTATAAATGTATAAATTAACATTGCATTACATAGTTTTCCACCTTTAGACGTATCAGAAAAGTATGACAGTTACTGTCACTGTGACAGTAGAATTTTATAAAATACTCCTGTCACAGACGTCTAAAGGTGTTAAACTATGCAGTGTAATGTTAATTTATACGTTTATAACGATCATTTCCACCTCCACTAGTTGCATCTCTTATTGTTTCGCAATGTATTATGTTTTCCATCTTTTGCGCTATTTTGTAGGTTGTTAACTCGATCATCACTGTATATTACACACGTCTATAAATTTTACTGTAGATTTCCTGCTCTCGTTCTGATTAATGTTTGTATATTGTAGATGGAATGATATTAAATTTTCCTTCTTTTTTGATAACTACTCGGCATTTTTAATATAACTCCTTACCGAATAGACTATCATGATTTTTGAATATGTCTTAATAATTGTTGTTATTAATATTTTTACTAGAAGTCGTTATTAAAAATAAAGAATAGCTCAGCATTTGAAGTACCAAAGTACTTTCATATTTGTGAGAATATAAATTAAACTTGTGTTCTGGAACGGAACAAATCTATTTACCTCAAAGATGTTATTTAACTAAGAAGCATTGTTTGCTGAAGGTTCAAACGTTGAAGTGGTGAAGAGTAGGATATAGAGGGTTTGGAAAATAAATATATTAAACTAAGTAACTTTCTTCAAAATAAAAAAGACAATATTCACGAAACTTTGCATGTAAATACATAATTACGGTTGAAAATTTGGTAGTAACATTTGTTAGGTTTTGGCTATTTAGTAACCGATTATTTTATCCTTGATAGGATGTATAGTTGGTATTTAATGGTTAAGATATGTTGATATTTAAGGGTCAAGTTCTTGTTCTTCTTCTTCGTCTAGCCATTCACGTCCAGATCTGAACATAAGCCTCTTCAAGTCTTCCTTCCCTTATTTTTTATTGTACGCTACTTGTAGCCAATTTTTCCCGGCAGCCCGTTTCAGATCATCTGTCCATCTCATAGGAGGTTAGAATTGTTCTGTGCTATTTGTTTAGATCGCTCCTAGCTACATGTCCGGCGTATTCCCATTTCAATTTTAATGATTTTTGTACCACATCGATGACTTCGGTTTTCTGTCTTATTCATGATGTGTTTGTTTTCCTGTCCTTAAGTGATATGCCTAGCAGTGCTCTTTCCATCTCGTGTTGAGTGACTCTGAGTATGTTCATATTCTTTTTTGTGATTGTCCATGTTTGTGCCTCATATGTTAATATCGGAAAAATGCATGCATCAAAAACTTTAGATCTAAGATGTAGCTGAATTAGCTGATTTCTGAGTACATAGTATATAGTGACGAATGCTGCCCATGCTAACTTTCTTCCCCTTTTGATTTCTTCCGTTTGAATTTCCCTTTTTATTATTAATTTTGGTCCTAAGTATATACAGGGTGTCCCGAAAAGATTGGTCATAAATTATACCACATATTCTGGGTTCAAAAATAGGTTGATTGAACCTTACTTACCTTAGTACAAATGCGCACATAAAAAAAGTTACAGCTCTTTGAAGTTATAAAATGAAAACAAATTTTTTCCAATATATCGAAAGCTATATGCAGCGAATTCTTATGGTAACAGCATCTTGAAAAAAAATATGGTAAAATTTGTGCATCCCATAAAAATTTTATGGGGGTTTTGTTCCCTTAAACCCCCAAAAACTTTTATGTATGTTCCTATTAAATTATTATTGTAGTACAATTAGTTAAACATACTGTTTTTAAAACTTTTTTGCCTCTCTTTCTCGAAAAGCTATTTTTTATCGAGATATTTTGAATATTTGTCAAATCCACCACATATTTGTATATTATAGTTAAGTACGATTATAAATATGAAAACCTGGTAATAATATGAAAATTTTATAATTAGACCAGGCTTATCTGTGAAAAAACGTCTATTTTTGGATGTGAGAGGTGGCATTCGGATTTTTGCAGATAAAGTTAGGTAACAACTTTAGTAATAATAATTGACTTATGCTCCTTCTCAAATATGCCCGGAACATAATGAGAAACTTAAAACATTTAAAAATTTCGAAAAACATCGATTTTTTTTTATTTTCCTTATTTTATAACTTCAAAACGATTCGTTTTGGAACAAAGTCGTACAAAAATAAAATAAAAATAATTAAGTTTTGTATGATATACGACTGGTTAAGAATGTCTTAAATACCCTTTCTGCAATATAGCAATAAATACAAAATAATGGGGCATAATACGCCTGTTGTTATTCAATATTTTTTAACCACTTGTGTGTCACTTACAACCTTAGTAATTCGCTTATAAAATTCTTATACCTACCTAACACACCTACTTAAATCGTCTACCAAATTTCATTAAAATCAACCTAATAGATTTTGCGTAATACACTTTACAGAAATAAAATCGGGTTATTAAAAGGAGATTCAGCAATGCTTCAAGATTATAAACAATTTTTTGGCTTATAAACAAATAGCTTTGTTTAATAATAAAAAAAATTAATTTTTTTAATTTGAATTAAATTTTCAAAAACTGTCAGCAGAATTGCTATTTTATTTTTTAATCAAAAGTTATTCGGGTTCAAAAATTGCAATTTTTCGATTTTTTGAAAGTTTAACCGCGTTTATCTCGAAAACTATGCATCCTACGAAAAAACTTGTAAATATGTTTTTGCTTAGAATTGCCCAAGAAATACAAAAAATGTTTTATTTTACGAAAAATCAATGTTTTGTTATTACTCGAGTTCTTTGTTTATAACAATCTTATCGACATATCCGGATCAACTGTTACCCAAAAAATTCGTGTGCTACCGGTCAAAATACGTAAAAAACTTGGGTAAGTCCATCTAAATAAAGAAGGCCGTTGCACCCCCTCCTAACGACAGCACTAATTTGTTTATAAGCCAAAAAATTGTTTTTAATTGTAGAATATTGCTGAGGCTGCTTAAATAATCCGATTTTAATTCTGTAAGGTGTATTAGATAGGTAAAGCGCCTGTTTATATGTAAAAAAATGGCAAACGTGTAAATGGTCTACTTTTTGTTCAGAAAGTTTTTAAAAAATTTGAACTTTTTTAAAAAAATTTAGATTGAAAAATTATTATGCAAAATCTATTAGGTCGATTGTAATGAAATTTGGTAGACGGTTTAACTATGTTATAAGAATTATTTAAGCGAATTACGAAGGTTTTAAGTGCAACCAAAGGGGTTGAAAAACATTGAAAATCAGGCTTATTTTGCCCCCTTATTTTGAATATATTGCTATTTTTCAAGAAGGGTAATAATTTCAGACATTTTTAACCAGTCATATATCATACAACATTTAGTTATCTTTATTTTGTTTCTGTACAACTTTGTTCCAAAATGAATCGTTTTAAAGTTATAAGTACAGAAATTAAAAAAATTTCAACGTTTTTCGAAATTTTAAAATACTTTAATTTTTTTATTAATGTTCCGGGCATATTTGAGAAGAAGCATTGAAGTTGTCACCTAAAGGTAGAATTCCGCACCAAGCGACCGAGACAGGAGACCGCGACAGGCGACAGATAGGTCGCGATAAACGTTAGTTGGTCGCTCTTCTCGGTCGCGGGCTGCAGAACTACCCTGATATAATTGCATTGAGAGCTGTCGTGGGGAGACCTCGCCTATCTGTCGCCTGTCGCGGTCTCCTGTCTCGGTCGCTTGGTGCGGAATTCTACCTTAACTTTATCTGCAAAAATCCGAATGCCACCTCTCACATCCACCTCAAAACAAATCCGCCTGCTCTAAATTTACATCTTTATAAATGGAAAAAATACTAAGAGGCAAAAAAGTTTTAAAAACACTGTGTTTAACTAATGGTACCGCAAAAAAAGTTTAATTGGAACGTACACAACCATTTGGGAATTTAAAGGAACTTAAACCTCCATGCAGAAAGATTACTAATTAATAATGCTATATGCTATGTAATAGAAGTTTCCAATTCAGCATGGTCGATAAGACCAGTACACAAATGAAACTTAATACTGGTCTTCCGCAAGAATCGGTGCTGGCTCCCCTACTCTTCAGCCGATATATATCAGACATGACTGAAACAATGTCAAAGAAGTTCGGATATGCAGCCGACTAGACACTTGCTATGAGCCACGAACAGTTGGAGACTACTGATAAAATATTAACAAACGACCTTGTCGTGACCTTGAGATTGCAGTCCAATACCATCAAGACGGAAGTCGCATGCTTTCATTTAAACAAGAGATCGGCCAATTACCAGTTAAAAATCCACTTTGAAGACAGACTCCTCAGCCATACTGTTCTATCTGCAGATTGAATAAGTAGAACATTTCAATAAATATATTTTGACAACTAATAAAATATGAACTGACATAACTACATATAACATTACATAACAACTGCTATAAATAGAGGAGGATACTATAATCTCCCACGCTATTTTGAACTTAAAAAAATAGAAAATAATTAAAAACCTAAATCTAAAATCTTGACTTAAAAAGTCGAATCCGTTCAGATCTTCTTAACTGTGGAAGATCATTACGTTCTTCAACAGCAGGTTCATTAATGGGTACCGCAGCAGGTTCATTAATGGGTACCAGTTCATTATCAGGATGATCAGGTTCTATCATTGGATCTATATTTTCGTTGATTGGATTTGGATGTAAATGGACTGGAGGTTGGATAAATGGCAGAAGATGCAGGGGGAGTTCTTGATACTGTGGCTGATAATGAATTACTTCTGGTTCGTTTACAAAGGTTACATTGTTTTTAGGTACCATGGTTTTACGAATTTGGTCAATGTGACGTTTTAAACAATAGCCATCATCAAGTTGGACTTCAGTTCATTATCAGGATGATCAGGTTCTATCATTGGATCTATATTTTCGTTGATTGGATTTGGATGTAAATGGACTGGAGGTTGGATAAATGGCAGAAGATTCAGGGGGAGTTCTTGATACTGTGGCTGATAATGAATTACTTCTGGTTCGTTTACAAAGGTTACATTGTTTTTAGGTACCATGGTTTTACGAATTTGGTCAATGTGACGTTTTAAACAATAGCCATCATCAAGTTGGACTTCGTAATGTAACAATCCATACTTTTTAACAATTGTGCCAAATTTCCAAAGTTCCTGGTTACCTTGGTAATACCGTACTTGTACCCTCTCCCCCACCTTTAATTGTCTTGCACCATTGGGGTGATTTTCTGATCTTCTAAGTTTTGGTGGACGTAGTGCGTCGAGTTTGATTCTTAAACATCTGTTCAGGTACATTTCAGCTGGTGATTTTCCACAGGAAAGTGGTGTCGCTCTATATTTTAAAAGAATTTCTTGTACTTTTTTACTCATGGGTAAACGATCAGTAGACATAGCTTTTAGTCTCATTTTTAGGGTTTGAACGTTTCGTTCAGCTAAGCCGTTTGTAGCAGGATGACCAGGAGCAATAAACTTTTGAAAAACACCATGAGTTTTTGAAATTTTTTTAAATTGATCACTTACAAAAATTGTAGCGTTGTCTGACACCATAACTTGAGGATATCCGTGAGTAGAACATATCTCTAACAGAAGATCGATGGTTTTTTCTGATGTTGGCGCATCCCTAAAAAATTTGATTTCAGTCCAGCAGTCTGATTTAGCGTCAACCACAACAAAAAAATAAAAACTTTGGAATGGACCCGCATAATGAATATGGATGCGGTCCCAATTTTCTGTTGGAGTATCCCAGTGGTGCACTGGAGCTTTTGAAGGTGATTTTCGAATTTCAGCGCAAGGTTGACATGACTTGACCATAATTTCAATGTCTTTGTCAACGTTTTTCTAATACCAATACTTTCTTGCAAGTTGTTTCATCTTTGTAATACCTATGTGAGTTCTGTGGAGTTCTGATAGGACCAGTCGTTGGAGTTGAGTTGGAATAACAATTCTCTGACCTTTAAAAAGGATCTCGTCTTCTAAAATAAAATCATGTTCATTTTGATTTTGCGATTTTAAATCAGATTTATTTCTTGATAACATAAGATCTTCGTCTGTGGTATCTTTGATATTTTGATAGGTTAGATCGTATGCTGAAATTTCTTTTATTGACTCATGACAGATATATTTAATTTCTTCGTTGAAAATTTTTTCTAAAGAAGATGAAGGTTAATTGATAGAAGCTCTAGAAAAACAGTCGACGTTAACGTGATCAGAAGATTTTCTGTATTCGACTTCGTAATCAAATCCTGATAAAAATGATGCATATCGAAGTAGTCTAGCAGAAGTCATAGAAGGTAATTTTGAATTTTGATGAAAAATTCTCGTTAGAGGGCTGTTATCAGTGATGAGTTTAAACTTACGCTCAAAAAGATACATGAAGAAGTGATTTACTAAAAACATAATTGCAAGTGCTTCTCTGTCTAACTGACTAAAATTTTGTTCACATTTGGTAAGAGATCTTGAAGCAAATGCGATAGGCCTTTCGATTCCATCAATAACATGAGATAGTACCCCTGCAACACCGGTTGGACTTGCATCACAAACTAATACTACGGGCAAACTTGGGTCGTATGGAATTAGAACTTGATCACTCGCAATTTCCTCTTTTAATTTGTTGAAAGCTGTTTCACATGAATTATTCCAAATAAATTTTGCTCTTTTCTGTAAAAGTTTCCGTAGAGGGTACGTTTTAGTTGAAGCATTAGGAATGAATCGGGTATAATACATTACCATACCAAGAAACCTTCGAACTCCATCCACATCTGTGGGACGTGGCATGTCGAGAATAGTTTGAATCTTTTTTGGAGACTTTAATATTTCGTTGTGCTTGATAAGATGACCAAGATATTCTGTACTGGTTTCGAAAAAAGTACACTTTTTGCGATTAAGGTGTAGATTGAACATTTTTAGTCGTTGAAGGCATGCGTCAAGATTTTGTCGACATTCTTGTTTACTGGATCCATGAACAATTATGTCATCAAAGTATGAGTGAGTTTTTGATAGACCGGATAGAATTTGAACAATAATTCGATTGAACTCTGAAGGGGCAGTTTTAATTCCAAAAGACAGTCGATGCATTCGATATGTTCCTCGATGTGTTGATATAGTTTGGATAATACTGCTCTCTTCGTCTACTGCTAGATGAAGATATGCTTTGAACAGATCCAATCGACAAAAATATCGTGAATCTTTTAATCTGTTCAATATATCTTCGATTTTTCTGATTGGATAGTTTGCGGACACAATTCTCTCATTAACAAAAATTTTGTAATCTACACAAAGTCTCACACCTCCATCAGCCTTTGGAATAACAACCAGTGGTGAACCCCAATCACTATGGTTGACTTTCGATATAATTCCTTGAGCTTCTAAGTTGTCAAGTTGTTTCTCAACTTTCTCTCTAAGTGCATACGGTACATCTCGTTCTTTAAAATAGACTGGCTTGGCATTTTTACGCAGTTGCAAATTTACTTTAAAATTTGATACAAGTCCTATTGATTCTTCAAATATGTCTGAATATTTTTGAACAAATTATTCTTCATTAGCCGGTATATTTTTGATTTGTCTGATTCCTGTTGAGCTATCGATGTCTTGAAGGTTAATGTTTAAATGTCTTATCCATACACGTCCTAATAAGGAGTCCAATTCATCAGGAACTACGTAAAATTCTTCTTGATATTGTATTGATGTTTTTGCTTTCCCTCGGGGGTAAAATACGTTTTTTGTATATGATCTAAAGGCAATATCGGATTTTTGAAGTGGTAAATCAAGATCTAGTTCTTTAAATTTTGATTCTGAGATGAGTGTAAATCCTGCTCCAGAATCAACTTCAAATGTTGCCGGTTTGTTTTTAATAAGGACTGTCACATAAAACTTTTGAGCATCCGTGTAAGATTGATTTTCATAAATATCTACAATTTTATTAATGCCAAAAGTATCCTCTGGTTCTGTTTCGCTGGTTGATGGTTGATATTCATTAATTAGATGATGAGTCGAGTTAGTTTTATCTTTGTTTGCTAAAAGCGTTGAAATACAGACTAAAATGACGTGACCATATTTTTTACAACCTTTGCAAAAAAGTCGTTTAGGATTGATTTTACCGTTTTTAACAAGATGTTGCTGACCACATCGTAAACATCGATTGTCTATCCCCAACTCTTGAAAATTGATTCTTGATCTAGACTGGGAACGCTTCCTATTATAAGACGCTGAATTTGGTCTCTGTCTATATTGATTGATTTGGTTGATATTTAAAGAATTGTTACTTGATAAAAATTCTTTACTGTCGCTAATTGAAGATTCTAAGACTAAAGCCTTTTCTTCTAATTTTTCAAATGATTTTTCATTGGATTACAGCAGACGTTCTCTAATTAAGTTATCTTTGATGCCTCGAATAAACTGAGCTCGTAAAAAATGTTCAGAAATGTTTGCCTGACATTCGCACATAGAGATAAATTCACATTCAAGAGTAGCTTGTTTTAGAGCAGTAGTATATTCGGAAATTGACTGATTTTCTTGTTGATATAAGGAAAGAAATTTATGCTGCAACACTAAAATATTTTTCTTTGGATTCAGGCGATTATCAAGTTTCTTTACAATGGTGTTGTAATCAAAATCTCTGATTTTTTGAGGTGCAACTAAGGATGAAAGCATTGAAAAAGTTGCAGAACCAATAGAATTCAATAGTAAGTCTAAAGCAAATTTCTTGTCATCGAAAACGTGTTTGAAGCTAGTTTTCGAAACGTTCTATGTAAATTTTGAAGTTTTCTTTTTGTTCATCAAAATTTTCGAATAGAGGTATAAAATTATTAGTATTATTTGAATTTGAAGTACTTGCCAAACTTTTGTGCAGTTGATTTAAAATTTCCTGGTTTACCATCATAAATTGTTTAAATTGATCTGGATCCATGTTTGATATGTAGTTTAAAAATCTGGTTATTCAATGATTTACCTCGTCGCCAATTTGTTATATCTGCAGATTGAATAAGTAGAACATTTCAATAAATATATTTTGACAACTAATAAAATATGAACTGACATAACTACATATAACATTACATAATAACTGCTATAAATAGAGGATGATACTATACATCCTAAGTACACAAAATATCTAAGTTTAACACTCGATATAACGCCAAGCCTTAAATAATATCTTACAAAGACGAAACGAGAAAATGAAAGAAGAACAAATTAATTAAAATCCATCATTAGTGCTAAACAGGACGTTCACATGCTAAGCCACCAAAATAAAAAATATATGGGTAAAGACCCTTTAAAATGATACAGTCATGGATACATCGACCGTTCAAAATATGAGCTAGCTGAACCTCGAGAACTGTTCCAACTCATGTGAGGGTCAAATGGTGCCCGATGCTTAACCATGTATTATTTACAACATCCATAATATTTAAAACGATTTTTGTCAATGTATCCATGACTGTATCATTTTAAAGGGCCTTTGCCCATATATTTTCAATTTTTGTGGATTAGCATGTGAACATCGTGTTCAGCACTGATGATGATCGAATTAAGTTTGAAAACTTTCTACATTTGTGATGTAACCCAATAAGGGAATTTTAATAAATTATATACCTTTTATAAAGGATTTTAATTGATTTTTTGTGATTTGTGGTATACAGCCAGCTAGAGGAAAACGTTTTTCCTTGTGGAAATGAAAGAAGGTGAAGAGCCTCTTAATATGACTGGACAAAGTAGGGCGATGTGATCATCCAGCAATATTTATAACAGGCTGATGATTTATGTTGGCAGTTTCGGGGTCATATCTTTTCCCACAATCACCTTCAGTTTTATTTTCAGAAACAAAGCTGCTCAGTTTTCCCGGCTATTCGGTACTACATGGTTCTTGAGAAATCCAGCTATTAGAGGTGGCATTCGTCATATCACAAGGACGAACAATTAACATTTCTTTAACCAGAAAATCTCATGAGCTTCTCAAGGGTATTGCGTAAGTTCGTGGGAGACCAATTCTCTATATATTTTGCTCTAAGATGTATTGGGACCGTGCAAGTTCGGCAAAGCGACAGCTATTTCTACGCACTGCAACTTTATTCGCACTTTTAATTATATTGGCCAATTATATTAGTCCTGGTTACTGAATAATTGTTAAGGCCATAGTCCAAAAAAATAATAAGAAGAAAAATAAGATTCAGGTTATGTTATTATAAGGTAAACAATTGTATATAGTAAATAAAATTAGTTATTAAAATGCAGTACTGCAAGCAAAATACAATTAATTAAATTTACCTTTATACAGGGTGCAACAAAAATACAGGTCATAAATTAAATCACATATTTTGGGACCAAAAATAGTTCGATTGAACCTAACTTACCTTAGTACAAATATGCGCACAGAAATAGTTACAGCCCTTTGAAGTTACAAAATGAAAATCGATTTTTTCCGATATATCGAAAACTCTTTGAGATTTTTTAATGAAAATGGACATGTGGCATTATTATGGCGTGAACATTTTCAAACGAAATTATATTGAAATTTCCCTTAAACCCCCCCAAACTTTTATGTGCGTCCCCATTAAATTATTTTTGTAGTACCATTAATTAAACACAATGTTTTTAAAACTTTTTTGCCTCCTAGTACTTTTTCGATAAACCAGTTTTAATCGAGATGCGGCTTCTTTTTTAATATGTTTACATAAAAATTTTATGAGGGTTTTGTGCCTTTAAACCCTCCAAATGTTTGTGTACGTCCCAATTAAACTATTATTGCTGTACCATTAGTTAACCACAGTGTTTTTAAAACGTTTTTGCCTCTTAGTATTTTTCAGATAAGGCACCTTTTATTGAGATGTGGCTTCTTTTTTAATACGGTTCAAAGTATACCTCAAACTGTAATTTATAAATAAATTTTCATATTATTACCAAGTCTGAAAAATCGTACTTAACAGTACACAAATATGTGGTGGATTTGACAAAATATTCAAAATATCTCAAAAAAAACTAACTTTTCGAAAAAGTACTAAGAGGCAAAAAAGTTTTAAAAACATTGTGCTTAACTAATTGTGCCACAATGATAATTTATTTGGAACCTACACAAAAGTTTGGGGGGGTTTAAAGAAATAAAACTCCCATAGAATTTTTATGGGGTACACAAATTTCACTATAATTTTTTTTTCAGATGTTCCTATCATAAGAATGTCACATGTCCGTTTTCAATAAGAAACATCAAACAGTATTCGATCTATTGAAAAAAATCGATTTTTATTTTGTAAGTTCAAAGGGCTGTAACTTTTTTTAGGTGAACATTTGTACTAAGGTAAATTAGGTTCAATCGAACTATTTTTGGTCCCAGAATATGTGATTTAATTTATGACCTGTATTTTTGTTACACCCTGTATAATAATTGCATATCATATCAATATTGTGGAGCAACATATAATTTTTCTTCTTCAATGACAGTAGATAGGAAATGTACGTCAATTTGACAATTTCAATTGACAATATGGATTATTTAAGAAAGATGCAATAGTTCTCCGCTATTCGCGCACGATCGTTTCTAAATTCCCTTCCAAGTACTTGCACACCGCGAATAGTAGATGTGGATCTGGTTAGTTTTTGAGATAGGTAGCAAAAAATACTCAAGATGGTCAATCTTGTGAGCAATCCTCTACATCCTGCTACTACTTTAAGCAAATCTAAATTTTGAGGCTAAAAAAATATATACCCTAAAGATAGATTTGGTATAGCTGAACATTATGAAAATGTTTTAAAAAGTCAATATTATCTCAATAGCCCAAAGTCCATTAAGTTTTCGAAATTCATCCTGATACAAGACTTTAAGATTTTAATAAACGATAATGTTTGTCACGAATGGGTAGGTGGGTCGACGTTTCGGTTAGAGCCGACGAAACCGATGAAACCGCCGAAGTCTACAGATAATCCCCGGAAAGCACTTGCTCGGGCTCACCGCAGATAACTCGCTCAATTTAACTTTATATTGTATATAAATAATAAACTCGCATCGAATCTGAACTTTGTCGAGTCGCCTTCGAAGTTGTGTACTAAACTTGCTTGATTACAGGGTGCTGAACGGCCGCCACCGGAGGGGGATGTTAATCGGTGAAACGCTTGGGAGCAACACATATTATATAGTCGTTGGGGTTTTGAAGTTGGTTGACGAGCAACACAAATAATTTTGTTTTCGTGAAGAGGTGTCGTTGTAAAGATATTAAAAAAGGAAATCTAAATGCCTTAAAAAACAGCAAAAATGGCAAATACGCCAGTCAATGGAAGCAAGAATACGATATTACCTCCGAATTCTATCCTGCTGCATGAATTTTAATGAAATTTTGGACGAAGCCTCTACTTATCTCCTAATTCAAAGTCTACCCTATGCCGATCTCTGCTTTTATCTTGGGGGTGGTTCAGGCCCCTTCTCAGGGGTGGAAAATTTTTTGGTTAAAATTATCACGGAATTCGCTAGAGAACCTAATTCTAAGCAACAACGGTTCTATAATTTTTTTTTGATAACTTAATACTTTTTTAGTTATTCCTGGTTGAAAATTGGCCATTTTCGTTGAAACATAGTACCCTTTCGAAAGGTTTTTTACGAATACCTTAAAAACTATGCATCTAACTAAAAAAGCTATATTCAACATTTTTGTAAGTTATAAAAAAACAAAGAGACACTTGCCTCCATAACTCTTCTAGTTTTAATACAAAAAGAGATATGGTAGGTGAAAATAGTTTTTTGGTACATTCTCAAATTGGTGTATTCAACTTGTAATAACAGAGAAACGGTCAATTTTAGGTGTATAATGTTACTAATACCTTTTGTAGTGCTTGAAAAGATCTTTAAAATGAGCTATATTTAAGGTCCATTACTTTAAAACTAAGCGAGATATGCTGCAAACAAAATTGGTAACTAATGTGTTTTAAGAAAAAATGAGAAGTAATTTTAACCTCCATCCACCAAAATGTAAATGCATCATTTTCCTTCTACGATACCTTCTACTATAGTGTTATTTCTATGTTCAAAAAGTTGGACGGGTTTAAATTTTCTTAAAAATCTTTTATCCATGTAACTTGAGAATGATAAAAGATACATTAATGAAAAATAAAAAGGAAATTTTTATCTGAAAAAACCCTACATTTTTCTGTGGTAGCTTCTTTTCGTATCTGTTATCATTTTCGAGTAACATGGAGGAAAAGAAGATTTTTAAGATAATTTAAAACTGCGCTCTATAATTTGATATTATTTTTTTCAAAAACCATTCATTTTAAACCAGTCCAACTTTTTGAACATATAAACAACACTATAGTAAAAAGTGTTGTAGAAGGAAAACGATGTATTTAAATTCTGATGGATGAGGGATTAAATTACTTCTCATTTCTTCTTAAAATACATTAGTCATCAACTTTTTTGCAGAATATCTCGCTTAGTTTGAAATTAATCGACATTTAGTATTACTCATTTTAAAGGTCTGTTCAAGGACTATACAGGGTGTAACAAAAATACATGTCATAAATTTATTCACATATTCTAGGACCAAAAATACTTCGATTGAACCTAACTTACCTTAGTACAAATGTGCACGGAAAAAAAGTTACAGCCCTTTGAAGTTACAAAATGAAAATAGTTGTTTTCCAATATATCGAAAACTATTAGAGATTTTTTATTGAAAATGGACATGTGGTATTCTTATGGCAGTAGTATTTTAAGAAAAAATGATAATGAAATTTGGACACCCCATAAAAATTTTATGGGGGTTTGGTTCCTTTAAACCCCCCCAAACTTTTGTGTACGTTCCAATTTAATTATTATTGTAGCGCCATTAGTTAAACACAAGTTTTTAAAAACTTTTTTGTCTCTTCGTACTTTTTCCAAAAGTCAGTTTTTATCTAGATATTTGAATATTCGTCAAATCCACCACATATTTGTATATGGTCAAGTACGATTATGGAGACTTTGTAATAATATGAAAATTTATTTATGATTTACATTTTTAAGTATATTTTGAACCATATTAAAAAAGAAGCCACATCTCGATAAAAGATACTTTATCAAAAAAATACAAAGAGGTAAAAAATTTTAAAAACACTGTGTTTAGCTAATGGTACCGCAGTAATATTTTAATTGAAACGTACACAAACATTTGAGGGGTTTAAAGGAACAAAACCCTCATAAAATTTTTATGTATATGTATTAAAAAAGAAGCCGCAACTCGATAAAAACTGCCTTATCGAAAAAATACTAAGAGGCAAAAAAGTTTTAAAAATATTGAATTTAACTAATGGCATCACAATAATAATTTATTTGGAACGGACACAAAAGTTTGGGGAGGTTTAAGAAAACAAACCCCCCATAAAATTTTTATGGGGTGCACAAATTTCACTATAATTTTTCTTTAACATGTTCTGTCCATACGAATGCCACATGCCCATTTTCAATGAAAAATCTCTAATGGTTTTCGATATAAATATTCAAAAAAATCGATTTTTATTTTGTAATTTCAAAGGGCTGTAACTTCTTTTGTGTGCATATTTGTACTAAGGTAAGTTAGGTTCATTCGAACTATTTGTGGTCCCACAATATGTGGTTTAATTTATGACCTGTATTTTTGTTACACCCTGTATAAGTTGTAAGTATCATTATACACCTAAAATCGACGTTTCTCTGTTATTTCAAGTTGAATAAACCGATTTGAGCATGCAGCAAAATAAAAACAAACTCTTCTTACCTACCATATAACTCTTTATATTTTAACTAGAAGATTTCTCTTTGTTTTTTTATAACATACAGAAATATTTTGTATAGTGTTTTTAGTTAGTAGATGCATAGTTTTTAAGTTATTCACAAAAATCCGTCCGAAAAGGTCTCATTTTTCAATGATGATGGCCAATTTTCAATCACGAATAACTCAAAAAGTATTGAGTTTTGAAAATAATTATTATAGAACAGTTCTTGCTTAAAATTAGGTTCTCTAGCCTCTTCCGAGGCTATTTTAACTCAAACATTTTTTACTCCCGAGAAGGGGTGGGAACCACCCCCAAGTTAAAAGCGCACATCGGCATAGGGTAGACTTTGTTTCATGAGCTATTCCATACTTACTGTGAAAATATCAAGTAAATCGATGTAGTAGTATGGAATTCGGAGCCAAATAAAAAGAGCCCTAAACTAAAAACTGCCCTAAAAAGAGTTGGTCTAAAGTCTAGACCAAATCTCAGTGGAAAGCTTAAAATCCATAAGCGATGAAACCTTAGAATTTCTAAATAAAATAATATAAAACAGGACTTTATACCAAAATAATGGTTAAAGTCTAACCAAATATCTAGGAGAGTCATTAATATTCAGCTGAGCGGGATGCTATTGTCAAAGTTTAGAATAAATAATAGGAATAATCCTTTGTTTATTTAAGTACACATTTCTATCAATAGTACCCCGCCGAGCTGAATATTAATGACTCTCTTAGTTTGCTAGCACAACTATACTCTCTACTTTTTGCGCTATAAATCCCTAAAAATACAAACCCGAAAGTCTACAGTGAATACAAAACAAAATCATTAATAAGTCATATTCTCAAATTATTTTTGAAAATGATAGGGTCGTATAAACAAGAAAAGAACAAGGAACAGGTAATAGTCAGTTTGGGTTAAGACACGGACTAGGAACCAGAGAGGCGTTATTTACTTTTAATGTGATAACTCAAAGATACTTGTATGTACCGGGTGTCCCAATAAGAATTGCCCTCGGCCATATCTCAGGAACCGTTTATAGTACAGCTTTGAGAAAAACATATTTATAACAAAAGTTGCCTCAGGAAAAGCCTAGAAATTATTTTTGTAATTGTAGGTCCACCGCTAGAGGGCGTAATTAAATATCAAAAATTAAAAAATCAAAATTTTACAAAATTTGCCTAATGAAAGGGCACTGGAAATCCCATCATCGTATTCTTCATAAAATTATGCGCATATTTGATTTCACAAGCTTAAGTCTACAAATGGCTATAAGTCCGGTTGCGCTAAATCGAATTTTGTATACTTGGTCATGTTGAAAACAGCTCTTTTTCGTCAATGTAAGTGTCTTATTTTCGAAATAACGTAATAAGTAATATCCAAGCTAGGAGGTGTTTTTTAATTATTTTCAGAAATCTAGTTTTCTTTGGAAAATATTAAATACAAGTATGCATTTTTAATCCTATAATACAAAATAAGACTTCATTAGCAACAAAATACCGAAAACCTCATGTCGGCACCTTTTTTCCATCTCGAGATGTCTTAAGAAACGTACAAATTTTAAACAACTGTTAATGTCACCGGTAAACCAAGTTAAGGAAAACTACTGTGCCATGGAAAAACAAATATACACTTTCTAGATGTAAACGTATGTAATTAATTAAAACAACAATAAGACCAACAACACTATAAAATATAACAAAGAAATAAAAGCAACTACTTACTGAGTACTTAATGACTGTCTAAATGTTCAAATTGTTGCCCATCATTTTCGATGCAAGCATTTAAGAGTAGACTGAATTGCAACAGATTTAACTGTTTTAGACTTTTATCTATGGGCACTACTCGAGAAAACCTGAGTAATCTAGGTAATACGAAACGCCAGTCAAAGCATTGTAAAAGCAGAAATTGAGACTGTTGTTCAATCTACTCTTGAAAGAGTAAATGTCTTGCATCGAAAATGATGGGCAACAATTTGAACATTTAGGCGTCACTAAGTAAGTAGGTGCTTTTATTTATTTGTTATACTTTATAGTGTTATTTGTCTTATTGTTGTTTTAATTAATTATATACGTTGACATCTGGAAAGTGTTTCTTTGTTTTTTCCTTAACTTCGTTTACCGGTGACATTAACAGTTGTTTAAAATTTGCACGTTTCTTAAGATATCTCGAGATAAAAAAAGATATCAACATGCGGTTTCCGGTACACTGTTGGTAATTTGGTCTAATTTTGTAATAAAGGATTAAAAACGCATACTTGTATTTAATATTCTCCAAAGAAAACTAGATTTCCAAAAATAATTAAATAACGCATACTAGCTGGCATATTACTTATTAGGCTATTTCGAAAATTAGACTCTTGCATTGACGAACAAGAGCTGACATTGAAGACCAAGTATGTAATATTTGATTTAGCAGAACCGGACTTACAGCCATTTTTTCATAAGAAGGTTCCCACTCACCCGCACCTCTTATTTGCAAAGGTAGACTGAAACTTGTGAAATCAAATATGCGCAGAAGTTTATGAAGAATACGATGCTTCGCAATTCTTGGCAGTCTGTGCTCCTCCGTTTTTTTACATGACTGAACCATTCTCTTTGTCTTTGCCTACCTCATCTTACTACATCTTGCACGCCACATTGTTCCCTGATGATGTTCTTTTATATTCTATCCCTTCATGTCTTCTCTACAATTGCTCTTAGAGTTTTTTGCATGCTTTTGATTTTATTGGTGTCTTCTCTTGAGTCAATATCATAGATCGTAACAGGTCTGATGTAAGTTTTATAAATTCTAACTTTGCTGTTCATTCTCATATATTGGTTATTCCAGACTATATCTCTCAAATATCCGGACATGACTGGACAAAATAATGATCAAACAACAGAATTAAAGAGCAGAACAGAAATAGCAAGAAAGTGTTTGTAGAAATGAAAATAATTCTCTTAAGCCTGATTGCACCAACATATCTTAGGCTTAACACGTGCCTTAAGCTCCGTTTACCAAACATACGCGTTGCATCATTTAGTCTTAGATCAATTGTCAGCTTGCCACAATGAATTGCCACGTGGACTGTATCTTAAACTTATCAGTTACGACGTGTTAAGATAGACGACCCCTATCTATAAGCTGAGCTGGGCTAAGCTGAAGCTTAGGGTTTGTTGGTACATCCAGGCATTAAGGCCATGAGTCAAAAATGGTGAAAATATAGCGACGTTTCATTTTTCGCCATTCTGAATTAGGTTATACTAACCAAAATAACTTACAATGTCAAGCCCAAGAAACCATTCAATATTCTGGAATATAAAGGAGGGTATGAGACGGTGGAACAGATTTTTCATTAAAAGATAGCTGATAAACGGACTTCTCGAAACCAACCACCACCACATTATCAATACATACCTGAGGGCATGCGCGAGAAAAAAATAAGCTATACTGAAACCGTCCTGTGTTTACAGAGCTTGCTGCGGCAATACCTATCAACAATAATCTAAGTATTAAGTATAACGAAAAGATCTCCAAGCACAGAAATCTACTCTCAACATCCAGATGCATCACCTATAACACCTAATAATATCATCTCTAATAATATATCATACCACCATTCGATTAGAAGGAGAGTAATACCAAAGTTACTAGGTTAAATGAATTCTCCACTTAGAGGAAATGTGAGTCATATGGGTTATATCGGGATAATTAAATAGTAAAATAACATTTGTTTTCTTCTTCTTCTTCTTCTTCAGCCTATTTGCATCCACTCCTGGACAAAGGCCTCCCCATAAGTTCTCCATTCTTCTCTGTCTTGTGATATTTGGTGCCAGTTTCTCCCCATTTTTGCTTTGATGACGTCAGGTATTGTTTTTGTGGTCTTCCTTTACTACGACTGTGCTCGCGTGGTCTCCAGTGCACAATGTTTCTCGTCCACCTTTAGATGTTCTATCGTGCCACGTGTCCTACTCAGTTCCATTTGTATTGCCCTTCCTAACTCTAAAAAAATCTATGTTATGACTCACCTGAGGATGGCCCATCTAAATTCTAAATTTTATGCCATAGTGTACTGCAGTTATTTCACATTTATCTGTACTATTTTGTATAGTATTGTTGATTGAACAAGATCATTGTAACTACAGTCGTAAAAATGAAAGAATGCCCATGAACGATCACATCAATCACTTATTTTGTATTTGCTGTCTTTTTCTATAACAAACGTTTGTTATTACAAAATAAACGTAACAAACGTTACAAAATAAGTGATTGATGTGATCATTCATGGGTATTCTTTCATTTTTCCGACTGTAAGTAACTATCAATAATGTTTGAATCTTTTGTGATTTACTTCACCGTTGATTTCTTTCATCTCGAAGCTGTTACTTATGGTAGGGGAGCAAAGTATGCTAAATGTGCAGTCACACGAGCGCTTTGAAGACCTATTGGGTTGTGAAGAGTAGGTCCTAAAACCAAAAAAAGTTAAGTAAAGTTTTCCATTTTAGTGGCGACTTGTCTATTTTTAATTTAGTTTTCCATTTTCAGAAATCGTTCTTTTCGATTTTAGCGCCATCTATCCATAATTCAAAAAAAAAACATCTCGAATAAAAGTTACTTATTTTTATGTGGGGAATCAAAATTTGCAATAAAAAATTGGGGCTCCCATTTAAAATTTTAAAGTTACCCTCACCCCACCTCTTTGAAGGGTCGTGTTTGATTTATTCGATAGATTTTTCAAAAATATTGAATAAGTGTATTTTTCAGTTTTTCGATATGATGTTCATTTCGCGAAATATCGCGGGATTCCTATTTAAAATATTAAATTTACCCCCACCCCTCTCCGTGGGAAGTCGTGTTTGGTATCATTCGATAGATTTTCGAAAAATATTGAGTACGTATTTTTTAGTTTTTCAATCTGTCATTTATTTCGGGAAATATTCGCTTTTTTCTTGTGAAACTTTGGGACTCACACATTTCCTTACGCCCCAATCGTCAGATTTTTGAAATATACATTGTTTTGCATGTACTTAACTTACCTTATCTTAATCTGACGATTTCGAGCTTTTCTAAGGATAGATTTTTTTTTTCGCTCCCCCTTAACGAACTCCCCTGCATTAAGAGCCAATTATGGTAGAGGTACATTTTCCGGGTACAAGGTTTCACCCCATGTAAAAATCTGACGCGCTCGAGTAACTGCAAAAATCACCGCTTGGGCTCCCCTACCATTATGATACAAATATGTTTCAAAAGATTTCCATCAACACAAATAATCTACAAAAAAGCAGACATTATAAATAACTAACAAAACATTTAAACTAAACACAAATTTTTAAAGAACTCCCGTGTTTATACAACTTATTAGTTTTTTGCACTGCGATTGATAAGTAAGAATTTTCTGTCCTCTTTTGATTCGAACTCACACTACTACACTGTGACAATGAAAAAATAATTCGTTTAGTAGGTAAACTACGAATGAGAACACCCTGTATAGATTATGTTGTTAAAGTCCAAGTTTTTATTGACTGACAATTCTTAAGTGGAGGCTCTTGCCTATATTGAGAGTCTGCTCTAATAACTGTCCAATCTATTCATCAAACTTTATAATCTAATTCTACATATCCCGTCAATTGCACTACCATCCGTCATATCAATAAACTTAGGCCGGATCCCTTTAAAGTTTACATAGAATAGTCAAAAGCAGCTTATGATAATAATATGATAACATTACTTTACAGATTATAAACAAAAATGGCATAACAAAAGATATTTTTGGTGAAAAATATGTATTTTGTTGTTGGAAAAATAAAAGGTTTGTTTAAAAAATTGCATATAATGAAAAAAATAAATAAATAACAATTAACTATAATAGTTATTTATGATATAAGTGTTAAAAGTACACGTTTAAGGCACGCATGTGAAAGTTTGCAGAATGAGCGAAGCGAGTTCTGCAATTCACATGAGTGCCTTAAAAATGTACTTTTTAACACGCATATCATACAATATTTTTTCTACAAACGTAATTACAGAACAATATCTACAAAAATTTTTACTTGAACTTGACTGACATTCCATTTTTATATTTTTTTGACATGACATCAAAATTGCCTATACAGTCAATACGAACTGCAGTGCCATAAAATTTTTAAAGCACTAGTGCCTTAAAGTAGCATTTTTAACGCTCGTATGGAGTGCTAAAAATTGCATTTTTAACACGGTTTTAGAAAAAAGCTTTTATTGGCAAAATGACACAAAATTGTTGAAATCGTATATCAATCGACGCAATCCGACGGAGTTAGTCGAAGAGTACAAATCGCACCCTTAGTAATATAGAGGCACAATTCAAAAAAGTTGATTTTTGGGAAACCGCGTTTTAAGATTTTGGTTTCAAACATTACAGCTATTTTTTCAGATAACATGCTTATTATTATTTAAGTTATAAATGTGAAATTGGCATATTTGTTATTTGGTAATTGCACTATAAATAGCAATAAGAAAAAATATTAATATAAATAAATTTCATTAATTACATCTAATTTAAAAAAATACTTTCAAGTTAGTCTCATATAGTACAAAAAAACATAACAGAACTAAGGAACTACTTAAGTTTGATCCCTTATAATATTAATGCCTTGTCACTGTTTATGCAAAATAGCGATCTATTATGAATTGGACCCATTTATTTGTTATAATTTGCATAATATAACGGCTCAAGTGAAAACTGTTCTATATAATACAAAATGTTAAAACACTTTTATTTTCACCAGGATTTTCGTCATATGATAGAAAGACCTTTTGCTGATTGCTTCTTTGTAGCATTAAAAACCAGAGGTGGCCGTGGCCGGGGAGAGTAAGAAAGAGGCACAAATATATTTACCGAACCATTTATGTTCGTTTTCTCTCTCTGTCAACGCTAAGCGGTAGAGAATTTTATTTTGTGCCCATATCATTTAAAATCGCAGTTAACACAAATTTTGAGTTAAGCCCTTATATTACTGAGGGTAAAAAATATCGACTTCCGGCTCTACTTCCTGTCACGTTGGGTGAAAACCGACGACTTATGAATTCCAATTGCTTGTTTGTTATATTAATTATGCATGTAACAATTTAATAATTATAGATGCATACATTGTTGTGCTTTCGGAGTTAGATACGTGCCGACTATAATACTCTATGCATCGTATACAGATCATCCCAAACCTCTTTTTCAGTGCGTCATATCTTATCAAATTCTCTGTAACGCATTACCTTTGGAAGTAACAGAAAAAAAACGTACCTCTGTGATTATTATACATTGAACTTAGACATTTATATATTCCTTGATAGACAAGGCGAAAACGGTGGGTTCGTTGAAAAAAATATTCATATGAGATTTTTTTGCATAATCACATTTGTAATACACCCCAGAATAAGGTTCAAGAAGTCGCCCACGAGAAAAGTGGTCCAATTTTTTTTTTAATTTTTTTAATCAAATTACAAAAATTATTATTTTTGGTCTGGACATTTTTTTAGGTTTTTTAGACCATTCTGGTTAAACTCGGTTAACTCGGTTAAAAATTATTATTATGAAAGTCAGAAAGTGACTAAATCAAAGTTTAAAGCCTACATGACCCTGAAGAAAATTGTGTCATTTATTTATTATTAAGTTATTTTTATAATTATTAAAAATAAGCCGTAAGAGCGTATTGACGCGGCTGTAAATGTGAGTGCGAGTGAGATTCCCCATTGGACTGCCGGAATGGCATCTCTCTCGCACTTTGATTGAGTCACTTTCTGACTTTCATAATAATAACTTTTAATCAATTTATTAAGCCTTGAAAATCGCTATTTTCCGTTTTTTTTTCAATTTTAAAATGTTAATAACTCGAAAACGATTAAATTTAGAGAAAGATTACAAGAGATCTTTTTTGTCCAGAATGGTCCAAAAAATCTTACAAAAATTTGTACGGGCCAAAAATATTGATTTTTGAAATTTGATTAAGAAAAATTTTTAAAAAAAATTGAACCACTTTTCACGTGGGGGACTTCTTGAATCTTATTCTGGGATGTCTCACGAATGTGATTATGCAAAAAAAATCTGATGGGAATATTATTTCTAACGAGACCGCCGTTTTCGCCTTGTCTATGACGGGTATTTGCATACTAAAATGACTTAACTTATAGATGTATAATTGGTTGGTGATTACAATACTCTAAATAGATAACCAATCTGTGATGCGAATAAAAATAATTTGGCACAAAAGTAATCGATCGTGACAGTATTTGCACAATATCGTATGGTAAAATAATGATAACTATAATTTCTAGGTTAGTATTTTTCAACGACGCAAATATATCTATATCTATTTGTATAACAAGGGAGCAAAGTGCTACTTTTCCTCCCGAGAATGATATTTACTGCCCGACGCTTAGCGAAGGGCAGTAATCATTCAAGGGAGGAAAAGTCACTTTACTCCCGTGTTATAAATATGGTTTTTCCACCTCCCTCAAATAACAGGTCATTTTTTCACTTTTAAATAATTTATTTATGTAACTAGCGAAATTTATTATAGTATTAAAAGAAACAATTATGTACAATATAACTGTCAAATGTCAAATATAAGTCAAATTATTAATATAAATATTGCTAAATTAAAATAACAGTGTTACTTTTTTACCATTGTAACGACAAAAGTTTTATGTAAAAACAAAAGTTTTAATCTTATTACTATCACTATCGTAGTTTTTATATTTGAAAATGTTAGTTAGATATATGAATATATATGTATTTATAAAGATTTCTCGAATATTTAGAGAAACAAAACAAGAATGTATTTGAAGTTTTAAGCTCCGGGAAACTTTCGAAAAAGAAAGTGTGGTGCACTGAAAAAAGAAGCCAAAACAGCGTTGAAAACATTATAACTTTCTCAAACTTCTTTTCCCAAACAAATAAAAACTACTTGGAAATGTTCATACCAGTTTTTTATTTGTCTTAGTTTAGTTTTTGGACTGCAATCTGTTTTCAGGCGGAAAACTTGTATACGTTTTTTCTGTGTGTTATACGTTGTATGTATAAATATTTTAAGAAAGAAACTATAAGTTGTATTTTCACCCATTTTACAACATGAAATAAAACGTGAAAACTTTGAATTATCTATGTCTCTCTGTCGGTCCATAAACTCAACTCCTCCGTTATTAGAACAGATAGAATGACAAAATGATGTGGCGACGTGGTTAATGAGAACTTATAACCCAAAGATGGTAATAAAGGTTAGAAATTTGACCTCGGACTTTGGGTTCCATAGTTTCAACCGGAAGTACCATTTTAAAGTCTTCAAAATACTACAAACGATATTTTATTCGACGCGCCTTAGCAAGATGGGAACAAAATAAACAGGGTGTCCCGAAAATATTGGTCATAAATTATACCACAGATTCTGGGGTCAAAAATAGGTTGATTGAACCTCACTTACCTATATACAATAGTGCACACAAAAAAAGTTACAGCCCTTTGAAGTTACAAAATGAAAATAGATTTTTTTTCATATATCGAAAACTCTTGGAGATTTTTTATTGAAAATAGACATGTGGAACTTTTATGGCAGCAAAAATTAAAAAAAAAAAATAAAGTGAAATTTGTGCACCCCATAAAAATTTTATGGGGGTTTTGTTCCCTTAAACCCCCCAAAGTTTTGTGTACGTTCCAATTAAATTATTATTGTGGCACCATTAATTAAACACAATGTTTTTAAAACTTTTGTACTTTTTTGATAAGCCAGTGTTTATAGAGAAATTTTGAATATTTTTCGAATCCACCACATATTTGTATGATTATAGACACCTGTTAATAATCTGAAAATTTATTTATACCTTACATTTTTAGTTATATTTTGAAAAAGAAGCCACATCTCGATAAAAGGTGACTTATCAAAAAAAGACTAGGAGGCAAAAAAGTTTTAAAACACTGTGTTTAACTAATGGTACCACAATAATAGTTAATTGGAACATAGGCAAACATTTACGGGGTTTAAAGGAACAAAACCCCCATAAATTTTTTATGTAAATATACTAAAAAAGAAGACGCATTTCGATAAAAACTGGCTTATCGAAAAAATACTAGGAGGCCAAAAAGTTTTAAAAACGTTGTGTTTAACTAATGGTACCACAATAAAGAATTAATTGGAAGGTATACAAAAGTTGGGGGGGGGGGGTTAAGGGAACGAAACCCCCATAAAATTTTATGGCGTGGACAAATTTTACTATAATTTTGTTTTAAGATGTTCCTGCCATAAAAATGATACATGTCCATTTCCAATAAAAAATCTCCAATAGTTTTCGATATATTGTTTGTAAATTCAAAGGCTGTAACTTTTTTTATGAGCACATTAGTACAAAGGTAAGTTAGGTTCAACCGAACTATTTTTGACCCCAGAATGTGTGGTATAATTTATGACCGATCTTTTTGGGACAGTCTGTATAGTTCCGGTTATTACATTACTTTTGGTTAAGTCGTTGTTGTAAACGAAAGTGCCACATTATAGTTGATATATAAAAGTATAATATGCGATTGTAGCTTTTAAGAAACCAGCAAAAATATAATTTTTTAAACCTACATTGTTTTTACGAACCTTTTTCTAAAATATCTAATTTTTATTTTTTTTATTTCATTTTTTTATTTAAGACAAATCTCATAAATATTTTAAATTGGCCCCTGTGTATTGCACTTTATTGCTTCATATTATGAAGTACGACATATTGAAGAAAGAAAGACAGTCTCGAAAAACGCGGGTAGGAGAATCAGTTCCACGAGAAGAAGGAAGCCGCAAACATGTAAGCGGCCGTGGAATTCATCTGAAGAGATGAGCGTCCTTTTTTTAAATAGTAGGAAGGTCATTCGGTTAGTGTAGGTATCCTTTGTTCATTTGGTAATGGTAGTTTAGCTCTTCTTAAAACCCTCTCATCTTCCTAACTAACTCACCGCCCAGCCACCGCACTAAATCGAGCTGCCGTTCACAATTTTCGTCTTAATGTTCTTGCTTCTTCTTCTTTAGCCCCATTTCGACCCCAGTAAGTACCCAAGTAGTTCATTTTAACCCTGTCCCCATCTGAGCAAGCATTCAAGGCTCTTCACAATATGTCAATCGAAGGGTTTACAAAGTCGAGCTGGAATATTTAGTTCCGGTTTCGTTGCCATTTTCGGTTTAAAAGTTACAACCGGAAGTTGGCCTAAAATGATTCAAAAGAAGTGAAATGGTACATGAGTCGACGCTAAATTACATGAAGAGTTCAAATATAGATTTGCAGTTTTACTCCGGTCACGTTGGTTGAATACCTAGAACTTACTAAGTTCAATTGCTGATTTTCCTTAGAATTGTCTATTTTCCCGTTACTCCATGTTGAGTTGTTGAAGTACTTCATTAAATACGTAATTTTCACCTCCAATGAGTCGGTATCTTGTTTCCTTAACTCGGTTTGTAAGTGGTCTACAGCAAAGAATAAAAAGCAATTTTGTATTATCCTAAGTAACATCTTATCTATTAAAAGTTCTTGTGATAAAATGTAAAGTTTCATTTTCTATCGCTAATAAGACTTGATTGATAAGTATTGATTTAAAAAAACAAGTTAAATGCAAAACTCAAACATAGGCTATATTTTACTCTTAAAGTTCTCCCTACTTACTGTTAGAGTAAATATTAGAGAAAATCGATGCATTGTAATGGAATTTGGAGTGCACTCCAAATTGGAGAACTAAGTGTGCACTGCACATTTGCTATTTTTTTAGTTTTGTCTTAAATATACTCAGTGAATTAAGAAGTATTACACCCAGAAGGAAGAATTTCTTTAACTTAATTTTTTGGTAACAGGCTAGATTCACGTCATCAAGAATTAAACAATAACGTTGAAAATAATGTTTTTTAACGTGTAACTAAAAAATTATCATAATGAGTTTGACGACCTCGTAGCTAAATGCACTCCTATATACACATCTAGGCATTGAAAACATCTTGAAATTCATGGAGTAACTGTGTTAGAGTCTGTTGAGGATGATACAAAGTTGATCTTCCGTCCATCATATCCCACACATGTTCTATAAGATTTAAATCCGGTAAACGTGGTGGACGCGGCAAAACATTAACGTCAGCTTCTTGGAGAAACAAAAATGGTGATCGGTTACCATAGGCAATAGCTCCCAAACCATTATTCCTACTATCCTGTGCATATCGCCTTCTGGCAACGATACCGGTACAACTCAAAAAAACGTGTTTCGAGAAAATCGACTTCCAAGTTTTTGTCATTTTGCACAGCTATTGTATGCTTTGAGTTATATTCGTTTTTAACTAAAACTATGTTCTTTGTTTTAGTTGTTATCAAAGATTGTTTTTAAGTTCATTGTGGCAATCTTTTGGTACCACTCTAGTTAATAATTAGCAATTACAGTGAAACTTGGGTAATTCGAATCTCAGGGGACCGTTAAAAAAATTAGAATTATCCAAAAATTCGAATTAAAAAATAAATCTACAAAAACAAAGATGACCTAAAAAAACATCTGCAAATAATGATAAATATCAGTAGTAGATCAGCAAAAAACAGTAGTTGATCATTTTTATCGCTGGAAGAGATGTTTTTGTTCCTATTCTTGCCCGAGTTTTGTCAACCTAAAAAAATGGGCCAACAAAATTCGGCCAAAAATACCAATTTAAACATTTTTGCAAGGTATAAAAAAGACCGAATTAATTTTTTTCCAAAGAGATCCGAAAGTTTTAGCTGCTTTTTAGAATTTAGCTACTCCGTAATGACAAAAGATTCTAATATATTCAGAAAAGATAGTAGCAAGGGTAAGATTTATCCAAAATATAATTCGAATTAGTCACGACATTTTACCATTACAGTAATACTTCGACTTACGCTACCCCGACTTACGCAAACCCAGAGTTACGCGATTTTCAAATCTTGTCGATTTGTTATTTGATATGCAATTTTAACATCTTGTCGATTCATTATTTAAGCGCCACAGAAACGTTTAATTATTGACGAGATAGAATTACCACCCACACACTATTGCTCATCCAATGTTATTATACATCTTTGGACTTTTCACACGGAATCAGCGATTTTATTTTGTATTAGGTATTTCTTATCTAGAGTTTTGTCTAATTGAGTTAGTGTTTGTTACTTTTATAAAGGGATTTTTTGTTTTATATCTAAGAATACTTGAAACAGTAATATTTATAGTGGTTTCACTGAAGGTTTTCACCTCCGATTTCGTTGAACCTCCATCAATTTTCATGAAAGTTGGTGAGTAATTAGAGGATACCTCAAGGGGCAAAGGTGACATGATGCCAACTTCCGCTTTTACCCTGGGGGTGGATGCCATTCCTTCTCGGGGGTGAAAATTATTTTATTAAAAATAATACCATAAGTCGATAGATGGACAAATTATAAGCGAAATTTGTTATATCAATTTATTAATATAAATCAACACCTTTTAAATTATTAAAGACCAAAGATTTTATTTTTTAGTAAAGAGAATGCATATTTTAAACGGGTTTTTCACGTATAACCCAAAAATTATAAGCTTTTACAAAATAGTTATTATTACTGAAATTGATGATAATAAAAAACTGAACACATTCCTCACTTAAAGAACTAAACTAATGTTAGTTCAAAGTGAGTTATTGACAATTGAATCTGTATTTTTTTCGACGAGTACCCAAATCTAAGTATTCAATCTTAAATAACGGGAAAACGATGCAATGTATAAATTATACCTGCTAATCGTTTGTCAACGTACTTCAGAATAGCTATTAAATAAGCTTCAGAAAAAGTTAATGGCGTCAAAATTAAGCAAGTTATGTTAAAAATATCCTTTCGAATTTTTTAGGAAAAAGTGAAAAATAAAACATACGCCATTTCCACAAAAATTAAAATTTATAACAATCCTTACAAGAACTTTTTTATATTAGCCTAAGTAATGATTTCAATAATTTTGACCAGTTTAGAAAGCATATTAAAAAAAAAGGTATAATTTAAAAAATCATAATTTTTAAAATTATTGTAATTTTCATATTCTTTTGATAATAATTCCAAAAATACTCAATATACGTAAAAAATTATATATACCCAAATTTTAGTTTTTTCTGTGTCAAATATTTTACCTGTTTTACTATTTCCATAGGATAAGATATAACCGAGATAGAAACGTTTAAATCTTAAATTTTGCTGTGAAAACCATGTAACTGGGTCCATTAAACCTTTTATTTTTTAAAAAATAAGGGTTCTAAAAGATTAAATTTAACGTATTTAAATAGCTCTTAGAATTAGCTTTCAAATGGTTTTTAGATAAACCTGATATTTTAAAAATAGATGGAGTTACTAAAAAAAAACAATAACATTTTTTGGAAACATTTTTAAAAAATAAATTTTTAAAAAATTTTGGTGCATAAATTTTAATGCTGTCAACATGTTCGGGGGCGCTCGTTTGTAGATATTTTTAAGTACTTTGACAAATATTTAATAAGTTTATGTTATAAAATGCATCATTTTCCCGTTATTTCAGCTTGAATACTTAGATGTTTTTACTCGCCGAAAAATATATATATATTCAATTACCTATAACTCACTTCAAGTTAACATTAAAATATTTTTCTAGTAAAAGGTTTATTTAGTTTTTTATTAGCTTCAATTTTGGTAATAATAACTTTTTTGTAAAAACTTGTTTTTGAGTTATTGATGAAGAATCGGTTAAAAACATGCATTTTTCTCAAGAAAAATTAAAATATTTGATCTTCAATAACTCAAAAAGTTTTGATTTATTTTAATAACTTTATATAACAAATTTTTTTTAGAATTTGTCCCTCTATCGAATTATGGGGTTATTTTCAATAAAATAATTTTCACCCCCGAGAAGGGGTGGCATCCACCCCCAGGGAAAAGCGCAAGTTGGTACCATATCACCTTTGTTCCTTGAGATATCCTTTAACCAGTCACCAATTTTCATGCAAATCAATGGAGGTTCAACGAAATCGGATGTAATAGCTCATATCCACCTTCAGTGACTGCACTAATACACATACGAAATTATACCCCGACTTACGCGAGTTCGACTTACGCGATTATCGCTCGGTCCCACCTATAGCGTAAGTTCGGGGTATTACTGTATTTATATAGGAATTACTAGGGACCAGAATAAAAACTCGAATTAAAAAAGATTTCGAATTATGGAAGTTCGAATTAAGCAGGTTCCACTGTAATTGAAAAAATTTTGAAATTTCCCAGTATTTTTGGAAGAATCATTTCATTATTATGAATATTTTTGTTATCATTGTGGCATGCACACTGAGACAATTCAAAAGGTTTACTACGGATTTTAGCGTTAGCCCACTACTCGCGCCGCGTTTATCTCCTACCACTCTGAATGTAACAGTGGACCTTGTGACCTCACTCGGAGAGTATTGCACTTAAAAATGTCCCAGTCATCGCGGATTATAGAGCTTAAAATACTCTATATGTTAGTGTAGACATCTCAAAAACGACCAATTTTGAGTTGTCCCGGTATCGTTGCCGGAAGGCGACATGCCTGTCAACAGCAAATTCAATATCTCGTCGCTCTCCACAGCGGAGTCTTACTATCCTATGACCATACCTACATTATGACCAATCCTGCATTACACCATTCTGCTACCCAATGCTGCCGTCTTCTGCACCAATTTAAACGTTGCGTTGATGGCAGTGGTTCGCAGTCAAAGAAAGTACTAGTCGTTTGTGAAATGAAACCAGTCCAAAAGCTGGAATATGACGGTATAGTGTATAGTGTATAGTAACATGTCTACCTTTCACTTCAAACTAGTGATGTTGATTATAGTTACTTTCGAGTATTCGTTACAAATCGTTACTTTTGTATAAAGTAATCATTTACAGTATTCGTTACTTTGATTACTATGATTACTTTTGTATTTGAGTACCGGTAATCATATTGAGAATCGTATCTCTCAATAGGTAGGTATTTTGTATAAGTATTCCGATATAACAACGACCTTTACCGATCTGTTGAAGGGATAAAAATTATTTAATTACTTTGATTACTTTTGTTACTTTTGTATTTGAGTACCGGTAATCATATCGAGAATCGTATTTCTCAGTAGGTAGGTATGTTGTATAGGTATTCCGATCTAACAACGACCTTCACCGATCTGTTTAAGGGATAAAAATGATTTGATTACTTTTGTTACTTTTGTATTTAAGTACCGGTAATCATATCGAAAATCGTATTTCTCAGTAGATAGGTATTTTGTATAGGTATTCCGATATAACAACGACCTTCACCGATCTGTTTAAGGGATAAAAATGATTTGATTACTTTTGTTACTTTTGTATTTGAGTACCGGTAATCATATCGAGAATCGTATTTCTCAGTAGGTAGGCGGTTCCGATTGCATATTCGTGTTCAGTGACCCCAAAAACCCCCCGAATAACAAAATCTGACCGTATACTGATTTTGACATGTTTATGCAATTTTGGATGCATTTTATACATTTTGAAATGCACTTATGCATTTCTAATTTCTACCCATTTTTCTATTGTAGCCTTTTTGTTGACTTCACCCTGAACACAATGCAAAAAGTTGCAAGTCTCTAGGTGCTCTATTTAAAAATCTATGTATTCCGGTGTTTTAGTGCTAAATGCCCTGGTCTATTTCTAATAAAACCAATGTAATACATACAAAATTAAAGTTGTTGGTCATATTGTAGAAACATTATTATTTCCACATTTCTCCCGTCAGTCTAGAAAGCAATCAAGTGTACTGGTTGTAGATAGTCGTTATTCGCTCTGATACGATTGGTACGAAGTATTCAGGGTAATCAAAGTAGATACAATACTCGTTACTCGCTCTGATACGATTGGTACGAAGTAATCAGAGTAATCAAAGTAACGATTTGCCTCTCTGTATAGTAATCGTTACTTTCGGTATTCGTAAGTAACGAGTACTTTGTAACGAATAGTTACTTTTTCAACATCACTACTTCAAACCATTAGTCAGCGATTTGACGCGTAGTAGCAATACGGTCTCGCAGAGCCAGTCAGTGATATAAAACTCCTAATATAAAACTTTATTTTTACAAAAAGTATATAAGATAAAACAGCCGACACCTTAGAGCCTAGGGTAAAAGGATATTTTCTTCTTCTTTTTGTATAGAGATGACTGTCTGTTTTTTCAATGTGCCTCTAGTAAGTTGCCGTTCCATCTTTTTCGTGGTCTTCCCACTGATCGTCTTCCTATTGGGGAACCGTCTGTAGCTATCCTGACTCCCCTATTTGTTGTCATTCGGCTTATGTGGTCATTCCATTCTCTTCTTTTGTTTCTTACCCAGTTATTATTGATATCCACCTTGCATGTCCGTCGTATATCTGTACTTCTAGCTCTGTCTCGCAATCTTTTTGTTCTGTCAGTGTCGTGTCGTGTTTCTGCCGCGTATGTCATTAATGGTCTAATGACTGTTTTGTAAATTCTGCCTTTCTTCTATTTCTTTTGTAAAAGTGGAAGATGAACCAACTGGCCCAATTGAAACCGGCACTGGGATAAGACAGGGGACTCCTTGAGTCCTTTATTATTCAACTTGGTCATGGACGAAATAATAAAAAAAATAATAACTAAAAAGGATACCAAATGGGAGAAAAACAACTTAAAACAATCTGCTATGCAGACGATGAAATACCAATATCTCAAAGTGAAGATGATTTACAGCGTAAGCTGCACCAATTTAACATAACCGCCAGAAAATTTAACATGTTAATTTCCTCAAAAAAGACAAAATGTATGGTTATAACAGCAGATCCAATAAGATACCATTGGAGCTGGAAGGTCAGATAATAGAACAAGTGATTGAGTTTAACCCTTATCCGGGCAAGGTGGGTCCAACGGGCCCGAGACGCCAATTATTTTATCATAAACTGATAAAAAAATTTATTAAATTTTATACATCACTGAATTTGTTTAGAAGTATGTTTCCTTCAACATAGTCATGAGCTACTCAAAATATTCATTATCATTTTTAAAATTATTGCGCCGAAAGAATTTTGTCACGTAAAAGGGCAACACGGGCCCGCCGGACCCTATTTGTATTTATACCTAAAATCTAAATTTTTGTTAAAGAAGTTAATCTGGCAGTCAGGTAATGTTTTTGTGGATTATATAAACGACTTTTATGATTCCGGAAATCCAATAATAAAGTTTAAACTTGTCACAAACAATGTAAACACCAAATAGGTGTTATACCTATTCTAAATGAATTTTAAAAACTGATAATCATTGTAGGAATCCAATAATATTGTTAGGTAGCTATCTGTACATATTTTTAAATAAATAATGCATCTGCTATCAGTCGTTTGATATCGATGTTAGTGTCGACAACTAAGCTCCTAAAATTATATTGAATTACAGTGAAAGTAGGTAGTGCGAATAAAGTGTCCCGAAAGCAAATGGTTTTTTATTTTTATTGTTTTTTAACCTAATACTTAATAATAATTTAATTTGTCATATCAATTTGCTATTTTACTTGGGAATAAGCTAATCTTGTGGCTTAGTCCCAACTAAAATAGTAAATTGATATGACATAGTATTAATTTGTAAAATAACATAATAATATTCTTCTAACTTATGCGTTTTATTAATTTTGTAAAGATTGTTTTGTCGGTACTTTATACATGAGCTGCTAATTACCATAATATTTTCTCAGAATGGTTTCCACACAATAATGAAAAGCAACAACACCGTAATCTTTGTTCAGGGTATGCGTAAAAATCAACCCCTCTTTCCAAATAAAATGGCCTGGTAGATTTAGAAAAGTTTTTATTTAATAATTGTCTTTATCTGGCTCCAAATGTTTATTACTTGTGAATAAATATTTTTTCTACAAAAGTTTTCTTGCATTTCATTATTTTGTGCAAATCCTTCAGTTAAATCGAACCCTCAAGGTAGACCGCATACTATAGTAGCACCTTTTTTTAATCTAGACAATTTAAATTTAACTTTAATAAAAAATGAAAAAAGAATACTAGAAATATATGGGTAAATATGAATAGTACATTCAAGAACAGTGGTGGGCCCAACGGACCCGAGCTGCCCGGTTACGTAAGTAAAATGTGTTGCCCGGATACGGGTTAAATATCTAGGCATCACAATATCTAGCTAGGGGAGGCTCGAAACAGAAGTGGAAGATCAAGTGAAGAGCAAACAGAGCTGCAGGTTGCCTGAATGATACAATATGGAGAAATAAAAATATCGGAAAAGAAATGAAGGTAAAAGGTTATAAAAGATAAAACATTGATATTGTTATCATAGCATGCATATAGTCCTTCTGTTACCAAAACATTAAGTTCAAGAATTATTTATTACTTTTGGGTATAACAGTTCTAAAGTCACTGAGTATATTTAACGCTATATTTTGAATATAAATTATTTCAATAAAAATAAATATTATTACATTTAACTATAATTACCACCTGCTTGTTTTTCGTTTTTTGTTAATAACGTCGGGCTTTTTATTCTGCCCATTAATTAAGAGCAAGAGTGTGCCCGAAAATTAAAAGGACTGGCTGTTTAAAACGTAACACCTTTCCCAATTTATATACATTTGCAGCCATTAGCCTCTAAAATAAACTGGGACAGCAATACGTTATCCCGGAATTGGGAACGAGCTCTTTGTAGGGCGAAACACTCCCGAGGCTGCAGTGACGACGAAATCGGGAAATAAGGAGAGATTCAGTAATTTAATTTTAGTCTGTTTTTGCAAAAAATAAATAAAAACAGGGGAAATGAGATTCACTTTAGAAATTCTAAAGGAAAACAATAATATATATCGAAATCAGATGGAGTTCGTAATGAAACTTGAGATGAAACTTTAATGTGTAAGGGAAAAGAATATTCATTTATATTTAAATTACTCGTATACCCTAAATATACTCTATATTATCTTCTTCTAAATGCGCCTATATTCTAGAGAGGTTGGCGACAACATTGACCCATCTTATTCAGTGGCGGCTCGTCAGAGGAGGCAAGGGAAGCTTAACCTCCCCATAAATTTTTTACACACTCTATACTGTTTTGTTTATCTTGAATCGCGAAAAACAACAAGCACCCTCACTATTATACAACGTGTAAATTCCATATTATTACTAAATATCCATACGCATGGAGCATTAGCATTAGAACGCATGATTTCGTCTCAGTTTTTTATTATTATTGTAGGCAGGACCCTGGGTTATCCCGAGATGCATGAACGGAGCCGACAAGCCGGCCAGCCTCCGTTACTAATGCTTCGCGCAGCGCAGGCGTTTAAGGAGACCCGGTCTCTTAACAGTGGCATCTACGGTGAAATCACACGCTTCCCGGAGATTTACCAACGGAGGCTAACTAGCTTATCGGCTACGTTGCCGTTGCGTGCATCTCGGGACAACGAATTTTAGGGTCCTGACTAAAAATAATGAAAAAACTGAAAGTGCGAATTTTATTATGCAATTTGGTGTTTGGGGTTAGAATAATATTTGGAACAACTTGTTTAAATAACTTTTCCGATATTTGTAACGCAAACCAAAATATCGGTAATTTATCATGTTGTTGGATTCGCAGTAGGCCGCGTTTAGAGTTAAAAAAATTCAGTTGAGTATCTTAAAAAATGTGAATCTTCAACCGGTATGGACTGCAAAACTTCATATCTGTATTTATTTTGATATGCATATCTACTTACAAAGACGGAATTGTTAACAAATAAACGACACAAACTTTGGTAATAAACTTTTACAATTAGACTAATTATTTTTAAAATGATATGATATAATGAAATTATGAATTATGATGATATTATGAAATGTAAATAAAAAATGGTCAAAAAATGGGGCTTTACATTACATATTTTGTCGCATTTTTTTGCTAGTGCAACTTTGTCTAGATATGTTAGAGTTAGGTATAGCCTCCCCTATTGTAAAAAACACGAGCCGCCACTGATCTTATTCTATTCACAGCAGCTCGAAATAGATCAGTTGACGTTAGACCAGTGCACTTCCTAAGATTGGCCAGCCAGGATATACGTGTACATCCAGAGCCTCTCTTGCCCTCAATCTTGCCTTGTAGAATCAACTGTAGATGTCTGTATTTATTATTATGCATAATGTGGCCGAAGCAAATTAATTTTCTCTTCTTTATGGTGTTAATAATTTGTTTGTGTTTTCTTAGCCTCTGGAGAATAGTTATGTTAGTTTTGTGGTGTATATGTTACCGGCCAACCCGATTTCAGGACAAAATAGTTTGGTCTAGGCCAAACTAGTTTGTCCTAATTCACACACATCGGGCCAAACTAGTGTTGAGTTTCATTTCTTATCTTTATTTTGTTTTTTATTAAATATCTCAGCATAGTGTGAATAATCTTTTGTAAAATAAAATGCTTGCACAAAAAAGGACTAAAATTTTTGCTCCGAGATTTTAAAAACAACATGCAGTATACCCAGGGATAGTTTTTATAAATAAAAACAAGTAATTGGACTTCGTAAGTCCTATGTTTCCACCCAAAGTAATCGCAAGTAGAACTGCAAGTCAATATTTGAACTCTTCGTGTAACTTTGCGACTATTTACATACGATTTTGCTAATTTTGAGTCATCTTTATTTACATTAATGTCATCTTTTGAGTGACTTTCAAACAGTATTTACGGTTGCAACTATATTTAAAGAAAAGTTGAAGAGAATTTTTTAAGACTGTTAAAATAGCTTCTGGCTTTTTCAATACTTTCTTAAACTTCGTAAGGCGGAGCGGGGTGCAGCTGCACCCAGACCTCGTTTTTCTCACCTATATTTTTTAATATTTTTTTTTTGATTTTTGTCCATTTTTTATTTGCATTAAATTCAATTCTAAACACATTACACAAATTGCAGCATATTAAACGCTTTACGTTTACGTGATTTTTTTGAAAAATGACTGTAGTGTGCAAATGATGAAAATTTCGTATCCTGAATTGGACGTTTCTGCTGTTCCACTTGGAGCTAACAGAACTACGGGACAAGGTCGGTGTTACTTATGTGAGGGAAAAAAGACCGAAAGTCCCGACATAACTGTATGATGTGTAAAAACTTTGTGTTGCTCACTCTGTGACGAATTTCATGTGTTTATCTTTCAACGATAATAATTTTTTTTTAGGAAGAAATGGGTACTTTGTTTGTAAAATTTTGTTTCATACCATAATAAACAAGTCCTAATTATCATTCAAATCAATTTCCCCGACGTTCACATATAAAAAAATACAGATGGGGTGCAAATTCACCCGGCACCGTTGTTTACGTAAGAATCTAAGCACCGCTTTACGAGGGTGGAATCTACAGGGTGGGGCATTAGTGTGACAAAGTTCAATTACTCGTTTCTCGTAAGAGATACGAAAAAAAAGTTGTTTAGGTAAAAGTTGGGGAACTTATAGGACCATAATTTAAAAATATTTTTAAGTATACAGAGACGTGCGTATTGACAGGGTGACACAAAATTATGTTTTTTTAAATAGAACACCCTGTATATTTTTACATTTTTGGATTCTCCTCAATCTTTCCTTTCTTAAAATATAGGGTTTTGTAGTATTATACGAGGTATATTAAAAGGTAAATACGTTTTTTTGTTAATTTCGTAGCAAAATTTACACCCTGTAGAATTGTAGTGATTAACATTAAATTTTTATTTTATATTCAAACGATTTTTATTATAGCGTACTATTGCTAAACATTAACAGTACAGCGAAATATTAAATTTTAGTATACAGGGTGGGTCGAAACTCAGAATGAGTATTTTCTGAGTTTTCTTAAATAAAATACCCTGTATATGAGTATTTTAATGAAATGATATTTTATTCTACTTTTTTATTTCTTAAGCATTTCTTACATCTACGTGCTTTAATTTGTAAGTTATTCGTGATTATTTAAGCCAAACAATATTTGCAAGGAAAATACTTGAAATTTCATTAAGTGGCCATGAAAATATTGAATTAAAAATAATTTTTCGAAAAAAAAATACATCATAATCTAGCCTCATCCATAATTTAGTAATATTGGATAAGATATCCAAATAAACTCGTAGTTAAGATTATTGGTGAGCTGAAAATATTAATAAAAGCATACAACATTCTACCTATTCGGCTATGACATTAATTGTCTTAAAAATTTGACATTATACTATTTTTATAGTTTCAGTTGCTTTGTTACCATTACTAATATGAATTTTTCTAATGGGAAACTGATTAATAAAGTTTTTCTATGGATGCTATACAATGTGCAACTTCTCTCACTACTTACATATATTCAAAACGAACAATTTCTCAGGCAGTGAGAAAAGTCGGCCATTGCAGTGAGAAATATTTTTTCTCGCGGGTTCGCCGCCGGTTTACATACATATGATCGATATTTCCATGGTAATATGCACATATGCACAATACAAACACAATTATTTTTGTCAAAGAAAATGTGTTCAAACTTGTCAAAACTTATCAAAAATTACCTTTTAAGGCTGTTCAACTGTGAATTATAATTTTAAGTAAATAAAGTATATAAATATTAAGAATATGAAATAACTATGTGTATATATGTATTTTATTTCAATTTAGGCATATAATATACCTAAAAGAACCTAAAGTATTTAATTTTGAAGTTTGAACTCTTGACAAAAATGCATCCATAGAAAAAGTACAGTGTACAACACGAGAGAAAATGACATAATTCTCTCTCGCTTGATTTGAGGCACTCACCTCGTGCCTCGGCGCTCGTGAGAAATATATCTTTTTTCTCTCTTGTTGTACAATATACTATTTTGTGCTAGTGGAGTATAACAAAAATGTGCTACTAGCAATAAGAATTTTTCATCAGAAATTCCCTGATAGACGACAACTAAGAAGAGAAACGTTTGAAAATATACTAGTACGGTTTCAACGGACTGGACACTTAAATTATGATAAATCTGATCGAACAAAAACTATTGTAAATGAAGAAAACATGAATTAAATGTAATCCTTAGTGTCACTAAGGATCTGCATATTAGTACAACCGTTCTTACAATCCAAGTGTCTAGTCTGTTGAAACCGTTTTAGTATCTATACTTTCAAAACATTCTCCTCTTGGTTGTCGTCTAGCAGGGAATTGCTGATGATAAATTTTTATTGCAAGTAACTCATTTTTGTTATACTCTCCTAGCACAAAGCCATTTTAATCAGTTCCTTATTAGAAAAATTAATATTAGTCATGGTAACAAATCAACTGGAAATATATATAAATCGTATAGTGTCAAATGTTTGGGCAAATTATGTGTCATAGCCAACTAGGGAGAATTTTGTATGTTTGATTAATATTTTAAGCACCAACGGCCTAAACTACAAATGTATTTGGACATCCCATCCAATATTAATAAATTAAGGATCAGGCTAGATTATTATGTATTTTTTTTTAATTATTTTTGATTGTATATTTACACGGACACCTAATAAAATTTCACGTAATTTTTGTTGCAATTTATGTTTGGCTTAAAGAATCACGAATAACTTACAAATTAAAGCATTTAGGTATAGGGAATGCTTAAGAAATAATAAAGTACCATAAAATATCATTTCATTACAATACTAAAATACAGGGTGTTCCATTTAAGAAAACTCAGAAAATACTTACTTCGAGTTTCGACCCACCTTGTATACTAAAATTAAACATTTCGTTCTATTGTTAATGTTTGACAATAATAGACTATATTAAAAATCGTTTGAATATAAATAGTAAATTTGATATTAGATCACTACAATTCTACAGGGTGTAGAATATTGCTACGAAATTAACAAAAGAAACGTCATTATCTTTTAAAATACCTCGTATAATATTGCAACACTCTATATTTTAAGAAAGTAAACGTTGAGGAAAGTCCAAAAATGTAAAAATATACACGGGGTTCCGTTAAAAAAAACATAATTTTGTGTCACCCTGTCAATACTGACGTCCCTGTATATTTGACAATATTTTTAAATTATGGGACTACGTGTGCCTCAACTTTTACCTACATATCTTTTTTTCGTATCTCTTAGGACAAACAAGCAATTTTACTTTGTCACACTAATGCTCCACCCTGTATATTATACCACCTCTAAATATACTTACATAATATGTAAGAACATACATATACTTACCAACTGTTTAGGTATGAAGAATCGGCTTCCCAAATTACCTGTCTCCATATTGAGTCGCAACAATATCAATCTTCTTCACACACTTGTTATTTTTAAGCGTCTTACTCCAAGTCGTTCTTAAAATGCCGAGAGTATCATGAGTTATTAAAAAAGAGGTACTTCGGCGCATGAGCAAACAAAAATAACTAATAGGAATAGTCGTAGAAAGAAAAATATAATACTTGCGTCATGTGTCGAGAGGTGAAAGATCTGAATTTCTACAAATCATATTGGAAGGTAAAGCAAAGAGAAAAAAAAGATTAGTGGGAAGACGTTAGAACTTATGGTTGAAAGACCTAGGAAGGTGGTTTGACCGCTTATCCGCAAACATTTTTCCTGCAGAAGTTTCCAAAGCTACAATTACCATTTGGATCGCCAGCATTCGAAAGGAAATGGCGAAATTTTGATAGACATTATTATTCTTATATCTGTTATCATCGAACATCTCTGATGTATACAGTTGCTTCTGTTCTTATTTCGTTCTCAGATACAATGTTTTTGTTAATATTTTCAACTGCTACAAAGGGAACTTGTTGATTAAATATGTTTCTTATTTCTTTTATTTTTTCTGCATATTAAATGACTCGTGCTGAGCTAGCACATTGTCCATTGCCTTGTACCTTTCTCTCGTTTATTGTTCTTTGCTTAATTGTATCTCTAATTTAGTTCTCCTCTTTATATGCCCATAATATGTTTCATTTGCTTTAATAAGTTGTAGTTAATTCATCAATTTGAAGATATCTTTTGCCATACCTACATTTAATTTCCTTGATTTAGTTAATCAAGTATATTCAAATGGGAAATAAGCCACAATTTTACCTAAAAATGATTTTATTAACGTTTCGACGCCCAAGTCGGGTGTCGTTGTCAAAATACAAAATAATACTAAATAAACAAAAATGTTGTTGCTTAGTAAAAAATTCTTCTAATAATTTATTTAATCTGACTCATTTATATCGGCAATTCAGACACGTATTATACATTTTAAAGTAGACGACTTTAAAATGATATTGCCAATATTGATGAGTTGCGTTCCTGGGACGACTTTACTAAAAGATAGTTCATTCGATTACATGAAATCAATCCCAACTCAAGAATATCCGCCACAAAAAATCATAGCATGTGATCTGTCTTTAAAAAGACAACCAAATGCAACGGTGGCACTGAAATTCTCGCGTTAGAGATTCCATAGTAAACGAGGGAAAACCAGGAAAAATCTCGTGATACTATCCCGACATCGTAAGTATTTGGGTTTACATTTAGTTTACTCTCAAAACTAATACCAAATTCTGACTTGATATTTTAAATTTTAAATAATACTAAAATACTAAATGTACTAACTCGATATGTTGCTGATTTACTAATTGTGGTATTTTCTTTCTATTGACTTCCTTCTTTAATATGGGTAACCACATCCTACTGCATTCTACCGAGGAATTTGCGACACAATTGGTTTCATTTAGCATAATTAGAGCCGCTTCTTTGATTTTTCTCTTTTTACTATCTGCTTCTTTTAGATCACATGGTATGATTTTTGTGGCGGATATTCTTGAGTTATGATTGATTTCATGTAATCGAATGAACTATCTTTTAGTAAAGTCGTCCCAGGAACGCAACTCATCAATATTGGCAATATCATTTTAAAGTCGTCTACTTTAAAATGTATAATACGTGTCTGAATTGCCGATATAAATGAGTCAGATTAAATAAATTATTAGAAGAATTTTTTACTAAGCAACAACATTTTTGTTTATTTAGTATTATTTTGTATTTTGACAACGACACCCGACTTGGGCGTCGAAACGTTAATAAAATCATTTTTAGTTAAAATTGTGGCTTATTTCCCATTTGAATATACTTGATTATAAAAATGCCACAAGAAAATAGCTTCAGAACAACATTGATTTAGTTACTTCTATAATCATGGTATATGCAGTAAAATGTACTAACCACTAAATAATAAACTTACGTACAGTCCGTTTTAATGAAAGAATGAAACATAATTGTGTCTGGATTTATCCAGGGCAGTCCGCAGTCACAACCTCGTTGGTAAAATTTTCTTACGGTTGTTTGTAACTGTCGGTCGTATAATGGTTGTGGTTGCTCCGGTATCCACCAATAATGTACCAATATTTTTATTATTTATTTCTCTATCTACATATACACTATCTTCACGACATTTCAAAGAAGCTATTAGCATGAGACCCGTGCTAATTTTCCCGCTGGTAAATCTCTTTATCTGTGTTTAAGTCTCTTTATTTGTCAGTACCTAAGGTACTGCCACGAACTTCGTACGTGTTCCATCTCATCTAAATTCCAGCACCTTATGGTCTTCGTTTTCTTGGATGTAATTCCCTTGATCATGCTGGTCAAGTTTGTCTTTATCTTCTTCCTTTTTCACAGTCCTAGCTTTACTGTGCCCACCAGAAGCCTACGTAGCTGATTCGTATTCGACGGCGGCGGACAAAACATCAACAAGCTTCTGGTGGAACAACTTCGAGAAATGAGTGACACCAATGTTTATTGACAGGGGCTAGCAGGCTGTTAACAACGTAATAATACTCATTTGAGTTTCTGTAATAATGAAAGTGTTGTAGACTTAAACTCTATATTTTTCTAATGTCTCAATGATAGTGATCAGACGAGGAAACTACTATAATTAATGTAGGTATCTCAAAATTAGTCTGCCAGTGAACATCAGAAATCTTATTGTAGGACAGGGGCCAGGGTAACAAGGCAAAAATATACCCTGTTTGTGACACTTCAACAGCCAGGTTACTGAAGCGTTTTTTCGATAAGTACTACCCATAAGAACAAATTGTAACTCTGTCCTGCGTAGGACCTGGCGGTCATTTTTATTTATAAACAATTTAGTGTCAAAAAACGGCCGTTTTTTTAATAAATGGAAAACAGTGAAACTTATGGTTTTTTAGTGCACACGTCTTTGAGAGCATGGAAAAAGCTTTAAAATGGCATATTACACAGTTTAATATACTTTATTATTATTATTAAAGAAAAAGGAGCCGAGGTCTAGGACCTATATAGCTCCATTTGACTAAAAAGAACTACGCAAAAAGAAACCTAAACTTAAGACTACATACGACTTATAAATCAATTTAATTTAAGAAACGAAAAATTATTGTTCCCGTGATACAGAACTAAAGGAGTCATATTTATTTTTGAAGCAATTTACAGATACAGCCCCGACGACGCCGTGTGGAAGTGAGTTCCAGGTATAAAATATTCTATTGGATATAGAATTCTCACGACATTTACTGTGAAACTGTTGTCTGGCTAATTTGTATGGATGACCCCGCAATCTAAGGTCGTTACTCAAAGGGAAAATATGTGAGAGATCTATCCCAAACTTTCCCTGTAACGCTCTATAAGCAATTATTAAATCCCCACGAAGTCGTCGGTCCATAAATGTACGATAATTTAAGTAGGTTAACCGTTCTTCGTAGGAAGGACGACGACAGTCATAAGAAATTCTTGTTGCCCATCTTTGCACAGATTCAAGTCGATCAGAATCCCTCTCCCAGTCGACATTCCACACGGGTCCGGCAAACTCTAAAATAGGTCTTACATATACACTAAAGAGAGCAACAAAATTTTTTGGCGATACCTTAGAGAAAGTCTTAGATAATAAGTAAACTGATGTTCTAGCTTTATTGCATACCGACTGGATATGTTCAGACCAAGATAATGTTTCCGTCACAAGTACACCCAAGTCTTTTTGCTGCGAAACAGTTTTTAGAGAAACATTTGAAAGTACATACCGATTCCTTGGATTGTTTTTACCTAAATGTAGAACTGCACACTTGGATATGTTTAATGGCAAGCACTTAGCAACCTCTTGAAGGTCGGTCTGTAATTGATTGTAACCAGAAAAGGGATTTGTATATAACTTTGTGTCATCAGCGAAAAGCGACATGTTACTTTTAAGGTGAATTGGCAGATCAGCAACGTACACTAGGAACAAAATCGGCCCCAACACTGAACCCTGCGGAACGCCACTGTATACACTAAACATTGAGGAATAACAGTCACCAACGCGTACGCAAAATTTACGGTTTATTAAAAATCCTTTAATCCACTCAAGTAAGTTTCCTCTAATACCGTTATGTTCAAGCTTAAATAGTAGTCTCTTGTGAGGAACTCGATCAAAGCTTTAGCAAAGTCTAAATATATAATATCAACAGGTTGATTACTGTCCAAACAAAGAGACCAGTCATTAACACATGTTAACATATTAGTAACTACCGATCTTCCAGGTACAAAACCGTGCTGGGAAATAGGAATTCTATTATTGTTTAAGAGAAAGTTCATAACCGATTCGCGAATAACTGTTTCAATCAATTTAGCTGCAATGGATGTTAGACTAATGGGTCTATAATTGTCAGGATCTAACTTGTCACCTTTTTTATAAATTGGAGTAACACTAGAGATTTTCCAGCCATCAGGTAAAGTGTGTGACAAAAATGAGGTTTTCATTATAAAACTTAACGGAAAACCGTCAAATCCGGGAACGGAAAAGGATTTTAAACACAAAATTTTTGTTAAGAATCTCCGGATCAAAGTCTATGTCACTAATATTGTAGTTATTTCTTGTAGAAACAACACGTAAAGTATTCGGAAGAGCCTCCTCGATTGTAAACACTTCTTGAAATTTTTTTGGCAAAAATAGTAGCAACTTCCATTTTCACTGAGGTTTATACTCATTTATTATTGTTAATATAATTGCGAAAAAATATCTAAATTGCAAAAAAAAATAATTTCGCAATAACTATTGTAAAAATTAATATACAGCTTTGAAATTTTTGCCAAATAAGGGTTCTTTGGTGCAAAAATATTAATTTCGCAATAACTTGTTAAAATTAGAGTACAGCTTTGAAATTTTTGTCAAATGGGGATTTTTTGGTGCTTAATACGTGACGAAAATTTCAAAGCGATTCATTTAATTGTTAATTTTTTTTCAAATTGTATATCCCAGAGAGCTCTTTTACAGTAACATAAGTCAGAAAAAATGATGTTAGAAGTGATTAATTTTTATATAATAAACTATATACATAGTTATTACAATTTTTTATCAATTAATATATACCTACATAACACTAATTAGCAGTAGTGCACCCAAAACACGGTAAAAAAGTGGACTTATTTGAAAAACATTATTTAAAACGTATATAAGGACAAATTGATAATACTTTTGCATAATTATTTATTACTATTAAATGCTGTTCTGACGCTATTTCCTTGTGGCATTTTTATAATAAACTATTTTTAATAAGCCACAATTTTACCAAAAAAATGATTTTATTAACGTTTCGAAGGCAAAATCGGGTTTCGTTGTCAAAATACAAAATACTACTAAAGTAAACAAAAATGGTGTTGCTGAGTAAAAAAATTCTTCTAATAATTTATTTAATCTGACTCATTTATATTGGCAATTCAGACGTATATTATACATTTTAAAGTAGAAGACTTTAAAATGATATCGCTAATATTTATGAGTTGCGTTCCTGGGACGACTTTACTTAAAGATATTTCATTCGATTACATGAAATCAATCCCAACTCAAGAATATCCGTCACAAATACCCCTGTAGTTATCACATTTTTTCGATCTTCTTTTTTGTATATTGCTGATATATACGATAATTTCCATTCTTGTGGGACTTCTTTGTTGTCGATGCATCTTTGTAGTAGTTTCCTTATGTGCTCGTAAAGTCTTGGAGTTCCGTTTTTTATCAACTCAGCTGGAATCCCCCAAGTCCTGGTGCTTTACCGTTTTAAACATATTAAAGTCAGAATTTGGCATTAGTTTTTTTGAAAATAAATCATTTTTTTGGTAAAATTGTGGATTATTTCCCATTAAAAATAGTTTACTAATAAATTCATTTTTCATTTACTTTTTTTACACCAATTTAAAAATTTAGTTCATGCTCTTTCATTTGACGCCTGTAGAATGGTTCTAATATCATTTTTTTATGACTTATGTTATTGCAAAAAAAGCTCTCTGCGATAAACAATTTGAATAAAATTTAAACAATTAAATGAATCATTTTGAAATTTTTGTCACATATTGAGCACCAAAGAACCCCCATTTGACAAAAATTTTAAAGCTGCACTCTAATTTTTACAACAGTTATTGCGAAATTAATTATAATTGCAAGGTCGACCTTTTTTCGCAATTATTATATTAACAATAAATGAGTAGGTATATGAAACTTTGTAATTCACCATTTTAAGGCTTTTTCATGCTCTCGAAGATGTGTATACTAAAAAAACCATAAGTATGTATCATTGTTTTCCATTTATTTAAAAAAAAAGTAAAAAAGGCCGCCTTTCGACACTAAATTGTTTATAAATAAAAATGAGCGCCAGATCCTACGCAGGAAATAGTTACAATTTATTCTTATAGATATATATAGATATTACCTGTCGAAAAACGCTTCAGTACGCTGGCTTTTAAAGTGTCATGGAAAAAACCTTATTTCCCTGGACTATTGAGACAAATCCATATATTTGACATTTTAATTAAGGCCATCGGTACATAACTCGCAAATATTTTACGGCTATCCCTACTATTTCTGTCTTTACACGGCAAATTACGTGTAGTAAAATTCACACTGGTATGGATATGTAAACATTACTAGAATTTCATTCTACTTGACAATGTCATCATTAACTTTAAAGAGATGGCTTTTGATTGTTCTTGGATAACTATTATTTGTATAATTGCAAATTATTAATTCAGTTAATAAATGTGATACTTTTTTCACTAACTATGTATTCAGTGATTGTAATAATTTATACGTACAAAAAAACTATTACTCAATCGAGAAAAGAGGAAAAGTATTAAAGTGATGTTTTAATAATATTTTGTTACTATGGAACCCTTACAATTTTGAACATCTTTGACAAAAAAATACTTGGATCACAGAATATATCCTGATGTATTCTCTGCTTGGATGTTCCATAAATAATAAACAATAAATAACTTTTTATTAAGTTCATGTCTTAAATCAATTATTTATCAAATACACTATTAATATTATTTAATCAACAACTCAAAATATTCCAAATTTTTAAAAATATCACTGCCTTGTCATCATATTCTTTTTGACTCAGTGCGTCCGTGCGTCGTATGACAAAGATAGCGAATGTTGGATTTGGAAAATATCACCACGGACACGGTATCCATTTTTTTCGAATCCTGAAAAAAACTAATAAATATTTTACAAAAATTTAAACGCAGAATGAAAAACTAAATTATTATCGAGGGCCGAAAGTCCCTTAGAATCTTAGAATATATAAAAGGTTTCTTTTGAATAAGATATTTGAAATTAAAAATCACACTACATTTTCTCTTAGTTTTTCACCCCTGTAACTTATTAAAATAAACATTATAGAAGTTTTCAAGGACTTTCGGCCCTCAGTAAAAACGTAATATTTCGTTCTGCGTTTAAATATTTCAAAAATATTTATTAGTTTTTTCAGGATTCGAAAAAAATGAATCCCCATTTAAATACCATTGCAGCCGAAAATACGTACCCATCCCCTTAAGTTTAAATCGAATACAAATCAAAATGTGAAAATCTTTATAATAAAGTTTAATGGCAAAAATATTCTTTTTTGTCTAATGCCATTTCTCTCTCCAGACAGACGTATCTACAACATTGGGAATTCCAGTTGTTAATCTTGTATTCTCGATGCAATCAGCCTTTTACCTCTGCAGTCGCCACAATATCGATCAGCATTTTTCTACAGAAACATTTTAAATTACTTCTAGTGCCGCTGATCGGTTTATTTATCGAAAGTAGAGGATGTTGTTAAATAAGGACACTCTATAGCCACAAACTAAACTTGAGGGAAATCAATACACAAATACAGATATCAAGTGAGTTAGGAAAGAACTTTTACTTGAATTTGACTGACATTCCATTTTTATATTTTTTTGACATTACATCAAAATTGCCTATACGGTCAAAACGAATTTCAGTGCCATAAAAATTCTAAGTCACTAGTGCCTTAAAGTAGCATTTTTAACGCTCGTATGGAGTGCTAAAAATTGCATTTTTTTAACACGGTTTTAGAAAAAGATTTTTAATTTTGCAGCTTAGGATATTCATTTTACAGAAAAACTTTTAAATAGAAAGTTGTAATAAATTAAAAACCTACAATTTCGGCTATGGAAAGTTTAATTACGTTAATTTGTAGTTTAAAAATATTTTACGAAATGTCCAATTGGCCATTTTTTGCAATTGCCTTATTTATTGTTAAATATTTTGTTTTATTCTTTATTAACGTCATTACTTTGCACTATTAATTTGTATATTATTTATCCCGAACGTCACAAAAAACCCCTTATAATTTTTATATTCACCCCTGCCCCCACCCCTTTGCCGGCCACACAGCGTTCTGCCCCAAAAAATTAGTCACAAAAAAATAATAAAAACCGTGATTTTGACCCCTTATAACTACCCTCGTCCCCCACTCTGGTTTCGGCCCGTTGGGTAAAGTAATGTACAAAACTTAATCAACATATCACCGTATAGTTTGTCCATATTACTTATCACGAGCAAAATCCGCTCCCAGTTCTTAAATTATTATGAATTAGTAAAAAAATCCAGTTGTGTAATATTTTGGAAAACTTATCGTTAAAAAATATCTGACTGTTCAATTCAATGACGTGCTCAACAGCGATGGTCCGCATACAGAATGAACTTACGAAAGCTTTGAAATAGACTATAAAATAGCTGTCAAAAAAACATGATATGCTGGAACCAACACTGCTTAATCTGGAACTTAAGTAGGTCATATTTATGACAACTGAATGTTGGAAGAGCCAATTTCTTAACAAAAAAATCAGTTGAATATGCCGATTTCGCGGATAAAATTAATGTCATGTCCTGTAGAGTAAAGAAGGAGACAGAAACATTACTCACAACTGAAAAGAGCAACCAAAGGGATTGAATTGGAAATAAACATACAAAAGACAAAAATACTAACAGTAGCAAGAGAAATAGAAATGAAACTAAAATACAGAATGATGTAGAAGCAGTGCTTCACATATGTAGGACTCTAATTAGGTATAGAGGAAATAGAAAAAGGGAAAATTCAAAAAAGAACAATTACAGCCTGATAGAATTTCATCCCAACTTGTAGGAATAAATTAAACATAGTTACAAAAGATATAGCTCAGAAGAGAATTCAGAAGTGTGTGACTATTCTGAATCTCCCAGTAAACTATATAAACTAAAATAGTAACTAGACGACTTTAATCGCGGTCTCTCTCCCTATCCTAAATTTACGTCTCAATGATCCCAGATATACTCCGTCTAATATACTTACCGTTGCACGTCATCCGCGTCATAGCCCGTGACGTCACATATGATACCAACACGAAATATCTAGGCGGTAGGTGTGTTCTTTTTTAGAATCATTTTGCCGAGTACACTGGAATTACCGCCTCTAGACATATTTTATTATATACGCGTAGAAATAATAGTTGAAGATTTATATTAATGTTCACTTAAAGAAATACACAATAATATGTTTCATTTAATTTGTAGAAATGGATTTATAGCGTTTTTATGAAGTACATTTGTTCGGAAGACACTGTAACTGTAATCGAACTAAGGCGATATTTTGGCATAACTTGGTAACATTTATTTGACAGTTGCGGTGATGACACTTCATATTTGTTTTTATTCTTTACTATAGGCTGTGAGCTCGTACGTAGAGTGGATATTTAAAAGTTCGTGAGCGCCTCATGACAAGTCAGTGAACTTTTTCTGGAAATTTCACATAAATGTCAAAGCGATTAATTTAAAACATTGAAATTAAAACCATTATTAGGAAAAGATATTAGTTGGTCAAAGCTGTGGTATATATTTTTACCTTAAATATACTTACGTTTTAAATACTCAATTTAAGTTTTTTTTTAATATTTCGTAATTATAAATTAATGTATTAATCTAAGCGCCATCTACACGATAATTGTGAAATTATCCGGAGTAAGAAACTAATATTGCATCAATAGAACGTCAAAATGATTAGCAAAATCTTAAAAAAATCGATTACAATTTAATTACTCTTTTGCGTTGTAAATATTACGCAATAAAAATTAAATAATGAATTTAAAAATTTCCTGCGAAAGTTGCATTAGTAATCTGCTAGGTAGCGATACCAGCGAAGCTCAGAGCGTACAAGTATTTGTTTTATTATATTTACTGTTTTTATTATCTACTTTAGAATAGACTAATCTACTTTTAACGTAAGATTATAACTTAATTCTTATTTTCTATTTCTAAAGTTTTTATTTATTTACATTTAATATTAATTTGTTTTGTTGAATAATCGGTTTTCTCAAAAATTATGTGATATATTTAATTTAAAATGAATTCAAGAATTTTTTGTAATTAGGAAACAATGTCAACTTAGATCTCTGACGTAGATAATGACGTGTAACGGTAAGTATATTAGTCGAACTGTACTCTTACAAATAAACTTACTGTTGCTATTAAAAGGTTCCATGTATCATCTCGATACAAGAGCTCTTGAAAACCTGTAGCACATCTGTCGAAATCCCGAATATTTATAAGTTTAACAACGATACCCAATATTTCCTATTCTTATTAAAAATAAGATATTTTGCCTTTACTATGTTCCTTATGTGGCCTCAATATTTGTGAATTAATAAAAAGAATCCAGTTTTACAATATCTTGGAAAACTTTCCTTTAAAAAATATCTGAGTGATAAAGGCAACGATGAACTCAGCAAGAGCAATAATTGTTCACATACAGAATGAACTTACTGAAAGCATTGCAATAATATATAAAATAAATGAGTTTATTTAACTCCGTCGTTGTCAAAGAGATCCATTTGCATCTACATTTTTGCTAGATGTTAACAGCTCAATTTGCTTGAGAATGATAATAATTGGAATATGACAATCGCTAAAGAAACTCTTTTTACATAAGTCAGATAATATGTTCTTTATTTATGATCATTATATCGGCATATTATCTTCCATCAAATATACGTGAACTTACTCCTTGGTAAGAAATCATACGGACTGCCATTGTAGGATCTGATAGGACATTCGTCCACTAAATGTTTAAACGTTTGTATTTCAGCACCGCAATCGCAATTGGGAGAGGGTTACGCTTAGAGCTTCACGATATTCGATAAAAATATCGATATTGTATTGATATTGTATTGAAAATCAATACGATACCGATACAATACATACCATAGCAATATTCATGTCGATAGGATACTCATTATCTGAAATCAATACAATACTCTTGTATTGTATTGCTTGTCTTGATATTATTGAAAATAACGATATCGAGAAAAAATACAATGCTACAGTTGTTTGATTAGATTTTGTGGAATATGTATTTAGATCATAATGATTTACATAAAAGTAAAAGTGATCTGTAACCCAAGCATTAGCTGCTATAATATTTTACACTGGAGAGCCTGAACTTGAAACTCTTGAGAGTGAGTAAATGCCTGTAATGATTACACTGGTTATATTTTGTATCATGTGGCATTTGTGGCAATATTATGGAAGTGACTGATGATGACGCAAAAATAAATTTCAACAAATATTGAATTGAGATTTATTCCGAATCTCCGGGGATTTTCCTGTCTTTCCAAAAGTAGTTTTTAACCATTAAACCCTACCCATATTTAAAATTACACTTACACTACCTTGGGGTATACTAGTACTCCATTAAAAAATAAGTCAAAAAGTAATGTTTTAATGGATTTATTAAAAACAACTTTTTAACACAAATAGAACTAGCGAATTGTAATAACTCTGTGAACATTATTGTTTCTCAGAACATCATGGACAAACTTTAATTTGATGTTCTGCACAGATTAATTTTTTTCACACATTGCACCTCGTTCAGCTCTTATGGTCTCGGGAACGCACCCACAAACTGCATCTAGCTGAATTTGCATGAGTTTCTTCTTGAATTTCATTAGGTCCACTTTCCTTCAAAATACCCTTAATAACTTTCGGAAAATGTACTGTTAAAGTTGGTCAAGCCAAGTACATACTACTGTACTCCAACACGTCTATGTAGCATAGCGCACATAGCGTATCGGGAGCAACTGAACGAAACATACACTATGCCGAGCCTTTAAGCATTTTACTAAGGTAGACGGAGGGTCGGCGCTGAGTCTTTAAAATTCCAAGAATCGTAATAAAATTAACTTTGCTTGGGGTACTCCAGTACCCCGTGTAGGATTTAAAGGTTAAACAATACAGAATTATAGTAAGTATTAATCGACTTTCAAAGAAGCATTCAGCCTTATTCAATTTTTATAAGAATCTATAAGTTATAAGAAATATTCCTAATATATTTAGAATGTCCATTTGCCAAGCATGCAAAATGGGCAAGCTTGGCAAAATATTATTATATCTAATAATCCTTTTTATGTCGATATTTTATCGAGTTTTGTATCGATTTCGTATCGAAATTAATATCAGTACGATATTTTTATAAGAAAGTATTGCCGATATCGATACTCGATACGATACTTCATTGGCATAACCAATACAATACTCAATACTTAAAAAGTATCGATATTGTATCGTATCGTGAAACTCTAGTTACGCTTGCCGCTCATTTATGAGCTGCGAGGCACGGGGCGGCGAAGTTTTGAAATGAGCGCTAATAATATTAGCGCGCATTTCAAAATATATTGCATAAAATGCATATGCTTCTTTTCATGAGCATTTTTCAGTGCGTCACAAATGATAGAAAAAAAGGTAAGTCCGTGATAATATACATTTTAGTGACATGACATTTTAGTTAAATCTGACAGTTGTCAAATTTTATTTGCAATTTGGCATAAAAGCAAATCAATTGTGTTTATTGCATTTATAAAATGACATTTTCTTTTATTTGTATAGTCTTATAAATTGTACAGATTATATTCGTAGATATATTATGTAATTATTAAATAATTTTTTTTTCGATTATAGCGCCATCTGTTGACAACTAGAATAAATGTTATAAATGTCACCGACGAAATGTAATTATCAACGTGCGTTTTTTTTGTCACATGCAATTTAATGCGTTAGAAAGAAATTGAAAAACTGTGACGCATTGAAAGATCCTCATGAGAAAAAGCATATGTTATATGCACGGTTTTTCGTTTACGTACGGGGAGGTACAGCACGTTGTTCGGTTTGAAATCGAAGGCAGTTGCACTTTGGCGTTAAAGTAAGTGTGTAGGCACGCGTTGTACGATAGTTTTTGAAGTAATGACTTCGAGTAGCAGTTCAGAAGAAGACTTTGTTTTTGCATGTGCAGCAGCTGAAGAAGAAGAACATAATATGAATCGCAAAATAAAACTTTGGATTCATACGAACATGGAACATAAATTTAAAAAGAGAAATTTACGGAGAATTTCATCACCTTCATGACGATTTGCTCAAAGACGAAAAAAAATCTTTTCAGTATTGTAGAATGAGCCCAGAAAAATTTACTGAACTCATCTGGTTGTGGTAGTTATGATCCGAAATATCATACATACACTTCTTTATAATTTTGGACAATCAAAATAAATGTTTCGTCATCCATTCTCTCTTTACTACAAATCGTACTTACGGGTCTAAATACAAATACCAATATAACTACTGAACATGAACATTAGCGATATTAGTGAAGGTTTTTTCGGTACGGGACACGTCGAAAGTAGTCGGCAAACCAAATTCAGAGAAAAGTTTTCGCATGACTTTCGCAAATCACCGCTCACTATTAAAAAATAGTGCAAGGCGAAGTGCGCCGAAGAGAATTTCTTCGCCTAGGATTCTACGGTTGCGATCCCGGCCGCTTCTCTTCGTTGCGCCGCGCGTTGCTTCGCACAGATAAGCGCGGTTACATGAAGAGAATTCGTACAATTCGTAGCAACATTTTTCTCCGCGCTTCACCGTGCTTCGCAGCGCATAAATAAGCGACAAGCTTTATTTTTCCTCATCTGAAACATTAGTCTGACCACCTATCACAGTTTGTTCTTATTCTATTGATTGGATGGATAAAACCCTCTTTTTTGCTTGTAATATATGGAATATTCCAGGCGTCAGGCGGTGCCATCTTTTCCCATTCTTCTCGCCAATGTTCGGTTGTCTCGAAATTTCTTTCAATTATTATTTTTGTAGAATATAGAGTGTTTTCTCTTGAACGAAGCCTACTTATATCTCTGTTATTGATACCAACGTGACAGAGGAGCACAGAACCTTCCTTTTTCCATACCCCCTGACAAGGCATGTCCTCGGCGGGCGTGTGACAGGGCTGTGTGGCTTAGTGATGGTAGCCAGTAGGTTGGCGTGGCCTTAATTGTGCTGATTTAATGGGCAAATACTGGTTTGGTTGGATATAAACAAATTTGGTGTGCAGGCTGTTGAGCCATACCCCTTCACAATATTCCGCAACGGGTTACACGAGTCCCAGCGCTGTCGACCTAAGTGTAGTCGCTGAAGAACCCCATGTGGTACCGCATATCTTTTGTAAAATATTACTTCGTGTTCTAAGTTCTAAAGCCTTCTTTGCAAGATGTTCTTGAAAGCTTAGCGTTCTATCGAGTGTCATACATATGGCTGAGGAGTCTGTCTTTAAAGTGTATTTTTAATTGGTAATTGACTAATCTATTGTTTAAATTAAAGCATGATACTTTCGTCTTGACGGTGTTGATCTGTAGTCTCTAGCGATGTAAATATCTCCCGAGGGTGACCAGGTCGTTTGTTAATATCTGCTCAGTAGTCTACAATTCTACATGAATCGTAGCAAGTGCTCAGTCGTGTGCATATCCAGATGTATGTGATATGGTTTCAGGCATGTCTTCTATATAATATTATGTCGTCAAGGCATCACGTCTTATCACCCATGATGACTTGGAGACTTCTGATGCATATATAGCCATAATGACATCAGTAACCTTTCTGCATGAAACCGCTCAATGAAAATATACATATATGCAGTGAGTTTTTGTGTTTTGTATGATAAATACTTTATTATTTTAAAAATAGGCATGTTTATTCCCAAACAAACTTTGCTCCCTTCCTTAAAGTACATTTCTTGGACTAAAGAGATATTGGCCTTTAAAAACATTTTTTTGTATATTGTAGTATTTTCTTTAAACATTATTATTGATATTTTAATATTTATAATTTCCAGTAAAAGAATAATTTTCATTTACCCCATCAAACATTGCCCTTTTCAATAAAAATACTAGAAAAACAGTCCATTGACAAAAAAAGGTTTTCAAGAGTTGACGAAGTTCAAAAGACCTATTTCAATAAATTTTGTAAAAGACTTTATGTACTTTTTTCCGAACGAAGATGGATTTGTGCTTGGGTTAGGGTCAGAACTGATTGAAGTCTTGTCATTTTCCAATTTATGTTGAGCCGATTACTCTTGCCCAGTTTTTCTTTTACGCTGAGTGCCATTGGCGGAGACAGCGAAACAACAAAATGGATTGAAATAAAGTTGTTTGGGAAAAATGTATTATAATGGATTTTTCGTAAAATAAATTTATCACGTGGCATTGGCCGTGGCCCAGTTTTATACTGTCACATGTGTAATTTCCTGAAAATTATTTCTAAAATATTGGTATTTTGTCTAATGTCTAATTTAAAGACATATGAAAATTTTAATTAAATAAAACCACAAAAACGAAGCGTGGATAAAAGGAATTTGGTATATTACGGACCAGTTTTTTGCATTTAAAAAATTAAAGTCCCCAGTCATGAATATGGAACTAGATTAAATGAAATTTTCAACAATCAATAACTCTATTTAGGCCAGGAACCGAAGCTTTTCACCTCGCAATTTATACAAAATGGATAGATTTGCTTGACAATTTAAAAATAAGTAGTAGATAGACCAAGAATCAAAATCTATATGATGCGGAAAGGCGCTTTTACCATGGGGGTGGTTGTCACCCCATCTCGAGGGTGGAAATTTTTTATTATATTTTGACTGCAAAAGTTGATAGAAACATTCATGCTAAGCAAAAAATATTCCATACATTTTTTTTTTATAAAATTAACAGTTTTCGACTTATTTGCCATCGAAAATGTTAGTTTTATATCGAAAAAATCAATGTTTTGATAGGTATACTCGTTTACGATTCACTCAAATTTTGCCGTAGAAAAATTTTTTCAAACCAAGTTCTTGAGAATTGAATAACTTACAATTTTATATTGAAACATTTTTTCGTACCTCTGATGCTAATCTTTATATTCTGAAGGAAATGGCATTTTTTACCAAGCTACAAAAATTCGTTATTCGCTTTAAACTCATGTTTTTAAAACTAATCATTCTAAGCCAGCCAAATATCTAGAATCTATTAATGATACATAAATAAATAAGAATGAATAAGGCCAATGACTAAAAACACCGCTAACTTAGATTATTATGCCTCCAATTGGATTTCTCCTTTTTTTTTTCAAAAAAATATATTGATTTTTTAACCCTAACATTTTTAATTTTGATCCTAGAAGTTTGGTAAAAAAGAATTTTGTAGGCGTTTATAAGGTCTATAAGGCTATTAATATTAATTATTGTTAAAATCCTTAGTCACAAAAAGAGGTGACTTTGAAAGGGTTGGTAAAGGTGGTTTTTGCATGTTATTACAAGATTTAATTGTCGATAGCTCACTCAATTTTTGCCGTAGGAAAAATTTTTGCAAACCAGGTTTTTGGGAAATTAAATCGGCTACAATTTCATATTAGAACATCTTTTCGTAACTCTGATGTTAATCTTGCTATTCTGAAGACAGGGCAATTTTTTCCAAACTACAAAAATTCGTTATTTGCTTTTGACTCCATTTTTTTAAAAGCTATTCATTCTAAGCCGGTCAAACTTCTAGAACCTATTATTAATACATAATAAATAAAAAATACCAAATAAGGTCAATGACTAATTTTAATTAGGGTGGTGATTAGGGGGTTGCTTCCAATCACTTTTTCACTGAAAAAAATTGAGAATGACATTATTTTCATTATAAGTTACTTAATTTTTGAGGTAGAGACTTTTTTTATTTCTGGAGATAAGTATTTTTAATACTTTAAATAAGTTTGAACAAGTTTTCCTCGAAAAATGCATAGTTTTCTCGTCTTTTGACTTTGAAACTACAATATTTAGCATTTGACGAAGAAGAGCCAACATATAATAAAGTATACTTCGATTACTATTGGTCTTAAAAAAATCTAAAAACACGTTTTTATTTATTTTTTAAAAAGGTACATTTTTGTTAAGTAAAGTTGTTTTGATAAAACGAAAACTTTTTCAGTTATTAGCAGAAAATTTAATAAAAACATTGATTTTTTCGATATATAACCAACACTTTCGATAGTGAATAAATCGAAAACTATCAATTTTATTAAAAAAATGTATAGAATGTTTTTCGCTAAGAATGAACGTTTTCACCAACTTTTGTGATTAAAATATAATAAAAAATTTCCACCGCTCAGACGGGGTGGCAACCACCCCCATGGTAAAAGCGTCTTTCGGCATGATATAGATTTTGATCCTGGGACTATCCACTAATTATTCTCAATTTTTCAAGCAAATCGATCCATTCTGTAAAAATTGCGAGGTTTTGTCCTATTTTAAGCTTCATTACTTGGACTAATTGAGCTCTGCATTGGATTCAACGAAGAGAGGAATGAGAAAATGTGCTGTATGATATACGTATTAAACTAACTATGTTACAAAGTACCAAAAGATAGATGTAAGAAAAAATATATCGTTTATTATGGTAGGGGAGCCCAAGCGGGGATTTTTGCAGTTACTCGAGCGCGTCAGATTATCATATGGAGAGAAACCCGGTACCCTGCAGATGTACCTCTACCATATATTGGCTCTTAATACAGGGGAGTTCGTTAAGGGGGGCCCGAAAAAAAAATATATTTTTAGAAATACTCGAAATTGTCAGATTAAGATAAGGTAAGTTAAGTACATGCAAAAGGGTGTATATTTCAAAAATCTGACTATTTGTTCGGGGCGTAAGGAAATGGGTGAGTCAAAAATTTTCACAAAAAAGCGAATATTTCGCGGAATGAACCACAGATAGAAAAACTAAACAATACGCTCTCAATATTTTCCAAAAATCTATCGAATTATTATGAAACCCGACTTCCCATGGTGAGGGGTGGGGGTAAATTTAAAATTTTAAATACGAACTCCGCAATATTTCGCAAAATGAACACCAGATCGAAAAACTGCAAAATACACTTTTTCAATAATTTTGAAAAATCTATCAAATGGTACCAAACACGACTCCCCACGGAGGTGGGTGTGGGGTTACTTTAAAATCTTAAATTGGAGCCCCAAATTTTTATTGCTGATTTGGATTCTTTACGTAAAAATAAGCAACTTTTATTCGAGATATTTTTTCGAATTATGGATAGATAGCGCTATAATCGGAGAAAACGATTGTTGGAAATGGAAAATTAAATTAAAAAATGGAAAGGCCTCACTAAAATGGAAAACTTTACTTTAGTTTTTTGGGTTTTAGGACCTAATAATCACAACCCAATATGTCCCCATAACGCTCGAGTGACTGCAAATTTAGCATGCTTTCCTCCCCCAATATTATAAAGATTATCAGATTATAATTAAAACAATTATCTGCTTTTGCTGATTACCTAACAAAAAATTTATATTATCTTTATCTTCTTCTACTTTCTGGGTCAGAGTCAGGTCTGTGTATTCATGACCCTGTCTGTTTTTTCAATGTGCCTCTAGCAAGTTGTCATTCCATCGTTTTCGTGGTCTTCCCACTGTTCGTCTTTCTATTAGGGTACCGTCTCTCACCGTCCTTATTATTCTATTTGTTGCCATTCATCTTATGTGGTCGACATATTCTACTTTTCTGTTTCTTACCCAGTACCCAGGTGTTAATGTTGTCCATCTTGCATCTCCGTCGTATATGTACCTACTACTTCTAGCTCTGTCCTATAGTGTTTTACCACCGATTTTTCGAAGGGTTTTCGTATCTGCTGTTTCTACCATTCTTTTTGTCCTCTCCGTGTTAGGTCGTGATACTACCGTGAATGTCCTTATCACCTTTATAAAACATGTATGTATAATGGCATTTGGAAGGCAAAAATGCATCTCTAATTCATAGACAATAACTGTATAGAGACTTAATAATTATCCCAATTATTTATCCTCTTCAGCCCCAAGAAAAGATTTTTTATTATTTTAACAATATTTTCTATTTTCTCTCATCATTTGTGAAAACAATAAATAAAAATCTATAAAAACCATAAAAAAAATATTTGACAGACACAATATAACTGGTCCAGCTTAATGGACATCAGGACTTGGCTTTCATATAATTTAAGTTTGAAACTGTAAAAACATTTTCGTTCAGGAGAAATACACATATACATTTTGCATTTTGTACAAAAGAATCTGGTCTTCTTAGTGCATCCAAGAGGTTTAGGCAACGCGGTAATAATTTCTATTGTTGACAGAGCATATTGGCAAATTGTCATTACTGGTTTTTCTTACATCTATAGGCGGTAACTGGACAACTGTAGATCTTTTTACAGGAATTATGGGCACTTCATCGTCAGATGTCTCCGGTTCTCTTGAAATAGACGCACTAGCTTGTCTCTCACTTACAGGCTTACCACCTAGTTGCACGTTCTACACAATATCCTTTTACTATCTGTAACTAAACTTAAAAAGTATGAGTATGGTAACATATTTTGCTAACTAAGTCCCAATGTCCAAAATGCTGGACAAAAAGTTAGAGGACCGCTAACGTGTCCAGTTGTAATTATTTTTAAATATATATTTACCACAAATACGTCCAATCATCAAGTAACATACATTAAAAGCAATCAATACTTTAAAGTACAGAAAAACACTACAGTGTATTTTTGTGGAACCACCACCATAACTTAAAAAGTTCCAGCACATGTAATAACAAATCACCGAAGTAGGCGCTGTTGTCAAATTTTTGAAACGAGTAAATTTTACTGATTAATAGGAAGTCCAATATGCTGCACTATAGGAAGCAGCGATTCCCAACCCGAATAGTCACCGTGTAATAACTTGTAAATATTGTCCAGCTGGCTGGACCTATGGACTTAGGAGGTTATGGCCTATTCCAATTAGACTCATTGATTTCACCGTAAGTATCTTTAGGCATGAATCCTCTTTCCCAGATGCTGCACTCCATTGCTTAATAAAAATAATATTATTCTCACTAAGAAGTGAAACTTCTGTCATCTATAAGCGAGATTCCTACAGCCTTTGCCGCTTCTCGCATTTCGACCGCCATCGCTTTTCGACCGCCATCGCTTTCTATCCATCCATTCGTCTTCTTTGATGTCTTCTTTCTGGGCAACTGAAGGCCTTCCCCTTCACTTTCTAGAATACCATTAGTATGTGACTCAAATTAGACAATAAATTCAACCTAGAAGTTTCGATGCTCAAAATCTGGCCCTTATCATATGCAATGATATGCTGACTGCATGATGGCCGTAATTGGCCATTCAGCTCTATTTTGATTTTTCTCAGATACTTTCGTAAGGGAGACTTCTGTAAATTTTTTAATTTAATCAATCTCCGTGAAGAAGATCTGTCTCTAGTAGATGTTCTGTCTGGGATTCCAAAATGTTAGTCTTTTCATGCCCCTTTTCTTTTTGGTGATAGGACCAAAGTGCTTCTGAATATTTCTCTTTTTTTTGGTAGTGAAACTGGTACTAATATTTAGTTTTTGAAGCACAGACTCTCATTATTGGTACCATATTATGTGTTGTCCATGGAATTGGCAATATCTTATCCTTAAGGACAAATGTATAAAACTTACAGTAGAACACTAACAGAGTATTTGTAGTGTTCGTTTAAGGACATCGGCGCAAAATGTCGCCTGTCAAAAAGTTCAATGTGTTTTAAATGCATTTAGCATTTTCCTTAATAATAGTAATCTTAATCTAATAAGAAGCTAGTACGATACGTCCAGCAAACACGCAGTTTATCTGGGGCGACAACTCCTAGCGCCACCTAGGAAAGAAATCTATACTACCAACTGATAAACTCACTTGTCAAAACTGACAACTTGACAAATATGACTTGCTAAACATGAACTATGCTGGTTTTTAGTAGATCGTTTTCATAAGACGACTTCACGCAAAAAGTGACGTATTTGCTCTGAAAATTCTACAACAGACAAAAATGTGATTTCAACTCACTGATTCTGAATCAATAATATTTTGTTCTTCAAACGATACGGTTGATTTATTGCTAATTTATTCTACAAATTGATGATTTAAATATCCTTACTATGAAAATTTACTGCCTCATCTGCAATTAATTTTTTAAAGAAAGTGAAAAAAATTGTATATTAAAGTGTGTAAAAGTATTTTATTTCCTTAGTTAAGCGCTTTCAGTAAAATTATCATCATGGGGAATTATGCTACAAACAAAATGGAATCTGATAAGAAAAATATATCTAAATACAAGAAGTTTCTTACCTTATGTCAATATAAAAAGAAGTACCACTATTTAGAGTCGTATGTATGAGCAACTTGTTGAACATTAGAATTCTATGCGTATTACAATATATGTAAAATTCTTCAGTTGTCTCTTGTGCAACTCCGGAACTGAAAAAAATATGAAGAACAACTACTCAAAGGTTTAAAAAACAATTAATTTTTAAAAGCCATAAGGAAAAATTTTCCTGTAACTGGCTGTATACCATTAATTACAAAAATTAAAGAAAATCTTCTGTGTAAAAGGTATATTTATTTAAAACCCCAATAAAGGGCTACGTTAAAAGACAGAACGTTTTCGCTCTAAAGAAAGCATCATAAATGTTCTAAGCAAGCTCTACATGCTAAGCCACCAAAAATACATGGGTTAAAACCCTTAAGACGCCGATCAAAAGTCTTACATTGGCGTGTTATATATTAAACCCTGGCGATGGGTGAAATTTAAACAAGATATACCTCACAGCATTATATGACTATACCACGTGTATGTGGGTGGTTGAGTTGATTTATCTGTCTTCACAAAGGGAAAGTTTGAGTTTGAGAAAGCGAGAAGTTAATGTTCAGAAAAACAAAGAACAAAGACTCGGGAAGCGGAATCTAAGCTTCCAAGAAGTAAAGTTCTTCTGGAGCTACGTTAAGTACGCAGTAGCGAGAATTTTCATCACAGAGAGAGGAAACGAAGATGACGTTCAAAGGCAAGGTCGACTAGACCAAGATTCAGTACTTCGGCAGGCACGCCAATGTCAGGAAACCCCAGAGAAAACTCCAGTACAAGGGAGGGTGAATTGGTGCAACTTCGTCGACATCGAGCTATGAAGACTAAGGAAGAACGACACGCAAGTTAGGTACAAAAAGCCTTACTTCACCAAGCTCGCCAAAGTATAAAAGCTCTTAAGGAAGCCGACCATGATGAAGAGTGGCAACGTCCCCATGGATCTTAGAAAATAGATGGGGTTCATTAAGCTAGATTGGGCCTAGGGGCATAGCTGTGAGAAGAGCAACGAGGGACACCTGTAGAGCGACAATATTTATAACAACATCAAAGAAATATACGCAATTAGAGGGTGGATGTTGCACAAAATCGCTTGCAAGAATACGCAAAAACCATGATGGATGATAAATACGCAGCCACTGAGCAATCGTATGTCATACTTTATCGAAGAATGGTGAACGGATGGAAAATTCTCCACGTGCTGCTAAAAGGAAAAGTGTAGAGCCCTCCCTCTTATTGTCCGTTGCTTTTCCAAATATAATGACAGAAAATGATCCCGTGTTTAAAAGATTTATGGAAAACTGAGCATCGTAGTACGGGATTCGAATATAGGTCGATCTATACCCATCTGCTTGCCGGATGAAACATTTTTTTTATTAATTTTCGTCCATAGACATATTTCTAGCAAGGGTTGCCCATCAAAATCGTGTCATAGCTATACTTAACGGGGGGCCGTAGTGGTTCAAATCAATATTTCAAGCACATTTTTTTTAAAGTATGGTAAAATTGTTTTATTTTTAAATTAAATAGGCATATTCAGTATAATTAATAGAGTATTCAAGAAAAAATTCAAGGAAAAATATCGAAAAATAAGCCAACGGTGGCAAATTTGTGAACACACCTCAAAATATAATGAATTTAGCGGTGGACTCAGAACTCATCTTTGGATCATGGTGAACAAAAAATTAAAAAATGTTTTATTAGATTATGAGTTTGTCGAGGTAACGCTGTCCAGGTTTTTTAGTTTTATCGAATTTTGACTTTTTGGTATCACTCAGAAATAAAAACAACGAATTTTTTTGCAAAAAAGGATGAAAATCAACGTAATTATTATTTTTAAACAAAAATAAGCATAAAACAAAAAATATCTCAACAGCGTTACCTCAAGGAATATCTAAAGAAAATGTGTACAAAATTCGAGGAGGGTTGGTCAAGTAGTTTTTGAGTTGCCATGTCTCCATCCATTTAAAAAAGCAGTTTTGTTAAAAACGCATTTGAAGTATTGTCAACTTTTATTTTTAATTTCTTTTTGTGTCAAATCGTAAAGTGATGCATGCCGAAATATGATTTTAAATTGCGGAGTAATTTACAAAAGAAAATGAGAAAAGGCTGTTGACCGTTTCTTACCATGCACAAGCGTGCTGGCGCGAACTTGCTGCAAAGCAAGTCGAAGGTAGGGAGGTAGGGAGATATTATTGAATATCCCTACCTTCAACTCGCTTGTTGAACAACGGTCAACAGCTGTTCTCATTTTCTTTTGTAAATTACTCCGCGATTCAAAAAGATATTTGGATGTGCATCGTTTTACTATTTGACATACAGAAGAATTGAAAATTAGAGTTCACAATACCACAGAATAAATAACCATAGAGAAGCGAAGATCAGGCCGAAAACGGTAACAAAAATTTCATGCTCATGCGTCACGTAACTGGTGCAACCTCACTTTTGCGACTGACAGTGACAGTTTTTTATAGCTAAATTTTATATTTATATATATTTTATTTTATATTTTATTTATTTTTCTAGTTAAATTTTATATTTCATATTTAATTAATAACTATTTGTCAAAAATATTACATCATTTCGAATGGTCTATTCCTTAGAACGTCAAGTTCGATCCTGTAACTGGTGCACAAGGTCAAATATTTCGGTCCCAACAAAATCAATGTGACAGTCAGATTCGCTTCTGTGTGGTTAGTTATTCTGTGACAATACTTTAAACGCTTTTTCCTCAAAACTGCTTTTTTCAAAGGCTGTAGACCTTGTAACTCAAAAACTACTTGACCTACCTACCTAGAATTTTGTATGTATTTTCTTTAACTCTTCCTTGAGGTAATGCTCATGAGATGTTTTTTGTTTAATGCTTATTTTTTGTTTAACAATTATAAATATGTTGATTTTCACCCGTTTTGCAAAAAAAATCGTTGTTTTGAATTCTGAGCGATATCAAAGTGTCAAAAGTCGATAAAACTAAAAAACTCGACATCTTTACCCGATAGACTCATAACAACCTAATAAAATTTTTTGAATTTTTTGTTTACCATGATCCAATGATGAGTTCTGATAACCTCCGCAAAATTTATTATATTTTGAGGTGTCACTTCAAAAACTTGCCACCGTTGGCTTATTTTTCAATATTTTTCCTTGAATTTTTTCTCGAATGATCTATGAATTGTACTGAATATGCGTATTTAATTTAAAAATAAAATAATTTCACTATAATTTAAAAAATAATGTGCTTAAAAAATATTGATTTCAACCCCGACGGCCCCCCTTAAGGATAGCTATGACACGATTTTGGTAGGCAACGCATGCTAGAAATATTAATTTGCCTGTATATAAAATTTAAAAAAAAAATGTTTCATCCGGCAAGCAGATGGGTACAGATCGACCTTAGACTATCGGTAGTTTGGGTTCTTTGGGTTCATCGTTCATGATGCTTCTCTTGGAAACAAGGGATACCATAGAATGGGAGGAAGTCAGAAAGAATTGAGTGGAGTGACTGTAGCAATTGACTGGATTACCCGTAGCATGGCGACGGGCATAATCACTGGTTTATTATACAGGGTGGAACAAAAATGCAGGTCATAAATTAAATTACATATTCAACCAATAATAGCTCGATTGGACCTAACTTACCTTGGTACAAATGTGCATATAAAAAAAGTTATAGCTCTTTGAAGTTACAAAATGAAAATCGATTTTTTCCAATATATCGAAAACTATTAGAGATTTTTTATTGAAAATGGGCATGTGGTATTCTAATGGTGGGAACATTTTAAAAAGATACTAATAGTGAAATTTGTACACCCCACAACAATTTTATGGGGGTGTTGCTCCCTTAACCCCTCCCCCCAAACTCTTGTGTACGTTCCAATTCAATTATTACTGCGGTACCATTAGTTAAACACAACGTTTTAAAACTTTTTTGCCTCTTAGTATTTTTTCGATAAGGCAGTTTTTATCGAGATGCGGCTTCTTTTTTAATATGTTTATATAAAAAATTTATGGAGTTTTTATTCCTTTAAACGCCCCAAATGTTTGTGTACATTCTAATTAAATTATTATTGAGGTACCATCAGTTAAACACAATATTTTTAAAACTTTTTTGCCTCTTAGTATATTTAGTATCTTAATATCTTACCATGTAAAAATTTAATGTTGTTCTGAAGCTATTTTCTTGTGGCATTTTTACAATTTTAACTATTTATTCAACTTTAAAAATGATCTAACATACTATCAAAGAAAATTAATGATACCTCATTACAGTAAGTCACCACATTTTTATGGAGTGCCGAAAATTCATAAAGCGAACATACCTCTTATACCCATTTGTAGTACCATCAGTTCTCCTTGTAGTGAACTATCAAAATTTTTATTAAACATTATAAAACCAGTTGCTAATAATGATGATACATTTATAAAAAATACAAAACATTTTTTAAAAAAATTATCAACTATTGAGTTTAATCCAAATAATATTTTAGTAAGTTTTGACATAAACAGTTTATTTACAAATGTGCCATTAGACAAAACTTTAAACATAATCAAAACGAAATTAGAGAATGATGATACATTGACAACTAGGACAAAACTAAATGTATCAGCTATAATGGAGTTATTGACATTATGTACTAATAATATCTATTTTCAACTAAATACTGAATTTTATAAACAAAATTTTGGTCTAGAAATGGGCTCCTCTTTATCTCCATTATTGGCTAATATATTTATATGGAGGATTTCGAAACTAATATCATTTCTAAACAAAATTTAAAACCCACTGTATGGTGGAGATAATGTAGATGATGTGTTTTCAATATGGCCTCATAGATCAGAATTGTTGAATACATTCCTGAATATTATAAACGATCTAAAAGAGACAATAAAATTTACAATGGAAAAGGAATATAATAACACCCTGCCTTTCCTCGATGTTTTAGTCTCAAAGAAGGATACTGGATATGAGACTCAAGTGTATAGAAAACCAACACATACCACCAGATATCTCAATTAAAAATCAAATCGCAACATCAACGTTACAAAGGGAATCATAAAATCCTTATATGATAGAACCAAAATTACTTGTTCTAACGAAAATTCATTTTTAGAAGAAAAACAATTTTTAACATCTGTTTTATTAAAAAATGATTATCCTTTACCGTTTATGAATAAGGAATTGTCAAGATTGGATCGAATGGAACAGAACAACATAGAACGAGATCCTACAACATTCACAAGAAATAATACGAGCAAAATATCAATACCATACATAAAAGGACTATCCGAGAAACTTAAAACAATAGGAAATAAATTCAACATTTCATCAACATTCAAAACAACCAACACATTGAGATCTATTCTATCTAAAACTAAACCTAGCAATGAACCAGAAAGGACAAAGAATTGTATTTATAAAATACCTTGTGAATGCGAACAGTTTTATATAGGTGAAACATCAAGACCATTAAACGTTAGAATAAGTGAACATCAATCTTATATTAAAAATAGAGAATTTGATAGATCTCACATATGTCAACACGCATGGGATAATGAACATAGAGTTCAGTGGAGAGATTCAAGTATAGTCCTGAAAGAAACAGATAGTAAAAAGAGAAAAATCAAAAAAGCTGCTCTAATTATGCTAAACGAAACCAATTGTGTCGCAAATTCCTTGGTGGAATGCAGTAGGATGTGGATACCTATACTGAAAGAGGAAGTCGATAGAAAGAAAATACCACAATTAGTAAGTCAATAGTCGAGTTAGTACATATTTTATATTTTAGTATTACTTATATATCCATGTATTATTGATATTATTTATAATTTAAACAAAATTATAGTAAAGTCAGAATTTGGTATTATTTTGAGAGTAAATTAAATGTAAGACCAAATACTTACGATGTCGGGATAGTATCATGAGGTTTTACTATGAGATCTCTAACGCGAGAATTTTAATGTCACCGTTGCAGGTGGTTGTCTTTTTAAAGACATATCACATGCTATGATTTTTTTGTGACGGATATTCTTGAGTTGGGGTTGATTCCATGTAATCGAATGAACTATCTTTCAGTAAAGTCGTCCCAGGAACGCAACTCATAAATATTGGCAATATCATTTTAAAGTCTTCTACTTTAAAATGTATCATATGTATCTGAATTGCCGATATAAATTAGTCAAATTAAATAAATTATTAGAAGAATTTTTTTACTAAGCAACAACATTTTTGTTTATGTTAGTAGTATTTTGTATTTTGACAACGGCGCCCGATTTGGGCGTCGAAACGTTAATAAAAATAATTTTTTAATAAAATTGTGGCTTATTTCCCATTATAAATAGTTAAAAATGTAAAAATTTGTGATGGATTTTACAAATGTTCAAAATATTTCGATAAAAACTGATTTAACGAAAAATTACAAAGAGACAAAAAAGTTTTAAAAACAGCATATTTGACTAATGGTACCACAATAATAATTAAATTGGAACGTACACAAATATTTGGGGGGTTTAAGGGAACAAAACCCGCATACAATTGTAATGGGGTGCACAAATTTCTCTTTTCATTTCTTTAAAAGATTTTTCTGACATAAGAATGGCGCATGTCCATTTTCAATAAAAGATCTTTAATAGTTTTCAATATATTGCAAAAAATTAATTTTTATTTTGTAAGTTCAATGGGCTATAACTTTTATTATGTGCACATTTGTACTAAGGTAAGGAAGGTTCAATCGAACTATTTTTGGTCCCAGAATATGTGATTAATGCCTGGTTGCACCAACAGATCTTAAGCTCCAGCTTAGCTAAGCTTTACTTATAGATAGAGCCTCCTTGAGTATCACTTACGTTGCACCATAATTTTAGATTCTTACCTTATTATCAATTATATCTATTATTATATTATGGTATTCTTATTGTAATATATTATAATTATATTATATTAATTCTTATGATATTCTTTACTTAAGCTTAAGATCTGTTGGTGCAACCGGACATTAATTTAGGACCTGTATTTTTGTTACAACCTGTAATTTTACTGTCCTAAATTTAAATGTTTATTTTAAGTTGTTTTTACTTAAACTTCAAGTTTTTTAAGCATTGTAGTTATAAACAAATAAACTTTTGCTAATATTTTTCTCTGCATATATATGTTTTATTTTTTTAAACAAATATAATTTTATCTTTTCCTTTAATGGTAGTAATTCTCAGATATTTGTCTTTTTATCTGTAAAATGTTCACAGTTTACTCTAAAGTTTATACTAAAACACATAAAGTGCCGTATGCTTTGTGATTTTAAACGTTACCAGGAATTATTATAGTATGCTTGTACGGAATAAAGTTAACCGAACATGTACAAAAGCCATATTTCCTAACGATTATTTCCTCTTAGAACTATCCTGGAAACGGCACCACTGTCGCCAAACAGCAGCCAGTCCAAAAGCTACACAACAGTAATTCTTTAAAGAAGTCAATTTCCGTTGTGATATGGACTATTCTTGCTCCGGATATCAAATGTGTAAAGTGAATAACTAAGTGAAAGGCATTTTGGGTCGGTATTGATAAATGGCCATAAACATAATACATAATGCTGTTGGAAAATCCAATTTAGCTTTTTTTGTATATTATAGTGTGCTATTTATATAAGAAATAAATAAACTTTTGTCATATATTGTATTGAATAGCTACTAAATTGATTTTTGTTACACATGGAAAACGATATATCGGACAAAAAGAACGCATTAAGTGTGTAGAAAGATAGAAAGCTTTGGGAATGACTAATTTATATAGAACAAATAATCTCTTTTTAATATTTCGCTGGGAAATGCCTTTTTCTTCTTCTTGTATTTCCTATGCGCTTTAGATGTTGGTGCGACCATCATAGCAATATGTACTTTGCACACTGCTGCTCTAATAAGCTTTGTGGTTGTTGTTTTGAACCGTCTACGTAGATTTTTCGCCCAGGATATCCTTCGTCTTTCTGGTCTTCGGTTTACTTCTACTTTTCCGTGTCCAATATGTTGCAGTAATCCATATCTTTCGTTTTTCCCATGAGGTCTGTCATGACGTGACGGAGGTAATGGATTTTGACTGTTTTTATTGCGGTTTACAGCTATTTTGTTTTTTATATTTTTGGTAAGACTTTCTGATTAGTATGTGGTCAGTTTAATAATATCTCCAGAATACGACGATAAAGCCAAAAGCATCAATTTTATTGCAAGTAGCTTCGGTGAGAGTCCACCACTCAACTCCGTACAACATTATAGGAAATACATCGTAGTAACACGAGTTCTATGGATATTACTAAATCATGACATTTGAATAGCTTAGCCGTTTTTTGAAATGCAAATCTGGTTTTCTCTATCCTATATTTGATTTTTTGGATGTCTTGGATATTTTTGGGAATGGTCCCAATTTTAATTGACGTTCGTATCAAGGTAGGTGTATCTTTTACTGTTTCCATTTCTTCACTGCACACAATACTTCGTCCCCATTGCTGTTTCTTATTCTCGTTATACCGATGCACAAATCTTAAATTATTGATACAATATCCGTTACAATTCGATTTACGGCTTCAAAATCATCTACGACTTCTTGAAAGATTTCCTTGGAGTATATATTGAACATAAGTAGTGATAGCATACATCCCTGTGGGATCTCACGATTGATTTTGATCGGATTCTCCTGCCTCTCTACGGGTACAAGATGTTTGATTCCAGTAAAGCCAATTTACCCATGCAAATCACCATCATAGCTTTTTAATATTTTACTTGCCATCAATTATTACTTACAGTAGGAAAAATGAAATAATTCCCATGAACGAACATACATATAAAACACGCTGTAGTTTCCTGTCACCGTGTCACACAAAAAATTGGCCGGCGCAAGTACATGTAATAATTATTATTACATGCAGTTGCGCTGGGCAATTTTCTTTGTGACACGGTGACAGGAAAATACAGCGTGTTTTATATGTTCGTTCATGAGTATTTTTTCATTTCTCCGACTGTATATCATACAATGATCTTTCCCTATTGCGACCTGAAAGATCCTTTTCTTAGAAGGAATTATTCGCAGATAGACAGACGGACGGACAGACTGGCATAAAACCGAAAGTATATTTATTTTTTTAGCTTGCTATACATCGCTTATACCATTTCGCGGACTTTAAAACAGTACTTCCGGTTACAACTCTAAAATCGGAAGACCGGAAGGTTAAATTTTTTAACTCTAATTTGGGCTATAAAGCTCTTATTCAATACCCCATCTGTCATTCTATCTGTTTTATTAACCTTTAATAACCCGCGCATCAAGTTATAATATAAGTACACGCGTGACGTACTTTATACACCATTTAAAAATAGCGGTTTTGTTTAATTTTCTTTGAAAAACTACTTATTGTTGTTTGTTAAAAACCATATTCAGCATCAGCAAATCCTTGTAATTCCTTCTCAGTAAGTCAATGGAGATTTCTAACTGGAACCTGATCCCTTGAAAAATAAAATTACTATTAAAACAATTTTTGGAATGCGATTTTTTTACATGAGAAAAGTATTGTTTGTAAAGAAATAGTTATCTTCCTAACTAGTGCGGAAAGTGATACTTTCACGCACGAGACTGCCGTTGACCCGAACAACGTGATAGCGGAGTTCGGTCTAGCAGTTGAGTGCGGGGAAGACACTTTCCGCATGAATTAGGAACAATATTTTTTCTAGGACCGTACGTTTGGAAAAAAGCCACAAAAAATAGAGTTATATCAATTTTTATTTAGAAGTGAAAATACACAAATTAATTATTTGACAAGGTTGTCAAAACCAATCTTTTAATATAATGAGTTACCACGACGACGATATTGGTTTCCATGACGACGATTCAAAACCATTGTAATTGTATACTGATCTGACTTTTAAATATTATGTCGAACTGTCAAACTAACGTCAGAACGTGTATGTATCGATCTGTAAATTGTTGCCGAAATTTGTAATTATTACTGTAAATACTAGTTATCAAAATTAGTTTTCGCTCAAAGAGTTACTAATAACAATTGTGTTACGCGTTAATCAACAAGCTGCAACTTCGGTCAGTAAGAGATGTTTTACTTAATAATCTTCCAACTTAAACACATACAGTGTCAAACTGTCAATAGATTTTCACTGTTGCTATCCCGTCCCAACGGACGCCAACGGTTAGGCAACCAGTATCGCAGTGATGTATCCAAGGTTATCACTTATTTCCTGACATCCAAAGCGTTAATATAAACAAATTCAAGTTACTTTTGACTACATGAGTAACAATTTAAATCAATGTTCCCCCAATGTCAGCAACACCATGTCTGGATCCAGTTCTTCCAGTAATCTTACTAGTTCATATGCAACTGCTACTATGACTAAAGAGTTCAATAAAGAGTAAATTCAAGTTGCCTTTGACTACATGAGTAACAATTTAAATCAATATTCTCCCACTGTTAGCAACACCATGTCTGGATCCAATTCTTCCAGTAATCTTACTAGTTCATATGCAACTGCTACTATGACTAAACAACGTCCGAAGTATCCCAAGAAGACCGAAGCAATTTTATAATTAGTTGTACGTCTCTATAGTATCCAATGATTGTATATCCAATTTTTTTCCTTCATAATTTTTACCTAATGTTATTTAAGATTTAGAAATTAACTGTTATAATATTTAGTTTTAAGTCCTTATTGTAATTAATTACTGTATAACCAATATTGTTTGTGTCAATGGCCATTGCTGCCAAGACACATAAATTTAAATAAAAAAAAATTATGTCAAAATAATTTTAGTTCATCGAATTATCAGTAGTAATTGCACAAGAGCACTAAAATTATTGAAGTTTTCCCGAGTGACACTTTGACAGTTTTAATTTCACGAGCCGAAGGGGAGTGAAATTATGTCAAAGTGTCACGAGGGCAAAAATTCTATATTAATTTTAGAGATCGAGTGCAATTTTTTTGCGATTATTTCATGAATAAAACTGTTCAAAACCAAAATTTTATTGTAATTTATTTATGTAAGTACAAATTAGTACAATTAAACAAACAGTTGTTAAAAATATTAATTTGACGGTTGAAAGTCATCACTTTTATAATTTTTAAAACATTAATTGTCATTAATATCACTGAATGTATTTTTTCGTAGCAACGAAGGGCATCTGACGTAACATACTTGACGACGGGAAATTATCAAAAATTATCGATTTAATTTAGATTTTTCTAGCTTTCTATTGGTCAGAATCTCCTATGAATGAAATAATCGCGCTAATTTCATTAAAACATGAACACAATTAGATAAATTTGAGATAAATTACTAAATAATATATAAATATTAGTTTTTTGCATCTCTCTCTCCTGTCGTTTCCCCATTACTGAGGATCGTGATTTCTTCCAATATTCCTAACAATGTTTCTCCATTGGTCTCTATCTTCAGCTGCTCTAAGAGCTGCGCAGAATGAGTTTCCAGCTGAATGCTTTATTTGGTCAGACCATCTAGTTGGTGATCGTCCTCTTGATCTTCTCCCCGGAACGTTTCCAGAAACAATTAATCTCTCCAAACTGTCGTCACCTCTGCGAACTACGTGACCAAAGAATTGCAGAATTCGTTGCAGACATATTGTGGACAGCCTTTTTTTAATATTGAGTTGGTTTAGAATGGAAACGTTTGTCCTATGAGCTGTCCAAGGTATGCGCAGCATTCTTCTCCAGCACCACATCTCAAAGGCATCAATTTTTTGGCGCTCGCATGCGCGAAGAGTCTAAGTCTCTGCTCCGTATAGAAATATTGAGAATACAAGGGCATTCACCAGTCTCATCTTGATATTTTGAGAGATAGATATGTCTTTCCAAACTTTAGTTAGGCGACTCATCGCATTTTTTGCCATACCAATACGTCTCCGAACTTCTGCTTCACAGTTACCATCGTTAGTTATACTAGACCCGAGATAGACAAAGGTGTTTACTATCTGGTATTCCTGTAATATGTTAGTCAGTTGAATAGTGTCAAATCTGTCGACCACCATTATTTTTGTCTTAGCTTTATTGATTTTCAGACCAACTCTATTGCTTTCGTACTCAACTCTTCGCAGAAGGTCAAACATTTCTTGCTCATTTGCTGCTATAAGTGTAGTGTCATCAGCAAATCTTAAATTGGAGATTTTCTTACCAGCTACTGTTACTCCACCGGCCCATCCTTCTAAAACCATCCTCATGACATGTTCACCATAAATGTTAAATAAGTCAGGTGACAACACGCATCCTTGTCTAACACCTCTCTCGGTCTTGAATTGGTTTGAGAACTTCTGATCTAGTCGTACTGTCGCTATATTAGACTGGTATAGATTTTTAATAAGTGTCACCAGGTGCATTGGTGCGCCCATTTCTATTAAAATTGACCACAGATTTATCCAGCTTACACAATCAAATGCCTTTTGGTAGTCAACGAAGCATATAATCATAGGTACTTGAAATTCTCTAGACTTTTCAATGAGTTGTCTCAGGTTCAGGATTTGTTCCCTTGTACCTTTACCCTTTACAAACCCCGCTTGTTCCTGAGGTATTTGGTAATGTAGATAGGTTTTTAATCTGTTTTTGATGATATGCAACAATATTTTACTAGCATGTGTTATTAGTGACAGTGTGCGGTAGTTTTCACATCTGGTAGTAGTTCCTTTTTTGTGTAGTGGGATATAAATTGAGGTACACCAATCAGATGGCCATTTTCCTGAATTCCAAACAGCGACACAGATAGAATGGATGATATGTAATCCTTTGTCACCTAGTAACTGTAGTATTTCACATGGTATTGAATCAATGCCTGGGGATTTATTTCCCTTTAGTGATTTAATGGCATCTTTGACTTCAGCGAGTAAGACAGTAGGTTCTCTAGGGTAGTCAGAAGGCCATTGATTTTCTGCTGATACCTCGTTATTTTTATATAGCTCGCCACAGTAGTTTCGCCATGTTTCCAATATTTCATCAGTATCGGTCTTTAAATTACCTTCCTTATCTATTACAGACCACGTTTGAGGTTTAAACCCTCTGGTAAGGAGTTTGATCTTCTGGAATAAGTCACTCGGTTCATTTCGACAGCCATGTTCCTCTATCTCTCTGCATATTTGAGAGATGTAATCAGCTTTATCTTTGCGGCACTGTTTTCTGATTTCTCTCGATAACGCTCTGTATTCATCGTTTGTTCCGTATCTAGTTTTATGTGCTTTTCTGCGTTGAATCACAGTCCACGTATTATCGGATATCCATGGCTTACGACCAGTGGAAACCGCTGCCTCACAGTCTTTTGCAGCCTCGATTACCTTATCTTTGAGATAGATCCAAGTGCTCTCAGGGTCATTATCTACTTGGTCTAAAGAAAGAGCATCTTCTAGGTTTTGTCGGAAGTCATTGATTTTTGATGGACTTAGAAACATGACTTTTCTCTGGGGTCTTCTTTTGGGGACTTTAAAACGAAGTCGAACGTTCAATACCAAGAGTTGATGATCGCTTCCACAGTCTGCGCCAGGATATGTTTTACAGTTGATGGACGACGATTTCCATCTTGATCTTATTAGGATGTAGTCTATTTGATTCCTTGTTCGTCCATCTGGGCTGCGCCATGTGTATAATCTCCGTGGATGATGTTGATATAATGTGTTTGTAATTGTAAGATGTTGTTCTACACAGAACTCCACTAGACGGTCACCATTCTCATTTCTCTGTCCTAGTCCATTTTTGCCCAGCACTCCTTCAATATTTTCATTAGATGACCCCACTTTGGCGTTAAAATCTCCTAAAATTATGACGAGTTCACGATTCGGAATAGCGCGAACAGTTTCTTCTAAACAACCATAGAACCTGTTGATGTCTTCTTCTTGTGCAGCTGTTGTAGGAGCGTATACCTGGACAAGGTGTAGGGTATTGGTGGATATTCTCATTTTAAGGGATATTATCCTGTCATCAATAGTATTATATCCAATTACGCAGTCGTTAAGTTTAGAGGGTACAATTATTGCGACTCCATTTGTACTTTTGTTATCTGGGCCTGAAAAATAGACGACGTTGCCAGCAGTTGTTTTAAAATGCCCTTTTCCTCTCCAGTGAGCTTCTGAGAGTCCCAGTACCGAAAGATTGTGATCTGTGTAATGTAATCTTATGTGTAACTTTCCAGGATTTTAGATCAGTCCCTGGACGTTCCATGTACCAATTCGCTGACATTTTCTTAAATTAAATGAAAATTTGGATTCAGTCGCACAATTTCTGCCAGGTGCCTGATCCCTCACACCTTGGCAGCCGGTAGCAAATTTCACACCATCCGACCCGGAACCGAGATGGCGCCGAGCGTGAGTCGGGTCGCTACACATTCCATCTTCACTTGCCGAAATTGTCATCGTTATGGGAAGAAATTCTCTTGGGAAAATAGTGCAGTGGTTTCCCTTTGCCTTCTGCACCGATGTATTTTGGATGTATTATAATATATTATAATGCAATATTACAAAGTATTTTACTTTCCCGCACGCCGTGCGGGAAAGTGTAACTTTCGGAAACGAAATGCATGCGTGAAAGTGGCTCTTTTAGCACGGCAGTAGAAAAAATTTGTGCCATAATGACTAAAAAAACAATTGAAAGATGTACTTAGATTAATACAATAGTGGCGTATTTTATACACCACCGGAAACAACAAATAATAAACTGGTAATTACGGCTTTCTCAGAACGCCCATTCTATCGAAACTAAAACCAAATTTAAAGTATACTCCAGTGATAGGTTAGAGAGATAAACAAGGTCAAAAATTAAATTTTTAAAAATATTTACAATAGAATTCCTATATCTAGCGTACAAAATACGCCAGCGCATATAGTTAAAGGTTAACGGAAGAGTTATATTCGCCGGCAGACAACTGGTCGAACAGACAGGTATGAAACTGGAAGTATATATTAATTTATTCTCGTCTTGCTAAGGTGCGTCGGATAATATATCGCTTATACTATTAAGGCGACTTTCAAACAGTACTTTCGGTTGCTCTAAAACTGGACGCCCGAGGTAAAATTTCTTACATTTATTTTTATCTTTGGGTTATACGCTTTCATTTTACACCTCACTTCTCATTATATCTGGTCTAATGCCAAAAAATTTGTGTTTCCAATGTCTCTGGGACCGACGGACATGAACATTTTTTCATGGAGGTTTTCACATTTTTCAAAATGGGTGAAAACATTATGAACGTACATGATTAATCAAGTTATTACAGTAAAAATAACAAAGTTAATGGTGACTTAAAGTTTTACCAAAAGGGGTAGTGAGCTGTTAAAATATGTTAATCTTCTAGAGTATCTAAACAATTTAAGCAAAATTGTAAAGTAGCTTTCATTTCGGACTAGAGTCGAACATTTTCGAACCCGCTTATTAGACTACCGGTTATTATAAGAATATCTCGCTTTAAGAAATAGAAATTTGAGGTCCCGAAACATTTCTACTAGCCACTTATTATCGGTCATTAGAATAATAGGAATACTTTTCCTTGGCACGAAGGCTATTTCAATAAGCGGAGGTTCGACTGTATTTTCATAGACAAATATATCTACCCAAGGTGTGGGCCAGGTAAACACACACTTTTATTATTATAGTGTATATCCAATGCTTTAAGAGGACATGCTTATTAATGCCTACGCGGAAGAGACCTTAAAAAAGCTCTTGAGGGTAAAACAGCAGGAATGAAGGTAACTGCAGTTACCGTTAACAACATTAGATATGCAGATGACAATATCATCTGAGCCGAAAATATTGGGGATCTTCGGAGGCTGGTGACCAGAATAGCGGAGTGTACAGGATTATCAGCATCCAAAATAAGAGCAAGATATATTAATTTAATTTTTAAATGTCTTACAAAACAAACGTCACGTTTGTTGTTAAATAATTGGGTGACACCGATTTCTCAACACAAGTGCACTAGTTTTCAATAACGCTTTGTCAGCTATTCAATATTATTTATAATTTACGGCCAGGCCGTGTCAGCATTAAAATATCAACACTTTTCAAGTTTATTTATAGACACAGCAAAGCATCGCGGATCATTCTTTTATCAATTATCATTCGTGATCCAGATACATTATTAGACAGTTAGACCTCAAACGCACCAACTAGTTACTGTGGTATTTAGAGTTGGTAAATAAATAAGTATTCAGCAAATAGTGTCTATTTGATCAACCCCTATCATAGGCGGTAACTACCCCAACTAATATATGACGTTCCTGAGGGAGGAGTGCCACCATAGGAGTTTGGACAAGACGGTCTAACAGTGAACGTTAAGAAGAAAAAGATTATGAGAAAATCAAGAACTCAAAGAAATATCGAGAATCTCTTCATAAACGGGTCCAATGTGGAACGAGTTGACCAATATGCACGTCTTGGAACAGTGATTAACTCCACAGGTGATTACTTCCAGGAAATCAAAATCAGAATAAAAAGGCTAGGGCAAATTTTAACAAAATGAGAAAAGTGCTCTGTACAAGAGATTTGAAGTTGGAAGCTTGGACCTTGAATGCGGCATTAATAAAAAAACTAGAATCATTCGAGTTTTGGGTGTCCAGGAGAATTCTGAAATTATCGTGGACAGAAAACGTCACAAACAAAGAGGTTCTGAAAAAGATGAATAAAGAAATGAAAATTTTTAATTTTAAATAAGTTTTTCATCGAAACAAGAAAATTAGAATACCTCGAACATATTACACGTGGAGAGAGATACAACTTGTTCCAATTGATTATACAGGGAATGATTCAAGGAAAAAGAATCATAAGGAGACGCAGAATATCGTGGCAGCGCAACCTGAGACAATGGTACGGATCTACATCAAATGAAATTTTTGGAGCAGCCGTCTCTAACTTCCGAATAGCTAGGATGATTGGCACTTAAATATCCGAGATGGCATTAAAGAAGATGTATCCAATATGATTATATTTCTTACATCACACAATAAACTCAGTTTGTTACGATTTTTATTAAAAAATTACAGATTCCTTCAATACATATTCTCCTCTACAAGGTGATTGATTAGTAGGGTAAAGCTCAATAGCTCCGCTATAGTAATAGATAGCAATAAAAGTTAATAACAAAAATTTTAGCCACCTTTGAGCTTCATATTACAAAATTAGCTAAAATGTTACAGGGTGTTCGATAACACAGTGGCAGACCTACTTTTGTTTTTTTAAATGGAACACCCTATATTTTATTTTATATTCGTAATCCTGCTAACTTCTCCATCACAAAAATATAAAGGTTTGTTATGTTATACAGGGTATTTACAAAGTTATAACCAATTTTGTATGAAAATCATAACAAGTTCAACTCCCTGTATAAATAAAAATAAGCATAACAGCAATGGTTTATTAATACCATATTTTTTATTTATTGTCAAAATTTTTAAGAATTATTGATATTGCTAATTTTCTTTATATCAAATACAGGGTGAGTCAAAACGCAAGTACATTATTTTCTCAGTAATGTTAAATGGAACACCCTGTATTTTATATCATTATTGAAAAGTAACATTCATCATCATTCTCTCTTTGCCTTATCCCTATGCGGGGTCGGCTTCCCTAATTGCATTTCTCCACACAATTCTATCTTGGGCCATATCAATGTTAATCCCCTTTACCAACATGTCCTGCCTTATCGTCTCCCCCCAGGTCTTCTTTGGTCTTCCTCTCCTACTCCTTCCAGGAATCTGCACTTGAGCTATTCTTCGTATTGGATGGTTAACGTCTCGACGTTGAACATGACCAAACCATCTTAACCTATGCTCTCTCATTTTGGCATCAATTGGTGCCACACCTAGACTTCCCCTAATATTCTCATTTCTAATTTTATCCTTCTTTGTCACTCCACTCATCCATCTAAGCATTCTCATTTCCGCCACATGCATTCGCTGTTCCTCATTCTTTTTCACTGCCCAACATTCAGTTCCGTACATCATAGCTGGTCTTATGGCTGTTTTATAGAATTTTCCCTTCAGCTTCATTGGAATTTTTTTGTCACACAACACACCACTCGCTTCTTTCCACTTCATCCATCCAGCCCTAATTCTACTGCATGCATCTCCATCTATTTCTCCATTACTCTGTAATACCGATCCTAGGTACTTAAAACTATTGCTTTTTACAATCATTTCACCATCCAAAGATACCATTTTATTTGTAGTAGCTCCATCTTTAAATGAACATTGCAAATACTCTGTTTTTGTCCTACTAAGTTTTAAACCTTTTTCCTCCAGAGCTTGTCTCCACTGTTCCAGTTTTTGTTCTAAGTCTCTTTCACTATTTCCTACTAACACGACATCATCAGCATACATTAAGCACCATGGAATGTTACCCTCTATTTTCGCTGTTATCTGGTCCAAAACTAATCAGAATAAATACGGACTAAGCACAGAACCTTGATGCAATCCTACTTTCACATGAAATTTATCAATCTCTCCCACACCTGTCCTAACACTAGTCGTTACTCCCTCATACATATCCCTCACAATCTTTACATATTCACCAGGGACTCCTTTCTTATTGAGTGCCCACCACAGAATCTCTCGAGGAACTCTATCATATGCTTTCTCAAGATCAATGAATACCATATGAGCGTTTGTTTCTTTACTCCTGTATTTTTCCATCAACTGCCTTATAATGAAAATTGCATCTGTTGTTGATCTACCCTGCATAAAGCCAAATTGATTCTCGGATATTTCGGTCTCTTCACGTATCCGTCTATCAATTACTCTTTCCCATATTTTCATGGTGTGGCTAAGCAGTTTTATAGCCCTGTAGTTTGTACATTGTTGTATATCTCTCTTGTTTTTGTAAACAGGTACCAGTATACTGCTTCTCCATTCGTCTGGCATTTGTCCAACTACCATAATTCTATTAAATAGACCTGCTAGCTTGTTCCTGTCTCTCCCAATGCTCTTAATACTTCCCCAGGAATATCATCTGGTCCTACCGCTTTTCCTTTCTTTATTTTTTGAAGCGCTTGAGCCACTTCCTCGTTGGTTATTTTGGTGACCATTGCTGCGACTGTCTCCGTTGACTCTATAGGCTGTCTGTCAAATTCTTCATTTAATAAGCTGTCAAAGTACTTTCTCCATCTCTTTTTGACATCCCTTTCGTGAACTTGTATTTTATTATTTTCATCTCGGATACATCTAATCTGATTAAAATCTTTTGCTTTCTTTGCTCTCTGTTTGGCTATTTTATATATCTTCGTTTCGCCTTCCCTGGTATTAAGTTGATCGTATAGGTTTGAATACGCTTCTGCTTTAGCTTTTGCTACTGCTACTTTCGCTTCCTTTTTGACGACCATATAGTTTTGAAGATCTATGCCCGATCTGGTTTCTTGCCACTTTTTATATAATTTTCTCTTCTCTTTTATTTTTCCTTGTACTTCATTTGACCACCACCAAGTCTCTTTATCCTCAAACTTCTTTCCTGGCGTTTTCCCAAGTATTTCAATAGCCGTCTCTCTAATAATATTGGCCATTTTTCTCCAAATTGTGTTAGGGCTTCCTTTCATGTTCCAACATTATTTTTCTACTATTCTTTCCGTGAATAGACCTTACTTCTCATCTTTTAGCATCCACCACTTGATTTTTTGTGGTCCTCTCCGATATTTTTGTTTAGTTTCGATTTTTACTTCGATGTCCAGAACAAGCAGCTTATGTTGTTGGCTTACTGTCTCACTAACTATTGAAAAGTAACATTAACGTACTTTAATTTTTATATAACATTCCCTATGCCCAAATTTATTAGTTTTCGAGATATTTTCATTTTTCAGAGCAAATTATTTTAGGTGTTTAAATTTATCTAAATTTTAAGTAAGCCATGACTAAATTGACAATTGAAGATTACCGATTATCAATCCAATAATCAATGTAACATTGTAGCAAATAGAGGAATAAAAATAATTTATTAGTATCTAATACATTTTACAAACAAAAACACAACCACTATATGAACATTTTTGAAACAATTAAAAACTCTCTTTTATGTACATAAATGCAACAAATAAACAAAGAAAATTAGTAATAAATTTTACAAAAAAACACACAAACACAACATACAATATTTTGTGAAGACAATTAAAGACTACTTTTGTATGTAAATGTAACAATGTAACAAATAAAGAACGAAACATAATTTATCAATAATACATTTAAAAAAAAAAAAACATGTTTGAAAAAATTAGAAGCTACTTTTAATAAAATATTTTTAATATTTAATTACATAAGGTGTTCAAAATTATCTCCTAACACATTTATATACGCCTAAAAACGATCATTGAATGAGCTACTTACTCTACGGAGCATTTGTAAATTAACACATCGAAATACACTTTGTATTCTATTTTTCATCTCATCCCTTGTTCTTCTTCTTCTTTAAGTACCGTGCCCAAATTTTTAGACGTGGGTAGCTTCCATAACAATTTGCCGATATCGTTCTCGATCTTGTGCGGCATGTAACAATTGATCTGCCGATAAGCCAGTCCATTGACGAAGGTTTCGGAGCCATGAATATTTCTTTCGACCAATTCCTCTTTTTCCGTCGATCTTTCCATTGAGTATTAACTGCAGCATCCTGTATCTGCTACCTCTCATTATATGCCCCAGATATTCCAGTTTTCTCTTTTTTATCATCTTCATTAAGTCACCTTCGCCTTGACCTACTCTGTTTAAGACTTCTCTGTTAGAAATGCGTTGAACCCAAGATATTCTGAACATTCTACGATATGACCACATCTCAAAGGCTTCTAATTTGTTCATCATGTTAACCTTCATGATCCAGGTTTCACATCCATATAGTAATACAGGATACACATAACATTTTAGGAACTTGATTCTTAGTTGTAAGTTCAGCTGGGAGTTGCTCAGAATAGATCTAAGTTTCATAAATGCTCCTCTTGCAATTTCTATACGCGTTTTAATTTCTTCATCCGGATTTAGTGTCTCGTTTATCCAACATCCTAGGTATTTAAAATGGTTAACTTTTGTTTTTGATTCATCACTGACAATTAGTTGCATAGGGCCGACGTCTTGTTTACTAACCACAAGTAACTTTGTCTTTGGTGCATTTATGTTAAGTCCGTTATTGGAGCATTCTCTAGTGACTCGATCTATAAGGAATTGAAGATCTTCGATGTTTTCAGCCATGATCGCGGTGTCGTCTGCATATCTGATGTTGTTAATAGTTTCACCCCCGATTCGAACTCCACATTGTCCTTCCAAGGCTTCATTAAAAATTATTTCTGAGTATACGTTAAACAAAGTTGGGGATAACACACAACCCTGTCTGACACCTCTTTGATTGCAAATTTTGTCTGTTTCTTTGCCGTCTACCAGAATAGAAGCTTCTTGATTCCAATATAGATGTTGTAAAAGTCTCAGATCTTTATCATCTATTCCAATCATTTCTAGATATTGAAACAACCTATCATGTTGAACTCTATCAACCGCCTTCTCAAAATCTATAAAGCAGACGTAAATTGGTTTCTGTACTTCCCATGATCGTTGAAGTAATGTTAACATTGAGAACAAAGCTTCCCTTGTTCCCAGTCCTTCTCTGAAACCGAATTGTTTGTTTCCCATTGTCTCTTCACATTTCTGCTTGATTCTATTAAGAATTATCTTAAGAAGTAGCTTGAGAGAGTGGCTCATGAGACTAATTAGTCTAAAGTCTTTACATGATGATGTATTAGGTTTTTTTGGGAGTGGAATAAATGTAGACTCTAACCATATCTCTGGCATCATTCCAGTCTCGTATATATGGTTATAAATTTTTGTTAGTTGTGAGACATTGTCGTCATCCAGAAGTTTGAGCCAGTCTGATGGTACTTGGTCAGGGCCTGGAGATTTCCCATTTTTGCTCTGTTTGATGGCTTTCTTTACTTCCGCTTTTAAAATGCTAGGACCAATATTCGTATACTTTGTGGTGTTAAGTGGTGGCCTCGTATCCAGGAAGAGCTCTTTTATATAGTTAGTCCAATCTTCCTTTTTTTCATCCAAGTCGAGAATTATTTTACCTTTGGAGTTTCTCATAAAGTCAGGAGTTCTTTTTCTCTGAGTGTAGGTAATTTCTTTAAGCTTTTTATGTATATTAAACTCGTCATGTTTTCTTTGTAGTTCTTCCATTTCACGACATCTTTGTTCCATCCAGTCCTCTTTTGCTCTCTTAACCTCGTACCTTATTTGTCGATATATCTCTCTATACCGAATCTCGTCTTTGTTTTTCCAATTTCTTCTTTGTTGAATAAGGTCTAGTATTTTATCGGTCATCCAATCCTTTTTCTTTGTTGAGTCTTTTTCTGGTTTCAAAACTTCGTTTGCTATGGTGACCAGCCCTTTTGTTGTTGGAGGTATTTTATAAACTTCATTATTAACGTAACTCCAAAAAAATCAGTCCAGTTTATTAAATTCTGGTGATTTGGGTGGCCACGCTACTGGTCCATTGAAAAATAAAAATATCTCGAAAACTAATAAATGTAGACATAGGGAATGTTATCTAAAAGTTATAGTACGCAATTGTACTTTTCAATAGTGATATAAAATACAGGGTGTTCCATTTAAAATTACTGAGAAAATAATATAATTGCGTTTTGACTCACCCTGTATTTGATATAAAGAAAGTTAGCAATATCGACCATTCTTGAAAATTTTGAAAATACGTTAAAAAATATGGCATTAATAAACCATTGTTGTTTTGCTTATTTTTATTTATACAGGGAGTTGAACTTATTACGATTTTCATATAAAATTGGTTATAACTTTGTAAATACCCTGTATAATATAACAAACCTTTATATTTTTGTGATGGAGAAGTTAACAGAATTTCGAATTTAAAATAAAATATAGGGTGCTCCATTTAAAAAAACAAAAGTTAGGTCTGCCACTGTGTTATCGAACACCCTGTAACATTCTAACTAATTTTGTAATGTTAAGCTCAAAGGTGGCTAAAATTTTTGTTATTAACTTTTATTGCTATCTATTACTATAGCGGAGCTGTTGAGCTTTACCCTACTAATCAATCACCCTGTATAACGTTTTCGAAAAACAAATAAAACCAACATTTTTCTCTTCGTTTATTTCAGCACAAAACAACCAACCATTATTAACAATAATAAACCCTCACCTTCCTCCTTCTTTCCGTATTTACGTAAAATTTATATACAATAGACTCGTTGCTTGTATGTTTGTTTTTAATTTATTATGAAGGGCGCGTTCTGCAGGGAAATGTATTGGAGTAATAACGCCCGTATTTATTTATTTACTCATAAAATTTTAGCAAGTTATTACAGGGAAATGGTCGAGAACAACAGCAACAAGATCTACGAGTAAATAACCATTATCTTTAAATTTAAATTTAATGGAATATTTGTTTTTGATTTAGAAAATTAACATAAAAAGGGCCGTTTTCACCAACAACAGATAAATCAGTGAATAGTTGGTCGTAGAATAAAATTCAATTTTATTCCTGGAAAAATTTTAATCGAAAGAATTTTAATCTAAAAAGTCAATTATTTATTTTTATTGTGTTTCAATACAACTTTGATAATTTAAAGTGAAACTGACGAATTTTATTGCTTATAGATATTATTTGAAGCAAGGTTAATCGGTCTATTTATCCAAAAAATAAATATTTATTTGATAAATAAATCACAAAAAGGTCTTACTTGACGTTAGTGAAACGTAAAAATTTGTCAGTTTTATTGGTAGAATAATAAGTAAAAGATGGTTTTTGCTTGCTTGGTCGAATAAATTTATTCATCGAATAAACTAGGTACTGTTCGTAGTTAGTGAAACCGGCCATAATAAAGTTATTAAACCAATAAAACCACAAACCATACATACTCATAGACGTTTCACGTAAATTGTCAAGGTCAAGACAGCAAATTAGTTACCATTCCAATCCAGAGATGTCACTGTCAGTCAATTCTCTTGTCATATTTAACAACTGACAGTTGACAATTAAATTAATTTGTTATTTACTTTTTATTTTACAGTTTGTGGCTTAATTATTTTATTATAGTGGTGTTACGTTTTTAATTAGATTTAATCACAATTTTAATCAATTGTATTAACCTCCTCTCCGTTTTTATGAGTAGAATTTTTAGTTTACATTGATCATCCTGTGTTGTGTTTCTCCACATTAAAAAAAAAACAATATAATAGATCCTGAAACAGTTTATTCCAATAGACAAGTGTGTCATCAACATTTCGGGCCTATATATTTTTGGAAGTTTGTAAAAGATTATAAGGTAATATTTATCTAAACAATCATCCTACAAGATTCTTTAAAAAATTTTCATTCAACTCGATATTACACATCAGTGCTTTCACGTGACACATTGCAGTAGTGTTTAGCATTTTGAAAACAAATTGTAATATTTGAAGTTTTCAGTAAAATATTGAATAAAACATTGAATTGTCTTTCTGTGGTTTTAATTTCCTCATTTCATCAAAATTTCATCACAAATCCCGAAAAAATTTATAATTTCTAAATTCCCACGTAACTAAAATTTGTCAATTTAGTTCCCATTCCAATCAAGAGATGGCGTTAATTTGATCCGAAAGATTAACATGGTCGTGAAACGTCTATGAGTATGTATGGTTTGTGAATAAAACTGACACATCTGCGTTTAACCAACATCAATTATGATTTATTTTATTTATGTATCTAATAGATATTTTTGTTCTTCGAACAATTGACAAATTTACCTCGCTTTAAATATGTATAACCAAGAAAATTCATCAGTTTAACTTTAAATGTTCATAATACCCGAAAGACAGGTAGAATCCAAAGTAGTTGATGGCATCTTGTGATTGGATTCTGTTAACTCATCGTGAATTTTACTACTGGTGGGATTGTCTGTTGCCAATCCCACCGTGATCATTACTGATTGCTGTGTTGATTAATTTCCATTTCAACATGAATTCACAATTCTTTCTAAATGGTATTCTAATGTCTCGTCAAATCTTGTAATGAACTATTTTAAGTGGGAAATAAGCCACAATTTTACCAAAAAAATGAATTTATTAACGTTTCGACGCCCAAGTCGTGTGTCGTTGTCAAAATACAAAATAATACTAAATAAACAAAAATGTTGTTGCTTAGTAAAATATTCTTCTAATAATTTATTTAATCTGACTCATTTATATCGGCAATTCAGGCATGTATTATACATTTTAAAGTAGAAGACTTTAAAATGATATTGCCAATATTGATGAGTTGCGTTCCTGCGACGACTTTACTAAAAGATAGTTCATTCGATTACATGAAATCAACCTCAACTCAAGAATATCCACCAAAAAATCATAGCATGTGATCTGTCTTTAAAAAGAAAACCAAATGCAACGATGGCAGTAAAATTCTCGCGCTAGAGATTCCATAGTAAATCACGAGGTAAAACCAGGAAGAAACCTCGTGATACTATCCCGATATCGTAAGTATTTGGGCTTACATTTAGTTTACTCTCAAAACTAATACCAAATTCTGACTTTAATGTATATATGCTATTTTAAATTATAAATAATCTTAATAATACATAGATATTATATAAATAATAATAATATGTACTAACTAGATATGTTAATGACTTACTAATCGTGGTATTTTCTTTCTATTGACTTCCTCTTTTATTATGGGTAACCACATGTAACTGCATTCTACCGAGGAATTTGCGACACAATTGTTTTCATTTAGCATAATTAGAGCCGCTTATTTGATTTTTCTCTTTTTACTATCTGTTTCTTTCAGGACTATACTTTAATCTCTCCACTGAACTCTATGTTCATTATCCCATGCGTGTTGACATATTTGAGATCTATCAAATTCTCTATTTTTAATATATGACTGATGTTCACTTATTCTAACGTCTAATGGTCTTGATGTTTCACCTAAATAAAATTGTTCGCATTCACAAGGTATTTTATAAATACAATTCTGTGTTCTTTCTTGTTCATTTTTTTTGTAAAATTGTGGCTTATTTCCCATTTAAAATAGTTTATTATAAAAAATGCCACAAGGAAATAGCTTCAGAACAACGTCAAATCTTGTGTCTCTTATCTGCTGTGTATATTGTCGTATCTTCCGGGTAATTTGCTACATTTGTTATTACATCTCTGTGTATAAAATTGAAGATAAAATACTGCCTTGAGACATATCTTCCTGAGCTTCTTGCATCCTGGATATATTTTGTCGAATATTAAAAAATTTCGATTTTCGATTTTTATTAAAAAAAATATTTTTCTCTTCATTTGTTTGATCAAAAAGCAACCAAACATTATCTGTATGTATATATTGTCTTTTTATAGTGGTAGTTGTGACACGGTGTTAGTTGTCATATTCCTCCGAAACGATTTGACCGATTTTTATAAAATATTATATGTATATTCGGTATGTCTGAAAATTAGTCGTAATATATTTTTCTTGTAGCATTAAAAATACATTACTTCAACATATGGTTATGAGACCTAGGTAATGACAGAAAATGATGCAACTCAGAACATTCGGGAGAAAGATACTGAGAAAAGTATACCACCCTATGTAAGCGGAACACAGCACATGGAGAATATGGAGAAACAACGACATTAATGAATTAAATGAAGGGTACGGTATTGTAAGATTTGTGAAAAGTCGAAAACTGTCATGGCTGGAACATGTCCAGAGACAAGAAAATATAAAAGTCTTATGATGGGAACAAAGGGAAGCAGAAGAACGAGATGGTTGGATGATGTAGAAGACTACCTAAAAACTATATATGAATGTAAAATAATGTAGGAGAATGGTATTATTAACATAATTATTTATTTCCTATTTGGATAATAATTAATAAAATTATTTATATTCTGTTATAAACTTACGTGCGTAGAAATCGGCCCACTTAAAAATTTGGTCATTTTTGATGTCTCATATTTCCTAAACCTGTTAGCCGATTTCAGTGATTTTTAAACATGTTATAGCCTGATCCTTTAATAATACCACTGTAATAATATTGTTGCTAAACAGGTAAATTTTCATTATATACCGGGTGTACCAATCAAACTGTGTTTTTTTCTCAAATTTTGAATCACGCTGTGGAATATTTTAGCATTAATAAAATACTGAAATTAAAACCTAACTATAGCATCAGGTTTTCTTAACATTCTTCTTTTTGATTCATTCGTTTATGTTGGATAATAAAAAAAAATTAGATACTTTAACTAAACATGTTCTTCATCAATACACGGTATTTTTAAATAAGTGCGACACACTTTAAGGGGTAATTCTGTATGAAAAAATAATGACAGTTGGCTTTATAAACGTATGTCCGCCAATGTTTCGTTTCTGAGATACGGTATGTTGAATTTTTTCTTACAAACTGACGGTTTATTTATTGCTTTAAAACCAGTTGAGATATGCAAATTAAATTTGGTAGGTGTTAAGAGCTACTTATTGCGGATTTTTTGATATAAAATTAAGAATTTTATATTTACCATCAGCGTGTGTACGGGTAATATGATCGGTCATATTACACGTATGAGCGCTAATGGTGAATATTAAATTCTTAATTGTATGTCAAAAATGTGCAATAACTACGTCTTAAAATCCACCAAATTTCATTGGCATATCTCAACCGGTTTTAAAGCAATAAAATAAATCGTCAATTTGCGAGAAAAAATTCAATATCCTGTATCTCGGAAACGAAACATTTGCGGACATACGTTTATAAAGCCAACTGTAATTATTTTTTCATGCAGAATTATCCCTTAAAGTTTGTCGCACTTATTTAGAAACACCGTGTATGATGAAGAACATGTCTAGTTGTTAAAGTACCTGGCTTTTTTATTATCCAACATAAACCAATGATTCAAAAAACAGAATGTTGAGAAAACCTGAGGATATAGTTGGGTTCTAGTTTCAGTATTTTATAAATGCTAGAATATTCCACAGGGTGATGCGAACTTTGAGAAAGAAACACAGTTTGATTGGTACACCCGGTATACAATGAAAATTAAACTGTTTAGCAACAGTGTTATTATATTGGTATTGCTAAAAAATCAGGCTATAAACTTTTCAAAAAATCACTTAAATCGGCCAACAAGTTTAGGAAATATGGGACATCAAAAATGACCAAATTTTTAAGTGGGCCGATTTCTATGCACGTAAGTTTATATTATATCCTCAAAGAAAAATACAAAGGTAAGGATATAATATCTTGATTTCGCGTACACCGATGATTCCAGACTTACCATTTTATTTTAGGCGCCTTAAATTTCCCGCGCCATTGGCTTTTGTCACCGTCATTTAATCTTCGCTTGTCCACTGCTGGACATAAATCTTCCTCATATTTTTTCATCTGTTTCGGTCTTATGCCACTTGCATGACATTCCTCTGACAACGTTAATGATCATCAGTCCAACCTGTTGGTGGACGACCTCTGCTCCTGTAGGCATCATTTCTTGGTTTCTATTTTAGTATTTGCTTTGTCCATCTGTTGTCTGATAGCAAACGTCTTAGCTTTTGCCATGACGATAATCAAATTGCAATTCCAACCGTTGTAAATTTGCGGAATAAACTTTACATGTTAATGACATGGGAAATTATTCGAACATCGTGGTATATTTTATGCATCGCAAAAAATGTTTTTTATCACATACAATTAAATTGATTCAAATCTTTCACACATAACATTTTTAAGTTTGTTTTCTATTAATTCTTAATTATTGAACTTTGACACATTATTCAATTCTAAGGTGGTACGAAGTTCGCTGGGTCAGCTAGTTTACGATAATACACCCTCACGTTCCTCATTTTTTCTGTATTTATGTAAAATTTATATACAATGAAACTGTTGCTTGTATGTTTGCGTTTAATTAATTATGAACTGAAGGGAGCTTTCTGCAGGGAAATGTATTGGAGTAATAATGCCCGTATTTATTTATTTATTTGTAAAATTTTAGCAGAATTTTATTACAGAAAAATAGCCGAGAGCAACAGCAACAAGACCTACGAGTAAATAACAATTAAGTAACATTTAATTTAAAATTTAATGAAACATATGTTTTTGATTTAGAAATTTAACATTACTAAAAGTTTAGTGATTTTATAATGACGAAATTCACCAGTAAAATATATTTGTATAAAAAAGTAATAAGTATTTTTCTTTTTCTTCTTTATATATTGTTATGATCTGCTTCTTATTAATTTTATATTAATTATTATTTATTTGACTTATTATTTAATTGTCGCAAATCATACATAAAAAATGAATAAAAAGGGTGCCTTTTTATAATATCAAGAAAATGTCTAAATTATCTTACGTTATACTTATCTTCTCTCGTGGGTTCAGTATCTCTTAGTTGATCCTAATCGGGATAAAATAGGGAAAAGAAATAAAGCAAAATATAAAATAAACATACAGAATTATCTTTTATTTATCAAAATCGATACTCTAAAAATCTATCAAATCTAAAACTTGTGGACACAAATGTCCGAATGAAATTTCTACCATTTAAAATTCTAGTTAAAAAAAAAACAATTTATCGGTTTGTTCCCGATGACTTTGGTACAACAAAATAAACAAAACCAAATTATGTATTCGCAAGATTAGCTATACTTCCTATTTACTTTTTGAAATATTGGAATTTTAATTCCTACGCTTTTTACTCAAAATTTTAGTTTCTGAACATAAAAATATCTTTCACATAAGTTGACTGACCTTTTTTTTCACTCACTCTGATGTCTTCTCGTGACCCAAAACAGCTCTCCCTCGTTGACTATGTTAAAGGCTACTCATCAAAGCTCTCTCCGTTCTCCAGCTTCAAAACTATCAGCATACCAGCACCAATTCTCCAACGAGCCAAAGCCTCTTTTGACCAGTACTCGATTCACACAAACTCCAAAAATTATTTGCTCTCCTTCTCACAATAATACAGCACCAAAGAGGTATTTCGTCTCAATTTGATCTGTCTCTCGTTCCACTTTTCAGCACTATTCTCCACTATCAAACAACCACTGGTACTTGCTAACTACTTATCCACGAAAACGTCGAACTGCTCCTCAGCGATGCCAATAACATACTGCCTTCTCTTTCAAACTCACTCAATCATTCAAACCACCTTTCCCCTTCCAAATTGCCAAGAATCAGAAACATTTCTCTTTTCCATTCGATAAACAAACAGTCATTCTTTCAAAATTATTCCGACCATCCTAATTACTTTCGGGGAACTCTACAGCATTTACTCGGGGTGAAACAAAGATATTAAAATTCCAAACTTTCTTTTAAACCATTTTTCTAGAAAATGATAATTACCTCTACCTGTGGATTCTATAGTTCCCGTAATAAACAATATTTTTCCATTTTAAACCTAAATACATCGTTCTTTTCACTTTAATTATTCACAAAAGTCTTTAATGGTTCATCGGAAAACTCATTAAAAACAGAATTCCACTTACATCCAAACTAAATTCTAATAAATATTTACAGATCAATATACAGGGTGTATCAAATTTATGTGCCCGCGTTGTTTAAAAAAAATTTAATTTAATTTTCATTTTGCCTTTGACTGATAAATTGAAAATACAATAACATCGACATGAATCTGTCTGTTTTTTCAATGTGCCTCCAGTAAATTGTCGTTCCATCATTTTCGTGGTCTTCTCACTGACCGACTTCATATCGCAGTTCCGGAATAAGAATGACGTAACTGCAAAAAGACAACTTTCTCAGGGGAGCAAAAAACGATTTTTAAATATTTAGAATAGGGATTAAATTAGGAGTAATCGTCCAGGAGCATCGGTATGGCGTTTATTGTTACAATGATGGCTTTTATTTTTAATCCTATTGGTTCGAATTTCATTGTCTTAACCTTTCAGAGATAACGTGGCATGATGGTACATAAAGTGTAACGTGCGGACTCACAGTCCGCACATCCAAAAAAGGTCCAAAAAACAAATATTTTCGGAAAACGGTCTGAGAACTTGTCAATTGTTTAAATATAAAGACAAAAAAAACTTTTGCAAACAAATTATACCTTGCACTTAAACTCATGCTTCAAAAATAAAAGTGAACGGATAATATATCCTTTTCACATTTGGAGTCTTATAAATCACAAAAACATAAATTAAAAAAATACAAAACAATTATTAGGGCAGTGCAATTAGAACGAAAAGATACAATGTTTCGAAAAAAATCAAACAAGGTTATATTTTTCTAAAATTTTTTTGTTAGTTTATAAATATGTTAAAGGAAAAAGTTCTACTCACAAATTTCGCCGCTAATTGTTTGTTAATTGTTTAAACAATAAAAATGATTTTGTATAAATAATGTTAAGAATATGGGTGAATTCAACATTTTATTTTGATGAAAAAATAATTTTATTTTAATTTTGATTATGCTGAACCCGAATCTGATATTACAATTTGCAAACTCAAAATGGCGGATTCAAAATGGCGGATTTTTTCCTAAAAATCCTTAAAAAGTAGTTGTAAAATCCGATTTTTTTTTTATAAAACGTGTTTGTTTACATATATGTGGATATTTTTGGGAGGTTGCTGAACCTGAATCAAATGATAATTTAAATTATGAAATGGCAAATCCAAAATTGCGGATAACTTAAGAAATAGTTGTAAAATCATAATTTCTTTACAAAATGTATTTATTTCTACATATATTTATTTTTGAGAGCTTTGATAAAACAATATATTATATATATATTCAAAAACGACAACTTTAAAACGTTAACAAATTGTTATCTTAATAATTTTTCTATTGATGAATAAAATATGTATTTTTTGCTCTTAATATGGATCGTTTCGTTCGCCCCTAATTTAATTCGGCCTTACTCGTAATGATCTGAAAATTGTGCTTATATCTTTTCAAAAAATTGTTGCAATGGGATCAAAAACAAAAAAGTTATTCTTAGTAAAAGCTCTGCATATTCCAAAATTTTAAATGCAATCATAAAATATCAATTTTTATCAATTTTGTACACGATATTTCAATAAATAAAAATTTCAATTATGAGTAAAATACCTATATTTTTCATAATACTGAAAATTGTTATTATGAAAAGTTGTTCAGAATTAAAAACGATGTGTCAATATGCAATTACACTCTTCTAATCGAAATATTGTGAACTATAAAGGTACATATTTATTGCGCAAATTATAATTTTTTTTACATACCTCGTATAATATTGATACAATATAATATTTTATATTTGCATATTAAGTGTTAGTGAAAATTTAATAATGTTGGGTAAAATTAATTTGAAAAAATATTAAAAAAAAATAAATTTTCGATTAGAAGGTTATAATTACATATTGGAACATAGTTTTTATTTCCAAACAACTTTTCTTTATAAAAATTTTCGATATTGTGAAATATAAAGGTACTTTATTCTTGAGTGAAATTCATATTTTTTGACATACCTCGTACAAAATTAACAAAATTTGATATTTGATGGTTGCATCTTATGTTATATACGATGCAGAGTATTTTATAAAGAATAAATTTTTTTGCGTAAAACTGATATTAAAAAAGTTATCAATAGGTTCCAAGTTACGCAGACATACTGTATAAGACCTAAAAAAAAATTTTTTTGTTGAAAATTTATTATTGTTGAAGCTTATTATTAAATGTATTTTAGGTAAGTTTTACAGAAAAAAGTTTTGATCACTCTGTATATACATTTTTTCAGCTGGTAATTTTCGGTTTTTGTATTACATTTTTGATATCTTTCTTAGTTTTCTCAAAAAGAAATTGTTTATTTCATTTTTAAACTAAAATAATTTAGTGTTTTTTAAATACTACATCCTAAGCTTTAAAAAAAATATCAAAAAAATTGTATTAGATTTATTCAAAGGAGTAATACCGTCTTAAAGTGGTGAGAATTCTGTAAAACTACGAAGTTTTCAAAAATTACATTTTTGAGACATCGTATTATTTGAATTAAATTTTTGATATTTTTTTTTTTAATGAAACATCGTTAAGTAAGATTATTGAGAGGTAAGTTGTGCAAATTTGAGAGTTTTATAAGTAAATTGTATTAGTTACACATTTTTAAATCATTTTTAAACAAAATTCATGTAAGGCTCACTTTCCGCCTACACCGTACTTACATATGTCCATATATTTTATTTCTTTTTATTACAACTATAAGATAGCTTATTTCATCTTCCTTCAAGTCCAATTTGTAAAATTTCTTTTGATCCATTAGTTAAAGAAATGCATTAATAAAACTCAACCATGCACTTCTTCCAACGCTAGTTTACAGTGCGCCAATGTGTGTGAGAAAGGTGACTTTAGCGTTATAAATAAAAAATTACAGAAGCTAGAGATTTAATTTTAGAAAAACCTTTATATAAGGTTTTTTTATAAAATTTTCTGAATTTTTTAATGGCCAAGTCCGTTTTTTTCTAAAAGTTATATTTTCGGAGTTATTTAAAAAAAATATTATTTCGTAGTTCATTTGTTTAATAAAAAATGAGGCACTCACTTCTCGAGTAGAACTTTTTGATATGTAGTTTATTAAACATTTCTTAATCAAACTACAAAAAGTTTTATCTTGTTTGATTTTTTCCGAACTGAAAATCTAAATGCACTCCCCTATATTTATAAGAAACTAAACAATGACTAAATAAAAAACAAATGTTTGAGCTCCGCAAAGTAGATACATGAATGAACGGAAATAAGTCAATCTTCGCTGCTGTCTTCGGAGATTTAAAGATTCTCTCCTCAATGTCTTCTTCCATGTCGGTATCGTGGTCCTGTACTTATTCATAATCTCCTTCCAAACTAGCTTCATCATCGTCAGGTTCAGCTTCTGGCACAGAATCAGAGAGAAATTCCGCATGCAGCTTTTCAAGATATGCTAGTTGCTTTTCGAAACTCATCTTAAAAAATCTGTAACAAAAATAAGTTTATATCAATCAAATATACAGAAAACGTAATCAGTATATCACTGCCAATTATAAATTACATAAATATTTTTATATTTACCCTAAAAACAAAATATTTTAAAATTGAATCTTACCTGAAGATTTGTGACAACTTGTATAACGTGCGGACTATCGTTCCGCAAGTCAATATAGCAGAAGAACTAAACGTACTAAGATAATTTTCACAACAGTACTGAATAGAGTATCCCCTCACTTAAAGCTAGAGAGCACGCCACGACCGAGATCGTAATTAATCGTCAGAAATCGACAAATATTTAGACAAGCAGAATCATAGTCCGCACGGTAACTCTGAAAGGTTAATTTAATCCCTCCATTTTCAACCCTTTTTATAGTTGCGTTATTTTTCATCTAAAAATATATTTTTTAAATATTCAAATTATTTTATTAAATTTATTAAATTTTATTAAATATTTAACATAGTGATTAAATAAAGAGTTACCGTACGGACCATTGGTATGGCGTTTATTCTTAAAATAATGGCCTTTAGTTTCATCCCTATTGGTTCGAATTTCATTATATTAATTTAATTCCCCCTTTTTCAACCCAATCTACAGTTGCGTCATTCTTGAGCTTAAAATTATTCTGTACAAGAAAACTATTTTTAAATATTTAGTAATGCCGTTTATCCTTACAGCGATGGCTTTTATTTTCATCCCTGTTGGTCCGCATTTCATTATCTTAATTTAGTCCCCATTTTCAACCCTATTTACAGTTGCGTTATTATTCATCTAAAATAAGGTCTAAAATGTTGCGTATTTTAATAACAACGCAACTATCCTCTAGTGGCTCAGCACATAATTACAGTTCGTTGGTTTTGTATAATCTGTACACAGTATTTTAGAAGTTAATTAGGCAATAAACAGGAATTGACAAAATTTGCAGTTACGTCATTCTTGTTTCGGAACGGCGGTATTAAGTTACCGTCTCCCACCGTCTTTACTACTCTATTTGTTGTCATTCGGCTTATAGTCGAGGAAATGAAGCTGGAAAAATGGCAAAACCTAGCAATTTTTTCGTCCAGCATCGATTTGTACAAAAATTTGGGGTTAAGCTCATTTTACCCTCTAGTTCATTTTCTATATTGAGCCGTTGTACGCTTTTGGTTTTTTAAGAGTGAAAACTACCCCTAAAAAAACTACTTGTAAAAAATTATAAAACAACATTTTAAACTTTAATATTGTCAACATTTGGTTCTCATTAGTTACATAATGATTGTTTTATGCTATAAGATATACTATTATAATATTTCAACCCTTAAAACCAACCGTGTTGGAGCTATATATAAAAAATTACTTATCCTAAAATAATAATTTCGGCTTGCATCGATTTACATAAAAATTTGGGATTAGGATCAGGTCACCCTGTACTTCATACTCTATAACATGCTCAAGGGCGTCGATTATCTTTAGGGCTGTAAACTACCCCTTATTTTCAAAAATTATATAAAAACGTAAACTTTAATATGGGTAAAATTTGGTTTTCATTGACTAAAAATAATGATTGTTTTATGCTTTATGATAGAATGTCATAATATTTTAACCCTTAAAAACCACACTTAAGAACATTATAATTTTTATAAGTAGATAATTTAATAGATCTATACAGAAAAAAAGTAGAATTAAAGAATTACAAAAACATTTATTTACACCAAAATACGAATTTACAAATATGTAGAAGTACAAATACACATAGCTTTTAACATTCCGATGACCAACCTTTTTTTGTTACACGGATGACAAAGGGGGGGGGGGGGGGGGGAATGACCCCAGGTCAAAAATGACAATTAACATTAACAAAAAAATGAAGTTTTTTTTTTAATTTTTTTTATGGCATGGACTTTATGTCATTCAGCCAGTCACAACATGAGTATTAGTGTCATGTGTAGCAAGTATGTTTAGTAAGTGCCTTGTTACTTTGCAAAGTCGACGTCATTAGCGTAAAACTACTTGGAATTACACATAATAGACGGTATTTTACTAAACATCAACTTCAGAATTTTATTCGTAAAATATAGGGAATTTTTTTTATTTCAAAATATGAGGATATCTAGAATGATATTAAAGTCAAATAAAAAAATAATGACTTAAAAATTGAAAATACTTTGGAATTTATTAAAGAAAAACCTACGCTGGGGTCACAATTTCCCCCGCTTGGTCATCCGAAGGTTAAGTCATCTTCCAGTATACGAACCAGTTCTGTTGTATTATATGTACATGCATTGAAAATGTTCCATAAGCGGACTATTCGAATATTTCGAAAAAAAAAACGCGTTTTTTAAACATACCTCCTTCATTTTTGGCGATAAAAAGTTTTTTCAAAAATTTTTTTGTAGGATTTTTGAAGAACTATAAGACACTTTAAATTAAATTCCATTAGATCCCTAACGTTTTAGTTGGGGTGGGTTTAAAGGGCTCGAATAAGGGGGTGTTTGCTAGTAAATAGAGGTTTTAAACAGCTATGTCTCGCTAAATTTTCCCTGTAATGAAAATGTATGCACAGTATTCTTTTAGTTATTAAAAAAGCTACAATTTTATAGCCCACCATTTTTTTCGTATTTCCTGTATTTTCGGAGATATTTGGAAGTAAAACGTAAAAAATACGAAAGTGCAAAAAAATCAATTTTCCTTTAAAGTCCAATTTTTCTAAAATTTGGCCTTTTAAATAGGTCAAACTTCTTGGGTGTATTGACAATACAAATATACAAGGAATTACAGAAAGGCAAAGACCAATTTTTACTTAGGAGGGTAGTTAGGGGGTTATTCTCATTGATTTTTTTCGTAGAGAAAAGCAAGTACCGACTTTTTTTATCATAAATCGCTCTATTTTCATGATAGAATTTTTTTTACTATTCTTTAAAAGGTTTAATTGTATACTTAAAACAGATAATTTAAGTTTTCCTCAAAAATGGAAAGTTTTCCTGTTATTTGGCTTTGAATATTTCCAATTATGCATTTGACGAGAAAAGCTAACTTTTAACATGCGGTACCTCGGTTTGTATTGGTCTTAAAGATATTATAAAAAAATAATTTAGTTTGTCTTACTAAAACATACAATTTTGTTATCTGGAGTTTTTTTGATTAAATGCATATTTTTCGAGGTATTCTCAAAAAACCCTCTAAAAAGTCGATTTTTTCGACGAAAAACCGTTACTTTCAAGAGCGAATAACTCGAAAAATATTAGTTTTACGAAGAAAATGTAAAAAACATTTTTTTCTAAGAATTACTTTTTACATCGATTTACATGGTTAAAATGTAATAAAAAATTCCCACCCACGAGATGGGGTGGCAACCACCCCCAATGTTTTAGCGTACAGTGGCATGATATAGAAAATGATCCTTGGACTATTCCCTACCTTCTGAAAAAATTTCGAGTAAATCCATGCTGGATGAAAAAATTGCGAGCCAAAATGCTTCATTTCCTCGACTATTATGTGGTCATTCCATTCTACTTTCCTGTTTCTTGCCCAGTTACTAATGTTTTCCACCAACTATTCTAAATGGGAAATAAGCCACAATTTTACTAAAAAAAAATGATTTTATTAACGATTTGACGTCCAAATCGGATGTCGTTGTCAAAATACAAAATAAAAATAGTCATATTTACGTGAAAAACGTTAAAAACATTAAAAAATCATTCTTTTAGATAAATTCTGACTTATTTCCCATTTAGAATAGTTGATTACAAAAATGCCACAAGGAAATAGCTTCAGAACAATATTTTCCATATTGCACCTCCGTCGTATATATTTTCTTGCTTTGTCGCATATTGTCTTACCATCAATTTTTCGAAGGGTTTTCATATCTCTGTTTCGAGACACATTTTTGTCCTCTTTGTGTCAGGTCGTGTTTCTGCTATGTCAATATTTTTTGGCTGATGACTGTTTTGTCTTCCTTTCATGTTTTTTCCGATATTTCTCCATATTGTGTAATTCAGGCAACCTGAACTATACACTTAATCTTCCACTTCTGTTTCGAGCTTTCCGTATCTAGATAGCCTGATGCCTGGATATTTAAACTCCATATACTCTGGGCTAATTAGCAAAATTCATGGAAAATTTATTTACGCTGGAATCGAATTATAAGATCCTATATATTAATAATATAGGTATGCAAAGTCCGCAGATAGTGTGCTACTGGTTTTATAAACAAAATGGCGCCGACAAATCCTATTTTTTTCAATTATTGCTCTATAACTCCGAAGATTTTAACTTTACAACAAAAAAACTCACATAAAAATTCACCGCAATCAAATTCTGCATAGAGATAGGTTTTTCGCGATTTGCTCCGACAAAAATTTTCCTCGGAAAATGCGGGTTTTCCTAACAAAAACTATAATTTTCAAATAAAGTTTTAGGTAAGTAATTATTAATCAATAATTAAATAACTTAGTGACATCAAAGATTTCTTGGTATAGATTGTAATTCCAGAAGCCGGTGAAAATTAAACGAATATTTTAGCAATAATTCAAGTGTTAATTAACAATTTACGATCGCAATAATAACCAAAATAATCACGATACATTAATCAAACTTATAAAGATTATCAAGATGAGATGCTTGTTTAATATTTTATCGACGAAATATAAATTTTTCTTTTTTCGCATAATCTTTAAATTTTGAAAAAAAAATAGTTATAATACGTTGGTCTAATTAGTAAAGTACAAAGAAAGGTTATTTACCAGCAATTCTCTAGTGTTGGGGAAAAAGGGCATAAGTCAAATTTTTACTATATTGACTTAAGTACACTGGCGACATGGAATTTAATCAATTTAGTTGTGATCCAAAGGATATAAGTCTATTGCATTTCTAACAGCTTTAATCTCTATTGATCTAATAGACGTAAGTCGTGTAAAACCAGTTCTGTTTGGACAAGCGGACTTATGTTGACTAAAGTCTTTTTTACCACGGCAACCTTACAACCGTATATTTACACTTGCCAAGGACAGGCTGACTTAATTCCGTATGACCCGTTACAATAACAAACACGTATTGCTTTTCAGTGATAAAAATTTGTATTTACTTGTGTTTTTGCGAACGTAAAAATGTCAAAAACGGATGTTTGTCACAAATGTGAAGTTTTGAAAATGGAGTTGACTATCACCAATGATGAGGAAAACAAAAATGCACTTAAAGAACAACAAGCAAAGCTTCATGAAGAAGCCGACTTAGCATATACTTGTAAAAGTAAAGCCAAAAAATTAGCAATGGAAGACCACTCAGTATTGTGCTATACATTTGACCTACAACAGTGTCTTCCGACACCGTTTTTAGAAACATCGGTATCATTTTACAAAAGAAAATATTGGACCTACAATCTGACAATACACAATTCTGGAAATGGTTTTGCTTCATGTTATTTATGGCACGAGTCGATAGCAATGAGAGGAGCAAACGAAATTGCTTCGTGTTTTTTAAGGAGCTTATGAATTTGCCACCCGAAGTCAAAAAAGTGATTTTGTACTCGGATACTTGCGGTGGACAAAATAAGAATTTCTACGTAGCAAGTATGTTCTTAACTGTTCTTCAAATGAAAAATTCGTTAGACGAAATCGATCACAAATTTCTTGTGTAAGGTCACTCACACATGGAATGTGATGCGGATCATTCCGTAATCGAAAAACAAAAAAAACAAAAAACAAGTGGTATTCAAATATCACATCCACATGATTGGGCGACATTAATACGATGCGCAAATAAAAAGGAACCTTTCCAAGTCCTTAAAATGTAACAAGATGATTTTTATGACTTTGCAGCCTTGTTGAAAAGTACTTTGTAAAAATAAAACAAGATAGTGAAAAACGAAAATTTCTATGGCACGACTGCAAATGGCTCAGATACACAAAGGAACAGGGACTGATTTATTATAAAAATCACTTCAAGAAACAGAAGGCTTCTCCATTCTGAATTTAAATCGCCGTGGCCGTCCGGTTGCACTCTCTTTATCAAAAAAAAAGAGCCACTTGCAATCTCCAAGGCCAAGAAAGATGATCTCTTGGAATTACTACCCCTTATTCCAGATGTGTACAAAAGCTTTTATGAGCAACTTGTACATTCAAATGCAACAGCTGACGTTGACCCAGATTTAGAAGACGTCTAGAAGATCCAGACGCCGAAAATCAAGACTTAGAAGAGGTACATACGTAATAAACATTGCAGTGGTGTATTTTACTTGTATTGTTTTTTTTTTCAGCGAAAAAACTTCATCCATTATTTTATGTTTCTGTATTTACCTGTGTTTCTATTAGATGTTATTATACTATACTACACTCAATGGCTAGCATGTTAGTTCATATAGACTTAAGTCAGCAATCGCAATCAAAGTCAGATCTAGAAGACTTAAGTCAATCAAAAATCATCCATTTAAAAATATATAACCCACTTTTTTATTGTCTATAGGTTTGGTTAATATATTGTATTATAATATTAGTATAAATGCAAGTTTAATTTAAAAATAGATTTATACGACAATAATGAAACCTTTAATAAATCCTCCTGAAAAATAACAGATTTCGACTTATGCCCTTTTTCCCTAACACTAGAGAATTTTATTGCTTTAATCGAATTATAAGATCCTATATATTATTAACATAGGTATGCAAAGTTCACAGATAGTGTGCTACTTTTTTTATAAACAAAATGGCGCCCACAAATCATATTTTTTTCAATTATTGCTCTATAACTCCGAAGATTTTAACTTTACAACAAAAAAACTCACATAAAAATTCACCGCAATTAAATTCTGCATAGAGATAGGTTTTTCGCGATTTGCTCCGACAAAAATTTTCCTCGGAAAATGCGGGTTTTCCTAACAAAAACTATAATTTTCAAATAAAGTTTTAGGTAAGTAATTATTAATCAATAATTAAATAACTTAGTGACATCAAAGATTTCTTGGTATAGATTGTAATTCCAGAAGCCGGTGAAAATTAAACGAATATTTTAGCAATAATTCAAGTGTTAATTAACAATTTTCGATCGCAATAATAACCAAAATAATCACGATACATTAATCAAACTTATAAAGATTATAAAGATGAGATGCTTGTTTAATATTTTATCGACGAAATATAAATTTTTCTTTTTTTGCATAATCTTTAAATTTTGAAAAAAAAAATAGTTATAATACGTTGGTCTAATTAGTAAAGTACAAAGAAAGGTTATTTACCAGCAATTTTATTGCTTTAATCGAATTATAAGATCCTATATATTATTAACATAGGTATGCAAAGTTCACAGATAGTGTGCTACTTTTTTTATAAACAAAATGGCGCCGAAAAATCGTATTTTTTTCAATTATTGCTCTATAACTCCGAAGATTTTAACTTTACAACAAAAAAACTCACATAAAAATTCACCGCAATTAAATTCTGCATAGAGATATGTTTTTCGCGATTTGCTCCGACAAAAATTTTCCTCGGAAAATGCGGGTTTTCCTAACAAAAACTATAATTTTCAAATAAAGTTTTAGATAAGTAATTATTAATCAATAATTAAATAACTTAGTGACATCAAAGATTTCTTGGTATAGATTGTAATTCCAGAAGCCGGTTAAAATTAAACGAATATTTTAGCAATAATTCAAGTGTTAATTAACAATTTACGATCGCAATAATAACCAAAATAATCACGATACATTAATCAAACTTATAAAGATTATAAAGATGAGATGCTTGTTTAATATTTTATCGACGAAATATAAATTTTTCTTTTTTTGCTTAATCTTTAAATTTTGAAAAAAAAAATAGTTATAATACGTTGGTCTAATTAGTAAAGTACAAAGAAAGGTTATTTACCAGCAATTTTATTGCTTTAATCGAATTATAAGATCCTATATATTATTAACATAGGTATGCAAAGTTCACAGATAGTGTGCTACTTTTTTTATAAACAAAATGGCGCCGACAAATCGTATTTTTTTCAATTATTGCTCTATAACTCCGAAGATTTTAACTTTACACCAAAAATACTCAAATAAAAATTCACCCCAATTTAATTCTACATAGAGGCATGTTTTTCCCGATTTGCTCCGACGAAAATTTTCCTCGGAAAATGTGGGTTTTCCCAACAAAATCTCGAATTTTCACTAGTAATACCACTAGAGGTCAAATTATGTATTTCCGGAAATTTTTTTGAGATCATGAATATTTTGAAAATTTCCCGAGTCGCAGACGAGGGAAATTTTCTAAAAATATTCATGATCAAAAAAAAATTCCGGATATTAATTTGACTTCGCGTGGTATTCGGTAAGAAAATTCCACACCAAATTTGCATTTGAAAATCCAAAGCTGCATGAACAGATTAATAGCGCGCAATAGCTTTGTCAGCAATTATTTAGGCTTTCAAATTCGTAATTTCTACTCATTGTAGTTGCATGGGAATACCATTTCAAGATAGAAAATAGTATATTCTTCAATTTTACATAAGTTTTGAGTAACTACAAGTGATAGAAAATGAATCAAAACTAAATTATGTAAACAAATAAAAACCAGTCTGTCAAAAATGTTCTGTTATTGTAAACGTCAAAAAATTGCCACTATAATTCGCTGTTGGGTACCCCACGAGCAAAAAATTTCCGATAAAATACCTCCGTTGCCATGGTGATCTGTCAAAATAACGTATTTTGATTGGTTCAAAATTACAGGTGTGGAATTTTCAAATAAATTTTTTGGGCCAGTAATTATTTATCAATAATTATATAGCTTGGTGAAATAAAAGCTTTCTTGGTATAGATTATAATTTCAGAAGCCGGTTAGAAAGAAACGAATATTTTAGCAACAATTCAATTGTTAATTAACAATTTACAGTCGCAATAACAACCAAAATAATCATGGGACATTGATCAAACTTACAAAGATTATAAAGGTGTGATGCCTATTTAATATTTTGTCGACAAAATATAAATTTTTCATTTTTTGTATAATTTTTAAATGTTTAAAAAAATTGTTATAAACAAATTAACATTTCTTAGAAATTGTTTATTATATTCTAATTTTAAAAAATACTTAAAATGCGTATTTCATAGGTTTTGAAAATGAATGCTTTAAAAAAATTTTACAACCATTTGCAAAAAAGTTAGGAAACAGCAAAATAAATATACGATATCTCCAGTGTTTATAATTTGTTTTAATTGTTTCAAAGCTTAAAAGTGAGTCTATGGTACAATCTAATTACTCACAAAGGATGTCAAAAATTAGTGCAATGGTTATATTTTAATCAAAAATTAAAAATACTTTTTTTTGTAATTTTTTGCGCGAAAGTAGGCTTGATACAGAGCCGTAGATAAAATGTTCACTCGAAGCGACTGACACGCTTAAACTCGCGCGAGTTTTGTATGTGAGCGGGTAGCTACGGTACTGTATTTTTCTACTTTCGCGCGTGTAAATTACAAAAAAATATATTTATAATCTTTAATTCAAATATAACCATTAAGCTGATAATCGGTATTGTTTTATAAATAATTAGCTTGTACTTTAAACTCACTTCTAAGCTTTGAAAGAATTAAGAAAATTATTAACACCGTAGTAATCGTATGTTTAGTTTGCTGTTTCATAACTTTTTTGCAAATGGTTGCAAAAAAGTTTTAAAGCATTCATTTTCAAGATATTTGAAATGCCCATTTTAACTATTTTTTAAAATTATAATATAATAAAAACTTTCTGAGAAACGTTAATTTGTTTATAACTATTTTTTTAAACATTTAAAGATTATGCAAAAAAATAAAAAATTTGTATTTTGTCGACAAAATGTTAAATAGGCTAGGCATATCATATTTATAAGATTTCGAAGTTTGATCAGTGTATCATAATTATTTTGGTTATTATTGCCACCGTAAATTATTAATTAACAATTGAATTGTTGCTAAAGTATTCGTTTAATTTTCACTAGCTTCTGGAACTTTAATTTAAACCAAGAAGGCTTTTAAGTCACTAAATTATTTAATTATTGGTAAATAATTACTTATCTAAAACTTTATTTGAAAATTAAAGATTTTGTTGGGAAAACCCGCATTTTCCGAGGAAAATTTTAGTCGGAGCAGATCGGAAAAAACACGTCTCTATGCAGAATTTAATCACGGTGAATTTTTATTTGAGTGTTTTTGTTGTAAAGTTAAAATCTTCGTTGTTCTAGAGCAATAATTGAAAAAAAACACGATTTTCGGGCGCCATTTTGTTTATAAAAAAAAGTAGCACACTATCTGAGGACTTTGCATACCCATATTATTAATATATAGGATCTTATAATTCGATTCAAGCAATAAAATTGCTGGTAAATAACTTTTCCCAAAAATGGCCTATTCTCCGATAATCAGCCCAGAATAATAACTTGTTTTATTATCTGACCCCCAGCTCTAATTTACGTCTTATTGGATTTGCTGATATAACCATGCATTTTGTCTTTTTTTTTAGGGAAATTAACATGTTAAATTTTCTGGGGGTTATATTAAATTGGTGCAGCATACGCTGTAAATAATTTTCACTTGAGAGTGCATCGTCTGGATAGCAGATTATTTTAAGTTGTTTTTCTCCCATTCGTTATCATTAAAAAAGTAATAAGTAAAGCAGAAAATGTGCAAATATGACCTAATAATTACAGATAAAAAAACATATTTATAGCCCAATAAATGACCGTTTTGGAGTGTAATTTCCAGGGGCAACTCCGAATTGCATGAAAATTTGGATTATATACTTACCCTCTACTTCAAAGTTGAATTTGTGCCGTTGGTTGCTTTTAATTGGGGGGTGGCATTTACCCCTTCTCGGAGGGTGAAAAACGCGTGTTTAAAATAAGGCCGGAAATGGATAAATTGACTTATTTTAAGCACCTTTTGTTCTATAAAGTTTCTTACGTAAGTCAATACTTTTCGAGTTATTCGCGATTTAAAATGTTGATTTTTCGACAAAAAAACTACGTTTTCAGACCGTTTTTCCCAATAAACTCAAGAAGTAAATATTTTATCGAAAAAAATATATTTAGTAAAAGTGTAGCCTATACAAAAACGAAAAAAATGGTGTACCAGCAAAGTCTACAAATTGAGTAGAAGCAAAGTTGTAGCTCATGAAAAATACGTTCTTATTCGTCTAATTCGAAATGGAATAATTCAACGCGAAATCACCAAAGAAATAAGCGATTTTCGGGAAAATCTTATTAACATTTTTAAAGTATGGAAAAAATCTTAATATTTGTTTTCTACATAAGTTTACAGCATCAAAAATAAACGAGTTACACTGAAAAAAAAAAGTTCGCCCTTTTTTTTGATAAAAAAATCGTGAAAACCTCCCTTTATTTAGCACCCTGAATTAAATTAATCGTTTGGCTTTACCACCTATTTTAACTGTATGTGTATTGTTTATATGATCTGTAAGTTTGATTGGTTTGAAGTGCTTATTTATAAAGACATTTGGTTTTATAGTAAAAAAAATTTTTCTAAAAATTTTTGAAAAATTTCATTTTTTCAAAATAAATTAAAAAGTATTAGTGATAAGAAAAATCTTAAAGAGTAAAAAATGTAGGTTTTGCTGTTATAAATATGCTAGTTTCATTTTGTTTCTCCGTAAGACAAAAATAGGTTAAGATATGGTTGTTAAAATTTGCATACACTCGTGATTAGTGAGCCATTGGAGCTTTCTCAATTATAACCCTTTCAAAAATAAACACTTTAAACCGGTGAGACTGACGGATCATATAAAAAATAGATAGGTAAATAAATTGTTTGTAAAGAGGTAGCGATTAATTTCATTTGGGGAGCTAAACACGGCGAGATCTTCATGATTTTTTACAAAAAAAAGAGGGTCATCTTTATTTTGAGCGTAACTCGCTTATTTTTAATGCTAAAACTTTTGTTAACAATTAAAACAAAGCATTTTATTAACACTTAAAAAAAGTTTAAATGTGTTTTTCCTGCAAAGTGCTTTATTTCGTCGGTGATTTCACCTTGAAATATTCGATTTGGAATTAGACGGATAAGAACGTATTTTTCATGAGCTAAAACTTTGTTTTTGTTAGATTGATAGACATTACTGATACACCATTTTTTTGGGTTTTTTATAAGCTACACTTTTGCTAAGGGTATTTTTTTCGATAAAATATTTACTTTTTGAGTTATTTACGAAAAACCGTCTGAAAACGTAGCTTTTTTTGTCAAAAAATCAACATTTTCAATGGCAAATAACTCGAAAAGTATTGACTTAAGTAAAAAACTCTATAGAACAAAAGTTGCTTAAAATCAGTCAATTTATCCATTTCTGGTCTTCTCTTGAACTTATGTTTTTTCACCCCCGAGAAGGGGTGACTGTCACCCCCCAAGTAAAAGCAACCAACGGCACAATTTCAACTTTGAAGTGGAGGGTAAGTAGAACCTAAATCCAAATTTTCATGCAATTCGGAGTTGCCCCTGAAAATTACACGGTATCGCCGAATTTCCCGTTCATTTACTGGGCTATTAAGGCCGTTCCTCGCGATTCTGGGCATATCTAAATTTCAATGTAAAAGTTTAAATAAAATAACGCAAAAACTATGGCATATATTGAGATAATTCTTTTTTTATATGAAAGGAAATAAAAAGTTCTAGTGCTTCATCTGCTTTTAAATTAGTAAATTGTTTAAACAATATGTTTTTTAATTTTTTTTTTTGTTTAAAATTAACGTAAAAAAATTTAAATACACATAGGCCACTAGAGAATTTTTCCCACTTTCCGAATCTGTTTTTGTTTTTAACATAAAGTGTAACACAAAGCACCTGTTTTCTTTAAACTTTTAAAAAATCTCAGAGTTCTGCTAAAATTCATCTCGTTCGGTGGTCAGATAATAATAATAATAATAATAATAATAGAGTTTATTTGTTGCAACTAATACATAAAAAATAAACCCAATTTCTCACTGAAGTTGTTAGTCAAACTACAACTTGTGCGTGAGGGTTAAATTTTGATTAAGCATATTAAATAACATTAATTTATCTTATACGTTAACAAAAAGGAATCAAATATAGTCTTTTTTGATCATCTGACTTCAATTTTGGGCTCCTCTTCTCACTTATTCAGTTACTGTAAAATTTTGTTTATGGGACCTCCGAAAATCTCTCATAATGTTCAAGACAGTATTGCAAACAATTTCCGATGGGATTCTTCTGACGAACTTCTATTTTATAGATGCTGTCCTTGTTGTCGATATCGAGCAGTCAGCAGTCAATAGGTACAGAAACCCTCTCGGCCGGGAGTATCTTGTAAATAGACAAAGCTTATTTAGACTTTTGATAAAATTGCAAGACTTTTATTATAATTTTTATTTGAAAACACCTTCTACAGAAACATTACACATAATTCTATGTTATATAATTGTATTTTATCGATAGTACTGATCGTGATTATTAGCTAAATAAACCACATTATTAGAAATTACCGAAACAGGTCGATTTTTGATTTTAATTTTCTATTTTTTCAAATTTTAATCTAATATACAGGGTGAACCACCTTCGTATGATGACGTCATCACCTTTTTTAAACGAAACCCACATTTTTTTTTCAATTTACAGATTTCGCTTGCTGGGCTGATTCAAAAAATGTATTACACGTTGCTTCAAATTGGTGCAGGGTGGGAAAAATGAGTGGGTCCATAAAGTAACGCATACATTCATTATTAGCTAAATAAACAACATTATTTGGAATTACCGAAACAGGTCGATTTTTGATTTTAATTTTCTATTTTTTTCAAATTATAATCTAATATACAGGATGAACCACCTTCGTATAATGACGTCATCACCATTTTTTTAAACGCAATCCCCATTGTTTCAGTCTATAGATTTCGCTTGCTGAGCTGATTCCTAAAATATATAATACGTTGCTTCAAATTGGTTCAGGGTGGCAAAAATGAGTGGGTTCATAAAGTAACTAATGAGCTCATTATTAGCTAAATAACAACATTATTAGAAATTACCGTAATAGGTCGATTTTCGATTTTAATTTATTATTTTTTCAAATTATAATGTAATATACAGAGTGAACCACCTTCGTATGACGACGTTATCGCTATTTTCTTTAAATGTAATCCCCATTTTTTTCAATTTATAGATTTCGCTTGCTGGTATATATTTATACATATTATATATTAACAATTTTTGTAATTAGTCGAACTAGTTTTTCGGTGCTACATATAAAGAGTTCGGCGTCTATACTTTCAGGGTAAGTGTTGCTCTTTTATTTTGTAATCACATTACGGCGTTCCTAAGGATGATTTTGGTCACCTCTACTCCTTCTTATGGTAGATCGATGTGTTCTTCTGGTGCCATCTTATATTCTTCTCTTTTTTCTGATAATAAATGATTGTACTGACGCATTCGTTGTTTTCCTGGAATTACCGGTATTGATAATTTTTCATGAACTCTTAACTTCTTCTGCATCCTATGGAGTTCATTTTAATAAAATTTTCATCAATTGTTTCCCAGTCAGTTTTATATTTTAAAAAGTTATATAATTTTTTTATGCAGACGACGTCGCAATAATCGCCGAGACAGAAGACTATCTCCAAAGGTTAACACACATCTTCAATACAATAGCCAAGAAATACAATATGATAATATCAGCAGAAAAAAACAAATGTATGACAACATCTAAATACCCACTACGATGTAAAATCGAAATTCATGGGAAAATAATAAAGCAGGAAACAAGGTTTAGATATATGGGAATATATATAACCAGCTATGGAGATGTTGAAGAGGAAGTACGACAACAAAGATTAAAAGCAAGTAAAGCGGCGGGATATCTTGATGGCACTAAGACAGGACACAATAGCAAGAATCTATAAAGCAGCAGTTAGACCTATATTGACATAAACGGCGGAGACAAGACCTGACACATCTAAAACGAGACGACTACTAGAAACAACAGAGATGAAAATACTCCGTAGAATATCAGGGAAAAGTCTGTTGGATAGGGAGAGAAGCGAAAACATCAGAAGGTCATGCAATGTAGAAGGCATAAATGGATGGGTGGCAAAACGGAAACAGGAGTGAAATGAACAAATTAGTAGAATGGCAGGGGATAGGATAGTACGAAGAGCACGAGATAAGTCACCAAATGGACAAAGAAGTATTGGCAGACCAAGAAAAAATGGTGCGATAACATAAACAATTTAGGATGCTAGTATTGAAGAAGAAACAAGTTTTAAAGCCTACATACAAGAAGGAAGAAGAAGAAGATATAATTTTTTTCTTCATAAGGATTGAAACTACTTGCACCTTTTTACCATTTTTTTGTTTCCGTGAGAACATGTTGTCATTCCGATACACAAAAAGGGTGATAAAATGGATTGCACAAACTATAGAGGTATAGTTTGTGCTATACCTCTTGGCAGTTGATGGAGAAATATTGGGAATGCAACAAAACATAACACCAGATTTTTATAGATTTTAAGCAGGCATATGATAGTATTATACGAGTGGAACAGCGGAATGCCATGGTCGAACTAGGGATACCAAATAAATTAATAAATATCACAAAAGCATGTGCAGAGGAATCCAGGAGTGCTGTAAGAATTGAAGAAAAACAGTCGACTTTCTTTACAATCAACGGCTTTCTACAACAGGGAGATACCTTATCCTCTCTTTTCTGCAGTATCACTTTGGAGAGTCTTCTTATTTCTTCTTTGTGTGCCTGCTTGTTTTCAATCGTTGGCTATCGTCTTTTAACAAGCTGATGAAATGTTTCTCGGTCGGCAGCTATATGAAACAATTACTCGACCATTCGACCTGTCCATTCTCTAATGTTACGCAGCCAGGACAATGGTTTTCTTCCAACCCAGCGTTTTACTTCGATTTTGCCCTGAATGATCAACCGAAGTAAAAGCGATATTTAGGTCCTTTATCTTATATGGGGGTAGAGGGGGCTCCTTAGCTGTGGTGAAAGCAACCTCTCTAAGAGAAGGAACTCTGAAATCAAACCCTGGTCCTCCAAGGTGAGGGTTAAGGCATCGGGCTAACTCCTCGGTACTTGTAAAAAAAAATGACTGAAGTGGGGTAGAGAGGACTCCTTAGCTGTGGAGAAAGCAACCTCTCTAAGAGAAGGAACTCTGAAATCAAACCCTGGTCCTCCAAGTTGGGGGTTAAGGCATCGGGCTAACTCCTCGATACTTGTAAAAACAAGCAAATGTTAAACGACCCAATAATCAGACTCGGAGGAATGGACGGATCACTCGGCAACGAAAAAAGCGACGAAAAAGGACTATGAATTTTGGAACATGGAACGTTCAAAGCCTCTCAAATAAAATGGATGAAGTTATATTAGAGCTAAAATACATGAAAATGGACATCGCAGTGGTGACAGAAACTAAGAGGAAAGGCCAAGGATCACAGAAATTGGGCTACTATGATCATTTTTATAGTGGAGTTCCAAAACACATAAGAGCTCAACAAGGAATATCGATCTTCATACGCAGAACATTAAGAAAACACATAACATCGTGGGAAGGAATAAATGAAAGAATGATAAAGGTCAACATGAACATATATGGCTATAGAATAACTATTTTGGGAGTATATGGTGTAAACGAGGACGCACTGGTAGCTAACAAAGATGAGTTCTATGAACAGCTCAACGATGAAATCGTCAAAATAGGAAATGCCAGAGAAATTATATTATTAGGAGACCTAAATGGCAGAACAGGCAATAAAAAACAGGATGACGTAGTAGGCAGATACGGCGAGGAAGTACTCAACAATAATGGAACAAGAATAATTAACATCTGTAAACAGAACAATTTAAGAATTATGAACGGCTTCTTCCAGCATAAATGCATTCATAAATATACTCGGACCCAACCTACTATGAACCAGAAAAGTATAATTGATTATCTTTTGATAAAACAACGGAGTCGAATGAAAATTAACGATGTAAGGGTTTATAGAGGAGCAACATGCGGCAGTGACCATCATCTCCTAAAAGCGGAAGTACTGTTCCCCGGAATGAAATCTCAAAAAAATCTAAATCCACGAGAACAAGGAGGAAACAAATTGGAACCAAAAAAGAAATACAACCTAGAAAGCTTACAACAAACAAGCATAAGAACGTTATACGAAAAGCGACTGGACGAGAAACTGAAAGGACAATATACATTTATAAATACGGAACATATTCATACACATATAACACAATGTATACACGAAGCTGCATATGAGGCATTGGGGGAGTACAAAGACAACATAAGAAATAAACCATACTGGTGGGACTTAGAAATAGCCACCGAAATAGACGATAAGAGAGAAAAGTACCGGAAATATATGAGTACACAGAAAGATTCCGATAAGGTTTTATACGAAGAAGCACAAGCAAGAGTGCGGAAAAAAATCACACAGAAGAAAAACGAAACGTGGACAGACAAATGCAATCAACTTAACGCCTATATAGGGGGGACAAGAAACACAGAGAGCTGGAAATTCCTTAAAACGTTGAGAACAGATACCAAAAGGGATATAATAACACCGATTACTCTGGGAAAGTGGGATGGCTATTTCAAGCAGTTACTAGTAGAAAATAGAGAAGATTTTATTAAAAACGAAGATCACGAAAGTTTCAATGTAATTGTCAGTGGCTCACCGATTCGGTTAAGACTGGAAGAAGTACGAAATGCATGCAAATCCCTAAAAAATAGAAAAGCGTCAGGGCCTGGCGACATAGCACCAGAACTGATCAAATACGGTAGCAACACCCTGTATGAATACCTAAGAGATCTATTTAATAGATGTATGAATGGCGAAGTCATACCAAAAGAATGGCAATTGTCTGTAATTTCTACAATACACAAGAAAGGCAGTAAAAATATATGCGGTAATTACCGGGGAATATCTGTCACAAGCACCATCAGCAGAGTTTACGGAAAAATTATCAAAAATAAAATAGAAGAAGAATACAAGGACTTAGAGGCCGAAGAGCAAGCCGGTTTCCGCGCTGGCAGATCCACCACTGACCAACTATATTGTGTAACACAGTTAATAGACAAACAAATAGCCTACAATCAAGAACTGCATTTAGTGTACATAGACTTAAAAAAAGCATACGATACTGTACCACAAAGTAAACTTTGGGAAGCCCTCGAAAAAACTAACATCAGTCTGAACCTCATTAAAGCTGTAAAAAATCTATACCAACATAATATAGCAAAAGTTAAGCTAGGCAAGGAAATCTCGTCAGGAATTGAAGTGAATAAGGGTCTTAAACAGGGCTGCTGTCTATCGCCGACACTATTTAAAATATATTTAGAGCAAGTTTTGAAATCCTGGAAAAGGAAATGTAAGAATATGGGTATACCGCTAAATGAGGATAACATGCTATACACTTTATGTTTTGCGGATGATCAGATTCTTATGGCCCAGGATTATCACGATATTGAATATATGACCCGAAAAATCATAGAAGAGTACCGGAACTGGGGTTTAGAAGTGAATACCAAGAAAACGGAATATATGTGCGTTGGAGGTATACAGCAGGATCTAGCGTTGGAAAATGAAATAACTATTAATCACTGTCAGGAATATAAATACTTGGGTCTTACAATTACACAAGATGGAACGTTGGACAAGAATATCCAAGAAAGGTGCACACAAGGAAGGAAAGCTATCGCATTATTGAACAAAATCCTATGGGACCAAAGTATCTCCAAAGAAAATAAACGTAACATCTATACCAGCATTGTTAAGAGCATTATAACATACAGCAGCGAAGTTTGGCCACTTAAAGAAAAATCCGAAAATATGCTCAGAACAACTGAAATGGACTTCTGGAGAAGATCTGCTGGTATATCAAGAATACAAAAAATCAGAAATACAAGAATATTGGAGATAATGGATGTAAAGCATACAATAATGGACGATATCAAAACAAAGCAACTAAGATGGTTTGGCCACGTACAACGTATGGAAGAAGACATATTACCCAAGCAAGTGCTACGATGGGCACCAAAAGGACGGCGGAAGAGAGGAAGACCTAGGAAAAGCTGGATAGAAGGAATCCATAGGGAAATCGGAGAAAGAGGCTTGAACGAAGACATGTGCTACGATCGAGAGCAATGGCGATTGGGAATCGGAAGACGTCGTAGAACGTTATGAACCGATTATATATATCTTATATGACCGAAGTAATGAACCTTTCCTTGGAGAGTATTGTGAGCAAAACGAGCACAGAAACACTCCTTGCATTATAAAACGTTATCTTCACATTATATATCTACCTATAACAAAAGTGTTTCTCATTATACTAGCTTTCCAGATATAGTAGGAAATATAACGATAAGTGTCAAGGAAGACTTCATTAGACTGAGAAATGCTGTAAAACAATTGGGCCTCCGAATAAAGAGAGGATAAAACAAAATGTATGGCTACAATAATACGGACGGAACAGCGAGACAGAATAGGGCAAAACGTTACGCCTCCGAATATAGAGAGGATAAAACAAAATGCATGGCTACAATACGAACGGAACAGCGAGACAGAATAGGGCAAAACGTTACCATGGACAAAGAACAACTTTGAAAAGGGTCATTAATTTAAACATTTGGGAGCTGATCACATCTGACAAAAACATTACTTATACACAGAGATTAACAACAAAATACAAAGTGCCAATCATTGTTGGTCTGCGTTACAAAAAATAATGAAATAAGAAAATTTATCTAGCTGTACGAAAATTAGAATCTACCATTCGGTAATAAGACCTATAATGAAGTATGCCTGTGAAACATGGACAATGACAAAACAAAATGAGAATGCTTTAAAATCGCAGAAAAAAATTCTTAGAGGAATATATAGAGCAGTAACTGTTAAGGATTGCACCAGAGACATTTAGTGAATGAGAACCAACCAAGAATTGAAAGGATTATATAACCAAACAGATATAGTTAAAATAATAAAGTCACAAAGACGGGTCGGATATGTCAAGAGACAAAAGCATCGTTTCGCCACATTTTCCACATTTTACAAAAATTTATTACAGTTCCAAACTGTAACCTACGTTAAAATTAGGACATCCAATTTGTCTGTAAAAAAGTGACCAAAAAATAAAAGAAAATATAAGACATTATAAAAAAACGAATTCAGCTATACCATGACCTTAAAATATCTTGCTATACCATACCTAATTTTGTTAATTTTGTTTTATTTAAAAATTAGAAATCTAAATTAATATTGTTCTCGAAAATATAACTTTGCATGTTTCTACTATAATTTAATATGTCGGTACATTCTAATTACGAATAATGTCCCTGATGATAAGAACTACCCCAAGTTAATCGTTTTATTGTTTAGCTCCATTATAACTGCCACTGCCACCCCGGGGGCGTCCCGTTTTTCTATCGGCTCGAAAAATGGTGAAAATAATTTTTAATCTGGGCTTTCTGCACGTAAACGTTTACGTGCAGAAATAAATTTTTGAGATAGGCATAGGCACCTGAAAATTACCGTTAGGATAAAAGTGGTTGAGCCTTAAAGAAGACTAGGACTGATCTCTAAGAGTAATTTTACAAAACACTTTGGAAAAATGATATCTTAAGATTTCTTACGCAATGTGAAAAGAACAGTTTTAAATATAGAAACATATGGTAATAATGATTGTGTTATTTTCACACATGATCATAATATCCGAAAGAGAGATTCATTCAAGCCTAAACAAGCAATTGGACTTCGTAAGTCGCAGGTTTTCACCCAAAATAGCCGGAAGTAGAACCGGAAGTCAATATTTACTCTTCGTGTAACTTTGCGTTAATTGAATATACGATTTCACTAATTTTGAGTCATGTTTCCCAAACTTCCGCTCATAACTTTTTAACCGTAAATGACATAAAATCAGCAACTAATTATTAAGCTCGACTTTTCAATAAGCGAAGATTGAACATGAAGTGCACGGTTTCTGTGACAAAATGTGTCACTTCCAGTTACAATTTTTTAACCAAAGTTAAATAAAAACTTTTTATCACCACTGCTATTTAATGTATATAGTGAAAGCATCTGTCAGGAAGCCCTTTTGCAAGCAAATGAGGGAATCGTAATCAATGGAGAGGTTGTAAATAATATTCGATACGCGGACGACACTGTAGTGGAGAAGAATTACAATGATTACTTACAAACATAAATATTGCTTGCAACAATTATGGCATAAACATTAATATCAAAAAAACCAAGTATATAGTCTTCAGTAAAATCATGACACAACCAGCACATATTAATATAAACGGCATTATTCAAATTGAAAAAGTATCAAGTTACAAATACTTGGGAACTTTAATAAACGAAAATGGAGACCAAATAAATTGCCAGGTCCACATTCATAAAGATGATAAAATTCTTCTGCAACATAGATATAACGATATATAGATATATCTCTCTACGATTAGGGATGCTAAGAGGCTACGTATTTAACACGCTATTATACGGTGTAGAGGCCTGGACTGTCAAACAGAACAACGTAAAAAACATTGAAAGTTTCGAGATGTGGTGCTACCGTCGAATGCTGAAGATAAGTTGGGTTAAAAGAATCACAAGTCTTGAAGTAATACGAAGGATAGGAAGAGACCCAGAAATTTTGTTTACGATAAAACGAAGAAAACTCGAGTATTTGGGTCACCTAATGATAGGTCATAAATACGCATTACTTCAAAATATAATGCAAGGAAAAGTAGAAGGGAAACGGAATTCAGGCCGTAGAAGAATGTCATGATTGCGGAATTTGAGAGAGTGGTTGGGCTGCACCACTAATGAACTTTTCGGGTCAGCTGTAAACAAGGTCAGGGTAGCCTGGATGATTTCTAATCTCCGATAGGAGTGGCACAAGAAGAAGAAATAAAAACTGGAAATATTTATCTGTTGTCGTCTTGGTTAGCCGCGTCGAATATTATATCGCTTGTACTATTTCATCGACGTTCAAACAGTACTACTACTCGTTGCAACTTTGGAATTTGCATCCCTGTGTTATAAGCTCTCATTCGACATATAATTTTTCATGAAAAAATGACGGGCAGACAAACATGGACAATTCAAGCTTTTCACGGTTGAATTTTATAAAATGGATGAAAACATAAATAATAATTTAGAATTTAAACAGAAGATTGTAAAACCTTGATCATTATAAAACCTTAATTTTTTTTATTTAGAGTCATAGGTCTGGCCCATTATTAGACCGGGAGATATTATACAGAAGTTCAGCCACGATTGTCTAAGTCCTGCCTTTTGCAATACTGGAAGGGTAGACGATGTGCTTCCAATGTGTGGAAACATCCACAAATTTTCTGTGACATTTTCCTGTAAAAATTAGATTTTCCCAAAAAATAAAAATAGGGGTTTGCGATGAATTTCTAAGTCATGCCATATCCATAGATAGACAGGATACTATCGATTTTATGAAGAAAATTTTTTGGGCAGGAGGGTTGCAAACGGGGTAACGGAGTATATATGTATACAAACATGTAAGGAAAATAATGAAATTTTCATGATTTTCTAGGTCCTGCCAACTAAATAAACTAAACATATTTATTTCAAAATGATAAAAAAAAATATTTGCATGACGTCTCCTAATGTTTAAGTATACTTGTCCCTTGTAAAATTCTGCGGAAAATTTTCACCCTGATTTCGTGATTTTCTTAGTCCTGCCTTTAAAAAGTTATAATACTCAAATACAATCAATACCTTTTCGGTACTCGGCAGGAAGGTTAAACGGTTCTTGTATGACGGCAGGAGTCCTAAATTTGTTAGAAAATTCGTGAAAAAGTCAACGATTTTCTGAGTCATGCCATTTTGCACATGTTTCAAGAATCTTAATATAAGTCTATTTACAAAGAGGCAGGATGGTTTTATGGTTATTTTGTATACAGGGTGGGGCATTAGTGTGACAAAGTCCAATTACTCGTTTGTCGTAAGATATACGAAAAAATTTATTTAGGTAAAATATGGGCCACAGATAGGACTATGATTTAACAGTATTTTCTAATATATAAGGCTACCCGTTTTCACAGGATGACACAAATTTATGTTTTTTAAATGGAATACCCTGTGTATTTTTACATTTTTGGATTCTACTCGATGTTCTCTTTAATAAAATAGAGTGTTTTGAAATATTATATGAGGTAGTTTAAAAAATAATTACGTTTTTTTTAATTTTGTAGGAACATTCACACCCTATATGTATTGTTAGTGATTTGATATCCAAACTTCTATTAATATATGTTTAAACGATTTTTAATATAGTCTACTATTGTCAGTTATTAATAGTATACCAAAATGTTTAATTTTAGTATACGGGGTTGGTTGAAACTCGGAATGAGTATTTTCTGAGTTTTCTTAAATGGGTATTAGTATTATATGGGAAATAATATTATAATAAAATGATATTTTATGGTACCTTTTTATTTGTTAAGCATTTTATATACCATATTTATATATTAATTTCGGCAGTAAATTGATACAGACAGATTACTCAGGTGGTTTTTGGGGTTTCTGAACAAGAATGTCACATTAGAACAGATCTTTACCTAGTGCTCGGGGTGACTAATATACACGCCATATTCTTAAATTTCGAGGTTTTCAGACACTAAAGTGATGCAAGTAGATTACTCTAGGAGTTTTGTGGTTGCTGAACATGAATACGCCATCAGAATCGACCTCCAAAAACTCTCTAAATTCGAGATCAGTCACCCTGGGCACCAGGTGCTCCAAGGGTCGGTTGTAATGTCATAATCGTGTTCGGCCATCCCAAAAACCCTCTAATAATCTGTTTTCTTTAATTTATTGCCTATATCCCACGAAACTCCAGATGACGTGCCTTAGCAGCAACTCTGGGCACTAGGTGATTCGGAGGTCGGTTCTGCTTGCGTGTTCGTAATTCCATAAACCTCCCAAATAACAAAATTTTGCCCTTAATACACTGATTTTGACAGGTTTATGAACCTTTGGATGCATGTTATGCACTAAAATGCAATTTTCACCCATTTTTATATTGTACACATTTTTCTGATGTTATCCTGAACACAATGCAAAAAGTTGCAAGTAGATAGATGCTGTATTTAAAAATACAGTACCGGTCATAGGAATCTTTTTTGTCTTTCCCTTTTAGGTAGTTTTGACACTAGATTATTAAATTGTGAGGTATTCTAGTACTAAAGGGTACTCCTGCTTTAAGTCAGTAGGATGCACGGTTTTCTGGAAAATCGATTTTAAAATTTTTCAAAAATTGAATGGGTTGCATATGTGAGTCCATATTAAATATAGTAATGAAACACAGACCTACTCACAATCATTTAATTATACTTTGACGACCGGTTTCGATCTCTACAATATACAGATCATCTTCAGGTCGGCGTTACAAGTAGTTAAATGCTACAATAAGAGAAAACTTGTGTTAGAACAGTGTCTGATTGAAGAGATGTTAATAGAAAGCCAAATTTAAAAAATTTTAAAAAATTTTATAAAATTTTTTTGAAATAAAGGTTTGCAACTGTTGACATTTCAGAATATTGGTATATACAAAGGCACACCTATGAGTAAAAATGCTCATAGGCATGTATGTGCAAATGGGTGCATACAGTTTGTGAATTGGTTGAGATTAAAATTTTTAACCATTAAAAAACAAAATAAACATAAGCTGACTTAAATATGCTTCCAAATTCAAAGTAGTAATAATAAAAGAGATAGTAATATTGTTCTAATCTACTTACATGCCGTTACAAGGATTGCGTTGCAACTTAGTTGTTGTCATATTAGTACGTCCAAATTATGCTAATTGGTTTGTTGGGATAGTGATAGGGTAAACAGACATGCTACGTAGGTTAAAACACAGTAAGATTTCGAATTTGGAATGGATCCTGAAGGAAGATGCGTATGTGAAACGGGTGTAGTTTTGTTCGAATGGAGAAAGAGTTTTGTTCACCCGTTTCACATACGCATCTTCCTTCAGGATCCATTCCAAATTCGAAATCTTACTGTGTTTTAACCTACGTAACATGTCTGTTTACCCTATCACTATCCCAACAAACCAATTAGCATAATTTGGACGTACTAATATGACAACAACTAAGTTGCAACGCAATCCTTGTAACGGCATGTAAGTAGATTAGAACAATATTACTATCTCTTTTATTATTACTACTTTGAATTTGGAAGCATATTTAAGTCAGCTTATGTTTATTTTGTTTTTTAATGGTTAAAAATTTTAATCTCAACAAATTCACAAACTGTATGCACCCATTTGCACATACATGCCTATGAGCATTTTTACTCATAGGTGTGCCTTTGTATATACCAATATTCTGAAATGTCAACAGTTGCAAACCTTTATTTCAAAAAAATTTTATAAAATTTTTTAAAATTTTTTAAATTTGGCTTTCTATTAACATCTCTTCAATCAGACACTGTTCTAACACAAGTTTTCTCTTATTGTAGCATTTAACTACTTGTAACGCCGACCTGAAGATGATCTGTATATTGTAGAGATCGAAACCGGTCGTCAAAGTATAATTAAATGATTGTGAGTAGGTCTGTGTTTCATTACTATATTTAAAATTTTTCGTTTGTTAAATTTGAAAAAAAATTTAAAAAAATTAAAAAAAAAACGGTGTATTTGCCAACTTAAAGCAGGAGTAACTTTAAGTACTATAATACCTCATAATTTAATACTCTACTCTCAAAAATGTCTAAAAATTTAAAGACCAATAAGTTATGAGATAAAATATCCGTTGATTTACCCAAGACGGATGCCTATGACCAGTACTAGAAATTCACAATTGATAAAATAGATTCATCTCTGGAAGAGAAATAAACGTAATTTTCGTTTTCCTAAATATAATTTTTCTAAATTCTTTTAAACTCAAAAACCAAAAAACGAAAAATTTTTCAAATCTATTTTTCTAGAACACTGCGTATTCTTCTGAGTTAAAGCAAAAGTACCTCTTAGTACAAAACTATCCCATAATTTAGTAATCCAGTGTCAGAAATGCTTAAAAGTTAGATAGAAAGGATATTCGATAAAAAATCCGTTTCCGTACCCAAAACGGACCACTATGACCGGTACTAAAAATTGACAATTGATAATTTACATTTGACAATTGACCTCTGGAAGATAAATAAGTGTACTAGTTTTCGTTTTTCCAAATAAAAGCGTCCTGCAGCTATTTTAAAGAAACTAATACGAAGCATATCGAAGTAGAGGTCGTCCGCCAACCAGATGGTCTGATGATATCAAACGGATCGACAGAAACTTGATGCAGACAGCACAGGACAGAAATGCATGGAGAAGACTGAGAGAGACCTACGTCCAGCATTGGATAGATCCGGGTTGAATTATGACGATGATGAATTACAAGACGCCATCTTTAAAGAGCTCTAGCTTTCCACGGAAGCATTTTTGAACTAGGTGAATTGAGTTAAATTTTCTTAAAATTATCTGAGGAATCTCCGGTTTTTGTTTGTTATGAGAGCTTCTGGACACCCTGTATAATATAATGTGTAGGTAAATTCCCCACTATAACCAATAAATTGTAAAAATTGTTTATTTACTTTTATTGCGTTTACTTAGATAAAAATATGATCTAATCACTTAAAATAAAGATGTTTCAGTTTGCTATTAGATTTGAAAAGCGTGTAAAAATTCCGAGATATTATTCAGGAAAATAATATTTAATAGGATACGATTGTTTTAACGATATACAAATTAATTTTTTGTATTATTCATCTTTGCGGTTATCCTGCCAAGTTGTAACCGGTTAGTGTTAGTGTTTTTTAAGCATAGTCGACATAGTATGACTCAGAAAATTGTGGTGATATGAATATGTTTGTATAACACCCTGAAATAATTTTACAGACACACAATTTAATTTTTTTATACGAAATAACTATACAACCATCCTGCCTATTTGAAAATAAATTTATATTAACCTTCTTGAGATATGTGCGAAATGGCATGACTTAGAAAATCGTGTAATTTTCCACGAATTTTCTTACAAATTTTTTAACTATATATAGTAAAAAAGGTGTAACTAAACATCCTGCCATTTTGAATAATGTCTACTGAAATTATTTATTTTATAACAAAATTTATTTTATGACTTAGAAAATCACGGAACCAGAGTGAAAATTTTATACAGAATTTTCCAAGAAACAAGTGCAGTTAAACATTAGGTGACGTCATGCTAACATTTTTTTTGGTCATTTTGAAATAAATATGATTAATTTATTAAGTTGGCAGGACTTAGAAAATTATGAAAATTTCATTATTTTCATTACATGTTTGTATATCTGTATACTCCCTTAGTCCTTTTGCAACCGTCCTGCCAAAAAATTTTCTTCATAAAATAGATAGTATCCTGTTATTCTATGGATATGGCAGGACTTAAAAATTCATCGCAACTCCCAATTTTTCTTTTCATGGAAAATCTAATTTTCACAGGAAAATGTCACAGGAAACCCGTGGATTTTTCCAAAAATTGTAAGTACCTTCTCTAACCTTCCAGTATTGCAAAGGGCAGGACTTAGAAAAATCGTGGTTGAACTTATGTTAATATCTCCCGGTTTATATACAGCACAGCCAGATGAGGCAGTTGGCACTGAACAGACATATAGCTTTACGTGAGGCCGTAAGTTTGCTGAACGATTAGACATTTGGGCGGCAAGAGGAGCCCATATTTGCAGTCCCTGCTAATTCTGACAGTAATGGGAGCCTGGTGAATTTTGGGGCACAGACACGCCGAAGACCAGGTTCTTATGGACCTAGTCCGTATGATAGGGGTGATAAAATCGACCCGCCGTAGAAGGTCCAAGTGTCTGAAGGGCTCATAAGTAGGCCCTGCATCGATGTATCATACCATACCGACAATATTTAAAACATTTAAGATACGTAAAACATTTGGTTTTTTATTTTTTTCTTAAATAATAATTAAAAATATATTTTATAATTGTTTGTTTACTTTTTAAAAAATACTTAAAAACCAGAGTTACTGTTTAATTTTTTGAATAGTGTCAAATATAGTTAACTTGTCTGGAAACTAATTATTTATTCACTTTTTAATAGTTATTTATGATACAAGTGTTAAAAGTACACGTTTAAGGCACGCATGTGAAAGTTTGCAGAAGCGATAGCGAGTTCTGCAATTCACATTGAGTGTCTTAAAAGTATACTTTTTAACACGCATATCACACAATATTCTACAAACGTAATTACAGGACTATATCTACAAAAACTTTTACTTGAACTTGACTGACATTTCATTTTTATATTTTTTTTACATTAGATCAAAATTGCCTATACGGTCAATACGAATTGCAGTGCCATAAAATTTTTAAAGCACTAATGCTTTAAAGTAGCATTTTTAACGCTCGTATGGAGTGCTAAAAATTGCATTTTTAACACGGTTGTAGAAAAAGTAACTTTAAAGCATTGTTAACAGAAAGGTTTGTAGATACATGAATTCAAGATATAAAAAAGTACCATAAAACAACTATTATACAAGCTCATATAAAGCATAAGAAACAAACATTTTAAACCTGAAAAACCGGGAAGATATGACTGAAAGCAAAACGACAAAAAACTTCATGCTTATATCACCTCAAGACCCGTTTTATGAATATTGTCTTCAACGTCAGGGTGGTAAATGGTCGCCAGTCCCTGATAATTTCGTCTTAAGTCAAGCTATCCACTGCGAGCCATGATAGATGACCGTATGCTTTAAATAAAAATGTTTTTGTCATTCCTTTAAGAATTTCAAAAAAAAAGCTAGCCTGTATGGTACAGCTTTATCGATTTCCATGCCAGTATAGTACCTAAGAGTGATCCTAGATTCTAAACAGACATGGAAGGAAAGTCTGCGCGCCTAGTTCTAGAAGGCTGATGCACCTTACTGGGCATGTAGAAGAGCTTTCGGAGCCAAACTGGATCTATAGAAAAAAATTATATATTGGATATATTAATCCATGATAAAGGCTATAATGACGTATGCGCTCATCCTGTTGGGGCCACAGGCTATACTGTTTTCAGTTAATGTCCAGTTGGCTCACCTACAGCGGCTGGCATGCGTTGGTATCTCAGAAGCTTTGAGGATCACTCCCACAGCGGCTCTTGAGGTTCTGCTGGATTTACCTCCTCTATATCTTATTGAAGCTCACAAGGCCATGATCGCAGCCCATCATCTAAGCTAATCTGATTACTGGTTGGGAATGATTTTTCTTTTACTTTCTATGGTCATGTGCTTTTTAGGCCCCTCAATTTGTGTTCTCATCCTGCTTCTTACTTCAATTTCCTTAAGGGGATGAGTGAATGGAATTAGAACCCACACTAAGTAATAGCGGTCTCACCTAGTGTACCGATGGGAACACTGGTTCACCGGGATGGTGGTGGAGCCGGATTTGAATCTAACCAAGCCCTCCGCTCTCCGCTTCCATTCATCTGTCTTTCAGGCCTAGATATTTGAGATATTGGTATGCGCTCAAGAGGTGATAGATAGGGCTTGCTTACTCAGAACCATCTCTGTCTGCTCTGACAGCCAGTGGAGGGGAACAAACGGGCTGACGCTCTGGCAAGACGGGGCTCATTTACTCTGCCTCTGGGACTTGAACCTGTGATTCAGGTGCTCTTCAGTACTGGTCGGGGTACCCTCAAGGATGGATGTTTTGATGATCTTTATAGATGTTTCTGGAGCTTTCGACAATTTATGGTGGTTGGCATTATTCGAAAGACTTCGACAGATGCATTGCCCCAGAAACTTGTACGGAAGTTTCAGAAACTATTGTCAAGGCCGATATGCCAGCTTAAGTTGTCCAATGGATAAAAAGACGAGACATATAACTAAAGGTTGTCCACAAGGTTCAGTGTGTGGACCTATTTTTTGGGATATAATGTTAGAAGAACTGCTGGAACGGTTAGCTGTGGATCCTGAAGTTCTAGGGAGCATAGCGTATGCGGATGATTTGCTGCTTATCATAGATGCTAATTCAAGAAGAGAACTAGAAATAAAATCAAATGGAGTACTTGAAAATATAAATTAATGGATGAAAAATGTTAAACTAACTATATCAGAAACAAAAACAACATATAGTCTTATAAAGGGAAGACTTGAAAAAAATCCAAGTATACAAATAAGGGTTGTTCTGAAGCTATTTTCTTGTGGCATTTTTATAATCAAGTATATTCAAATGGGAAATAAGCCACAATTTTACCTAAAAATGATTTTATTAACGTTTCGACGCCCAAGTCGGGTGTCGTTGTCGACTTGGGCGTCGAAACGTTAATAAAATCATTTTTAGGTAAAATTGTGGCTTATTTCCCATTTGAATATACTTGATTACAAATAAGGGGGAAAGCAATAAAAAGAACAAAAATAACTAGATATCTTGGTATCATAATCGACGAACCAAGACTCTTTACAAACCATATAAATAGCGTGTGTGAGAAGGCAGCGAAAGTCATGCATTGCATTGCAAGCCTAGCACAAAGGGAGTATAGAATTCCGTTCCAGCATATGCGCGTATACCTGAGTACGATACTTGCCTCAATTGTAGGATACGGTGCAAGTGTATGGGCACACAGACTAAAAAATAATACAAATATTGAAAAACTGAATAAAGCACAAAGAGGTTTCCTTGTTAGAAAGACAGGAGCCTTCAGTACTACAGCAACATCAGCTTTAACAGTATTGACTGGTGTGATGCCCATGCATTTGGAAACACAAAAACGTGCATGTAGATATTGGCAAAGAAAAGAAAATTATGAAAAAATAATACAATTAATGGGAATAGAAATCAGAACAAAAAGAGAATTAGAAGAAATATTAAATAGAAAATGGCAAAACGAATGGGATAATTCCCCTAAAGCAAGACGTCTCTATAATTTTATTCCAAATTTAAATAATATACCAAATTATTTTAACCCAAAAAAAGGATTAATCCATTTTCTTACAGGGCTCGGTCCGTACCCTACATACCTACATAGATTTAACTTAAAAGACAATCAATATTGTGAATGTGGAGAAATAGGCACACCAGAACACATAGTATTTATTTGCGAAAGAGAAACAAATATACAAGAACTACAAAGAATGAGAAGAGACCTTGTTGGCATAAATATACAAAATATAATATAAAATGAAGAATTATTTAATACACTAAATAATTTAGCGGACATAATATCAAAGAAACAATTAGAATTATATAATATTAGACGAAGAAGAAATCAAGTAAATAATATCCAACCTCTATGAATTTGAATAAGAAATTATACAAAAAAAAATTAAAATTACATATAAAAATATAAAATAAAATATTGGAATAATTAAATAAATATTTATATAATAAATAATTAAAAATTAATATCAAATATAAAATAAAATAAAATAAATCAAAAATCAAAAAAAATTATTAATCAAACAAAAAAAAAATAAACTAAAAACCTGAAATTTTAAAACTAAATGGTCTGAGGCTCACCGAAATACCATTGAGAATATCATAAAGTCGATTAGACCTGCACTTAAAATTATTCGTGACTATTTTTAGATGAATAGTGCTGGTATTTCTCATCTGAGAATGAGAAATGGGAGCACTTTTATAAAAATTATATGTTCAAAAAAGTAATAATTTTTCTTTTGTTTATTAGTTTTTGTTTAGTTTTTATTATTTGTTCATTAGAATTGTTTATTAGAATTGTTTACAATTTGTAGTTTTCATAATTAGTAGTAGATTAGGGCTATTGTTAATTAGTCAAATAGAAAAAATTCTTAAAGTAATAATATTGTAATAAACTACTGTAATCCCATCAGGAAACGACCTGGATTAGTCACAAGAGGCCAGGTCAATTGTATAGTAATATAAATAAATAAATAAATAAATAAATAAATAAATAAATAAATACTCTCAAGGAGCTTCTTTTGCGGAGGTTGCAAGACTCTTAAGCCAGTTGTGAAGTTATGAGACAGGTTAAGTTCCACCAAATGGGGCCATCCAATAGTCTTCTGGCAGTTAGTATACTCACCGGCAACTGTAGACTATGTGTGGCCATAAGGTTGCTGAAAGATTAGACAGGATTAGATTTGGGCGGCAGGAGGAACTCATATTTGCAGTCCCCGCTGATTCTGATAGTCATGGGAGCCCGGTGTAGAAACGCCGATGACCAAATTCTTATGGGTCTAGTCCGTATGCTAGGGGTGATAAAATGGACCCGTCGTAGGAAGCCTAAGTGTCTGAGGGGCTCACAAATATGATGATTTAAGAGCGGATTTTATGCTAAATGCATATTGCATGCATGCATATTTCGCATATTTGAGAACTTTACTAAATTTTGCATATTTTTAAAGAAACATGCATATTTTGTGCCTATTAAAAAACATTTAAGTCCAAAAAAAAATTTAAATTTTTTAATTTGACACAAAATATTTCCCCGCACAGGCTGTTGTATCTATTAATTCGAGAACTACCTGAAGAGGACGGCTCATTCACTGCCTTTCATCTTTCCTTGGAAAATACCCGATCTTTACACAAAGTACTTATAGTGCTTATAGTAACCCGTTATAAAATGATTGTAGGATGTTAAAGTGATGAAGGATGGTACCTGGAAATCCGAATTTTATTTACTTTTATTATATTTAGTAGGTACCTACAATTCTGGTGATTCTTTTAAATCCTCTATTGTTAAGAGAATTTACACCTTTAACCATAGTTTTACGATTTTCTAACGGAAATTAACAAGTTATTTTAAATACGTCCCAATTACCTCTATTGGTGTTGAAAGGAGTTTTTCAAGTTATAAAAATATTTTATCTAATCAAAGAATATGTTTCTTGGTAAAGAATTTGGAAAAACACATTGTAGTGAATTATAATCGAAGATAATAATATATCTAGTGATATTGTTGTTTTATTTTAAATAGGTAACTATTGGTAGCAGTTTTTCTAAAAACTGTGAATAAATTGCATATATTATAAAAAATGATTTTATTTGAAAGATAATAAATAAGATTGCCGCCCCCTATAAAAGAACCCCTTAGAATAGAATAGAACAGAAAATTTGTGGTATCTCGAAATGCTCATTTTTTGAATTTTTGTGGTAATTTTTTACCGCATATATATGCGCATATTTCATCAAAATTGATCGCATATAAATCCGCTCCCTAATGATGATGTACCACTGATGTTCCATATCATGTCATACCGACAATATTTAAAAAATTTGAGATGATTTTTAAAAATACGTTAACGATTTGTTTTTTAAATATGTTCTTTAAATATTTAGTCACAATTCGCGGCTAATAATGAAAAATCTGTTTTACAGTTTTTTGTTTACTTTAAAAAAAAAATGTATTTGAAAAACCAAACTTATTGTTTAGCTTTTTAATAGTTTCAAATATAACTTTGCCCACAACTTACTCTTTATTCGCTTTTTAAAGTAACTTTAAAGCATTGTTAACAGGAAGGTTTGTAGATAAATGAATTCAAGGTCTAAAAAAGTACCATAAAACAACCATTATACAAGCTCATAAAAAGCATAAGAAACAAACATCTCAAACTCGGAAAACCGGGAGAATATGACTGAAAGCAACACGGTAAAAAACTTCATTCTTATATCACCTCAAGACCCGTTTTATGAATATTGTCTCAAACGTCAGGGTGATAAATGGTCGCCAGTCCCTGATAATTTCGTCTTGCTAATTCAAGCCAGCCACTGCGAGCCATGATAGACGACCGTATGCTTTAAATAAATGTTTTTGTCATTCCTTTAGGAATTACATCCCATATTTGCTGTAAAACTTTGAGATTCTCCGTTACTTGCGCTGCCTCGAGATTGGTGCCGGGAATTGCCGGATCGGGTTTAGCAAAATAGTACAGAGTGTGACGCACGATTTATAAGAACAGGCTGCATGTTGTTTATTCTTCCACAAGAAGTTCTGCAGTGTTTACTTAACTTATAAATAAATAGATACACTGTAAAATATATTGCTATGTCGCAATGAATATAATGATTTTAAAAGAAAAACCTGAATGCGCATTAAAACAGATAAAAGGGAAAAAAGCTACAGGTCCGGATGAAATGCCGATTTAGTTTTTTAATCTGATCGATGAACAATTTATAGACATTTTAATAAAATGCTCAGAACATTGTACAATTGCAATAATGCGCCATGCCTTGAAACTACTTCTACAAGCAATCCACAACATAATTTACAGAACGCTAGATGATGAAATTAGTGATAAATCAATTAGGCGTTAGAGACGGCATGGGAACTAGGGAAGCATTATTCGGTATGAATGTACCCATACAAATAAATCTAGACATGAACCAAGACATGTAAACATGCTTTATTGATTTGAAAAAAGCATTAGACAAGGTACAGCACGATCAACTTATTGATATCTTAAAACTGATAAACATTGGCAGCCGCAATATCAAAGTAATTTTAAACCTCTACTGGAACGAGAAAGTCAAAATAAGAATTGAGGATCGAATAATATCGGAAGAAATAGAAATTCTTCGGGGTGTAATACTGGGCTGTATAGTGTCACCATTCATCATACAACCTCTTCTGTCCACTGCTGGACATAGGTCTCTCCCATTCTTCGCCATTCTTCACGGTTCTGTGCTTCTTGTTGCCATTTCTTGGATATTCGGTTAATGTCGTCCATCCAGCGTGTTGGTGGTCGTCCTCTGCTGCGTTTGTCTTCTCTTGGGCGCCAGTCAATTAGTTTTCTGGTCCATCTTGAGTCTTTCAGTCGCGCTCTGTGACCTGCCCAATTCCATTTCAGCCTGGCTACAGTGTCACCATTGCTGTTTAATGTATATAGCGAAACCGTCTTCCAAGAAGCATTAGGAGAGTGTGAAGATGGTATGGTCATAAATGGTAAAGTCCTTAATGAAATAAGATATACTTCTACAAAATCTTACAAACGAAACGTGCTGAAACGACTGAACGACAAACTTACCAATATGGTATTAAAATGAACTTAAAGAAAACGAAATTCATGGTCATTACAGAACATTCAAAAAACACTACATATTAATAATATCCAGATAGAAAGGGTAGATAAATATAAATATCTAGGAATATTGCATAGTCAAAACGCTAAACAAACACAAAAGATTAAAAGCCGTATAAAAATAGCAAAGGCAAAATTTGTGAAAATGAAATATCTATTATGTAGTAGGTAGAGACCTAATAATGGATCTAAGGATAAGGTTGATCTGACCCTTCGTTTTACATCCGCGGTTTTCCTTATTTATTTTTATTGTCTGTCCCAAATATATATAATTAATTATTAACCGCTTCTATTGTGGTGTAGTTTAGTATTACGTTTCTATTATCTTGTGTGTTTGTCATAGTTTTTGTTTTGTTTTGGCAAAATTCACTTTTAGACCTTTTGAAGCAACTATTGATTAAGAAATTGAACGCTTTTGGGCGTTGGTGTTATCGAAGAATGCTACTAATATCATGGGTAGACATAATTAGCAATATTGGAGTCCTTTATACGGTTAATAAAAGTGAATTATTTATACAAACAGCTAAGATGCGAAGTTTAAATATTTCGGTCAAATATTAAGAGCTCCTCGCTATAGTCTCCTGCATTTGATTATAGAGATATGATATCAAAATCTAGGAGAGCCACCAGATGCGTACACATGGGGAATGCTGAAGGAGCTAGACAGATTCACTGTCTGCCATTTCGGAGTTGTGGACAAGAATTAAAGATTTTTTCGTGTCAGAGGCAATAGCGGATCTAAAAATTTTCCTTGGTAGAGGTAATTTGCCTTAGGATGGAGCTTCCAATGAAAAACCAACCAAAAGATATAAAAAAAAATAAACTCAGATTACATAAAAGACATAAATAATAACTTATAGGCATTAAGTTCGCTTAATTTTCTTAACTAGCGTGTTTATTGGGTTGAATTTGTTTTTCTGTGGTTTCAGTTTCATGTCAGCTGATATACTTTATACTTAAACAATTTCTTTAATTTTGTAACTTGGACTTGTTAGGGAGGAAATTTCCCTATTTTCCTCCCCCCGTAGATCCGCAACTTGCCATAGGGCATCTTTAACATCTGCTTTATCGCGAACGTACGTCGTCGTGAATAATGTTTGCAAGACTTTATCATGTATACTAGATATACAATATACAATGCGTTCATAAAGTGTGGAAATGGTCTATTATCTCATGACTTAATTATTTTCAAAGTTAAAGCTGCGACAGGTCGATTTTTATTTTTAAATTATGATTTTTTGACGTATATCCCATAATAGTGACGTCATCGATGACTTTTTTAAATGGGAATAGGGGTCATGTGGTAGCTCATTTCAAAGGTTATTTAATTCTGTATTCAGTAATATAAACATTACATCATTATTTATACAGGGTGGCCAAAAAAAATTTTGAATTAAATTAATTGCTGCAAAAAGTAGAATATATTATGTAATTTATTTAACTCAAAATACATTTTACTGCTGTCAAAAAAGAGAAAAAAATGTTTATTTCACAAATAAACATTGCTTTTCGGTTAAATTAAATGTTCAAACTGCCAAAAAGCGGGTGGGTAATTGTTTGACATTTAATTTAAGCGAAAAGCAATATTCATTTATGAAATAAAAAATTTTGTATATTTTCTGGCATCAGTAAAATGTATTTTGAGTTAAATAAATTACATACATTCTTCTTTTTACGTCAATTAGTATAATTCAAAAATTATTTTTTGATCACCCAGTATAAAAATAATGATGTTATTTTTTATATTACTGAATAGAGAATTAAATCACCTTTCAAATGAGCTACCACATGACCCCTATTCCTATTTAAAAAAAATAATCGATGACGTCATCACGCCCAAATCGATGACATCACTATTATGGGATATACGTCAAAAAATCAAAATTTAAAAATAAAAATCGATCTGTCGGAGCTTTAACTCTGACAATAATTAAGTTATGTGATAATAGACCGTTTCCACATTTTATGAACGCACTGTATAAACAATAATAAACATTTAAATATTCATTATCTACTCTATCTCATACTATAATATACATCTCATGTATAAGTTTTTTCTTTGTGAAAACTTTCATTATAGATAGCAGTGTGTGAAGGATTTAAAGTGTTTGTGAAGTAACAATGTATTTTAAATGGGATTTAATTTTTCGCACTGTTTTTTGGCACACTTTCATATAATCAATTATCCTTAACGTTCGCGTTGTCATGGTGATGACATGTGAGCAATAAATTACAACAAAAGTTTTGCCAGTTTTGTGGTTTGAAAGTGGTTAGAATTTTTAAATGTCGAAGTTCTTAAAATTGTAGAATAAAAATAAATTCAAGTGATCACGAGTCACAGTTTTTTTATTTGTTTATCGTAGATAAAATATTGTATGAAACTGTGCGTGAAGCACTTTTTTCGAACTTACGCGATGTATAGCACTCGCTCCGTTGTCGCTCGTGCTCTAAACATCGCGTGCGTTCGCAAAAAGCATACTTCACGAACTCATTCATAAATAACTATTTCAGTACTGTTTATTTTGCCGCATACACATTTTCATTTTATATGCACTTTGGAAATGCATTATTCGCGGTATGTACAAATGTATGTTTTAGGTTTTATTGAAACAATATCTGTCCCTAGCGTCTTCTCTTCCCCCAGTTTTTGTCTACAATTGTTATCTGGATTTTCTTGATCCATCTTTATCTCGATTTTTTCTCGCTCTCTTGTTTCGCAATTATATACCATTTACCCATATCGGTCCCTGTTCACAGACAAAATCTCTTAGAAATTTTCTTTTCTTCTGCTTTGTCTCCATGTAAATCGATTTTTAAAATGGTTGTATTGATATTCTTATATGTACTGCCAAGTCCGACATTAGTATGAATGGGTCACTGTTGGAGAATTTATATACAACAGCTCAACATTGCCTTAAATAAATGAAAATAGAAACAAAGAAAACTAAAAGAAAAGAAAAAGTGGTTCAGATTCGATTACAGTACAGAGCCTCTACTATGTGCTTATACGTATTTCGAAATAACCGTTTCCTCATCGGAGCACCTGGGTAGAGGTACTAAACTGAAATCAAATCCTTTCATCATTTCCAGGTAATTATAAAAATAACTATCAAAGGTGCTACTAACACCATCTATGAATCAAAAGTCTAATAAGTCAGGAAATAAAATTCGAAATTATTTAACCTCTGAGCTTTTAATGTTGGAAAAATAAAGCATAACAGAGTGGCTAAATACTCGATAAGGGAAATCTAAATTGCATTTCACGTCCTGTCATTCACCGTGATAATAATTTTAGCGAACTACATTTATGTATTTCCTTTAATATCCACTAAAGGTGAATAAAGTATAAACTAAAAGAAAAGATAAGATGGTTCAGATTCGATTACAGTACAGAGCCTCTACTATGTGCTTATACGCATTTCGGAATATCTGTTTCCTCATAGGAGCACCTTATGCCGAAATACGTTTAAGCACATAGTAGAGGCTCTGTACTGTAATCATCAAATATTCACCTTTGGTGGACATTAACCCTTAAACGCCCAAGGGTGGGTAAAAAATGTCCACCTAATGCGTATTCCCTTGTAACTATTACGTGTTTAAAAATTTTCAAAAAATTATTTATTGTTAAAAAGACAGCTCTTTATCGAATGTTAATTTGGGCCTACCGATACTTTTAAAAATAAAAGTAGCATCTTGAGTTAAATATGGGTGGGCATAAAAAGTACACCCTTGGTAAAACTTGTTACTAAAGGTTTCTATATAATTTCTCGTTGGTAGGAAGATAATCCATATAATTATCGACGTATAATTACATAATCTACATAATTATGCGCCAATGAGGAGGTTGAAAGGAAGAATATGGAGAAAATCGACAAATTTGACTTACTGGCTTTTACTAGTATGTTAATTTTGATGTACTTTGTAATTTTGTTGTAAGGTTTGTAAATTGTTTATATTAATATTTTAGACAATGCTTTGTTTATGAAGCATAAGATTCTTAAGTTTAATCCATTTCCAACAACTCTCAATAAATATATTAGCTATTTTCGAGGTGGACATTTTTTACCCACCCTTGGGCGTACATGGAACCTAAAAAAGGTTGGGCGTTTAAGGGTTAAAGGAAATAGTTCGCTAAAATTATTATCACGGTGAATGACAGGACGTGAAATGCAATTTAGATTTCCCTTGTCGAGTATTTCGCCACTCTGTTATGCTTTATTTTTCCAACCTAAAAAGCTCAGAGGATAAATAATTTCGAATTTTATTTCCTGACTTATTAGACTTTTGATTCATAGATGGTGCTAGTAGCATCTTTGGTAATTATTTTGATAATTACCAGGAAAGGATGAAAGGATTTGATTTTAGTTCAGTGCCTCTACCCAGGTGCTCCGATGAGGAAACGGTTATTCCGAAATACGTATAAGCACATAGTAGAGGCTCTGTACTGTAATCGAATCTTAACCATCTTTTCTATTCTTTTAGTTTTACTTTATTCACCTTCGGTGGATATTAAAGGAAATAGTTCGGTAAAATTATTATCACGGTGAATGACAGGACGTGAAAGGAAATTTATATTTCCCTTGTCGAGTATTTCGCCACTCTGTTATGCTTTATTTTTCCAATTTAAAAACTCAGAAGATAAATAATTTCGAATTTTATTTCCTGACTTATTAGACTTTTGAAAGAAAATTAAATTATTTTTTTTAAATAGTTCAAGATATTCATTCTAGATTTATGTCTTTGTTTTTCAACTTTAAAGGATTATATCTGTTATACAGGGTGAGTCATGAGGAACTGTACATACTCCTACCTCGTAAAGCGGCCCCTATGGGAAATAACAAATGACCATTAAAAAGTGTCTGCTCCCATTGTTTAATAATATACAGGGCGAGTTTCGCATTTTGACAGAAATTTGTATTCGTCATAATTTTTGAACGGTCAGATCGATGGGTCTCTTATTTTGGTCAATCGTTACACTATTGCCACCTAATCAACTGATTTATTCAAACTAGAAAAAAATCAGGTCCGGCTTTAAAAAAATTAGTTCGTTTGGGTCTTAGAAAAAATTTCACCCTGTATAAGCTTTTTGAAAACTCTAATATGAATTTTACAAATTAGACAAATAGGCAATTGAAATAACATATTTATTTTTTTCCGCACACGATTGCTTAATTTTTTATAAAAAAAATTAAATTTGATTATGAATTAAAAGTTTGGTAAAGTGAACCATAGATTTAAAAAAATTAACTTTTATTACCAAAATTAATTTTTTTTTGAACAAATATTTAATTTATGTTACCACCAATCAACTGATTTATTCAAACAAGAAAAAAATCAGGCCCGGATTTAAAAAATAAGTTCGTTTTGGTCTTAGAAAAAATTTCACCCTGTATACACTTCTTGAAAACTCTAATATGATTTTTACAAATTAGACAAATAGGCAATTTAAATGGCATATTTATTTTTTTCCCAACACGATTACTTAATTTTTTATAAAAAAAAATCACATTTGACTATGAATAATTAAAAGTTTGGTAAAGTGAACCATAGATTTAAAAAAAAATAACTTTTATTACAAAAATGAGTTTTTTTTTAAATAAATATTTAATTTATGTTATCACCCAATTAACTGATTTATTCAAACTAGAAAAAAATCAGGCCCGGATTTAAAAAATTTATTTGTTTGGGTCTTAGAAAAAATTTCACCTTGTATATGTTTTTTGAAAACTCTAATATGAATTTTACAAATAAGACAAATAGGCAATTAAAATGACGCATTTATTTTTTCCCCACACGATTACTTATTTTTTTATTAAAAAATAAAAATTTGACTATGCATAAAAGTTTGGCAAAGTTTTTGCATAGATTTAAAAAAATTAACTTTTTTTACAAAAATTAATTTACAAAAACAACGTTTTTCTTAAAATTAAAAGCTTTACCTTCTTTTTTCTATAACACGTCTAGATCTAAAACTTCCCATAACACTTCTTTTGGACTCTATAGTTTAACATAGACGTGATCAAATTGATAAATTTTAAATTTTTCCACCTAATTTTTGCGATTTACAAGTTTGCAACTTTTACAAGAAGAAGACTGAAAGTCTACAACAATTTTCATAGTCTTCATAATGGTAAGAGGTATGTGCTGTAAAAATTTCAGAAAAAAAAATATTAAAATGGAACCGAGTTGTAGCGAGTTAAACCGTGAGTTCATTTTTTTTCATTTTTAGAAAATTCCGATTTTGCCAAATTTGATTTTTTAATAAAAAATTAAGTAATCGTGTGGGGAAAAGTAAATATGCCATTTCAATTGCCTATTTGTCTTATTTGTAAAATTCATATTAGAGTTTTCAAAAAGCGTATACAGGATGAAATTTTTTCTAAGACTAAAACGAACTAATTTTTTAAATCCGGACCTGATTTTTCTCTAGTTTGAATAAATCAGTTGATTGGATGGTAACATAAATTACTTATTTGTGCAAAAAAAATTAATTTTTGTAATAAAAGTTATTTTTTTTAAAATCTATGGTTCACTTTACCAAACTTTTAATTCATAGTGAAATTTGATTTTCTTTATAAAAAATTAAGTAATCGTGTGCGGAAAAAAGTAAATATGCCATTTTAATTGCCTATTTGTCTAATTTGTAAAATTCATATTAGAGTTTTCAAAAAGCGTATACAGGGTGAAATTTATTCTAAGACCCAAACGAACTAATGTTTTTAAAGCCGGACCTGATTTTTTTCTAGTTTGAATAAATTAGTTGATTAGGTGGTAATAGTGTAACGATTGGCCAAAATAAGAGACACATCGATCTGACCGTTCAAAAAGTATGACGAATACAAATTTCTGTCAAAATGCGAAATTCGCCCTGTATATTATTAAACAATGGGAGCAGACACTTTTTAATGGTCATTTGATATTCCCCATAGGAGCCTCTATACGAGGTAGGAGTACGTACAGTTCCTCATGACTCACCCTGTAGGCCACATTCGTACTACATCTACACTCACATTTGTTTGTTAATACAATTATGCGTAACAGGTATCCAAATGTTAGACTATTAATTTATTTCATTACTCTAAATTACAGCAGTCTCCCTAAGAAATCACCCGACCCTAGAGGGTCCCGAATTTCTCGACAATTTCCGAATTTCCTCTAACAAAGTTGACAAGGAATTAAGAAAACGGAAGTCGTGCATTTAAATCATCCATCTATCTCTCAGAAGGAAACCGCACGCAGCAATTCTGAGGAAGTCGAACAGATTAGCAAACTAAACCTGTACGCCGCCTCTACCTACACTAGTAAATTTCATTTGGCAAGTGTAATTCCCTCCCAACGCCTCCCCACCGATGCATAAATTAGTTAACGGAACTTGGAAATGCTATTAAATAATGAACAATTCCCACATTTCATGTAAAACCGCCACCAAGTTGGGAGACGAGGAGATTCTCTAGCTGGAGGAGGGAATTGCCGCATGCCGCTGCAGTCTGGAACTTCTTCCCTCGGTTCATGAGAGAAGAGGAGATATTTTCGAGCCCCAGCATAGTTGTGAGTACATGTATTATGTTAACATTACAAAAGTTTCTTAGGATTCGGAGTACACTGTATTAAGTTGCTCGTAAACATTTACCTCCTGCGCTGATAGTCATGCTTGAGCAGATTTCCGAAGCGAACTGGTTTGTACATAATCAGTGTTTGTTGTTACATATTAGAACGACAGAACAAATATGTTAGGGATGTTTTCGCAAGGGATTTATTGCTAATAGTCATACTAAACACTCTAAAAACATTTTAGTAATGTACGAGCGACAAATATCGACAGATTATACTCCAAAATTTCAAAATCGTAGAGAGAGTTAAAAATTATCGCAACAAAAAAATTAACATACAAATCAAATAGCTCTAATAGGTCAGGAAACTCCATGACAATATACTGATTTCACAATCTTAGCAACAATAAGGCACTAATAAAAATAGCTGGAAATGTAAGCTTATAGGACAGTTCTAAAGATTTAGAGGAATGTTATAAAAATGAGTGAGTACCTATTCATCCAAATGAGGAATAGACTCAGGGTAATAATACCATCATCATCATTATTTGGCTATACAACTCTATGTGAGTCTCGGCCGCATTTACTATTTCCCTCCATTGTTGTCGATCCTTAGCAGCTATTTCCCATTGCTTTACTCCCATTTTGCGTAGGTTACTAATTACTGCGTCCTTCCATCTCTTTCTTGGGCGACCAACTGACCTTTTGCCCTCTGGCCTTTCCCAGAATGTGGCGTTCAAAAGTCTTTCATCACTCGATCTTGGCACCTGGCCCGCCCACCTTATTCGGTTTGCTTTAATATAGGCTACGGTAATAAGACAAAAATATACCCTGTTCGTGACACTTCAGCAGCCAGGCTACTGAAGCGTTTTTTCGACAAGTAATACCTATAGGAACAAATTGTAACTATTTCCTGCGTAGGATACGGCGGCCATTTTTATTTATAAACAATTAACTGTCAAAAAATGGCATTTTTCCTTTTTTTTTTCAAATCAATGGAAAACAATGAAACTTATGATTCCTTTAGTAAAAATATCTTTAAGATTATGAAAAAAGCTTTAAAATGACATATTACAAAGTTTGATATACTCATATATTGTTAATATAATTGAGAAAAAAGGTCGGAATTGCAAAAAACATTATTTTCGCAATAACTGCTGTAAAAATTAGTGTAGAGGTTTGAAATTTTTGTCAAATGAGGGTTCTTTAGTGCTTAATATGTGATAAAAATTTCAAAGCGATTAATTCAATTGTTTAAATTTTATTCGAATTTTTTATCTCAGAGAGCATTTTTTTTGCAATAACATAAGTCAGAAAAAAATGACGTTACAACCATTTTACAGGTGTCAAATGGAAGAGCATGAGCTATATTTTCAACTTGGTTTAGAGAAAGCGAATGATGCATTTGTTAGTAATGAATAATTATGCAAAAGTATGTAAATCTTCCCTTATAAACTTTTTGAATAACTTTTTCCAAAAAAATTCATTTTTTTACACTGTTTTAAGTGCACAACTACCAAGTAATGTTATTTATATCATAATTGATTAAAAATTGTAATAAATCTATATAATTTCTTATATAACAAAATAAAAAGTTTATAAGGAAAGATTTACGATACTCTTGCATAATTATTTATTACTAATAAATGCACTTTTTATTCACTTTTTTTAAACCAAGTCGAAAATATAACTCATGCTCTTTCATTTGACACCTGTGTAATGGTTCTAAAGTCATTTTTTTCTGACTTATGTTATTGCAAAAAAATTCTCTCTGGTATAAATAATTTAAATAAAGTTTAAACAATTGAATGAATCGCTTTGAAATTTTTATCACATATTAAGCACCAAAGAACGCTTATATGACAAAAATTTCAAAGCTGTACACTAATTTTTACAATAGATATTGCGAAATTATTTTTTTTGTAATTCCGACATTTTTTCTCAATTATATTAACAATAAATGAGTATATCAAACTTTGTAATACGTCATTTTAAAGCTTTTTCCATAATCTCAAAGATATTTGTACTAAAAAAACCATAAGTTTCACTGTTTTCCATTGATTTGAAAAAAATCAATGGAAAAATGGCCGCCAGATTCTACGCAGGAAATAGTTACAATTTGCTCTTATAGGTATTACCTGTCGAAAAAACCCTTCAGTACCCTGGCTGCTCGAGTGTCATGAAAAAAACCTTATTACCCTGGACTAATATAGCGTACTATGTTTTCATCTCCATATACTGTCTGGAGTTCATAATTGTGTCTTCTTCTCCATTCTCCTGTGGTCTCCTCTTTACAAGACCCATAGATAGTCCGCAGTATATTTCTTTAAATTACCAGTTATTTTGTCGTTTCTCGCTGGTCCAAAGTCCATGTCTGGCTTCCATACGTTCTTTTGGGAAGAATTATTGTCTTATATACCCTGATTTTTGCTGGTCTTGAGAGAATTTTTGATTTAAGTACGTTCATTAATGAGTAGTATGCCCTGTTTCCTGCAATGTCCACGTCATCCGCAAAGGCCAGTAGTATTTTTGATCCTTTGGCGGCAAATCCGTTTGTTCTGATCCGTGCGGAAGCGTTCTTCGTGCTCACCTGTGCTAATCGTACCAGCTTTCCAGGTACTCCCATTTTAGTCTAGTAAAATAAAATTACACTACATGTAAATCAAAATGTAAATTCGTACAGGTTAAAACAAATTTTATATCAAAGTTTAGGTGGGTACAAAATATATTTTCAAAAAAGTATCCAAATCATAAAAGGGGATCATTGTTTAAATAATTAAAAAGGGGTCATTTTTGCAAAAAAATTACTTTTTTAACTGCTGAAGTCATTCAATTACTAATGAAGGTCTACAAAATTATTTTCTGCAAAGTTGAAGGGTAAATATTTCACATAAGACTTACTAAATTAAATTTGACCTCCTATTTATTTAAATAATTATACATAAATCTTTAAAAACAAATTTGCAAAAAAAATTTTTTAGCGTTTTAAATAAGCACTATAAAATATATTGTTTTACTGGAGAAGTTGCGCTATGTTATCAGTATTAATTAGAAAAAAAATGGTCCAAAAATATTTAATATTTTTTGAGATATTGAGTTTGTTTATTAAATGTTACTCTATTTTCAATTGCAAAAACGCGGTTGTTGCCAAAGAAATATTCACCTGTGTGAAACCTTAGTATTTTTATTTTTATGTATATTTTCGACAAATGTATAGATACATTCAAATTTCAATTAAACTTCCCCCTAAAATGACATTTGAAAATTATTCAAATTTGTTTATAACTTGTTTTTTTAATAACGTCGCGGGAATTAAATATTTTGAAATGCCGTTTCCATAATTGGGTTCCTGGGAATTTTTCACTAATTAACAAATTTTTTTTGTCTTTTTTTTCCTCTTCTTTTTTTTCTTGAAGTTATACTACTACGGGCCCTTTTAGGGTTAAGTTTCATTAAGAACGTTAAATCTCAAGTTGTAGATTCTAGACCTAAAAATATTAAGATTGGTCTAAAATCACTTTAATAAAATGTGGCTACTTACTGAGTTACAGGGTGTTTTATTTAAAAATTTAAAAATTATTTTTACCAAGTACTTTCAAACTATTTGACCTATCCTTATCATACTTGGCAGAAAGTGTGAGTACTCTACAGTCTACTAAATTGTGATAAATAAAAGTTTCAATCTACCACCAGAGGCGTACGACAGGGAATAGTTAATGGTTAACCCTTCCCAAATTCTACGCCACTGGGGGAAATACTATTTTAGCGAAATTTTCTGATTCTCCAATACTTTTTGTGTAAATAATATACTCTTTACTGGTAACGATTAAGTCATTAGTTTTCGAGATATTGGACGTTTAAAATGAAACATAGTTATTTTTATTCATTAATAGTTCATTCATTTTAAACTTCCAATATCTCGCAAACTGATGACTTTATCTATACCAATAAAGCTATTTACATACAAAGTATCGGAGAATCTAAAAATTTCGCTAAAATAGTAATTCACTCAGTGGCGTAGAATTTGGGAAGGGTTAATCATTCACTATCCCCTGTCGTACGCCTCTGGCACTAGCTAGAAACGATTATTAATCACATTTTAGTAGGGTGTATAATAGCCACACTTTCTGCCAAGTATGATAAGGATACGTCAAATAGTTTTAAATTACTTGGTAACAATAATTTTTAAATTTTTAAATAAAACACCCTGTAACTCAGTAAGTAGCCACATTTTATTTAAGAGATTTTAGTTAAATCTTAATATTTTTAGGCCTAGAATCTACAACTCACAGATTCAATATTCTTAATGAAATTTAATCCTAAAAGGGCCCGTAGTAATATAACTCCAAGAAAAAAAAGAAGAAGAAAAAACGACAAAAAAATTTTGTTAATTAGTAAAAAATTCCCAGGAATCCAATTATCGAAACGGTATTTCAAAATACTTAATCCCCGCGACGTTATTAAAAAAACAAAATATAAACAAATTTTAATAATTTTCAAATGCCATTTTAGGGGGGAGTTTCGTTGAAATTTTAATTTATAAATGCATTTATCGAAATTATCGATAAAAATCAAAATAACGAGATCTTATTCAGGTGAATATTTCTTTGGCAACAACCGCGTTTTTGTAATTGAAAATATAGTAACATTTAATAAACAAATTCAATATCTCAAAAAATATTAAATATTTTTTGACCAATTTTTTTTTGCTTAATACTGGTAACATAGCACAACTTTTTCTGTAAAAAGAGATATTTTATAGTGTTTATTTAAAACGCTAAAAATAATTCTTGGCAAATGTGTTTTTAAAGTTTTATATACAAATATTTAAAAAAGTAATTTTTTTGCAAAAATGACCCCTTTTTAATTATTTAAACAATGATCCCCTTGTATGATTTGGATACTTTTTTGAAAATATCTTTTGTATACACTTAAACTTGGATATAAAATTTGTTTCAACCTGTACGAATTTACATTTTGCCTTTTTTTTTATTTTATTAGGCTATTTCTACCATAGTCTCCCACAATGCTTCCCTGCTAATAGAATCGTAAGCTTGTTTAAAGTCCACAAAAATTTGGTGTACATCTTGGTTGAATTCCTAGTTTTTTTTCCAACACCTGGTGTAGGACGAAATGGTATATAGTCAACCTTCCCGGTCTGAATCCACTTTGGTAGTCGCCTATTATTTCCTCTGCGTATACAGTATACAGTTAGTCTTTTAAACAGTATTATGGCTATAATTTTATATGTTGTATTGACTAACGATATTCCTCTATATTTCCGACATATTAATTTGTCTCCCTTCTTATGGATAGGTATTATATGGCACTCATTCCAGTGTGTCGGTATTTGTTCTCTTTCCCAGACTTCTCTTATAAGATGTATTAATAATACCATCAAGGAAAAAAATTAAAATATCTCGGTCATGTCACAGAAATATTTCAGACTTTTAAAAAGGCGGCAAAAATCTGAAGTAATCAAACTGTTCAACAATTAAAACTTGTTACCCTGTTCCAGTGTTCCCGTACATCAAAGTTTATCCGACTAGACACTGTTAATCTATTAACAAATTTTAAGCTTGCCATTAATAAACTTTCTTTGCTACTCTTAATCCAGACCTAATAGACATTATTATTTAAACACGTTTTTAATTCCGATATAAATATAAATGGACCTAGAACTGACGTCGTGTAAGGTATAATAATATAGGACAAGAATATTCTTTAAACTTTAATGAAATTGGAAAAATAATATTTTTTACATAGTTTTTCATATTTTTTAACATATTATGATGTCACCAGGGCGGTTCTTTTGTAAAAAGATATACCATATTTTTGCATTAGTAACCAATCGCTTGGATTATACACATGAGATGGTTTTAATTACACAGATTTTCGTAAAAAAATTAAAATTGTAAAGCACGAAAGCAATACAATAACTTCTTAATAAAACTACAATAAAATTTTATTTAAATATGATTTTGAAATAAAACATAACTGAAGTTGTTAAGTCGGTTAAAATAATGAGGAATGTAAAACATAAGAAATAGTTTTTAACATTGAATTTTTTTTTCAGATTTCTAACCTTTGGATATTTAGCTGCCTTTAATATGTGGCTGCTGCTCTGTCCTGCTACACTGTCTCATGATTGGCAGATGGGATCTATCCCACTAGTAACAACGATATACGATCTAAGAAATCTGGTGACACTATTTTTTCTTGGATTGACGCTGATGTTAGCTATCAAATGTCTTATGGAATTTGAAGTAAGTGTTATTTACGATTACCATCAATTAATATACTAAAACAGATACACAAATAAACAGATGTTAACCTACAAAACGCTGAATTTAAACTTTCACCTGACAAACAATCTTAAATGTTGAAACCTCCTTTTTTGCGATAGCATAAGTATATTTGCGAAATTACATAAATTCAGCTACAAATTCCTCCAAATGGCTTCGTAGTGGAAGCATTTTCTGTGACGTGGGATCATATTTAATTTGTAATATTTAATGAGATTTTTGACTTTAAATTAAGCATGTTTTAAACATATTTCAAATGCCTCATATTTGTTGCCCAAACACAAAATCGAAATTTCATTTCATGTCACTTTCAGTTTTTTTATTTGAGGCGTTCAGCGCCAAAGTAGCTTAACTAGCAAATGACAAAATGATGGAAAATGGCGGTTAAAGATAAGCCTACATTACATTGTTGTTAGAATTTCAATGACATTTCGAAAAAGATACTATTGAATGTGATATTGATAAAAAATTATTTACTTTTATGGTTTACTAAATAAAAATATTCTATATTTTTTATTTACCAAAATAAATGGCACTTAGCCTCCTTTGGACCATTTAGATATCCATTAAACTGGCACTAAAGGCATAAATTGCTGGTGGATAAGTCACTTTGGCGTTACAATCAATATGTCGCCTATTTAAAATAGGCAAAGTTGCTTAAGTACCAAGTTGGCGGTTTATTCTCTTTTTATTAAAAAATTCACAACAGATAGTTTATTATATAATTCTGTATGATTAATAATAGTCCAGGAACCGAAGCATTTCACCTCGCAATTTTTACAGAATGGATCGATTTGCTTGAAAATTTGAAAATAAGTAGTGGATAGTTCAAGGATCAAAATCTATATGATGCCGAATGGCGCTTTTACCATGGGGGAGGTTGCCACCCCATCTTAGGGGTGGAAATTTTTTATTATATTTTGACTGCAAAAGTTGATAAAAATATTCATTCTAAGCAAAAAATGTTCTATACATTTTTTTGATAAAATTAATACTTTTCGATTTATTCGCTATCGAAAGTGTTAGTTTTATACAGAATAAATCAATGTTCTTTGAAATATACTCATTTACCATTCACTCAATTTTTGCCGTAGAAAAAATTTTTTCGGACGAAGTTCTTGGTAATTAAATAACCTACAATTTCATATAAAAACATTTTTTCGTATATCTGATGCTAATCTTTCTATTCTGAAGAAAATGGCATTTTTGCCAAACTACAAAAAGTCGTTATTCGCTTTTAACTCCAGTTTTTTTTTAAACTAATCATTCTAAGCCAGTAAAACTTCTAGAATCTATTAATAATACATAAATAAAGAAGAATGAATAAGGCCAATGACTAAAAGCAAAGCTAATTTACATTATTATGCTTCCAATTGGATTTCTTTTTTTTTTTTTTCTCAAAAAAATATATTGATTTTTTAACCGTAACCTTTTTAATTTTTATCTTAGAAAGTTTGCTAAAAAATAATTTTGTAGGTTTTTTCAAGGTCTATAAGACTGTTGATATTAAATTCTTTTAAAATCCTCAGCCGCAAAAAGTGGTGACTTTGAAAGGGTTGGTAAAGGTGATTTTTGCATGTTATTACAAGATTTAATTATCAATAGCTCACTCAATTTTTAACGTAGAAAAAATTTTTGCAAACCAAGTTCTTAAGAATTAAATAAGCTACAATTTCATATTTAAATATTTTTTCGTATCTATGATGATAATCTTTCTATTCTGAGGAAAAGGAAATTTTTTACCACACTTCAAAAATTCGATATTTGCTTTTGACTCCATTTTTTTTTAAACTAATCATTCTAAACCAGTTAAACTTCTAAAACCTATTAATAGTACATAAGTAAAGAAGACGAAATAAGGTCAATGACTAATTTTATTCAGGGTGGTGATTAGGGGTTTGCTTTCAATCACTTTTTCGCTGAAAAATATAGGGTCTGACATTCTTTTCATTATAAGCCACTTAATTTTTGAGCTAAAGACTTTGTTTGATTTCCGGAGATAGATATTTTTAAATACTTCAAATTAGTTTAAACAAGTTATCCTCGAAAAATGCATAGTTTTCCCGTCTTTTGACTTTGAAACTACAATATTTAGCATTTGACGAAGAAGAGCTAACATATAATAAAGTATAGCTCGATTACTATTGGTCTAGATTTAAAAAAAAAGAAAATTTAAAAAAACGGTTTTGTTTATTTTTTCAAAAGGTACATTCGAAAACTTTTTGAGTTATTTGCAGAAAACTGATTAAAAACATTAATTTTTTTAATATAAAACTAACACTTTCGATAGCGAATAAATCGAAAGCTATTAATTTTATCAAAAAAATGTATAGAACATTTTTTGCTTAGAATGAATGTTTTTACCAACTTTTGCGGTCAAAATATAATAAAAAATTTTCACCCCCGACATAGGGTGGCAACCACCCTCATGGTAAAAGCGCCTTTCGGCATCATATAGATTTTTATCCTTGGACTATCCACTACTTACTCTCAAATTTTCAAGCAAATCGATCCATTCTGTAAAAATTGCGAGGTTTTGTCCTATTTTAAGCTTCATTACTTGGACTATAATACAACTTACTATAAGCTTTTATAGGTTTTTGACGTTTTCGTTGTGAACAAATGGATCTATGCGGTAAAATATTGGTATATTTAGCTGTGGTAGCTAATTTTAAATGTTGATATTAAATTAGATAAAATCATATAATAATAACGTCAAAGTTGTTTTATATATATATATATATATATATATATATATATATATATATATATATATATATATATATATATATACATATATATATATATATATATATATATATATATATATATATATATAACAAGGTTGAAATATTGGGGGTAGCAGCAATCTCAAAGAAAACTCTTTATAATAATTCCAAGCTTTCGATAATGTTTATGTTATTTAATTTACAATACCAAAACATATAAATAATTTTTTAGTAAGGTTGTTCTGTGATATGCGGTGTTTATAGTGAGAGTATTAGCTCTGCATTTCTCAGAGCAATATTTTGTTATTTTTGTGTTTCTGGGGATCCTAGACACCTAGTTTAGTGAGAGAAAACTATGGTGTTTTGGATTTTTGATGGCGCAAAGATAACAATTGTTATTGATTTTAGTTAGACTAATTGTTAAATACTGTATATTTATATTTGTAGTTTCCCTGAAGATGATAATAAACATTATCGAAAGCTTGGAATTATTATAAAGAGTTTTCTTTGAGATTGCTGCTACCCCAATATTTCAACCTTGTTTCCTAACTGTTCAGCAAAGATTATATACCTGTTATATATATATATATATATATATATATATATATATATATATATATATATATATATATATATATATATATATATATATATATATATATATATATATATATTTAAAAACATAAGATGTAGATCTTTGAAACACACTCAGTGAACCAAAGATCCAAGGTTATTGGTTTAACGACCACTCGTACGAAATCAAATAGATGAAATAGAGAATGTGGAAAAATCCCCTTACGAACTATTCACACATCCACCATTTCGGGCTGGGAAAAATTTTTCGAATAGAATCAAAGATCCAAACACCAGTTCTTAGAAATGTGTTTCGCCCTCTTCAACCTCTCTGGGCTCGTCGGTAAAGACAAGAGGTTGAATATCTTTAGACACATTCTAATCAAAAAACAACAAGAGGGCGAAACACATTTCTAAGAACTGGTGTTTGGATCTTTGATTCTATTCGAAAAATTTTTCCCAGCCCGAAATGGTGGATGTGTGAATAGTTCGTAAGGGGATTTTTCCACATTCTCTATTTCATCTATTTGATTTCGTACGAGTGGTCGTTAAACCAATAACCTTGGATCTTTGGTTCACTGAGTGTGTTTCAAAGATCTACATCTTATGTTTTTAAACATATATTTTACTTACTTTAAGTAATTAGGGAATTAAAACTTGAGACTGTCATTGTCGGATTTGCCGTAGACTTACGCACCTTCTATGTCTAGGTCTCGAATGTTGTTTTTTGATTAGAATGTGTCTAAAGATATTCAACCTCTTGTCTTTACCGACGAGCCCAGAGAGGTTGAAGAGGGCGAAACACATTTCTAAGAACTGGTGTTTGGATCTTTGATTCTATTCGAAAAATTTTTCCCAGCCCGAAATGGTGGATGTGTGAATAGTTCGTAAGGGGATTTTTCCACATTCTCTATTTCATCTATTTAATTATATATATATATATATATATATATATATATATATATATATATATATATATATATATATATATATATAGGGTGAGGCAGATAAAGGGCCTATTAGAAATATCTCGAGAACTAAAGGCAACTGAATTACGAAAATTGGAATAAGGGGGTTTTGAAGACTGATCTATTTAATGAAAATATTTTCATCTATTTGGTACTTCCGGTTATACCGGAAGTTGCTTATAGCTTCGTTTTTTTAATGGGACACCCTGTATATTTTTACATTTATGGATTCTCCTCGATTTCTTCTTTCTTAAAATATGAGGTTTTGTAACATTATATAGGGTAGGTTAAAAGATAATTACGTTTTCTAATTAATTTCGTAGCAATATTCACACCCTTTAGGATTGTAGTAATTTCACATAATAAACTCTATTTATGTTCAAATGATTTTTAATATAGTCTACTATTGTTGACAATTATTAGTATTTTATTAATTTTTAATTTTAGTATACAGGGTGGGTCGAAACTCGGAATGAGTATTTTATGAGTTTTCTTAAATGGAACACCCTATATTTTAGTATTGTAATGAAATGATATTTCATGGTACTTTTTTACTTCTTAAGCATTCCCTATACCTAACTGCTTTAATTTGCGCTTAATTGTTAATCGCACCAACAATCTTAACTTCGATGGTATTTTGATAGATCAACCATTATTGGCAATTTTAAGTATTAATCTAGATTAATATGTATTTTATTTCCAAAAAATTATTTGTGACTGAATATTTTCACGGCCAACCTAATACAATTTCACGTATTTTGTGTTGCAATAAATGTTTGGCTTGAATCACCACTAACTTACAAATTAAAGCAGTTAGGTATAGGGAATGCTTAAGAAAATAAAAAGTACCATAAAATAACATTTGATTACAATACTAAAATACAGGGTGTTCTATTTAAGAAAACTCAGAAAATACTCATTCCGAGTTTCGACAACTCTGTATACTAAAAGGAAAAATTTAACTATACCAATAATTCCTAACAATAGTAGACTATACTAAAAATCATTTGAATATAAATAGAGTTTATTATGTCAAACTACTACAATTCTACAGGGTGTGAATATTGCTACGAAATTAATAAGAAAACGTAATTATCTTTTAACCTACCCTGTATAATATTACAAAACCTTATATTTTAAGAAAGAAAAAATCGAGGTTAATCCAAAAAGGTAAAAATATATAGGGTGCTCCATTTAAAAAAACCGAAGTTACAATGAACTTCCGGTATAACCGGAAGTAGCAAAGAGACCAAATTATTTTCATTAAATAGTTCACACCTCAAAACCTCTGTATTCCAATTTTCATGATTTTATTACCTATAGTTCTCGAGATATTTCTAATAGGCCCTTTATCTGCCTCACCCTGTATATAATGTTCTTGAACTGCTAAGTGGAGCATAGAGCTTCAGTGAAAACGCGCCATCGGGTTCTATTTTGCGCTAGGGCCTTCACCTCATTCCAAGACTTTCCTTGACTTCTTATCTCGTCCATGATGGATCTTCTCCAAGTTTGTGATGGGCGACCTCTTTTTCTTTTTCCTTAGGGATTCCACTCTAGGGCAGTTTTTGCAATACTGGAACTATCTTTTCGGAGTGTGTGACCTATCCACCCACACTTTCTGGGTTTTATTTCATTTTCTACCCTCTCTTGTTGGGTCAGGTGTAGCAGATCTTCGTTTCTGATGGTGTTTGGCCAGTTGTTGGAAAGTTGTTTTAGTAAGGTATTATTATCGAAGATTATTTTTATCTATTACACCTGAACAAAATAAATTCTTGATAGAAATATTTTTACTTAAACGAATCTATTCACATAACCTACAAGATCTTCAACGTCTAAAATAACATAAGAATGCTTAATAAATAAACTTACCAGATAGACCAGGACTAATTTGTAAAAAACGTCTATTTTTTGGAAGTGAGAGGTGGCATTCGCATTTTTCAGATAAAGTTAGGTGACACCTTCAGTAATCAGTAATAATAATTGACTTATGCTCCTTCTCAAATATGCCCGGAACATTAATAAAAAAATTAAAATATTTAAAAATTTCGAAAAACATCGATTTTTTTTTTGCTATATTTGCTTATAACTTTAAAACAACTTCGTTCGTTTTGGAACTAAGTCGTAAAGAAATAAAATAAAGATAATTGAATCTTGTATGATATACGACTGGACAAAAATATCTTGAGGTATTACCTTTTCTGCAATATAGCAATAAATACGCCTGTTGTTATTCAATATTTCTTAACCCCTTTGGTGGCACTTAGAACCTTAGTAATTCGCTTAGAAAATTCTTAAAACTTACTTAAACGGTCTACCAAATTTCGTTAAAATCGACCTAAGAGATTTTGCATAATAAATTTGCAATCTAAATGTTTTTAAAAAAGTTCAAATTTTTTAAAATCTTTTTCTGAACAAACAGTAGACCATTTAGAAGTTTAAAAACGGCAAACAGGTGTATGTTTTCAAAAAACTTTTGATAGTGTGTAAAAAATATATTTTATATCAGCTAAGTACTTTCAGCACATAACGTGCCATCATCAGAGCTTCCTAAAAGGACATATTTAAGATAAGATTTTTTACATATAAAAAAAATTAGTGAAAAACTTACGTCCTCTTAAAATACCTTCATAGAAGAGCAATTGCGTAACAACACAACAAAAAACATGAATACTGGGCAAAAGCCACAGATATAGGGTAATAACCCTTTACAGTGAATAGAATCACATCTAAATTCTTTTATTAATTTATCAAGACAACATGGCTGAGTCAGACCATTTTGAGCCCACGTGAACAAAATGGTCTGACTCAGCCATGTTGTCTTGATAAATTAATAAAAGAATTTAGATGTGATTCTATTCACTGTAAAGGGTTATTACCCTATATCTGTGGCTTTTGCCCAGTATTCATGTTTTTTGTTGTGTTGTTAAGCAATTGCTCTTCTATGAAGGTATTTTAAGAGGACGTAAGTTTTTCATTCATTTTTTTTATATGTAAAAAATCTTATCTTAAATATGTCCTTTTAGGAAGCTCTGATGATGGCACGTTATGTGCTGAAAGTACTTAGCTGATATAAAATATATTTTTTACACACTATCAAAAGTTTTTTGAAAACATACACCTGTTTGCCGTTTTTGACCTATTCAGAAGTGTGTACAAGTCTTGCAGTCTTTTCCAATTCATTTAGAAGTTGGCTAATTTTTTTACATATAAAGAGGTGCTTTACCTATCTGATACACTTTATAGAATTAAAATCGGATTATTTAAGGGGCCTCAGCAATGCTTTAAATTTATAAACAATTTTTTGCTTATAAACAAATAGCTTTATTTAATAATAAAAAAATTAATTTTTAGCAATGCAAATAACTGAAACCGGTATAATTTGACTTAAACTTTCAAATGCTGTCAGCAGAATTCCGAATTTATTTTTTAATCAAGTTTTTTTTTATTTAGCTAATGCCTCGACAACTAATGGCCATTGGCATGGTAGGTACGGTACATTTTTACAGTTAGGCACCTAGTGTCATGTGTAGTGTGTGTGTTGAGTAAGTGTCTTGTTACTTTGCAAAGTCGACGTCATTGTCTTTGCAAAGAGACGCTAATTGTATCCTAACGTCTGCGGTCCCTCCGGTGAGTACCGATCCCACAAGGACAGAAACTATCTTCATTTAATCAAAAGTTATTCGAGTTCAAAAATCGCAATTTTTCGATTTTTTGAAAGTTCCACCGCGTTTATCCCGAAAACTGTGCATCCTACGGAAATACTTGTAAGAACATTTTTTGCTTAGAATACCCAAGAAATACAAAAAAATATTTTATTTCAGTCCATCTAAATAAAGGAGCCCTTAGCACCCCCTCCTGGACACAGCACTAATTTGCTTATAAGCCAAAAAATTGTTTATAACTTTAAAACATTTATGAAGGTGCTTAAATAATCCGATTTTAATTCTGTAAAGTGGATTAGATAGGTGGAGTGCTTCTTTATATGTAAAAAAATTGACAAATCTTTGTATGTTCTAGTTTTTGTTGTGCAAGATTTCAAAAAATTTTAATTTTTTAAAAACAGTTTAGATTTCAAAATTATTATGCAAAATCTAGTGAGATTTTAATGAAATTTTAATGAAATTTGGTGGACGATCTTAGCACGTTACAAAAATTTTCTAAGCGAATTAGGAAGGTTCCAAGTGTAACCTAAGTGATGGAAGAACATTGAATAAAGACAGGCTTGTTTTTCCCCTTATTTTATATTTATTGCTATTTTGCAGCAAGGGTGTTAAATTAAGATATTTTTAACCAATCGTATCTCATATAAAATTTAATTATCTTTGTTTTATTCTTATACGACTTTGTTCCAAAGTGAACCGTTTTAAAGTTATAAGCAAAGAAACTAGAAAAAAAAACGAAATTTTTTGAAATTTTTAAATATTTTATTTTTTCTTATTAATGTTCTGGGCATATTTAAGAAGGAGCATAAGTCAATTAGTATTAACGAAGATATCATCTAACTTTATTCGCAAAAATCCGAATGCCACCTCTTACATCCACCTAAAAACAGATCCTTCCTGGTCTAGATGTGCATAAGAATGAAAAAGTCAACGATCGATATAGGGGAGTGCAATTAGAACGAAAAGATACAATGTTTCGGAAAAACTCAAACAAGGTTATATTTTTCTAAAACTCTTTTTGTTAGTTGATAAATATGTTAAAGTAAAAAGTTCTACTCACACATTTCGCCGCTAATTGTTTATTAATTGTTTAAACAATAACAATGGTTTTGTATAAATAATGTTACGAATATGGGTGAATTCAACATTTTATTTTGATAAAAAATGTTTTTATTTTAGTTTTGATTATGCTGAACCCGAATCTGACATTACAATTTGCAAATTCAAAATGGCGGATTCAAAATGGCGGATTTTTTCCTAAAAATCCTTAAAAAGTAGTTGTAAAATCCGAATTTTTTTTATAAAACGTGTTTGTTTACATATATGTGGATATTTTTGAGAGGTTGCTAAACCTGAATCAAATTTTGATAATTTAAATTATAAAATGGCAGATCCAAAATGGCGGTTAACTTAAAAAATAGTTGTAAAATAATAATTTCTTTACAAAATGTATTTATTTCAACATATTATTATTTTTGAGAGCTTTGATAAACCTAACTTAAATGTTAACATTATAAACTATAAAATGGCGGATCCAAAATGCGGATTTTTTAAAAAGAACATAAAAAAGAACATTTTTCTAAAACATTTATTGTCTTTATTTTTAACAGGTTGTTGAATCTGAAATAAAGATTAAAAATTTTAAATTTCAAAATGGCGGATCCAAAATGGCGGATATTTAAATGAAAAAGAAGTAGAATCCAATCAAACAAATTTCAGTTATGAGTAAAATACCTATATTTTTCATAATACTGAAAACTGTTATTATGGAAAGTTGTTCAGAATTAAAAACGATGTGTCAATATGCAATTACACTCTTCTAATCGAAATATTGTGAACTATAAAGGTACATATTTATTGCGCGAAATATAATTTTTTTACATACCTCGTATAATATTGATAAAATATAATATTTTATATTTGCATATTAAGTGTTAGACCATGCACAGCTATTTGTGACGAATAACTTGCTTCATAAAATTAATAATAAAACAGTTATCATAAATAATAAGTGAAAATTTAATGATGTTGGGTATAATTAATTTGAAACAATATTAAAAAAAACAAATTTTCGATTAGAAGGATATAATTACATATTGGAACATAGTTTTTAATTCTAAACACCTTTTCTTTGTAAAAATTTTCGATATTGTGAAATATAAAGGTACTTTACTCTTGAGTGAAATTCATATTTTTTGACATACCTCGTAAAAAATTAACAAAATTTGATATTCGATGGTTGCATCTTATGTTCTATACGATGCGGAGTATTTTATAAAGAATAACTTTCTTTTCGTAAAACTGATATTAAAAAAGTTATCAATAGGTTCCAAGTTACGCAGACATACTGTATAAGAGCTAAAAAAAAATTTTTTTGTTGAACATTTATTATTGTTGAAGCTTATTATTAAATGTATTTTAGGTAACTTTTAAAGAAAAAGTTTTGATCACTCTGTATATACATTTTTCAGCTGGTAATTTTCGGTTTTTGTATTACATTTTTGTTATCTTTCTTAGTTTTCTCAAAAAGAAATTGTTTATTTCATTTTTAAACTAAAGTAATTTAGTGTTTTTTTAATATTACATCCTAAACTTTAAAAAAATATCAAAAAAATTGTATTAGATTTATTCAAACTTGAGTAATACCGTCTTAAAATGGTGGGAATTCTGTAAAACTACGAAGTTTTAAAAAATTACATTTTTTGAGACATCGTATTATTTGAATTAAATTTTTGAGATTTTTTTTTAACAAAATATCGTTTAGTAAGATTATTGAGAGGTATGTTGTGCAAATTTTAGAGTTTTATAAGTAAAATTGTATTAGTTACACATTTTTAAATCATTTTAAAACAAAATTCATGTAAGGCTCATTTTCCGCCCACACCGTACTTATGTCCATACATTTTATTTATTTTTATTACAACCATAAGATAGCTTATTTCATCTTCTTTCATGTCCAATTTGTAAAATTTCTTTTGATCCATTAGTTAAAGAATTACATTAAAAAAACTCAACCGTGCACTTCTTCCAACGCTTGTTTACAGTGCGCCAATGTGTGTGAGAAGGGTGACTTTAGCGTTATAAATAAAAAATTACAGAAGCTAGAGAGTTAATTTGAGAAAAATCTTTATAGAAGTTTTTTTTTTGTAAAATTTTCTGAATTTTTCAATGGTCAAGTCAGTTTTTTTTTAAATTATATTTTTGGAGTTATTTAAAAAAACATCTAATTGCGTAGTTCATTTGTTTAATAAAAAATGAAGCACCCACTTCTCGAGTAGAACTTTTTGATATGTTGTTTATTAAACATTTCTTAATAAAATTACAGAAAGTTTTATCTTGTTTGATTTTTTCCGAAGTGAAAATCTAAATGCACTCCCCTAATACGTATTTCTGATTTTTGGTGTTTAACTGTACGCTGCAACTAAGTTATAAAAACTAAAATAAACTTCGAAAATAATCAATAAATTATTTTGAAAAGCAAAAGACGGTTTCAGTTCAATTATTAAAACGTTTTTATGACTTGGCTTGGTCTTTGTCACTATATCAGCAAATTTTGTAATCCATTTTAAAAATAGTTCTAGGCTACCTAGGCACCTGAAATTTTCAGAACAGCTCAGAACTAACTAACAATGCAATATTTAACTGTTATTATACAGAGGATTGATTAGTGGGCTAAAGCTGCGTATATCCGTTATAGAAATGGATAGCGATGAAAGTTAACAAAAATTGTAGCCAACTTTAAGCTTCATATTACAAAATTGGTTAGAATGTTACAGGGTGTTCGATAAGATCATCATAATCATACATCTCCAAGTGGAGCAAAGGGCACCTTGCGGTGTTTCAAGTAGCATGAGGAATGATGGTGAGGTTGCTAGTCCCACGCATCATCTGTTGAGTTCCGTCCAATTTTGTTTACTAGTTTTCTCCATTCTCTTCTGTTTTTTGCTATCTTTTTTGCATCGTTCCATGTTAAATTATTTTCTTTGAGTTCTTTCTCTATTGTTCTTTTCCATGTATAAGATGATCCACCCATTCTACTTTTGCCTTGAGCATTGTAATGTAGAGCTTGTCTAGCAATATTTGTGGCTGGTTTTCGTAAGGTGTGTCCTATCCACTTCCATTTCCGTTTTTTATTGTATGTTCTATCCTTTTTTCATTTGTTATTCTCCACAATTCGTCATTAGTAATTTTGTTTGGCCAAAATATTCTCAGTATAATATGTAGGCACCTGTTAATGAAGGATTGTACTTTCTGAAAGAATTTTTTATGGTGTTTCCATGTTTCTGCTCCATATAACAGGACAGACTTTACATTAGTTTCAAGTAATCGTAGCTTTGTTCTTCTGCTGATGTTTGTCGAGGCCCATGTCTTGCGCAAAGAGTTGAAAGCGTTTTGTGCGAAGCTTATTCTTTGTGTTATGTCCTTTTCTGTGCCTCCTGTTGTGTTTAGCAGACTGCCTAAATAACAGAAGTCTTTTATTTCTTCTATTTGTTTCCCTTCCAAATATATATTGTTTCCGTTCGTTTCCCCATTTGATAGTATTTTCGTATTTTTGGATTTATTTTTAAGCCGGTTGTTTTTGCTATGTTGTTCAAACTGGTGATTTTGTTTTGCATGTGTTGTCTGTTTGATGTTATGAGACATATGTTGTCAGCGAACTCTAGATCCTCTAGTTTTGTAAATGGTGACCATTGTGTACCTGTTTTTTTATCTTCAGTTTGTTTCATTATCCAATCTATGACTATTACAAACAATGTCGGTGACAAGACACAGCCCTGTCTTACTCCTTTTTTGATGCTTATTTGTTGGGATAGTTCCCCTTCATGTTCAACTCTGGCAAAACATTCGTCGTAGAAAAGCCTTATTACTCTTATATATTTGTCTGGTATTCCATAGAGTTTTAATATCCTCCACATCATATTACGATTTATTGAAACAAACGCTTTTTCGAAGTCTACAAAGTTGATATAAACTTCCTGATTCATTTCCGCTGATTGTTCCAGGATGATTCTTAGGGTATTTATATGGTCAATACAGGAACTGTTCGGTCTGAATTCTATTTGGTTAATTCTTAATTTTTCATTTATGGGATCTTTAATTCTCTCCAATATTATTCTGGCCATTATTTTGGTAGCTACAGTGAGAAGAGTGATTGGTCTCTAGTTTTCGCATAGTGTGAGATTTCATTTCTTTGGTAGCTTTATTATAACTCCTTCACCCCAATCTTTTGGTATCTTTTCCTCGATCCAAATTTTTTTAAATAGTAAGTAGTACATATCCACTGAGAAGTTTAAGTGTGATTTTATCAGTTCTGCGGGAATTCCATCAACACCAGCCGCTTTGTCGTTTTTTTAAAGGTTTATAGCATACCTTATTTCGTCCTTCGTAAATTCGTCGTTTCTTATGATTAATGTTTCGTGTCTCTCTGTTTCTTCCATCTCTATTTGTGATTCAATTCCTTCTTCATAGAGTTCTGCGAAGAATTGTGTCCATCTTTGGACAATTTCTTTTTGAGTTGTGTTTCTCCCTCTTTCCCCATTAGTTTCGTTCTTTGCTGGCTCTTGCCCCCTTTAATTTCTTTGTATATAACCCTATATTTTATATACCCCTATATATAACCTTATATACAATATACTATATTGTATATTGTATAACCCTATATTGTATTTTATATTCGAAATCTTCTTAACTTCTCCATTACAAAAATATAAATGTTTGGTATGTTATACAGGGTATTTACAAAGTTATAACCAATTTTATATGAAAATCGTAACAAGTTCAACTCCCTGTATAAATAAAAATAAGCACAACGGCAATGGTTTATTGATGCAATATTTTTTATTTAAAACTTTAAAAAGTTAAACCCTGCAGTTGGCTGTATACCTTTGATAAAACAACGTGGAATGAAGTAAAAAACACTTCTGTTGTATATAGGTATATGAATTTATTAAATTCTTAAAATTTATCCACATGGAAGTGGAAAATGTACCAAACGTTTTCTGTCAAACTGACCACCATCAGTGTAAACGTCCAGTGTACAAGTAGTTGAAACTAGCCACTTCAATGATAGCAGTAATGTTTGCTGTTCAGTATGTACTACTGAATCCAACTAGCAATTATGTTATATTTACTGACAGTAAAAGCGTGGTGGACAGATTGAGTAACATTCAAACAGTCAAACACATAAACCACATTGAATTGACTATTCTTAAAACTCTGTTTGAAATTATACAATTAGGAGTAAATGTAACATTCGCTTGGATTAAGGGTCATTCGGGAATAAAAGGCAATGAAATAGTTGACAATTTTGCTAAATCAGCTTATGTGATCGGAGAAAAAATAAACAAAAATTTAATTCCAGCTTCAGATATTGATACTTTTAGCAGAAAAAAACTTAAAAATAATTGGCAATTGCATTACAGACAATGTAATACTGGCTCAAATTTTGCTCATTGTAACCCTAGGATATTCTCAAAAAGATGGTTTTACACAGAATATTACAGACATTTTATAAAGACCATTAATCGGTTGAGAGCCAATCATGCTCTTACGCCATCTTACATGCATAGAATCGGCTTGGCAGATACTCCCAATTGTACTTGTGGCAAAATCGGAGATCTAACACATGTCATATTAGAATGTCATTTAAACATAAATAACATAAACGACCTTTATAAGGAATTAAAAGATTTAAAATGTTTTTTCCCAATAAACCTAAATACTTTAATATTTACAAATGATGTGGAAATTCTTCATCTCATTTATAAACATGTTAAATTATGTAAATACAAGTTGTAAACGAAATATGTAATAAATAGGCATAGTTTGTTAATGTGGTTTGAAAAAATTAAAAAAAAATAATATTAAAAAAAAGCACAAAATAAAATAATAACAAAAAAAAATAATAAACAAAAAAAAAAGAAAAAAAAAGAAAAAAAAAAACAAAATTAAAAAAGAATAGAAAAAAAAAAGAAGTAAAAAAAGTGTTTCGCACAAATTAAAATATATATTAAAAAACACAGTAAAATAATTAAAAAAAAAAACAAAATAAAAAAAAGCTACACAATGTACCAATGTATCTATAAAAATAAAATTGTAGAATGTACTTATGTTATAAGAAATTTATGACTATGAATCTGCAATCTATCAGAAACAAGTCTGGCTAATTGACATTAAGTCGATGTCTTAAGATTTTTAAGTTAACATGTGGATGTACTCCATCCTTGCTCGAAAATTGCTCAAGCTAATGACTTCAGTGACAACTTCACTACCTTGTGTAATTTTCGAGCAAGGATGAAGGACATCCACATGCTAACTTAAAAATCTTAAGACATCTACTTAATGTCGACTGCTTTTTAATATCTAATGTAACAATAATGTAATTTAGAGGTTTTTACACCTATTGAAGTGACTAGTTTCAACTACTTGTAAACTGGACGTTTACAGTGATGATGGTCAGTTTGACAGAAAACGTTTTGTACATGTTTCACTTCCATGTGGATAAATTTTAAGAATTTTAATAAATCCATTTATCTATTATATGTAAAATATGTATACAACAGTAGTGTTTACTTCATTCCAGCATTTTTGAAGATATTCTTCTTTAGGCGCGATTCGATTGAGGGTAAAATTGTACATAAATCTGCGCGCCTGCGCACACAGACAGTATGTAGTTCCTTGCTAATCTTTCAAGATAAGTATTTATGTATCTGTATCCGTGCAAATAAGTCATTAAAAGAATATTTTAGTGTTTTTAGTAAATGTATTATTTATTATAATTCTCGTGGTTTTGGATTTGTGTTTCTCTGTAGTAAAAACATATTATGTAGGCATAACATTTTGTGTGTTGTGTAATTATATCCGAAACTTACATGTCAATTAGAAGGCCCTCGCTGGTGTAGTTGCAAGGGCATTAGCTCCGTGATTGTAATGACGCGGGTTCAAATCCTGGGAGATTCATACTTTTTTTTATTTTTGGTTGTTTTAATAAAAATTTTTTGAAAGTGGTAGATAAGAAAGTTAGTTTAATTTTTAAATAAAATACAAATAACCTGTTAAGTATATTTACTTCGTTGAAAGTACCTATATAATAGAAGAATATCTTCTTACGTGCGTACAAAGTACACACACCTTCTTTTTTTTTTATTTATTGTCAAAATTTTAATAAATGATTGATATTGCTAATTTTCTTTAGAATGAATACAGGGTGAGTCAAAACGCAAGTACATCATTTTCTCAGTAATTTTAAATGGAACACCCTGTATTTTATATCATTATCGAAAAGTACCATTACAGTACTTTAATTTTGATACAATCCCTATGTCTAAATTTATTAGTTTTCGAGATATTTTCATTTTTCAGAGCAAATTATTAATTACCAATCTCTTCAAATTTTAAGTAAGCATTGAGAGAATTGTCCAAAACTGACAATTTACGATTACTGATTATCAATCTGTAATCAAAGTTGGCTAGAATTTTTGTTGTTAACCTTTATTATTATTATCTATTACTATAACAGATCTAAGGAGCTTTACCCCACTAATCAATCACCCTGCATGGATAAATCGATTTTTTTTTAAATTTCAAACTAGTTTAAAAATGTGACTAATGAAATGATATTCTAAAGTACGTTAATAAATCGGTATCTACAAATTGATGGTGGCTCAGTAGCATAAGACTGCAGTGCAGATCGATAGGTTACGAGTTCGAACCTGGCTGTTGCGTAGCTTTATTTAATTTTTTTAATAAATAATTAAAACTTGATATAATTAAAATTCATATTTTATAAGTTAATTACTATATCTAAATATTATACAGTATGGTGTAAATGAAAGGAATAAATTCCTTATTTCGTAAACCAACGACTTTACGGAAAAATCCCGAAACAGGTCTATTTTTATTTTTAAATTATGATATTTTGGCGTCCATAGCACACAAGTGACGTCATCCATCTGGGCGTGATGACGTAATCGATGATTTTTTAATTGAGAATAGGGGTCGTGTGCTAGCTCATTTGAAAGGTTATTTAATTCTCTATTCAGTAGTATAAACATTAACATCGTTATTTATGGAGGGTGACCAAAAACAATTTTTTTATATTAAATTAATTGACAAAAAAGAAGAATGTATGTAATTTATTTAATTCAAAATACATTTACTACTGTCAGAAAACAGGAAAAAATGTTTATTCGAAAAACTAACATTGCTTTTCGCTTAAATTAATTGTTCAAACTTCCAAAAAGCAGTTGCCTGGCGGGAGCTGGCTTGAACATTGAATTTAAGCGAAAATCAATGTTTATTTTCAAACAAATATTGTTTTGTTGTTTTCTGATAACAGTAAAAGTATTTTGTATTAAATAAATTACATACATTCTCCTTTTCTTATCAATTAATTTAATTTAAAAAATTGTTTTTGGATGCCCTGTATAAAAATTATGTTAATGTTTACATTACTGAAGAGAGAATTGAATAACCTTTCAAATGAGCTATCACACGACCCCTATTCTCATTTAAAAAAAAATATCGATTACGTCATCACGCGTGTGATATATATGCTAAAATATCATAATCTAAAAATAAAAATCGACCGGTTTCTGGATTTTTCCTTAGTGTCGCCGGTTTAAGAAATAACGAATTTATTCCTTTCATTTGCACCATAATGTATATACCATTTTAAACAACTGTGTTATTATAAAAAGTACTTTTTTATACTAGTGTAATTTTTGGAATTATAATTATTATAACAGTTAATACACCTACTAAAAATTCATATTTTATAAGGTAATTATTCTTTAGAAACATGTTGTGTCCTATATATAACAATAACGTGGTATTATAAAAAGTACTTTTATATTATAGTAGTGTAATTTTTGAAATTTTAAGCATTTTGTATCGTTAAATTATTTTACATTCTCTCCTATAAATAATAAAAACGTTTTATTACAAAAAAGTCCTTTTTTATAAAAGTGTCATTATTTATTTACTATTTGTTTATTTGCGAAACAAATTTTATTTTAATGATATGTCAATCTATTTGAGTCCACAGCTGGTTAGAATCAGATTAAAAATTTAAATAGACATTTCAGAGCAATAACAGCATCCGCATCGGATGCAACAAGAGGGACTTAGTGCGATTATTTCTGGCTCTTTGATTCAGAAATTCACTGGCGTGTCCTCTCGCTGTTAACTAATAGCTCACCATGAATTTGCACCAACATTGGAGAGCAATCTAAATACTAAATCAACGATCGTTTATCTCCTAGCTGTAAATGTGTCCAGGCCACATCCGATTTTGATAGAAATTGTGCTCGATTCGACTGGACATTTATCATCGATGATGTTTAATGCCGTCCGATATTACTATAAAATATTGACCACAGAAATTATTTTGTATTTTTTAAATGATTATTGTTGTAGGTTTACATATTATTTGTAAAAGTTTATTTTTCGTTTAAAAACAGAAAAATGGTCAGTGTTCATATATATTATCTCACTTAACCAATCTCACATTTTCCAGCAGAAACTTAGGTAGACATTAATAGTATATTAAGTATGGAGAACGGTAAGGGTTTTATACTGATCGAAGACAATTGTTTGGAGGAGGAGCGGAGCGACGACTCCAATTATTGTCTGAGATCGGTTACCCTTAACGTTCGACATGCTTATAACGTTTTTTGCACGATTGATACCATTATAAATTATAAAATTAAACATTTTCGTCATATTGACTAGTTTCATTCATTTTATCAAGATAGATACTTTGGTTGTTAGGTTGTAACTAGGGTGCATAACAACAATGGAGAATTGAGTTTTTATTTAGTTGTCAATAATTTTAAGTACAATTTTGATTATTATAAATTAAAATATGAGCGAAAGTGAATTTGAAGAAATTGAACGGGCTTGGGAAGAAGGGTGTTCCGCAATTATTCCCGAAAAATCCAAAATCCGTTATCAAAATACCTACCAAAGTTTTAAAAAATGGTTTTTACCTACCAAAAAAAAAAGAATTTAAGAATCGAATAAAAGACTCTATTGGCATATTTCGTTCAAAGACATATGCAGTTGAAAGCTCCTGGAAGCCTCTGGGCAGAATATTCAATGATTAACCCTTAAACGCCCAACCCTTTTTAGTGTTGTTCTGAAGCTATTTTCTTGTGGCATTTTTACAATTTTAACTATTTAGAATGGGAAATAAGCCACAATATTATTAAAAAATGATTTTTTATTAACGTTTCGACGCCCAAATCGGGTGCCGTTGTCAAAATACAAAATACTATTAATATAAACAAAAATGTTGTTGCTTAGTAAAAAAATTCTTCTAATAATTTATTTAATTTGACTCATTTATATCGGCAATTAAAATATTAAAATAAAGTCTTCTACTTTAAAATGTATCACATGTATCTGAATTGCCGATATAAATGAGTCAAATTAAATAAATTATTAGAAGAATTTTTTTACTAAGCAACAACATTTTTGTTTATATTAATAGTATTTTGTATTTTGACAACGGCACCCGATTTGGGCGTCGAAACGTTAATAAAAAATCATTTTTTAATAATATTGTGGCTTATTTCCCATTCTAAATAGTTAAAACCCTTTTGAGGTTCCATTTACGCCCAAGGGTGGGTAAAAAATGTCCACCTCGAAAATAGCTAATATTTTTATTGAGAGTTGTTGGAAATGGATTCAACTTAAGAATGTTATGCTTAATAAACACAGCATCTTCTAAAATATTAATATAAACAATTTACAAACCTTACAACAAAATTACAATGTACATCAAAATTAACATACCAGTAAAAGCCATTAATTCAGATTTGTCGATTTTCTCCACATTCTTAATATAATTAATAATAATAATAATAATAATAATATATAATAATAATAATAACCTGTGGGAGTTTTTTGTCAGTTCTTCTATCAGGCGCGGCCCCCTGCGAATGGGGGATGCTTTCTGGGTATTCGTAGCGCCAGTACCCAGAGAGTAGCAGGGATACTTGCCGTGGAACAAAAACTGACACCTGGCAGTAGGTATAAAATGCACACCCATGAGAATGGAGAATAATAATTTTTGTTTAGGATCGCTGCCTGGGGATCGCCAGGGCACGTCTGGAGCCGGCGCTGGACGTGACAGCATGCGGGACGTCGGTGGCAGGGTGTTGAGGAGGCGGGCCCCTGTCATACAATCAGCTACAGCCCAACCACAACCACAACCACAAGCGAGCCAAACAACAACAAAAGCTCCACCCGCCGAAGGTGCTGCGCTGGATCATCAGCCGGCGCTCACTCAAGCGGGACGACCGAGGCAGCGCATGAAATGGACTGTGTCCATTAATGAAAACATTTTGCGCTTCTACTACAAGGTGACAAACCTCGGTCAAGAAACAATCGGCTACCGACAACAGCTGTATGCCGAATTTTGCAGGACGTACCCAGATATTCAAGTATCGGAGCAACGAGTATCAGACCAATACCGGGTAATTATAAGAAACAACCTTATCCCAGAGACTAGACGCAATATCATCAGAAGCGAAGTCGAACGGGAGATTCATAACGATATTGTAATTGAAGATCAAGTCCCCAATGAAGTTCATGAGCAGATTCCTGAGCTTGCCATACAAGAAACTCAACCTGACAATACAGAGCAGGAAAACAACGAGCTATATGATAACCTAGTAAGCGAAATGGCACGTGCTGTACAAGAGTTTAATGGAACAAACCCACTTAGCAGACCACCGCTACCACGAATAAACTCTTGTAAGAGACTAGGTGTGCTGTTACAAATTGTGAACACTGAAGTCCTACCCAATTATGTCGTAGAAGCCCACACATTAGAGTATCTGCACATGCTAATCTACTGTGCAGCAACAGCAATTGCTAATGTAATGGGCATTAAGATCAGAACACGACGGGGTACTAATAATGGAAGGACTGGTAGCAGAACTGCACCCTGGGAAAAAAGACTGCTCGGAAAGATTGAATTGCTGCGTAGGGATATTGGTCAAGTCACAGAATATATACGAGGTGTAAGAAGTACAAGAGTCATCAGGAGAGCTGAAGAAATAATACGGAATACTGCAAGACACTCAAGATACGATCCAGAAAACAACACAGCCCAACAGTGCCTGGATACATTAAAACAAAGACTCTCAGTTTATTCAGGACGACTAAGAAGGTACAAAGTGAGTAACAACCGAAAATCCGACAATGCCCTTTTCGAGACTGCTGAGAAGGCGTTCTATCGAAAACTCAATTCCACCGTAGAAAATCTCGATAAGTCTTACCCAAGCCAAGAAGAAATTCATGAGTTTTGGGGAAATCAACTTTCCACACCAGCTGCTCTTAACAACAATGCTGGATGGATAGAAGATACGGCACAGAACTGCCAACACTACACTACTACTCTCTACGAACCCTTCACCACTGAAGAAGTCTCAACTATCATCAAAGAGCTTCATAACTGGAAATCTCCTGGACCAGACGGAGTTCAAAACTTTTGGCTCAAGAAGTTTTGGAGTGCTCATGAATGCTTATCAACACTAATTAATCATGTTATTCCTAATCCGCAGGATATACCATCATTCCTAACTCAGGGAACCACTTATTTAATACCGAAGGATCAAAATAACACCCAAGATCCAGCAAAATACCGCCCAATTACTTGTCTTCCAACTTTGTATAAATTGGTCACATCCTGTGTAGCCCGGCGTATCTACCAACACTGTGCTCTGAACAATATCATAGTGCCTCAACAGAAAGGATGCGCTAAGGGTTCCATGGGTTGCAAAGAACAACTTATCATTGACTCTGTCATTTCTAATCAAGCATATTCCAAAAAGAGGAATCTATTTACTGCTTTTATTGATTACAAGAAGGCCTTTGATTCAGTCCCGCATGAATGGCTTATAGATATACTGAGAATATATAAAGTCGATGATAATATAGTGACCTTTTTACAACATATAATGACAGAGTGGAAAACTAGAATTCATCTTCAAATACCTGGTGAAAGTAACATCGAAACTGAAAATATCGTAATCAGCCGGGGCCTGTTTCAAGGAGATTCGTTGAGTCCTCTGTGGTTCTGTCTAGCTATGAACCCACTATCTCAGCTATTGAACTCCACAGATGCAGGTTTTAGCATCAAAAATAACAACAATGTGGTGGCGAAGCTTAATCATTTATTGTACATGGATGATTTGAAATTAATGGCTTCCACTCGAAACCAACTCGACGAGATGCTAAAAACTGTAGAAACTTTTTCTAATGATATTAGTATGCACTTCGGACTAGATAAGTGCCGTATTTTAAATATAGTCAGAGGAAAAGTACAGCCCGGAGGATTCGATATGCAAAATGGCCAGAACATCGACGCCATGGGTGAAAACGATATGTATAAATATCTTGGAGTAAAGCAAGCGCGGAAAATTGACCATAAACAAATGAAAACAGAGATAACTACTGAGTTTATACGAAGGGTAAAACAGCTGCTTCGCTCACACCTTAACAGTAGAAATTTGTTTAAGGCACTAAACACCTACGCATGTTCCGCGCTTAGCTACTCATTTGGTATTGTTAAGTGGACAAAAACAGATATAGAAGCTCTTCAGCGAAAAGTACGAACACACCTCACAAAGGCACAAAAACACCATCCGAAAAGTGCAGTAGAAAGAACAACATTACCACGGAATCTAGGAGGAAGAGGACTTATGGATATAGGTGAGCAATTAGATAAACAAATTGCTAATTTAAGAACTTATTTTCAGATGCAGGCTGAGACATCTACTCTACATCGCGCTATCTGCGCAGTAGATGACACAACACCGATCAAACTGAGGGAACCAGAAATACGCATAAACCACCTTACTAAGGACGAAAAAGTGCGCGCCTGGATGGGTAAACCTCTGCACGGGCGACATCCCAATGAGGTCAGCCAAGATTATGTCGACAATATAGCGTCGAACTACTGGTTGACATCAGGAAAGATGTTCCCTGAGACGGAGGGTTCATTACTGGCCATTCAGGATCAGGTTATACCAACAAGAAATTACCTGAAATATATCATCAAAGACCCTCAGGTTCAAAACGACAGATGCCGATATGGATGTCAAGCCCAAGAAACCATCCAACATCTTACAGGGGGCTGCCAGGCATTTGCTGCAACTGAATACAAGGAACGGCATGACGCAGTGGGAAAAATCCTTCATCAAGAGATAGCTATCAAGCTGGGACTTCTCCGAACAGACCATCTCCCGTATTATCAATACGTCCCTGAGAGTATGCTTGAGGATGGCAACTACAAGCTATACTGGGACCGCACTGTGCTCACAGACCAAACAGTGGCACATAATAGACCAGATCTCGTACTAGTTAATAAATTAACAAGACAAACAACACTAATTGATGTGGCGATACCTAACAACAATAATCTACGTAGTAAATTTACTGAAAAGATCGCCAAGTACAGAGATCTAGAAATTCAAATACGAAGGCAATGGAGAATGGAAAGTACCCAGACGATACCGATTATTATGTCTACTACTGGAGTCATTCCGAAGACCCTCCTCGAAAGCATAAAAAAGCTGGGTCTGAATGAACATCTTTATAAGACCATGCAGAAAGCTGTACTGCTCGCGACGGCCAGATGCGTACGAAAATTTCTGGGAGATACACCTGCATTCCAATTCACCTAGGGCTCGATAACACGGAAAGAGTCCCACCAGAGCTCAATCCTTTTGATACCGTAGGTATCTGGGATGAGTCAATTTTCCCCTTAGAGGGAGTGTGAGCCGTATGGCTAAATCTGGGATAATAATAATAATAATAATAATATAACCTGTGGGAGTTTTATGTCAGTTCTTCTATCAGGCGCGGCCCCCTGCGAATGGGGGATGCTTTCTGGGTATTCGTAGCGCCAATACCCAGAGAGTAGCAGGAATACTTGCCGTGGAAAAAAAACTGACACCTGGCAGTAGGTATAAAATGCACACCCATGAGAATGGAGACTAATAGTTTATGTTTAGGGCCGCTGCCTGGGGATCGCCAGGGCACGTCTGGAGCCGACGCTGGACGTGACAGCATGCGGGACGTCGGTGGCAGGGTGTTGAGGAGGCGGGCCCCTGTCACACAAACAGCTACAGCCCAACAACAAGAACAACAACCACAAGCGAGCCAAACAACAGCAAGAGCTCCACTCGCTGAAGGTGCTGCGCCGGAACATCAGCCGGCGCTCACTCAAGCGGGACGACCGAGGCAGCGCATGAAATGGACTGTGTCCATTAACGAAAGCATTTTGCGCTTCTATTATAAGGTGACAAACCTCGGTCAAGAAACGATCGGCTACAGACAACAGCTGTATGCCGAATTTTGTAGGGAGTACCCAGATATTCAAGTATCGGAGCAAAGAGTATCAGATCAATACCGGGTAATCGTAAGAAACAACCTTATCCCAGAGACTAGACGCAATACGATCAAAAGCGAAGTCGAACGGGAGATTAATAACCAAGAGCTAGTTTTAGATCAAGTCCCTAATGAAATCCTTGATGAGCAGATTCCTGAGATTCCCATACCAGAAACTCAACCTGACAATACACAGCAGGAAAACAACGAGTTGCGCGATAGTCTAGAGAACGAAATGGCTCGTGCCGTACAAGAGTTTAATGGAACAAATCCACTTAGCAGACCACCGCTACCACGAATAAACTCTTGTAAGAAACTAGGTGCCCTGTTACAAATTGTGAATATTGAAGTCCTACCCAATTATGTCGTAGAAGCCCACACATTGGAGTATCTGCATATGCTAATCTACTGTGCAGCTACAGCAATTGCCAATGTAATGGGCGTTAAGATCAGAACACGACGGGGTACTAATAACGGAAGGACTGGTAACAGAATTGCACCCTGGGAAAAAAGACTTCTCGGAAAAATTGAATTACTGCGTAGGGATATTGGTCAAGTCACAGAATATATAAGAGGTGTTAAAAGTAGAAAAGTCATTAAAAGAGCTGAAGAAATAATGCGGAGCACTGCAAGACACTCGAGATACGATCCAGAAAATAACACAGCCCAACAGTGTCTGGATACATTAAAACAAAAACTCTCCGTCTATTCAGGACGATTAAGAAGGTATAAAGTTAGTAACAGCCGAAAATGTGACAATGCACTTTTTGAGAACTCTGAGAAGGCGTTCTACCGAAAACTCAATTCCACCGTAGAAAGTGTCGAAAAGTCTTACCCAAGCCAAGAAGAAATTCATGAGTTTTGGGGAAATCAACTTTCCACACCAGCTGCTTTTAACAACAATGCTGGCTGGATAGAAGATACGACGCACAACTGTCACCACTACGTCACTGCTAACTACGAACCATTCACGACTGAAGAAGTCTCAAATGTCATCAAAGAGCTTCATAATTGGAAATCTCCTGGACCAGACGGAGTTCAGAACTTCTGGCTTAAAAAGTTTTGGAGTATTCATGAGTGCTTATCAACATTAATTAATCATGTTATTTCTAATCCGCAGGAATTACCATCATTTCTAACTCAGGGAACTACTTATTTAATACCCAAGGATCAAAATAACACCCAAGATCCATCCAAGTACCGCCCAATTACTTGTCTTCCAACTTTGTATAAATTGGTCACATCCTGTGTAACCCGGCGTATCTACCAACACTGTGCTCTAAACAATATCATAGAGCCTCAACAGAAAGGATGCGCTAAAGGTTCCATGGGTTGCAAAGAACAGCTTATCATCGACTCAGTCATTTCTAACCAGGCATTCATTAAAAAAAGAAACCTTTTTACTGCTTTTATTGACTATAAAAAGGCCTTTGATTCAGTACCGCATGAATGGCTAATAGATATATTGAAAATATACAAAGTAGATGATAACATAGTGACCTTTTTAAGGCATATAATGAGAGATTGGAAGACTAAAATTCACCTCCAAATACCTGGTGAAAACAACATCGAAACCGAAAATATCGCAATCAACCGGGGCCTATTTCAAGGAGACTCGTTGAGTCCATTGTGGTTCTGTTTAGCTTTGAACCCCCTTTCCCAACTATTAAACTCCACTGACTCAGGTTTTAGCATTAAAAGCAATAATACTGTGGTAGCGAAGCTCAATCATCTGTTGTATATGGATGATTTGAAATTAATGGCTTCCACTCGAGAACACCTAAAAGAGATGCTAAAAACTGTAGAAACATTTTCTAATGATATTAGTATGCAGTTCAGTCTAGACAAGTGCCGTGTTTTGAATATAGTCAGAGGAAAGGTACAGCCCGGTGGATTCGATATGCAAAATGGCCAGAACATCGAGGCCATGGGCGACAACGATATGTACAAATATCTTGGAGTAAAGCAGGCGCGGAAAATTGACCATAAGCAAATGAAAACTGAGATAACTACTGAGTTTATAAGAAGGGTAAAACGGCTGCTTCGTTCACAGCTTAACAGTAAAAATTTGTTTAAGGCACTAAACACCTACGCTTGTTCCGCGCTTAGCTATTCATTTGGTATTGTTAAGTGGACAAAAACGGATATAGAAAATCTTCAGCGAAAAGTACGAACACACCTCACAAAGGCACAAAAACACCACCCTAAAAGTGCAGTAGAACGAACGACATTACCCCGGTATTTAGGAGGAAGAGGACTTATGGATATAGGTGAGCAATTAGATAAACAAATTGCTAATTTAAGAACTTATTTTCAGATGCAGGCTGAGACATCTACTCTACATCGCGCTATCTGCGTAGTAGATGACACAACACCGATCAAACTGAGGGAAGCAGAACTACGCATAAACCACCTTACTAAGGACGAAAAAGTGCGCGCCTGGATAGGTAAACCTTTGCACGGGAGACATCCCAATGAGGTCAGCCAAGATTATGTCGACAATATAGCGTCGAACTACTGGTTGACATCAGGAAAGATGTTCCCTGAAACAGAGGGTTCATTACTGGCCATTCAGGATCAGGTTATACCAACCAGAAACTACCTGAAATATATCATCAAAGACCCTCAGGTTCAAAACAACAGATGCCGATATGGATGTCAAGCCCAAGAAACCATCCAACATCTTACAGGGGGCTGCCAGGCATTTGCTGCAACTGAATACAAGGAACGGCATGACGCAGTGGGAAAAATCCTTCATCAAGAGATAGCTATCAAGCTGGGACTTCTCCAAACGGACCATCTCCCGTATTATCAATACGTCCCTGAGAGTATGCTTGAGGATGGCAACTACAAGCTATACTGGGACCGCACTGTGCTCACAGACCAAACAGTGGCACATAATAGACCAGACCTCGTACTAGTTAATAAATTAACAAGACAAACAACACTAATTGATGTGGCGATACCTAACAACAATAATCTACGTAGTAAATTCACTGAAAAGATCGCCAAGTACAGAGATCTAGAAATTCAAATACGAAGGCAATGGAGAATGCAAAGTACCCAGACGATACCTATTGTTATATCTACTACTGGAGTCATTCCGAAGAACCTCCTCGAAAGCATAAAAAGGCTGGGTCTAAATGAACATCTTTACAAGACCATGCAGAAAGCTGTACTACTCGCAACGGCCAGATGTGTACGAAAATTTTTGGGAGATACACCTGCATACCAAGTCACCTAGGGCTCGATAACACGGAAAGAGTCCCACCAGAGCTCAATCCTTTTGATACCGTAGGTATCTGGGATGAGTCAATTTTCCCCTTATAGGGAGTGTGAGCCGTATGGCTAAATCTGGATAATATAATATAATTATACGTCGATAATTATATGGATTATATTCCTACCAACGAGAAATTATCGAGAAACCTTTAGTAACAAATTTTACCAAGGGTGTACTTTTTATGCCTACCTATATTGACCTCAAGATATTATTTTTATTTTCAAAAATATCGGTAAAACCAAATGAACATTCGATAAAGGGCTGTATTTTTACCAATAAATAATTTTTTAAAAATTTTTAAACAAACACCTAATAAATATGTTACAAGGCAATACGCATTAGGTGGATTGGTTTTCGGAATTTGAGAGAGTGGTTTGGCTGCACCACTAATGAACTTTTTAGGTCAGCTGTAAACAAAATCAGGGTAGGCTTGATGATTTCCAATCTCCGATAGGAGTGGCACAAGAAGAAGAAGGACATTTTTTACCCACCCTTGGGCGTTTAAGGGTTAAACCCACCGTTTTTCTTTATGATGGCATTGATATTTCCAAGTTTTCAACTTTGATGGCGTATTTGAAGAGAAAAAATGTTGGATACTACTAATGTATGCGATTCTGCAGGAGTTTCTGTTAGAAGTGAAACCACAGCCCAAACAAGTGGGATTTCATTAAATAATTTATCAAATTGTACCATAAGTTTCAATATTAATAAATAATTCGTTAGTTTTCTTTATTCTTTCAAAAAATAAATTAAAATTAAGAGATTTTTTAACTCGACGGTAAGTGAATTATTTACCGTCGAGTTGGAGTACTTACCGTCGAGTTGGATTACTTACCGTCGAGTTGCTAGTAAATGTCACCTACTGACGTAAAATATGTCACGGTAAACAGTCAAAAATGATCAATCGTGCAAAAAAAATACATTTCCATGTAATTAAATGAAGGTACATTTCTATTACGTTGCGACTTAGACAAAAAGATATATAAGTTTGTATATACACTGTGGGCCGAAATAAAGGAGTACATTTTTTAGTTGAAAATAACTTTTTTCTTTTTTGGTCGATTTAATTTTTTTTACAGGGCTAATAGCATAACATGTTCTCAACACGACTGCAAATTTGTAAGCAAAAATAACGTACAGGGTCGGATTTATAAAAAAAATTATGTAACGGTGCATTTGAGCTCCTTGCAAATGAAAACTGTCTTAACTAAAATTGAACGGATACGCTATTTTGGTAGGTTAACGATCCCGAATACTTCAGTAAAAAGTAAATTTTTCAAAATTACCGGATTCGCAAAATATTATTTTTTTTATTAAATTAGGAAAATATAACATTTTAACAAATAACAAATATGAAAACAGTTTAATAATTTTAAAACTTATACTAAAATATTATCAGTGTGGCCACCATTATTGTTTACCACCTCTTGAAGTCGTCTGCACCATAAATTGATAGCACCATTTATTACACCCTGTTCAAAATTATTCCAAACCATCTGCATTCTTTTTTTGAGCTGTTCGATGGTTTCAAATAGAGCTCCATTCCCGGGAAATTCCCGGGACAAATTTCCCGGGAAATCAGTAAAAAATGTAAATCTCGATTCCCGGGAATTCTTATAGATTTCCCGGGATTTTTAAAATATTTCATTTTAAATTATGAGCGAAGATATTACTAACACACAATGAATAAATGATTCTGATACAATTATCTCTGTCTGCTTAATAATCATTTTAAATTATTCCACTTAAAATATTTCTTTTTTAATTATATTTTAAATTTTGGCGTTAAATCAGAATGTATCATATGTCACATCGGTCAGCATAAACATTAAAACATTCTCTTGTTTATGCGACCGATCTGATTTATTTTGTAGCATCCAGAATTATAACATAAATATTTATCTTGAATTAAAATTATGTTTATGAAGAACTACTACATAGAAAATTTAATACGTTATTATATTGGTGCAAATCAGCTGACCAGACATTTAAAAAATTACTCATTGCAATAAAAAGCATCACACCTACATCAACAGAAAGCGCGTTTTCAACTTAAGCAAATTTCTGTACAAGAATAGGATCTAAAAGATCAAAAAATACTGAACAATTAGTGTTTTTTAAAACATAGATTTCAATAATAACAACGAAAATTCAGAATAAACAAAAATTTATAATTTTTCTCTTATTTCCTTTAAAATTTTGAATTTTTTTTAAATATCCAGATTCCCGGGAATTCCCGAAAAATCCAAATTACCGACTAACAATTCCCGGGAAATCAAAATGGGCCGGGAAAATGGAGCTCTAGTTTCAAATAGTTGTCCGTCATATAAATTTTTTTCGAAAATTCCCCAAATTGAATTGTCAACCGGATTTAATTCTGGGCTGTTAGGTGGCCACATCTCTTGCTCGATATAATTCGGGCAATTTTCACTCAAGAATATCCTTGTATTGTGGGAAGTGTGCGAAGGAGCACCATCCAACTGGAAAGTGAAATCATAACATACTTTTCAATTTCAGGTAGTAGCTTAAGTTTCTGAGTTAAGTTTTCCCCGCCATCAACAAAAATCAGACGAGCTTTTCCCAACATGGATACTGTAACAAAGACCATTACGTTTTTTGAGAAATGACTTTTTTCAATTAAAATATGCTCTAGAAGGATTTCTCTCTTAAATTGTACGTCAGAATGCACCCTATTATTTTAGGTATTTTCAGGAGACCGCAAAAAACATGTTTTCAACTATTTTTCTAATGTCTTCACGAGAGCGGAATCTTCTTAGTAGCAAACTACATCTTTCCAGTCGTTTTTCTCTTAGGTTGGCAGTAAGTCTTTGACAGTAAACTTTTTAAATACTTTAAGTTGGCAATCTTCTTTAATGACTCTTCGAACTGATGTGCGGGAAATCCTAGTTTCTTTTGCGATTTTCCTTGTTCCAACAGATTGGCCAGGTTGCAAATTTACTAAAACAACCCGTACTATAGAAATATTTCCTTCAATTCTTGAGCTTCGCTTCCTTTCTCTTCCACTTTTGTGTTCAATATACCCATACGTTTTCATTAAATATCTTAAGAACTTTCCTATCGTTGCAATATGCCAATTTTTCTCAGGAAGTGCATTTACAACTTTTTTTGCACCATAATTATATTTTTCACGATAATATTTAATTGATATTCTGTCCTTTTTGCTTAAAAGTGGCATTATGAACTGGAAAATTTACTTATTTAACTATTAATGTCAAACAAATTTCATGGTAACCTAAGTAGTCATGGCTTACTAAGTAAAATTGACATTTTTGAGCCTTTGAGAAATTCTTAAGACATTTAACAAAAGTTACTGCTAATGTGATACAGATACGATAATATGATACAGATGTAATTTAGTGTTAAGAAGGTTTCGTTCTGGCGAACATATTAGAAAAGTACTCGAATAAGATTTCCTAATGTAAGAAAAAAATGATATTTTACAAATTAGGGATTTTTTTAAATATAATGGCGAAGGCGTATTTTGAACGCTATTTAAATAAAAATATTGATATTTTGCGAATCCGGTAATTTTGAAAAATTTCCTTTTGACTGGAGTGTTCTGGATACTTAACCTACCAAAAGAGCATATCAGTTCAATTTTAGCTAAGACAGTTTCCATTTGCAACGAGCTCAAATACACCGTTATATAAATTTTTTTATAAGTCCGACCCTGTACATTATTTTTGCTTCCAAATTTGCAGTCGTGTTGAGGATATGTTAGGCTATTAGCATTGCAAAAGAAATTAAATCGCCCAAAAAACAAAAAAGTTATTTTCAACTAAAAATGTACTCATTTATTTCGGCCCACAGTGTATAAATAAATGTATTCATGATCAAAATGTTTTGTATCATGTCTTAATTCTTCAGTTTGATTCTCCCAACGTTAAAGCTAACAACAGGTCTCATTTCGATTTTTCCATATTAGCCTAAACGTTCACTGAAACGTTCTTTAGTTTTGTCTAAGAGGCAATAAAGAGAGCAAGGTAATGAACACTAACTTATAAAATCCATAAAATTAAAGATAAGATATGAAGAAACGAAGAATGGCTTTTTTACAATTCAGAGCACAACAAATACAACAGGCATACAACTACTATAAACGAATCCGATATAACGAATCCGTACTATAAACGAATACATTAGTCAGACTGAAGAGAGAATTTTACTAAAGAGAGAATTAAATAACCTTTCAAATGAGCTATCACACGACCCCTACTCCCATTCAAAAAAATCATCGATTACGTCATCACGCCCAGATGAATGACGGCACCAGTAGGATATATTAGGATAAAAATCATAATTTAAAAATAAAAATCGGCCGGTTTCCGGATTTCTCTCCAAAATCACCCATTCTCGAGAAAATTAATTTATTCCAACCTAAACGTCCTCACTATTATAACATCTATGACGAGAGAATATTATAAATAGTGCAGTCACTGAAGGTTTTCACCTCCGATTTCGTTGAACCTCAATCGATTATCATGAAAATTGGTGAGTAGTTAGAGGATACCTCAAGGAATTAAGGTGACATGATGCCAACTTGCGTTTCTACCCTGGGGGTCGATGTCACCCCTCCTCGTGGGTGAAAATTATTTTAATAAAAATAATACCATAAATCTATAGAGGGATAAATTCGAAGCAAAATTTGTTATATAAAGTTATTAATATAAATTTATACTTTTTGACTTATTAGAGATCAAAGATTTGATTTTTTCGTAAAAAAGGCACGTTTTAAAACTGTTTTTCGCGTATAATTCAAAAACTATAAGCTTTTGCAAAAAAGTTATTATTACCAAAATTGAAGATAATAGATGATTGAATACACTGTTTGAGTGTTTGACTTAAAGAAATAAACTTATGTTAATTCAAAGTGAGTTATGGATAGAGGTACGGTCCTGACAGTAATAATGTACATCACGTTGTAAACCGCTGCGAAATTTATCAGTTTTTAAATGATAAAAACACAATTTAAAATTATTTTGTTAGTTCCTCCACATTGTTATAGTGGAAACACCATGTAAACCACGCAAACCTGACGTAAGTACGAAAAACCACATCATATATTTATATTAATAATAATATAACCTACAAAATATCCAAGAAATATAAATAGGACCAGTTTTGGGCCAAGATCCACACCGGTTTTTGAACCGACGACAGGGCCGGCCTTGCAACGTCTCCAAAATTAATCAAACATGACTTCGAATAACACCATGAACACTACCCAAACTTCATCTCACATCTCATATTCCAGTGTTGTTAACACGTTTAAATAACCAACAAAAGACGAAGCCATAGTTCTTTCTAGCATTGAAGGAACCAATGTTCAAGAGTACATCATAGCCGTCGGTTCAATAGTTGGTCCACGTAACGTATCTTTCGCTTCCAGAATAGCCAACAATAGAATATGTATATATCTTTCCTCTAAAAATATGGTTGATTCATTGCTGCATTCCCACAAATACGTCAATATAAAAGAAACTCAAGTAGAAATAAGAAGACTTATCACTCCAGCTCAAAGACTGATAAAATCAAACGCTGGTCCTTCTGTTCCAACCACGTTAATTGAACAAGAACTACGTAAAATGGGTATAAACACCGTCTCTAAAATGACTTTTCTTAGGGTAGGAATGCCTGAAAGCGAATATAGCCATGTCTTGAGTTTTAGAAGGCAAACATTTATCACACCTTTAGAAAATATGTCCATTCCCGATTCTTTCATGATCTCTCATGATAATACCACTTACAGACTATACCTTTCTATAGAAGGCTTCAACTGTTAAAAATGCAAGACTATTGGTCACCAGGAAACAGAATGTCCTGACAACGCCAATACAATCACTTCTAATGCTACCACTTCTAATACAACCAACCTTGACTCAACCAATTCTAATCCACCCACTTCTAATATAACAAATCCTGACCCAACCAATTCTAATCCAACCTCTTCTAAAGCTCTTCCAGAAACCTCCCAAAACACACAATATATAACAAATCTACCTTATAACCAAACAGAACAAAAACTTTCTGATAAAGCCTTAATATCCACCTCTAACGAGCACCCAGCATCTTCCCAAAACATCTTAGATCAGATCCCAGACGTACAGGTCTCTAATAACCAATTAGAATCTACCATAGAAACTGACGACATGTCAAGACCTACAAACAATACAAATGAAACAAACACTTTAAAAATCCCAACATCATCAACTTCCAACAAGATCAGCAATCTTACTCCATTAGAAATAACACAACCTAAAATTATTTCAAACGTCACAAAACATCTAAAAAGGCTCATCTCATCGTCTCCAGAAATCAACGAAAATACCACACAGTCCGATTCTCATATCTTCACTTCTCCAGTAACAAGAAAATCAAAGAAGAAAACAAAAACGTCTAAAAGAAATTCTCGAGATGAACTTTTATTTTCCCTAGAGACAATTAAAGACAGAATCGCAAACAGATCACCACCATTTGTCCTTAACTTCGACGAAATATGTGACTTTCTCGAAAACACATTAAACGCAAAACATCCCGAAATAACCTCAAAAACTATTCGAACGAAACAGTCGAATTAATTCAGATCCTTAATTTTGTTCACGCCTATACCCACAATTCAAAATTAAAAAATAATATAACTCGATTAAGAAAGAAACTAAGCCCCAATAATTTCTCTTCCACAGAAGAGACCGATGAAACACATTCTCAGTCAGAACTCGAAAATGTCTAACCCCTATATATTACAGTGGAATATCAATGGGTTCTATACCCATTTAGAACAATTAAAACTTCTAAAAAATGAAACATGCCCTAAGATCTTATGTCTTCAAGAAACTCATTTTAAGCAATCCAATATTAATCTTCAAAACTACCAATGTTTTCCAAAAAACAGAATAGCACAACAGGCAAGTGGCGGAGTAGCCATCTTTGTAAGAACAGGCCCAGAAGCTAAGCCAAAGTAGATCCCATAGAATCACAGACGATGACCTCAAGACAATACTCACCAAAAAAGTTTCATCAGTGTTAACATATTTAAAAGACATCAAATTGTATAACTATATTTAATGTAATACTTTGTATTGTTATATCCACTAATAACCCTGCGCGGTTGATGTGGTTTTGTGTTTAAATAAAAAAAAAAAAGTGAGTTATGGTTAATTTAATTTATATTTTTTTCGGCGAGTACTCAAATCTAGGTATTCAAGCTTAAATAACGGGAAAACGATGCATTTTATAAAATATACCTGCTAAACACTTTCAAAGTACTTCGAAATATCTACTAAATGAGCTCCAGCAGAAGTTAATAGTATCAAAATTAACCAAGATATGATGAAAGTAATATAACCCTTTCGAATGTTTTAGGAAAAAGTCAAATATTAAGCAGACGCCATTTCCACAAAAATTAAAATTTATAGTAATCCTTACAATAATTTCTTTATATTAGCCTAACTAATGATTTCAGCAATTTTGACCTGTTTGGAATGCAAATTTTTGAAAAAAAGGTATGATTTAAAAAATCAGAGTTTTTAAAATTATCGTAATTTTCATTTTCTTTTGATAATAACTCCAAAATTACACAATATACGTAAAAAATTATATAAATCATATATAAATTATATAAATCATATAAAAAATATCATATAAATTATATAAATCAAAGTTTTAGTTTTTTATATTATACCCTTTTTACTATTTCTGTAGTGTAAAAAATAAACGAGATAGAAACGTTTAAAGCTTCAATTTTTGCTGCGAGAACCATGTAACCGGGGCCATTTAACCTTACAATTTTAAAAAAGAAAGAGGTTTAAAAGATTGAGCTTAACCTGGTTTCATAGCCCTTGGAATTAACTTTTAAATGGTTTCTATTTAAACCTGATACCGTAAAAATTAACGGAATTATTAAAAAAAAATAACATTTTTTAGAAAAATTTTTAAAAGATAAATTTTGAAAATTTTTTGGAGCATACATTTTAATGCTATCAACTTGTTACGGATCTCATTTGATAGATATTTCTAAGTACTTTGACAAATGTTAAATAAGTTTATGTTATAAAATGCATCATTTTCCTGTTATTTAAGATTGAATACTTAGATTTGTGTACTCACAAAAAAATATACATTAAATTACCTATAACTTACTTTAAATTAACATTAATGCCCGCTTGCACCAACAGATCTTAAGCTTAAGTCGAGAATATCATAAGAATTAATATAATATAATTATAATATATTACGATAAGAATACCATAATATAATAATAGATGTAATTGATTATAAGGTAAGAATCTAAAATTATGGTGTAACGTAAGTGATACTCAAGGAGGCCATATCTGTAAGTAGGGCTTAGCTAAGCTGGAGCTTAAGATCTGTTGGTGCAACCAGGCATAAAATATTTTTCTAGTAAGGAGTTTATTTCATTTTTTATTAGTTTCAATTTTGGTAATAATAACTTTTTTTTAAAAACTTATATTATTTGAGTTATTTATAAAAAATCGGTTAAAAACATGAATTTTTCTCCCGAAATATTATAGTATTTGATCTTGAATAACTCAAAAAGTTTTAATTTATTTTAATATCTTTATATAACAATTTTTGCTTAGAATTTGTTCCTCTATCGAATTATGGGTTATTTTTAATAAAATAATTTTCACCCCCGAGAAGGGGTGGCCTCCACCCCCAGGTTAAAAGCGCAAGTTGGCACCATGACACTTTTGTTCCTTGAGATATCCACTAACCACTTACTAATTTTCATGCAAATCGATGGAGGTTCACCTTCAGTCACTGCACTAAAAGGGAACTTTTCAAATAAGCGTTTACTCATTCGTAACGTAATATTGTATGTACTGTTATATTTCTATTTGATATGAAAATTAAATTTTGATAATTATAAACAAAATTCAATTTAATATAAAATATTTTCAATTTTCTCAACCACGGGCATATAAATTTAGAACAACCTGTATACAACAAATTGTTATATTTAATTTTAAGAAGTGATTAAACTAAACTCGGGACAATGCGCTTAGAACAAACAAAGTGAATGGCGCGTACCATTATCGTTGTTCGCGGAAGGTTCGATCATTAGCCTATGCTAAATAAAACTCAAGTGAAATCGATAATAGGTCATTATCGTTGTTCGCGGAAGGTTTGATCATTAGCCGATGCTAAATAAGACTTAGTGGAAGTAGATAATAGATCATTAAATTTTGTAATTAGTAGAAAGTAATTTTAGAATGGGAATTAACTATTTTTCTTTTGAAATCCATTAAGCATATTTAGAAAGATTAAAAATTGGTTTTGAGGAATACTGCGAATGAGAGTTGGTGGTGGAAGTTTGATTTGTGAATCTGGAAGGGATATTGAGAAAGTAGGGGAATGAATGACAAATAGAGATCAGAATGTTTTGAGCTGTCGAGAAGTGAAGTCCAGTAGTAGACGGTAGTGTACGGAGAGTGAGAAAGCCGGTGTAGTTCCGTGAGTGTGGAGTATCTATCGTGGAACGAGAGGTAGGCCAGGTTGAGAGTAAAAGAACCTCCTTGAGCCAAGAGTTCCCGGTAGCTGATTGCAGTTTCGAAAAAGGTAGAACACAGCATCACGACAGAAGCAGGAAACGAGAGCTATACGAGCTAGTTTCAGAGGAGAACATTACTGGAAGCCAGGACGAGGTTTTGATTGCAGCCAAGGATAGCAGGAAACGGGTTTTGTGTGAAGACATTCTCAGTTCACCAGAAAAAGGTCAGTCTCATTTGTTTGGACATGAATGTATGGGTTTTTCGTATTAAATACCACATTTAAAATTGAAGAAACATAATCAATAATATCAGAAAAGCTTCATCAAACTTAAATATAATTGTTGCTAATAAATCATAATAGTTAAATGTTAATAAAAACTTTCAATTGGAAACCAAAAGGAAATAAGATTCCCATGTGTAAATGTTATTTTTAAGAATAATAAGATATAGCAAATATTAAGCAGTGATTGCCATTTAAATAAAATAAACAATATTTTGATTACAATTGTAACCCATATGTGTTATTATTTTACTCTTTTCTCTCCTATCCCGATTAGGAACCATTGAGAAATATTTAGAAGCCACGTAAGTAAGTAATTAATTTAAAAAAAGCCCTGAGATTGAAAACATATTGATATGTGATCTGGTAAATTAATTAGATTATTATTAAAGCATTGATTAAATTAAATGACATATAAAAATATTATCTCATATCAATAATCAAGATCACATCAACTGGCGCCCAACGTGGGGCATTGTAAAGTATTTCTAGTGGCAAATTTGAAGGATAGAAAGAGTAAAGCCGGTATTTGAAAATTTATATGCCTGTGGTAAAAAGTGAGATACTTACATTTGATAACATAAAATTTTAGATCTCTTTAGGTACAAATTTTACATAACTGATTTAATATTTTATTTTTACGATATTTAGATTTGATATATTTATTGACAATTTATAATATTTGGGTGAGAAAAAGTCGTCTTGGTAACACACTAGTAAAATTTCGTATTTGGCGGGGACAGTACTTCTTGAAAACAAATGTCTGTGACAAGAAGCCAAAGCAAGGACAACAAAAAACAAAAAGAACATTCAGACCAAGAAGATATTTTAGACAAGACAATCATGGCATCAGAACAGCAAGAATTGTCAGGAATAGATAAACTATTACAACTGATGCAACTCCAGTCACAAAAAATGGATGAAGCAAAAAGGACAATGGATAAAAATCAGGAGGAAACAAAACTAGCAATGGATGAAGCAAAAAGGACAATGGATAAAAATCAAAATGAAACACAACAAAAAATGGATGAAACACAACAAAAATTGGATCAAAAAATGGATGAAACACAAAAAAAAATGAAACAAACAATAGAAGAGAACAACAAGAAAATGGAGGAACGCATAGGAAAGTATGAAAAGGAAGTAAAAGGATTTTTGACAATGATCAAGAACGATATGGGACAACAAGAGACAGAGATTAAAGAAATCAAAAGCAAAATAAAGGAGATAACGAATTGCCAGAAAAAAGAAATGGAAAGTTTGGAAAACAAGTTGCAAAACGCTATTCAAGCAGACATAGAAGAAGTGGAAAGAAAGATTGCGGAAATCAATACGCAACAGAATGTCGGAGAAAGAAGAGAAATGGTTATACATAGCACAGATGACGTGAAGATAACGTTTGGCGGGGATGTAAGAAGATTACACCCAGTGCCGTTCATAAATAGCCTGAAAAAGAAAATACAGCACATCGGAAATTTCGAAACAGCAAAAGAAACTATCAGAAACCATCTCAAATATAAAGCAAGCCTATGGTTCGATAGCAAAGAAGAAGAATTCGGCAATTGGCAACAATTTGAACAAAAATTTTTGAATTATTTCTGGGGAAAAGTCCAACAATTGGAAATTAACAAGGAATTGCAAAATGGGAAATACAATGATAGGATGGGTGTATCAGAAAGGACATATGCTTTGCAAATTTACAATAATGCAAAACATTTACAATATAATTACTCATCGGAACAATTAGTCGAACTGATTGCAAGACATTTCGAGGAAACGCTGGAAGACCATATCACATTGCAAAATTACAAAGACATAGATAGTTTATGCCAATTCCTACAAATAAGAGAATCACGTCTAAGAGAAAGAAAATCAAGAAGGTCACGAGAAGATTACAGGCCCCGAGAAACACAAGATTATAGAGATAGAAATCAAAATAGGAGGGACTATACAAGACGAGATTTTAATCCCAGAAGGGAAAACGAAAATAGAGACAACGGAAGAGGAAATTATGAACAAAGAAATAGGCAATGGAATGAGGACAGAAATCGAGAATACCAGAATAGAAACACCACACGCTCAAATCAAGAAAACAGAAATAATGGTAGACAAAATGAACAGGGATATCGAGAAAACCGAAACAGATCCGACAGACCAAGAGAAAATAGAAGAGAAGTAAATAATACCCAGACAGATGAATATGACGGAGAGAGACATTATGACGAAAATATAAACAACGATGAGCAACCGGCGTCTTTTCACGACGGCGCTCACTAAAAATCAAAAATCAAACAGGAATCTTTTGTAACCCCAAGGAGTTTATAAAATTGGCAAGAAACAACGAAAAGAAAAATGGAGTTAATTTAAAATTTGTGGATGGATTTATCAACGAGAAACCAATTAAAATTATGATAGACACTGGATCTGAAATAACATTGGTCAACAGAAAACTAATAGAAGAAGTTAACTTAACAAATTTAATTTACAAAATACCTAGGGTAAATTTAGTGGGCGCAAACAAACGGACATTGGCAACTATAAATGAAGGCATACGAGTAATGGTACGACTGGGTAAGAAGATGTATGCACTACAATGTGTAATAATGCCAAACATGTCACATGACATGATAGTAGGAGTTGACGAATTGGCAGAAAAACATGTAGTGATAGATTTTAAAAATACAGTCGAACCCGCTTATTGGAATAGCCTTTGTGCAAGGCAAAAATATTCTTATAACCGGGATATTCTAATAACCGATCATTGGTGGCTAGTCGAAATAAGTGTTACCGAATATACGTAATAATATTATTTACATACTGTGCCAATGTGTAGTTTTACATACTATGCCAATATGTAGTTTTATTACATACTATGCCAATATGTATATCATATTATATGTACCTACATATTCAGTGTATGTAAATGGTTTTAGGTCTTTTTACGTCAATAATACAGTAGTGTAACTAGTACTTATCTATGTATGTGTTAAATACCAAATTACATTACATGTATGTGAATGAATACATTATATAATTAATATGAAATGTATGCAACATGTAGATATGTAAATATTTTCTTATTAAAATGCATACCTATATAACAAAATTACTTTTTTTTTCTTGAGAAATTATTGGTAATTATAGCTTTTTCGTTGTTAATCCGTGTGGTCATCCTTAATCCATTGGTTGAATAGAAGTTTTATTGGCGTCAAGAAATGGATTGTTACATTCTTGTTCTTTTCTCTTCTTTTCGAATTTAACAAAGCCATAATTCCATCTTACAAACAAGTAGGTACTCTCTGAGTGAATTCTAACTAAACAGCTTCTAACAATTTTATAACAGGCAACAGTGCCTTTGTGTTGACAAATAAAAATTATTTTATGACCCATGCATTTGTCGGCTATGCTAAAGATCGAATTGGTATTCCTAACAAAGTAATAAATATTTATTACCCTAATAATATCTAATCCAGCACTACCGGCCGTTGACGACAAACCATAATACCAAACATAATTTAAATTTTTAGTGAATTGTAAAAAAAAATATTCTTTGACCTGCAAAATATGCTAATAAGCGGTATTATCTAGTTAGATCCTATTCCAATAAACAGATAAATTTATTAAGGAGTAAATGGAAATGTTTCGGGAACTTGAATTTATATTCCATAAACCGGGATATTCCTATAACAGGGATTCTAATAAGCGGGTTCGACTGTAATACGATGAATATAACAGAAGAAAAAGAAGAAGAACAGGACAAGGAACAGGAGAAACAAAATACGGACGAATCAGGTAAAGAACAAACAGTGGAAATGAATTTGGCAACGAAGCAAGGACAAAGAAGAAAAGGGAGAAAAAGTCAGAAAAAGACAAAAGAAAATGAAACCTGTGGCTCCTCAAAAGAAGAGTTGAGCCCAGAAGAAGAAAAATTGAGAGTATCAAAAGCAAAAGAAAACTGGGATTCCTCAAAAGAAGAGATGAGCTCAGGAGAAGAAGAAATGAAGCTAACAAATGAAAGCGAAAAAGATATGATCGAAACAGTGGCATTTGAAGAGGAGGCATATGAAAACGAGGATGCAGAATACACGGTAAAAGTATGTGAAAAATCTGAGGAAAAAGACAGAAGATTGATATGGGAAAAAGGGAAAAACAACATAATAGTCGACACTCTAACACAGGATGAGGACACTGAAAATAAGGAAACAATTACTCTACAGGTGGGACTAATTAGAGTAATACAAGAAGAAGGGGTATAAGACGTAGATTAAAGTAAGGAAATATACAGGGAGTTGATTTTGCCTCGAGAAAATTTATTTAAAAAATGCAGATAAATTTTATCGAATACAAGGCGGGGATTTGTTATATTTCTATTTGATAAGAAAATTAAATTTTGATAATTATAAACAAAATTCAATTTAATATAAAATATTTTCAATTTTCTCAACCACGGGCATATAAATTTAGAACAACCTGTATACAACAAATTGTAATATTTAATTTTAAGAAGTGATTAAACGAAACTCGGGACAATGCGCTTAGAACAAACAAAGTGAATGGCGCGTACCATTATCGTTGTTCGCGGAAGGTTCGATCATTAGCCTATGCTAAATAAAACTCAAGTGAAATCGATAATAGGTGATTATCGTTGTTCGCGGAAGGTTCGATCATTAGCCGATGCTAAATAAGACTTAGTGGAAGTAGATAATAGATCATTAAATTTTGTAATTAGTAGAAAGTAATTTTAGAATGGGAATTAACTATTTTTCTTTTGAAATCCATTAAGCATATTTAGAAAGATTAAAAATTGGTTTTGAGGAATACTGCGAATGAGAGTTGGTGGTGGAAATTTGATTTGTGAATCTGGAAGGGATATTTAGAAAGTAGGGGAATGAATGACAAATAGAGATCAGAATGTTTTGAGCTGTCGAGAAGTGAAGTCCAGTAGTAGACGGTAGTGTACGGAGAGTGAGAAAGCCGGTGTAGTTCCGTGAGTGTGGAGTATCTATCGTGGAACGAGAGGTAGGCCAGGTTGAGAGTAAAAGAACCTCCTTGAGCCAAGAGTTCCCGGTAGCTGATTGCAGTTTCGAAAAAGGTAGAACACAGCATCACGACAGAAGCAGGAAACGAGAGCTATACGAGCTAGTTTCAGAGGAGAACATTACTGGAAGCCAGGACGAGGTTTTGATTGCAGCCAAGGATAGCAGGAAACGGGTTTTGTGTGAAGACATTCTCAGTTCACCAGAAAAAGGTCAGTCTCATTTGTTTGGACATGAATGTATGGGTTTTTCGTATTAAATTCCACATTTAAAATTGAAGAAACATAATCAATAATATCAGAAAAGCTTCATCAAACTTAAATATAATTGTTGCTAATAAATCATAATAGTTAAATGTTAATAAAAACTTTCAATTGGAAACCAAAAGGAAATAAGATTCCCATGTGTAAATGTTATTTTTAAGAATAATAAGATATAGCAAATATTAAGCAGTGATTGCCATTTAAATAAAATAAACAATATTTTGATTACAATTGTAACCCATATGTGTTATTATTTTACTCTTTTCTTTTCTATCCCGATTAGGAACCATTGAGAAATACTTAGAAGCCACGTAAGTAAGTAATTAATTTAAAAAAAGCCCTGAGATTGAAAACATATTGATATGTGATCTGGTAAATTAATTAGATTATTATTAAAGCATTGATTAAATTAAATGACATATAAAAATATTATCTCATATCAATAATCAAGATCACATCAGTACATATTTCTTCTCGGCATTTAAATTCCGAAATAAACAAAATCAAAACTATGCGTTATACCTATTTATTAAAGGATTCGTACCATTGTTTATAAAAGAATTTTTTAAGTAGTCTTTCCTAAACAATGCTAAGACAGTTTGAAATAAAAAGGAATACTACAGACAGGTGCCTGTGGTTTCTGCCGGCGTGTGCCATGAGTCATTTTTACTATCGTATTGTTCAAATTACACAAATACATATCGTCGCCTTAATACTATAACTTGATAACTCGAAATTAGTAGTTTTGAGATAAACGAGTTTAAAGATTTTAAAGATATTTGTGCTGCTACCATGATGTTGGTAAATACGGAATTCACTCTGCGGCTCTAAAATATTGTTCCTTAACTTTTTGGCAACTGATCTATTTGGGAATATGGTGTAAATTTGTTTTCCAATATGGAAAAAACATGAAAAATTAAAGTTATCAACTTTTAGCACTACCATAATGTTAACATTTGGTAATGTCGCATGTTGTGCTAAGTCGCATATAAGTGAACTTTTTAACACAACTAATATTTTAAACATTATTTTGTTGAAAATTAGCCCTCTGCCATGGGGGTTGCCTGATGTGCTAACAATTCTTGAATTCTTGCATTAAAATGAACCGAATAAATTATAGCAATTATGTGGTAAGTTCAATGGTTTCAGAGAAACACGTGCTAAAACTAGATAACTTTGAGTTATCTAGTTGTAGCATTCAGTGTATGTCGTATTCACGAATATTTCGATTAAATAATAGCTTGATAACTTATCTTGTCAAGTTTTAGCACTGAATATTAGTGGCATTTGAGTTTTATCAACTTTCGTCAATCATAAATAAATACTTAACCCGTTTGAAGTGAGTTATCAAGTTTTTACACAATATGGAGGCAAATAAAATACATCTTGTGAACTAGTTATCTCAAAAACGTCAATTTTGGAGTTATCAAGTTATAGTACTAAGGCGACGATATTATCTCTCAAATATTATATTACATACATTTTTATTGTTGAAATGTTTGTCTGATAATTAACTATTTTGATGGGAAATATGCCACAATTAAATTGAAAAATAATTTTATTAACGTTTTGACGCCCAAATCGGGTCGTTGTCAAAATACAAAATATTCAAAATCAAAATATTAGCCAAAAAATGATAAATTAAAAATAAAAATCGACTGGTTTCCGGATTTCTCTCCAAAATCACCCATTCTCGAGAAAATGTATTTATTCCAACCTAAACGTCCTCACTATATAACATCTATGACGAGAGAATATTATAAAGAGAACTTTCCAAAAAAGCGTTTATTCATTCGTATCGTAATATTGTATGTATTTTGTATATTGTATATAATATATATTGTACAGTAGGAAAAATGAAAGAATACCCATGAACGAACATATAAAACACGCTGTATTTTTCTGTCACCGTGTCACAAAAAAAAATAGCCAACGCAAGTACATGTAATAATAATTATTACATGTACTTGCGCTGGGCAATTTTCTTTGTGACACGTTGACAGGAAAATACAGCGTGTTTTATATGTTCGTTCATGGGTATTCTTTCATTTTTCCGACTGTACGTAATATTATACTAGTAGGTTACTTATGTAAATTCTTTGTTTTTGGGCATAATAGGGACTTGTCCCTCTGCCCTTGTTTTTGTATAATAATAATAATAATAATGTACATATTTCTTCTCGGCATTTAAATTCCGAAATAAACAAAATCAAAACTATGCGTTATACCTATTTATTAAAGGATTCGTATCGCTAGTGTTGTTTGGCCAGCGCTATTTGGCATAGAGTGGAACCTCGATAACTCGGATTAACCGGGACCGCGGCCGATCCGGGTTATCGAAAATTCGGGTTAGCCGGAGAATATGGTAAAAATTAATAAAATAGGGTATACTTACACATAAACTCCGTTAGAATTGAAATAACATGAAATATATATAAATATGCACAGTAACTACACATCTAAATTACTAAAAACACGCAAACACAAACGTAAGCAAACGGAAGCGAACAATACAAGACTCTGTACTACACACAATACAGTCACAACGATGTTATGTTATTTAAGAACAATGAAAACTAAAGGCCATTGGTTATAAAAGAATTTTTTAAATAGTCTTTCCTAAACAATGCTAAGACAGTTTGAAATAAAAAGGAATACTACAGACAGGTGCCTGTTGTTTCTGCCGGCGTGTGCCATGAGTCATTTCTACTATCGTATTGTTCAAATTACACAAATACACATTATCTCTCAAATATTATATTACATACATTTTTATTGTTGAAATGTTGGTCTGATAATTGACTATTTTGATGGGAAATATGCCACAATTAAATTGAAAAATAATTTTATTAACGTTTCGACGCCCAAATCGGGTCGTTGTCAAAATACAAAATATTCAAAATCAAAATGTTTTTCTGATGAAAATCGGTCCGGGTTAGCCGGACTTCCGGGTTATCGGGAGCCGACTTATCGGGGTTCCACTATATTAGCCAAAAAATCATAAATTAAAAATAAAAATCGACCGGTTTCCGGATTTCTCTCCAAAATCCGGCGGGTGTAATTTCCTCACCAAAATAATCTTTTACCTGCGTTTAGGAGGGTATGTCATAATCCCACAGGTATTTTCCTCACCAAGACCGAAATGGTTATTTCAGTTATTTCAGGTAGATTTTACTAAAAGGCATCCAATTGAATTATTTATTTACTATTAAATTACAGTAGGTACCTATAAAAATTAATTAATTAATTATATTATATTATTTTTAGTCCCAATTGTAATTTTGACAAAAATGGCATGTTTAATAGAAAGTGATCGCGGTAAACCTTACACGGTAGTGGTATTTGAAAATTTAATTTTTTATAAAGTGAAAGTTTTAAAAAGTGAAGAAGTGTTCTAGAGGATAAAACAACTTGTAGTGCGAAATTTTTTACTATTGGTGCAACTTTTACAATATCTAGAAGTAGCCTACAACATAATCATGAACCAGATTGTCAGAAGTTAGATCGAAAAAGTATTTCTAACTATTGTAAACGTAAAGCCAAAGAGAATATTATTGAAAAACCAGCAAAAATTATACGCCAAGCGCTTGCAGCTAATTTGTCTGAAACAATTACAACGATTGTTGTCAGTTACATAAGAAAAAATATATAATTATCGACGAAAAATGATGCCTGGTCAACATATTTCCAATATTGATGAGGTTCAAGAATTTTTGAAGACGTGTGCTCAAAAAATAACCAAGACCAAGAGGGAAAATTTTCTCTTTATAAACTGTGTCAAAAGTAGGATAATTGTATTTATAGGTCTGGATCCCGCGTATGAAAAAAAAGTTGATTAATAGCAAGCTGAAAATTTGTTAATAGCTTAAGGGTGTCTAGTTGAACAATCTTTGATATATGGGAACACTGGAACAGGGGACGTTTTAACTATGGAACCGGTTAAAAATTTGGAACGGTCAGACCACGAAAACGGCACACGTATTTTGTCCGACAGAACAGACTTAAACTCTTCGAACAGAGATTAAACTCTCATGCAAAAATCAGACTGCTATTTATCAGCCAATGGGCGTTTTAATGAGTGGAACATGTAGAATATGTCAAATGACAGGAATTATGACAGGTGATAAATAGCAGTCTGATTTTTGCATGAGAGTGTATTCTCTGTTCGGAAAGTTTAAGTCTGTTCTGTAGGACAAAATAAATGTGCCGTTTTCGTGTTCTGACCGTTCCAAATTTTTATCCTGTTCCACACTTAAAACGTCCCCTGTTTCAGTGTTCCCATATATCAAAGTTTGTTCAACTAGACACCCTTTAGCTATTAACAAATTTTCAGCTTGCTATTAATCAACTTTTTTTCATACGCGGGATCCAGACCTATTAGTTTTGAAACAAATATAAGACTTTTAGCCACATTGAATTTTATTATATGGATGGCACATTTTCTTACTGTACCACATATTATTTGAAATTATTTACTATTCATGGGCTAATTAATGGGCATTCTATTTCATTATTATACTGTTTACTGCCAAACAAAAAAAAACAGAAATTTACAATATTTTTTATTTGTTAAAATCAGAAATTTTTAAAGCTCTAAAAATTTAGTTTAATGTTAGTAAAATTTTTGAAGATTTTGAAAAGGCTATACACAATGCAATCATTGAAATGTGTCCGAACACTGAAATACATGTTGTAAATTTCACCTGCACCAAGCTTGGTATAGAAATGTTTTGGTTTCCTGAATCAGAATATAAAAATTATTCTGTAGGAGGCAAGTGGCTCAAACATACTTTTGGCCTTATGCATATAAAACCAGAAGACGTATCAGCTTGTTTTGTGTTTGATTTAATGTCATGCAAACCAGAAAATGAAATTTAAGATAGATATGTCGATTATTTAGTTGAAACTTATATAGACGAAACTGCCATACTCTTCCCATATTTGTGGACAGAGGCAATTTCTTGTGTTATTCGTATTACGAATGCTTGCGAATCTTTTATTCGCATTTTAATTCATCGTTTTGTAATACTCATCCATCCATATATTATATTTTCTTTGAAAAAATTAAGGAATTTCAGATAGATACGTATGTTAAAATTTAAAGTTTGCATATTGCAAAACATATCAAAGATAAACAAGCTAAACTGAGATTGAAAAATGTAGAAAATTTATTAATAAGATATCAGTCTAATCAAATGACTAGAATGGATTTTGTAAAGTGTCTGTCTTATTATATAGTAAATATTAAATAATAATTTATACGTCTTGCATAATATTATCTATATTATAAACTGTTATTATAATGTAAGGAAATGAATGTCTTGTATTCGGATTTCGGATGCTTTCATAAGATACATTCCTAAATTAAATCTATATTTTTATTTTATTTCCTGAGTGAGTTGGTGAGGAAAATACCTACCGGATTAATAGAAACCCTTAAATTTGGTGAGGAAAATACCTGTCGGATTATATGTTTTTACTGGTTGGTGAGGAATTTACCTCCGCCCCCAAAATCACCCATTCTCGAGAAAATGTATTTATTCCAACCTAAACGTCCTCACTATATAACATCTATGACGAGAGAATATTATAAAGAGGACTTTTCAAAAAAGCGTTGATTCATTCGTATCGTAATATTTTGTACATATTTCTTCTCGGCATTTAAATTCCGAAATAAACAAAATCAAAACTATGCGTTATACCTATTTATTAAAGGATTCGTATCGCTAGTGTTGTTTGGTCAGCGCTATTTGGCATATTTATCGAGGGAACAAATTCACACCGAAGATAAATAGAGCCGTGGCGGCTGAATATTTAGATTTGCCATGTCGATTGATTTGAAGTGCGGTCATAAACGTTATCTAACTAGCAACTGCCAACTGCCAACTAGCGCGATTTCCAAATAAACAACCCGGATTATCCGGACAATTATATTTTTCATTGGTAAGTTCTGAGTTTCCGCAGTAGAGGTATGTTTCTAACTGATACAAAATAACTGTTACTGGTTAACAAGTATATTTTAAATGTATTATTGTGATCTACTTTGATTAAATTAATAAATTAATTATCCCATTAATCAAACAAATCAAACATAAATAAACTGTAAATCTCAGGGCTAAATTATGCTATCAATACTTACTTCGTGGCTTCAAAATATTTCTCAGTGGCTTCCTAATAGGGATAGATAAAAGAGAATAAAATAATACACGTATGAATTTCAATTAGAACTTATAAAAGACGTTTATTTTATCAAACGGAAATAAATGTTTAATATTGCAAATTTTATTTATTCTTCTATCTTTATTTTATCTAACAATTATGAAAATTGGAATCTTATTTCTTTTTGTCTCCAAATTTGTTTTTTTTTAATAATTACCTATGAATCTCTACCTCTGCTATACAGGATGTTCTACCTGTTCATTTTATCAATATATGTATACAAAAAAAAACAACTATAATGATTTATAAGTAACAAAATTGATTGAGGTTTGATGGTTTTATACTAGTGAAATGTGTAGTTCAATATGGACTGTGGTGTTTAATACGCAAAACCATACATTCATGTCTCAACAAAAATTTAAAACTGACCTTTGCTGATGATTCGACAATGTCTTCACACAACACACATTTCCTTCTTTGCTGGTGTTGCGATCCAAAGAAACTCGTCCACGTTTTCCAATAATGTCCTGCTCCTCTGCAAACTCGTTCTCCCTTTCCTCAGTATACCTCGTACAGTACTCGTTCCGGCTTTCTCCTGATGCAGTATTCCAACTTTTTGAAACACTTAAACAAACACTGGATACATTAGACTCAAGGAGTTATATCATCTCTCGACTTGGCCTATTACTCGTTCCACGATATGATGCTTGTCACTTTTCCAAAAAACCAACCGACGTTTTACTTTTTTTATACACTACCCTCAAAACTGGACACTTCCTTTCAATCCAACAAAACAGACTGCCTCTCTCTCGTCATTCATTCTCATCATTCCCGATCGTTCCCCTCCAGAATTAATTTTCCAACCAATCAAAACAACTTTCGATCATGACGTATATACCAAAAAACTCTTTCATTTTTCTAAACATGTCTTTATGGATTTCCAAGAAAAAATAATATTCCGACTATTTTAATTCTATTTTCTACACTAACCATATTTTTATCTATGTCTAAAAATCTTAATATGCAGGTATATTTTAACCATCTACTATGTACCGTGCGGTTAATGAATTACCTACCCGCATATCTTGAAAAACTTAATGACCTATTCTTTTGTTTAATAAAATATATTGTCTGTGGTTTTGATAAACATTTCAAAGAACACTTTTTTAAAACAAGCACAATAATTGCTTACTTAATGCATTGTTCATGGGACTAGTAAACAATTCTGCGAAAACACTTTCTTAAAAACTAGCTTTAACTATTTTTACAAAATTTGTCTTATACAGGGTGTTTAAAATTTATATGCTCGTGGTTGAGAAATATGAATAATTTTATTTTAATTTGAATTTTAAATATAAATATAGTCTTTTATTTCTCATGTCAAATAGGAATATAGGACTAGGTCAAACTAGTTTGTGCTAAGCGCGTTAGGATAAACTAGTATGACTTAGGCCAAACTAGTTTGTCCTATCGCGCGTAGTCCAAACTAGTTTACCCTGATATAAATACACACACTTCAGGCCAAACTAGTTTGTCCAAAGCGCGTTAGGATAAACTAGTATGGCCTAGGCCAAACTAGTTTGTCCTATCGCGCGTAGTCCAAACTAGTTTACCCTGATATAAATACACACACTTCAGGCCAAACTAGTTTGTCCTAGGTCAAACTAGTTTATCCTGATATTAAGACGCACACTTTAGGCTAATCTAGTTTATCCTAAAGTGTATGTTTTGATATCTGGATAAACTAGTTTAGCCTAGTTTAAACCAATTTAATCTAGTCGAAAGTAATTGATTACAGATGGGTTGCTGATTTGAACGTAAGTTTAGAAGACATTATTAAGAGTTGTAAGACTTTAAAGTATTTAGGGTAAATGTTTTTCTGAAGCTATTTTCTTGTGGAATTTTTATAATCAATTACTTTTAAAGGGAAATAAGCCACAATTTTACCAAAAAATGATTTTTCCACCTACCTCTACCGAAAGTATACTTTTCCGGACCTGACTGTAGGGAGCAAAGTTGTACTTTTCCTCCCTAGGGAGGAAAATATTTTTCCTCCCTAGGGAGGAAAAGTAAAAGTGACATCATGATATTTCATTCATGAAATATAATTTATTGACGCCCTGTACAATATCTATTTTCTATTACGTAAATATCTATACATTTTAACGTTTATTTAAAAACACTCTGTATTTTGCAAAATGGTAAAAAACTGTAAATTGTTATTCTGATTTAACAATGTTTACATTAATAATTTGACTTATATTTAACAGTTGACAGTTATATTGTACCTACTTGTTAGTTTTAGTTCTAATAAATTTTGTTGGTTAGTTAGGTACATAAATAAATTAAGTAAAAATGAAAAAATGACTTGATATTTGAGGAAGGTGGAAAAACCATATGTATATCATGGGAGTAAAGTGCCTTTTCCTCCCTTGAATGATTACTGCCCTCCGCTATGCGTCGGGCAGTAAACTTCATTCTCGGGAGGAAAAGTAGCACTTTCCTCCCTTGTTATACAAATAGCTATTATTAAAGTTTCGAAACCCAAATCGGGTTTCGATGTCAAAATACAAAATACTACTAAAATAAACAAAAAATGTTGTTGCTAAATGTTTAGGGTAAATGATAAACCGAGATGGCACTTATATGAAAGATGTAGATATGAAAATAGTACGGGGAAAACAAGCCACGAAAGCACTGCATGGAGTGATATAGAAGAACACTCTGACTAAAGAAAACAAAAAAGGATTTTTCAGGGCATAGCGCTGAATATTACACTTACAAGAGCGGAAGAATGGCCAGTGACAACAATAATACGAAATAAAATACGAACAGTTGAATTGGAGTTTATGAGAAGGTGTCTACAAATTACCAGGTAGGATGGAATAAGAACAGAGGAAACATGAAACAGAATAGAAGTAGAATGCTCAATAATTACAAAAAAGTTGTGGTAGTAAAAGTAGAGCACTGAAATGGTACGGGCATGTACAAGGAATGCCGGAGCACAGGTGGCCGAAAGGATTACTGGACTGAAATCCGCTCGGTGGGGGGGGGGGAATACGGAGAGGAAGACCTCCGTGAGATGGAAAATTCACATAGGAAATGCTATGAGAGGTAGAGCCCAGGCGACTGGGAGAATAGAGTGCTATGGAAGACGAAAACGGCAAACTCATAATGGGAAAAAGCCAAGAAGAAGAAAGTAATTCAGCGAACTAATACGGCTTAGTATAAATAATAAATTGAATAAAATACTTTGTTCTTGGAAAAATAATCACTTTTATTAAAATTATAATTATTCGTAACAAACAAACAATAATATTGAGTTATATTCGCGGTCGGACAGACAGACAGCCTAGGTCAAATTTCTCACTTTTAGTACCATCCTTGGATTATAAGCTTTCATTTGACACCTCATTTGTCATTATACCTGGTATGATGACGAAGGAGTTGAGTTCACGGACAGACAGATAGACGGACGGACGGACAGACGGACGTGGATAATTCAACGTTTGCACATTTTTCGAAAATTGGTGAAAACAATATTAATTCGTACTTGCTTTTATTCGTAAGTGTATATTTCTTTTAATTTTTATAGAAAACGCCATCCTTTTATTTATTATTTTTTATATTATTTAATTATACAAGAATATATTGATTTATAGCATGTATCAATATCTTCATTCGATATATCATATACAATATATCGATGTATAATCTTTTTTGCCATCGCTGTTGGGACGTGATTTGGGAATTCCTCGCATGTAAAAGTCCTTACATGTTCGCTAAATTATTTTCGACTCCTCTAAATTAGTTTAGACTAGGCCATACTAGTTTATCCTGAAGTGTGAATCTTTATTATATCAGGATAAACTAGTTTGGCCTGAAGTGTGTGTATTTATATCAGTATGAACTAGTTTTGCCTAGGAAAAACTGGTTTGGCCTACGCGCGATAGGACAAACTAGTTTGGCCTAGGCCATACTGGTTTATGCTAACGCGCTTAGGACAAACTAGTTTGGCCTAGGCCAAACTAGTTTGTCCTGAAATCGGGTTTGGCCGGTAACATATACAGTGATTAATGCGCTAATAACCGGTAAAATAAAGCAAAAGATGTAAAATAATACGTTGTAAAATAAAAAGAGATGAAACTAGTAAAAGTGGGAAAATATAAGTAGAAACCTATAATTTAATTTAAATTGCATTGACACCTTGACTAAGATGGAAACCGAAAAGAAATGCTGATTCTCACGGAAACATCATCTTAGAGAAACAGAGTAAAATAAGAACGTGGAAAGAATACTTATAGAAAGTATTTGAAGGCCAAAAAGATAACACCTTTGAGCTAGAAGATGTAAATGAAGGAACAAGAATATTACAGCAGGAAGTTTATTCTGCAATAACACAAATAATGGATTGCATAACAGTGGGACCCGAAAATATACAAGCAGAACTGTTCAAAATAATGGACAATGAATCAATAGAAATAATCACAAAGAAATTTAACAAAATCTACAACTCTGAAAAAATACCAACAGAATGGCTGAAGTCTGAGTTTATTGTACTTCTAAAAAAAACCAGACGCCAAAGTATGCGAATAATACCGCACGATAAGGCTGAAGATTCATCTCCTAAAATTGCTCATAAAGATGATCTATATGAGAATTTACAAGCTATGCGAGAGTCAAATTTCCTCCAAATAGTTCGAGTTCATAAATGCTCTTGGTACGAGAGAGGCTTTGTTTTCAATAAAAGTCTTATTCCAGAGATGCAGAGACGTCAATTACGACGTACATGCATGTCTGGTTGATTACGAGAAAGCATTTGATAGAGTAAAGCACGCCAAGTTGATACAAATACTAAGACATTTACAACCAAGATCTAAAAATAATTAGAAACCTTTACTGGAATCATACTGCAAACCTCAGAGTTGAAGGTGAACACAATGAGTATGAGAAAATCATGCGTGTACCGAGGCATAGCTATATATTTCCACCTTTAATTTTCAATCTCTACTCTGAAATAATATTTTTCTACGAGCGTGCAAAAATGTCTACTTTCGCGCACGCATTTTAGTTTAGAAAGTTTTACTTTTCCGCACGCGTGTTACTTTTCCGCACGCGGTTTACTTTTCCGCACGCGGTTTTTACTTTTCCGCACGCGTATCCAACGTCATGGAAACCAAGATCGTCGTCATGCTAACTAATTATATTGAAAGTTTGGTTTTGACAACATTGTCAAAGAATTAAGTCAACTTTTTAACAATTTTATTATTATCAAATACAAAATATGTAATTTTAGTAATATCTATTTATTATTTACAATGTTTATATTGAACGTACAACTGAATCCTACGCTTTTTTTCTTCAAATATGCTGTTAACTTAAAATAATCGCCTATATTGACATTTTTTTCAATTTTTAATACTAACTTGAACATGGAATAGCGGGACCACAAAGTATTTGGTTTGCAGATTTTGGATAGACTAATAAAATAAGCCAAAAACACTTCTTCTTTTAAGGTATTTACACTTTTTTCTTGACACCAACTCATAAAAATATTGTATTCTTTCTTGTACCTGTTTGCTGATTTTTCCGGTAACAAATTAAGGTAATTGACAACCTCGAGGATAGATGGAGGTAGTTCTTCGTCACTTGATGCCATCTAAATCACTGAATTATTTTTTAATTCGTAAGTAAAGATAAATTTTAAAGTGTGTGACGTGCTTCTTGACAATAATTGCTTTGTTTGACATCGTTGCTATGCCTTTAAAATATTAAAACCTGTACATAACAGGTATTTAGGCACCGCATTGAATTTAATTCGGTGTTATTAGATCGTCGTCATGCTAACCAATTATATAGAAAGTTTGGTTTTGACAACCTTGTCAAAGATTTAATTTGTATATGTATTTTTATATTAATTCAATTAATTTGGTCATTTTTAAATGCTCGTAGAAAAAACATTGTTCCTAACTCTTGCAGAAAGTCTCTTTTCCGCACTCGACTGCTTGCCGAACTCCGCTTCGCTTCGTTCGGCAAACTGCAATCGCGTGCGGAAAAGTATGACTTTCGGCACTTGTTAGGAAAATAACTATTATCGAAGCTTTTCACGAAACTGAAAAAGGTATACTACTAAACGGGTACCGGCTAGATAACATCAGGTATGCAGATTACACCATAGTATTTGCGGACAACCTAGAAGACCTACAAGTCCTTATGAAAAAAATGACGTATGACGATCAACAATGTGGACTAAATATAAACGTAAAGAAGACAAAGCTTATGATCATTAGCAAGAAAAACATAAATAGGAGATCAACTCTACGTCAATCAAACCCCTGTAGAAATAGTGACGCACTACTACAACCTCGGCACCGTAATAAATGAAGAATTGACTATTTGACAATAATTGAAGGGTTAATCTTCGGATGACCAAGCGGGGGAAATTGTGACTCCAGCGTAAGTTTTTCTTTAATAAATTCAAAAGTATTTTGAATTTTTACCTCATTATTTTTTATTTGACTTTAATATCGTTCTAGGTATCCTCATATTTTGAAATAAAAGAAATTCCCTATATTTTACGAATAAAAAATATATTCTGAAGTTGATGTTTAGTAAAATACCGTCTATTATGTGTAATTCCAAGTAGTTTTACGCTAATGACGTCGACTTTGCAAAGTAACAAGACACTTACTCAACATACACACTACACATGACACTAATACTCATGTTGTGACTGGCTGAATGACATAAAGTCCATGCCAAAAAAAAAACTTCATTTTTTTGTTAATTGTCATTTTTGACATATTTGACCTGGGGTCATTTTTCCCCCCTTGGTCATCCGTGTAACAAAAAAAGGTTGGTCATCGAAAGGTTAAGGAAAAAAAAACAAGGAATGTCAGGTTACTTTTGTTTTGAGAAAATAGGAAATTTAATGTATGTGACTACATATCTTTAAACCATTGCACTGAAGAAATAGTATTTATTTTTATTTAGTAAACTTAACGTACATTGTATTTAATACACAAACACATTTTAACCAAATTTTGAAGAACAGAGATAAAAAAATTTAAAAATTATCTAACTACAAATAAAAACTGAAAAAAACAAGGACTGTCCAAACATCACGTTGTATTTTACATTACATTATCATTTTACGTTACAAACGTTAGTTGCACCAACTGATAGAAAGGCTGAAAACATAATTATGGCAACAAAAATGGCAATAAAAATTATAACAAAAGGCAATGCAATATTTTTTTGATAGTCTAATGCAATGGTCTAGGCTATTGATTATGTACTATAGAAAGGAACTACAACGTTAACGGGGTTTTGTTATTTCATATGGTTAATGAATCTCTATATATGAAAAAACCGCGGAGTTCTACCATTTAAAGGGTGCGTTTTTGAGAAATGGGTGAATTAGTCATTGGGCACAGGTTACATTAGGGTGAGTTCTATGCACTTTTGGTACGAACACATAAAAATTGTTCCTGGTTAAATTTCCTACCTAAATATAACTTTTTAAAGTCAAAGATATTTTTTTACAAAAATATATTCAATAGAAAAAGCACAAAGAAATCCAAAAGAAAGAAATTTTGTTTTTTGTCCCATAACTTTTGTCCACGGGGATATAGGTATAGATATTGCCTCACAAAAAAAACTTACATATTTTCTCTTTAAAATGATGTTTGGTAGAGGTCATTAGGATTTACAGTTTTCGAAATAAGATTTTTCAAATTTCGCCACTCACAGCAATTTTGGGCAAATTTCCTTGTTATTTCGCAAATATTGTTCTGTAACTTTTTTCTACGTAACATTAGGCATATGCAATGGTTCCTGTAGGAGGAATAGAAATCAATTACCTTTAAAATGTTCTACTGTATAATTTTGTACGACTTCTTTTAAAGAGGTTATCTTTTTCAAGGTTTTATACTTTTAACAAGTTTATATATTTTTTACGATTATTTTTTAAATTTCCCATTATAACTTTTTTTTTCTACATTTACGTATATATTATATAATAAAAAAGGAAGCTTATTCTGTTTACTTTAGAATGGTGTATTATAAAAAATTCTAGGATTATTTTTGAATAAGATATGCATTTTCATAATGTAATAAGTAGGTACTTGCAACGATGTTTGATTTTATGATAATGTTTTAAATTTCTCATTATAACTTTTTTATGTGATTGTGTGTTATGATTGAATCTTATTTTTTATAGGTAATACTTTGGATTAACTTGACTCGGCCGGGCAAACTTCAACATATGGATTAATTCCAATATTTAGTGTCCAAGCTCCTGTACCACAAGCTTTGCTTGAAAAAATAGCATGTAAATCTACCAAAGGATGTACAAAAAACTGCGGTTGTAGGAAGATAGGAATTAGTTGTTCAATATTCTGCAAAGGGTACATGTGCATGAGTACTAATTGTGGGAACTCTAAGATAACTGAGGTGTCAGAAGAAGATATTGAAGCTAATGCTAAGGAAGAGATGGACTTTGATTTTGAAAAATTTTTAAATGTCAACGTTTAAATAATTTTAATTAAAGTGATGTTTTCTAAGACTAATTTTTATGTAATTTTTGTAAAAGAAATAATTTTAAATAATACAGCTAAAAAAATATCAAATAATCAATCGGTTTCCATTATTTAAATATAGATGATACATCATTTTAAAGAACAGAAAGTAAGCCCTCTTTATTGAGCAATCTATAGTATATTCATCTGCAAGAAAAAAAAGTTATAATGAGAAATATAAAAAATAATCCTAAAATCAAAAATCGTTGCAAGTACTTATTACATTTTGAAAAATAATATCTTATTCAAAAATAATCCTAGAATTTTTTGTAATACACCATTTTAAAGTAAACAAAATAAGCTTTTTTCATTATATAATATAATATATAGTATATAATATAATATTATATTATATATACTGTATATAATATAATATTATATAATATAAAATAATATTATTTTATTTTTATAATACCGGGTGTCCACTTATATTTTCCCCCATTTTAACTGCCTATAACTTCTAAACGGCTTAAGATAGAAATATGCGGTTTTCGATGAAATGTTTTATTTTAGTTAAAGTTTTGTCTGAATACATTAGTTTTTTATATCGCTTTCAAATACGAAAAGAAAAATGGCGGATTTTTGTCAAAAACGTTGTTGACTTTTTTTAATGGAACACCCAGTATATTTTTTTTGTAAATTGAAAGAAAGGTCATTCATCTATCCAGCGATATAAAGTTTTTCAAAATCGGTTGTCAAATCACTGAGTAATTAATTTTTAAAATGAGCGGTGCAACGTGGATATCACATACCTAAATAACATAACTAAGCAAAATCATATTATGTTATGTGATTTCCACATTGCATCTTTCATTTTAAAAATTATTTGCTCAGTCATTTGACCACCGATTTTAAAATATTTAATATCGCTGAATAGGTAAATGACCGTTTTTTAAGCTACAAGAAAATGTACTGGGTGTTTCAATAAAAAAAGTCAACAACATTTTTGTTTTTCCAAAATTCGCCATTTTTTATTTAAAAGCGACATAAAAAATGATCATTTGCCTAAAAACTTGAAAAAAACGGTCATTTCCCTATCCAACGATATAAATTTTTATTTCAAATCGGTGGTCAAATGACTGAGCAATTAATTTTTAAAATGAGAGATGCAATGTGGAAATCACATAACATAATATAAATTTGCTTAATTATGTTATTTAGGTATGTGATATGCACGTTGCACCTCCCATTTTAAAAATTAATTACTCAGTGATTTGACAACCGATTTTGAAAAACTTTATATCGCTGGATAGATGAATGACCTTTCTTTCAATTTACAAAAAAAATATACTGGGTGTTCCATTAAAAAAAGTCAACAACGTTTTTTTCAAAAATCCGCCATTTTTATTTTCGTATTTGCAAGCGATTTAAAAAATTCAGTCCATTCGGACAAAACTTACTAAAATAAAACATTTCAGCAAAAACCGCATGTTTCTATCTTGAGCCGTTTAGAAGTTATAGGCAGTTAAAATGGGGGAAAATATGAGTGGACACCCGGTATTATAAAAAAATCGTTAAAAGTATAAAACCTTGAAAAATCATAATCTGTTTAAAAAAAGTCGTACAACGTTATGCGGTAGACCGTTATAAAGGTAATTGATTTCTATTCATATTACGTGTGTACCATTGCATATACCTAAAGTTACGTAGAAAAAAGTTACAGAACAATACTTTCGAAATAACAAGGAAAATTGCCCAAAATTGCTATAAGTCTAGAAATTTGAAAAATCATATTTCGAAAACTATATATCCTAATTACCTCTACTAAACAATATTTTAAAGAAGAAATATGTAGGTTTTTTTCTGTAAAACAATGTCTATACCTATATTCTCGTGGACAAAAGTTATGGGACAAAAAACAAAATTTCTTTCTTTTGGGTTTCTTTGTGCTTTTTCTTTTGAATATATTTTTGTAAAAAAAAGTATCATTGACTTTAAAAAGTGATATTTAGATAGGAAATTTAACCAGGAACAATTTTTATTCAGATAAATTTGTACCAAAAGTGCATAGAACTCACCCTAATATAACCTGTGCCCAGGGACTAATTCACCCATTTCTCGAAAACGCACCCCTTTAAATGGTAGCACTCCGCGGTTTTTTCGTACATAGATGTCCACTGACCATATGAAATAATAAAACCACGTTAACGTTGTAGTTCCTTTTAGCTATCTTATTTTGAATATAATCAATAGCCTAGTCGCCTGATCAGTTTTACTTTTTGCGAGCAGTCTTTTTAAAATTATAGAATCTCTGTGCCTTACGTTTCTGTAACTCATTTTGAGTTGTTAATTTATGAATTTCTGCAGCAAGCTTGTCATAATTTAATGATTTTAATTTCGCCTTGAATTCATCACATGCTGAACATGTGTCTGATCTTGGACAACCAAAGGACAATTTAAATTTCGTGTTAAAAATTTGCCGATATGTAACGTAAGAAACAATAGTCGGATGTTTTTCTTTGAACAAGTTGAGCATTTTTGTAATGTTTAAACTCTCTGGTAAATACTTTTTTTACATTCGTGTAAACTGTAATGGGATAATCTAGTTTTAAAAGACTGTGAATATATATTGCTTCACGCGATTCTGGATGCAACTTTCTATGCTAGGAACTATGTTTACCACGTTTGTCTTGTCCAGAAGTTCCTGTAGCTTTTAAATTGTTTCGTAGGTGTTCAATTTTGCCCTTAGTTTTTCCCTTAGTTAGTATTGACATGAATGATTTAAAATATACATTAATTTCTTGGGAAACTCCATTACGCTTAACTCTAACTTTATTGGCCGTGCCGTTTCTAACACTTCAGGCTTTTGAGCTATGGTTGTACAGAAGGATCCTGAAGATACCATGCACAGACAAAGGCACCAATGAAAAAGTACACACTACGGCTACGGAGGATGAACACAACCGCAGATTTAGTCAACATCGTGAAAGGCCGTACTTGGGACTTGAGAAATCAAGGCAGATACGAGCTACTTCAATGCAGTTTACAAGGTAAAATTGAAGAAAAAAGGACTCCAGGACGAAGAAGAATATTCTTCCTAGCTAACCTGAGAGCATGGTATAGATATATCTTAACACAACTATTCCGTACAGCGACCAACAAAGTCATCATCGCCGCAGAATGCTCGTCAACGTTCGGAACGGACAGGCACCCTAAAAAGAAGATGAAGTTTCTAACAAACATAAACAAAGAAAACTAAACGATTAAACTTGAAATAAAAACGTAGTTAATATTTATTTAAGTGGACTATCCTTGTTTTTATCTTTTACGAGTGGACATTTCCAGTTTTTATCCTTCACAGTACTATTTTAATAGGCATATTTATCGGACAGTCCAAGTTATTATCTAAACTGTAAATAATAAATACATAAAATATCGGTTAGATAGTGTCACTATCTCAATTTCTTATAAAGTGTGACATTCCCTGTTTTTTTCCTTCACCCTTCAATTGAGGGCAACATTATGAGCATTTGCTTAACCTTGAGAGATAACGTGGCAAGATGGTACATAAAAGGTAACGTCGGACTCACAGTCCGCAAATCCAGAAAAGGTCCAAAAAACAAATATTTTCAGAAAAACGGTCTGAGATATTATCATATATTATTTAAAATAAACAAAAAAACTATTTGCACAAAAATTTAGTATCATTTGATTATAAACGCGTGCTTTGAAAATAAAAGTTAACAAATATATCTTTTTCATATTTTGGGTACTATAAAACACAAAAACCCAAATTATACAAATAAAAACAACTATTTCTAAGAAATTAAACACAGACTTAAAAAAAAACAAATGTTTGAGCTGCATAGTAAATACTTATACATGTAATAAAATGTGACACTCTTTGTGGAACATCCAAGGCTTCTGAGATTGGCTCCTTGATTTTTTTTCGTGTCGGCGACGTGGTCCTGTATCTCTTCGAAATCTCCTTCCAAACTAGCATCGTCATGGACAATGTTCAACTTTTGACTCAGAACCAGAGAGAAATTCCGCATGAAGCTTTACAAAATATGCTTGTTGCTTTTTAAAACTTATATTCAAAAAATCTGTAAAAATATAAGTTTGTAATATCATTCATATATACGTAACACATAATCAGTATATCAGTCATTGTTATAAATCACATAAATCTTATTTTACCTGATCTTACCTGAAGATTTGTTACAACTTGTATAACGTGCGGACTCACACTCCGCAAGTCAATATAACATCAGAACTAAATGCACTAGACAACTCTCACAACCCCCCTGAATAAAGTGTCACCTTGCTTGAAGCTATCGAACACCCCACGATCGAGACCGTAATTAATCGTCAGAAATTGACTAATTGTTCGACAAGCGGACTCAAAGTCCGCACGTTAACTCTGAAAGGTTAATTGAATTAAGCAAATTCAATTATTATTGTTTGATTACTTGTTAAACTATTTTTAATGGGAAATAAGCCACAATTTTACCAAAAAAATGATTTTATTAACGTTTCGAAGCCCAAATCGGGTTTCGTTGTCAAAATACAAGATACTACTAAAACAAACAAAAATGTTGTTGCTAAGTAAAAAAATTCTTCTAGTAATTTATTTAATCTGACTCATTTATATTGGCAATTCAGACGTATATTATATATTTTAAAGTAGAAGACTTTAAAATGATATGGCCAATATTTATGAGTTGCGTTCCTGGGACGACTTTACTAAAATATAGTTCATTCGATTACATGAAATCAATCCCAACTCAAGAATATCCGTCACAAAAAAATCATAGCATGTGATCTGTCTTTAAAAAGACAACCAAATGCAACGATGACAGTAAAATTCTCGCGTTAGAGATTCCATAGTAAATCACGAGGAAAAACCAGAAAAAAACCTCGTGATACTATCCCGACATCGTAAGTATTTGGTCTTACATTTAATTTACTTTCAAAAACTAATACCAAATTCTGACTTTAATATGTTTAAATTATAAATAATATTATTAATATATAGATATGCAATAAGTCAGTAATACTAAAATATAAAATTTGTACTAACTCGATATGTTATTGACTTACTAATCGTGGTATTTTCTTTCTATTGACTTCCTCTTTCAGTATGGGTAACCACATCCTACTGCATTCTACCGAGGAATTTGCGACACAATTTGTTTTTGAATGGAATGTGTCTAAAAATATTCAACCTCTCATCTTTACTGATGAGCCCAGAGAAGTTGAAGAGGGCGAAACACATTTCTAAGAACTAGTGTTTGGATCTTTAATTCTATTCAAAAAATTTTCCCAACCCAAAATGGTGGATGTGTGAATTATTCGTAAGGGGATTTCTCCACATTCTCTATTTCATTTGATCAAGCAATAAATTTATAAATTTATAAATTTATAAATTTATTGCTCGATCAATTATTTATTTATTTATTTTAAATAAATCGAGAAATAAATTAAACATTTCAACAACTTTCAAAACAACAAACACATTGAGATCTATTCTATCTAAAACTAAACCTAACAATGAACAAGAAAGAACAAAGAATTGCATTTATAAAATACCTTGTGAATGCGAACAATTTTATTTAGGTGAGACATCAAGACCATTGAACGTTAGAATAAGTGAACATCAGTCTTATATTAAAAATAGAAAATTTGATAGATCTCAAATATGTCAAAACGGATGGGATAATGAACATAGAGTTCAGTGGAGAGATTCAAGTATAGTCCTGAAAGAATCAGATAGTAAAAAGAGAAAAATCAAAGAAGCGGCTCTAACTATGCTAAATTAAACCAATTTTGTCGCAAATTTCTCGGTAGAATGCAGTAGGATGTGGTTACCCATACTGAAAGAGGAAGTCAATAGAAAGAAAATACCACGATTAGTAAGTCAATAACATATCGAGTTAGTACAAATTTTATATTTTAGTATTACTTACTTATTGCATATCTATAGATTATTAATATTATTTATAATTTAAACATATTAAAGTCAGAATTTGGTATTAGTTTTTTGAAAGTAAATTAAATGTAAGACCAAATACTTACGATGTCGGGATAGTATCACGAGGTTTTTTCCTGGTTTTTCCTCGTAATTTACTATGGAATCTCTAACGCGAGAATTTTACTGTCATCGTTGCATTTGGTTGTCTTTTTAAAGACAGATCACATGCTATGATTTTTTTGTGACGGATATTCTTGAGTTGGGATTGATTTCATGTAATCGAATGAACTATCTTTTAGTAAAGTCGTCCCAGGAACGCAACTCGATTGCGATATAATTTTAAAGTCTTCTACTTTAAAATGTATAATATACGTCTGAATTACCAATATAAATGAGTCAGATTAAATAAACTATTAGAAGAATTTTTTTACTTAGCAACAACATTTTTTTTATTTTAGTAGTATTTTGTATTTTGACAACGAAACCCGATTTGGGCTTCGAAACGTTAATAAAAGCATTTTTTTGGTAAAATTGTGGCTTATTTCCCATTAAAAATAGTTTATTATAAAAATGCCTCAAGGAAATAACTTCAGAACAACATTGATTACTTGTTTTTCATAATTTTGTTATTTTTTATTATCTTGTAAATGGTAGGGAATCAAAATTTGAGATTTTGCAGTTATGTATAACTTTACACACCCTATCAAAATAGCAATCAAAATGACAGTGTTGACATTTAAGAAAATCAACGATGACGTCATATCTCTAAATTGGGACACTATGTATACATTATTATTGTATGTCAAAAATGACAATTTGAAATCCTAATCGACGGGTGTGAGCACTTTTCAAAAAAAAAATAGTATTTGAATTATTGAATTTATTCCCAATTACAGACATAACTTGTAATTTCTTATTATTTTTTAAATGGTAGAGAATAAAAATTTGATATTTTGCAATTGTGTATAACTACACACCCTATCAAAATAGCTATCAAAATGACAGTGTTGCCATTTAAGAAAATCAACGATGACGTAATATCTCTAAATTGGGACACCCTGTATGCATTATTATTGTGTGTCAAAAAGGACAATTTGAAATACTCATCGACGGGTCTCAGCAATTTTTAAAAAAATAATTAGTATTTGAGATATTCAATTTATTCCAAACTACAGACTCACTCTGTATTTAAAAAAATGACTTACTCGGTTATCTCCTTTAAAGAAACGGTAGTCTGTCAGACGTCATGTTTCCGTTCTTGTGCTAAAATGAGGTTTCTCTAGTTAAGGGTTAATGATAACTACATAGTTGTATGGCTCATTATTTATTGATAAGATCATGTAATCATTTTAGGACAGTGGTTTATTGTATAATAGTCAATGAGAACTTAGGCTTGCATATTTTGAGATATTTTTAATGACAAAAAAATATGTATTTGACCAGAGAGGTCTTAAATCACCTCTTTTAATTAAAAGAGGATGACTCTTTTCAATATGAACTGCTGTTAATAGAAAAAATATTCATTATAATGTGAATATTGACTATTATACACATTGAACTGCTAAATACAAGCGGATGAATATTTTAAAAATGTTTTTAAATTTTATAAGACTTACGAGTTGGTTGTTCGAACGCTAATCAAGAAGTTGATTATAATGAAGTCCCCTTAACAACCATCAAATAACAAACCCCTTATTCGTACGTCAATCAGTTGTTTGTAATCAATTATGTTATTATGATAATTAACATAATTGATTGATTAATTAATTATTAATTATTAATTAACATTACACTTGTTAACATAATTGATTAATAAATCTCATAATTGAAGACATAAGTGGATAAAGGTCATATGTCACATTTTTTGAGAAAATTGTTTTATTAGGTTTTTGTTCTTCTAATATGTTGTTTTACCTTTTAAAATTTTAAAATAACCTATTTTTAGCTAAATAAAAATAACAGGAAGGTATTAAAGCAATATTTCCCTCTAGATTTTCGAATTCTAGTGGATAAAGGTATTATGTCCAAGATCGCATTTGGACATAATACCTTTATCCATGTGAAATCTGTAAATATGGAGAATGTTTTCTACTATTTTGAAGATCTGCTGACGAACCTCTATTTATGTAAAAAGCATACAAACATTTCAAATCAAAAGGTTAATTTTCGTGTTACGTAAAATGGATAAGAGTGGACGAATTTGGCTTCTGTCTCTATAAGACATAGATACCTTAATGACTACAAGCCATTTCAGAAAGTAGATTTAAGAAAAAAAAGGACAGCACATTTGACCACAACTGAATATAGACCAAGAAGGCTGGAAAATAAAACTGGTAGTTTGAGTTTGGAAAAACTGGGAAATTTAAGACACCGAATAAAATTTGTTCCCGAAGAATATAGATGGTTTTATGAAAACGCGATAGAGGAAAATAAAAAAAAATCCCAAAAAGAAAAGACGAACCTACTAAAAAATATGTTTTTATTAATTTTACAGTTTGTGTTGCAATTTTATTTGTAAATTATTGCCCATTTTGGATACTTAACTCTTTTATCCACTTAACCCTAACATTTTTTAATTATTTTTACTACGTGGATAAAGGTAATATATCCACAAAATTTAAAATATTAGGCTTAAAGTAACTTATCTTAAATTCAATTTAAAGTGTGAAAAAAGTACCTTCAAATACCTGTTTAAAAAAGTGTAGCAATGCAAATTTATAAAATAAATAACTAACTTGGGACAAAAGACACTAAAATGCTCATTACGCAAAAACATTATTTTGTGACATATGACCTTTATCCACTTATGTCTTCAATTGTCATCAATTATGTTTTCAGCAACCCAAACAAAGTTGACATTGACAGTTGGTGACAGTAATTAAATATTTGATAATGATCAGTTAATTCCATTTTTGATTGGCGTTCGAACAACCGACCCCTAGAAACAGCAATTTTTTTAAAAAAGTTAACCCGTTTTCAAAATGAACAGATCATGTTTTAAAAAAATGAGTATCTCTAGGAGATGACTCCTTTTCAAACGGAACTGGTTTGCAGGTTATGCTGTGCTTACAGTAATCATAATATTGAAAGTTGGCCCGTTTTTATAATGGAATAGACAAGTTTATGTGTATTAAATAAAAATTCGACAGAAAGTGAAAATGTCAAAAAAGTGGAGATGACCCCTTTTCATAATGACACATTTAGATATCTTGGCGATTTTTGGTGTTTTTTACATTATTCTTTTAGTTTTTAGATTTATAGCCTGCTGTGATATACAGGGTGATTCACCACTAACGGGACGAAAGATTACAGCTAAACGGTAAAAGATTTGAAAAAAAATTAAATTGAATAGTTTTTAAGTTGATAAAAGCTACATTCTAAAATTATTTTAAAATATACAGGGTGTCCCAATAAATTGCGGCGTATCAAAGTTATATTTTTTCTTATGGGACACCCTATATTTTATTGCATTTTTTAACTGTCCGCAAAAAATAAGGTATAGTTTCATAAGGCTTTCCTATACCTATATACAGAGTGTTCTGAGTTATCTTGACTTTTCCTAAAATGTAAAGTTTTAAAAGAAGGCTTATTCTCAAGTTATTTAAGAAATTGTAAAAACATTACTTTTACATCTAAATAGTTGGATATTGGTTGAATGTATTCCATAATTAATTATTATACATTTGTCTACAGGGTGTTCAAAATTTACAGTTTCATTATTGGAGTATTCAATGTGTCATATGATGCTTATTTTAAATAGAACACTATGTATATTAATAAATAATTATACTAACCAAATTTACCTCTTTCGAATGGTATATGAATGTCCTATACCTAGGTGTCATAGTTTTTGCGCAATTTACAATTATTTAAATTCTTAATCTGTAAATCGATTTTAAAACGAAAGATTAATGTCATTGTATGACATTCTCAGTTTATAACAGTGCGGTCTGGTAATTATCAAAACTATAAACATCCGTGTATGATATTCAACTTTTTTTTACTTAAAAATGGCTTTGGAAGAGCCAATTATATTCAGATTTAATTGTTCCTAAAAATGAATAATCACACTATCTATGAAAGAGTAGACATGCTACTTTGCATTGGGGAATATTTTTAAAATTTTCTCTTAGCTTCTAAAGTTTACGCTTAAAAGTATCCTGGTAGAGGACACCCAAAAAGGACGTTTTTGAGAAATTTCTCGATAGATTCCGTGCTGCTGGTAATTTTGCATAGGTAGGAAAAGTTAAATAAAAATAAACCATTTATTTTTGATGACGTCAACGAACTTGATGTCCTGCTTTCTGTTACGGAAAACCCAAATACTAGTACCTACGTGAAAAATGTCGAGTCAATTGGAGATCAGTCTAACAAGTGTATGTAGAATACATAAGAAAAACCACTATCATCCGTATAAAACTCAACTACACCAGCATTAGACAGAACAGGAACGTTTAACTTTTCGTTTACAGACTTTAGAATTTGGAGAAGATCCTGATTTTTTTAAGAATATATTATGTACAGACAAATCTACCTACTTTTAATAATAATCGTCTATTTAATAGACATAGCTTTCATTTTATTATGATACAGTAAACAAACATTTTAATGTTGATCGCCAACACCGATGAAGTGTTAATGTTTGGGGCAGTATTCTGAGCCAGTACGTTATCGACCCATATTTTTTTGACGAAAATCTGAATGGAGCAACTTTTTTAAATTTCTTAAAAAAAGTCTTTTGAATCCTTCTTAAAACCTTCCACTTAGCGTGCGAACAAACATGTGGCTCCAAGTGGACGGGGCTCCTGCTTATTTTTGACGTGATGTTAAGAACAAGCTCAACATAAAATTTAGAAATAAATGGATAGATTGATTCGGTCCATATATTTGGCCACCTAGGTCACCAGGATTGACCAAGATGAATTTTTTTAAATCAGGTTATATTAAAAATATTGTAAATGCTGCACTTTCTAACCCAGAAACCTGTGATTAGTACAATCTTTGATTAATATACATGGTGTTCTAATAAAATACCAATCATATTATGCTACATTGAATAATCTAATAATTAAATTGTAAATTTTGAACACCCTGTAAATAAATGTGTAATAATCAATCATGGAATGCATTAATTATAAGATAATTACCAGACCGTATTGACATAAAATGACAATGTCATACAATGACATTAATTAACTTCATCTTTTGTTTTAAAATCGATTTACAGTGTAAGAATTTAAATAATTATAAATTACGCAAAAACTACTAGGTATAGGACATCCATATACTATTCGAAAGAGATAAATTTGTTAAGTATAATTATTTATTAATATACATGGTGTTCCATTTAAAATACGCATCATATGATATATGACACAATGAATACCTCACTAATGAAACTATAAACTTTGAACACCCTGTAGTCAAATGTGTAATAATTAATCATGGAATACGTTCAACCAATATCCAACTACTTAGGGTCGATTTCTCATACCTGCGTTAATCTATGGTTCAGTTGAACCGGGTTCACGGGTGATCTCCGGTTCTGTTTGGAATGCATTTCTCATTGCGCGTTCATGTCAGTGCTCGTTCTACAGCTTTCGAGAAATGCCAATAGATGGCAAAAGGTAAAAACTGTCGCCATTTTGAACTACCTTTTTTATGCTGTTTTTGAATAAAGTTAAATTTAAGTATTTATAGTCAAATAGTCATTTTAATAATTATAAATAAATATTATAAAAACACAAATAATGTTATCGTTTATCGTTAGGCTTAATATAATAAAATAGGATATATTTATATTATGACAGCGTTTCGTGTTAATACAACGCATGCGTAGTCCATGAAATCATCTGAACTGAGTTCTGAAATCTTTGAACGGCCGAATTTCACCGTTCAAGCATCGTTCAAGTTTAAACTGCCATCGGTTGAACGGGAATTGAGAAAGACGATTTTGACTTTAAACTGACGTTTACTAGAAGTTCAGGTTAAACTGGAGTTGAACTCGATATGAGAAATTGGCCCTTAGAAGTAAAACGGCGGGTGTAATTTCCTCACCAAAATAATCTTTATACCTGCGTTTGGAAGGGTATGCCATAATCCCACAGGTATTTTCCTCACCAAAATCGAAGTGATTATTTCAGGTAGATTTTACAAAAAAGCATTCAAGGGAATTATTTATCTACCTGCTCTAAGATTACAGTAGGTACCTATAATAATTAATGAGTTAATAACTATGGTATTTTATTTTTAGTCACAATTGCAATTTTGGAATATTTAATATGCAATGGCATATTTAATAAAAAGTAATCGCGATAGATTTTTACTGCTATTTATAAGTGTAATGGAGGTGTAATAAAACAATTTGTAGTGCGAAATTGTTTACTATTGGTGCAAATTTTACAATTTCTAGAAGTAGCCGACAACATAATCATGAACCAGATCGTCAGAAGATAGATCGAAAAATTGTTTCTAACTCTTGCAAGCGTAAAGCCGAAGAGAATATCAGTGAAAAACCAGCAAAAATTATACGCCAAGAGCTTGCAACCAATTTACCGGAAACAATTACTACAACTGATGTCAGTTATATACGAAAAAATATATATAATTATCGACGAAAAATGATGCCTGGTCGACTTCCTTGCAATATTGATGAGGTTCAAGAGTTTGCGAAGAAGTGTGCTCCAAAAACAACCAAGGGAGAACTTACTTACTTAGTCCTAAGCCTTTCTACCTTTAGGTGTAAGGCTGGTGGAGTTGAGTTTGGCATTGTAGTCTCCATGCTTTCCGATCTTGCGCTAGGTTTCTTGCACTTTCCAATGTCAATCCCTTCTTCTCGACTTCTTTCCTGATTTCATCTACCCACATAACTCTTGGTCTCCCTCTTTTGTTTTTCCCCTGCACTCTCGTTTCGAACACTCGTTTTGTTAGCCTCTCGTTCGACATTCTACACACGTGCCCGAACCATCTAAGTTGTCCTTCTACTATTTTTTCATTGATTGGTTCTAGTTTTAGGTTTTGTCTAATTGTTTCGTTTCGTATTTTGTCTGTCCTTTTTCTGTTTGCTATTTTCCTCAGGAACCTCATTTCCATAGCATTGACTCTGGATTTTTGTCTCCCCGTCAATGTCCATGTCTCGCTGCTATACATGATTGTTGGTCTAACTACTGATTTAACGACTGCCGTTTTTACTTTTTCCGGTATCCCTTTTTTCCCAAAAAATGTTGTTTTCATAGTGTTAAATAAGCTTCCTGTTCGTCCCATTCTCTCGTTTATTTCCATGTCTTGTTTACCATTTGATTCGATTATTACTCCTAGGTATTTAAAATATTCCACTTGCTCTAGTTGTTTCCCGTCTAATTCTATTGCGTGTGTCTTCCTCGTATTTGAAATTATCATTGTTTTTGTTTTCTCTGTATTAATTTTCATATTTATGTTTGATAGTTCTTCTTCTAGGATTTCAAGATTGTTCTGTAAGTCTTCTCTGTTTTCTGCTATCAATACCATGTCGTCTGCAAATAGTAGCTCCGATAGTTGAGTCTGTTTCATTTGCCAGTATCCTAATGTTAGTTTTCTCATTCTTCTCTTGGCTTTCTTTATCGCTTCATCCAGTACCACTGAGAATAGCAGTGGACTCAGCACGCATCCCTGTTTGACGCCTTGACTTGTAGAAAATTCTCTGGATTCCTCGTTATTGGTTCTTACTGTATTTGTATTATTTTTGTACATATCCTTTATTACTTCTATTATGTGTCTGTCGACTCCCCTTTCTGTTAGTGTCTTCCAAACGTCCTTTCTTCGGATTCTGTCAAACGCCTTTTCCAGGTCAATGAAGCACATATGTATCTCTCTATTTTTCTTGATTACCTTCTCACTTACTTGTCTTAATGTGAATATTAGGTCTTGCGTGCTTCTGTCCTTCCTGAATCCACACTGTGTGTCTTCCATAGTTGTTTCTATTTGTGTTTTTATTCTTGTCTCTAGTATTCTTGCTAATACCTTCCCAGGGATACTTGATATGGTGATACCTCGGTAATTATTACAGTTTCTCTTGTCTCCCTTTTTGTGTATTGGTAATATAATGTCTTTCTTCCAGTCCTTTGGTAATTCTGCTCTATTTATGATATCATTCATTAGTTCTTTCATGCTATCCATTCCCTCTGTCCCCATGAATTTTATCATTTCCGGGGTGATATGATCCTTGCCTGGTGCTTTGCCCAGTTTTACTCTTTCTATTGCTTTCTCTAATTCCTCTCTTGTTATGGATTCCACTTGTTGTTCTTCATTCCTTTCTTGTATCTCCCCTATGTTGTCCTTGTCTACATGAGTTAGCTCTTTGAAATGTTCTCTCCATCTTTCCATTATTTGTTTTTCTTCTGTTAGTACGTTTCCATTCTTGTCTTTTATATTCGGCATCGTGTGCTCTTTCTTTTGTCTGAGTTGTTTTAATGCGCCGTAGAAGAGTTTTTGGTTTTCCCTATAATTTTTTGTCATTTTTTGTCCAAATATCTCCCATGACCTTTCCTTTCCTGCTTTCACCGCTATTTTAACCTCTTTCCTTTTTTCTTTATATGCTTCGTAATCTTCCGGGTGTTTTGTGCTTAGGTATCTTTTCCATTTGTCTTTTTTGTTCTTTATTTTCTCTCGTATTTCTTCCGTCCACCATTCTGTTCTCCTCATGTTAGTGTTTGCTATTTTTGCTTTCCCGCAAGTTTCCTCAGCTGCTTTGATTATGCTGGTTTTTAGATATTCCCATTTTTTTTCTATATTTGTATTTTTTGCCCTACCTTTCAAAGTATTATCTAAGTTTTCTTGGAATTTCTTCTTATATATTTCCTCTTTTAATTTGTAACTTTTTATTTTTTCATTTACTACCTTTCTTCTCTTTTCTTCTTTTTCCTCTGTTGTTCTCATTCTCATTATTACTAGATGGTGGTCACTGCCAATCTCCGAGCCTCTTTTCACTTTCGTATCCTGTACTCTTTTCCATTTGTTGCTGCTTACCAAAAAGTAATCTATGATTGATTTTTCGTTTCTGCTGTCTTGTACTCTCGTGTATTTGTGTACTTCTTTATGTTTAAATTTTGTATTTGTTATAACTAGTTTATTCTCCATACATATTTCTATTATTCTTTCACCATTTCTGTTTAGCATTTCTTCTCCTTCTTTTCCCATGCACTCCTCTATTCCGCTGTTGTTGTTTCCGACTCTACCGTTTAGATCTCCCATTACAATTATGTTTTCTTCCCCATTATCAATTTGCATTTGGAGCTCCTCGAAAAATTTATCTTTCTCTTCCTTTCTTGCATCTTCATTTACTCCGTAGGCTGTTATTATTGTCCATATTTCTTCGTCCATCAGTTTAATTTTCACCGATAATATTCTCTGGTTAACATATGTTTCTTCTATAACGTGTTGTAGTCTATTCGGTGCAATTATTATCCCGACTCCTTCTTTTGCTCTCTCTTTTGTATCCGCTCCTACCCAAAGTAACCAATATCCTTTGTGTATTTTCTTAAGACCTTTTCCTTTCATCTTCGTTTCTGTTATTCCTAGTATTTCTATTTTTTGTCTTATCATATCTTCTACCAGTTCTTCCTCTTTTCCATTGATGCTTCTCACATTCCATGTTCCCATTTTTATCTCTCCTTTTTTCTGCAATCTAGCTTTCCCCTTTTTCCTATTTTCATCCTTGTTTACCTTTGCATCATCTTTTTCCCTATCGCTTTTCCCATTCATTGCCTTGGTTGTCATTGTTGTGGGTCCGGTCTCATTATTTTCTTTTAGTTTTTTGAAGTCCCTTCCCCGATATTTCTGTGAGTTAGTATAAGTTTCTCTTTATTATGGTCCCATTTCCACTCCTTTCCATTAATCTCCAGTTTCATATATCCTATCTTCGTAGTATTACCTTTGTCTTTTTCTTCTTTTGCCATTTTCCTAATTTTTGCTTGTATTTCCCTTTCCTTTCTTGTTAAATCTGATTCTATATACACCTTTTGTCCCTGTAGATTTTTCAGTTTTCCTTTGTTTTTTAGTACACTCATCTTATCCGTTAGGTTTTCCATTTCTGCTACAAAGATTTGGTCGCCGATCTTCACCGCTCCTCTCAGTCTGACCTCTAATTTCAGATTTCTTCCTATGAAGTGTTCTACTGACTCCTTTACAGGCTTTCCGTCGGTAGCATCTAGTGTTAGGCCTTTTAATACTATATTATTTCTCCGTCTATCTTTTTCCAACTGTTCTATTCTATTGTTTGCCATTTTTAAACCTTCTTCCAATTTTTCGTTTTTTTCTTTCAGCTCCTTAATATATTCCATCGTTTCTTTTTGGTCTTTCCGTATGGTTCTTATTTCTGCCATCATTTCATCATTTTTCCACATAACTTCCCGCATCATTTTTATCATCTCTTCATTTGTGTCGTTGCTTTTATTCGGTGTTCGTCTCGTCAGGTTACTCTTTTCAAAATATAATTTATCTTCTTTATATGAAGCCGGTGTCTAGCCATTTTATTTTATTCAGAAAATAATTATTTAGTTGAAAAGGAATGCATTTAAGTTGGAAAGAAGTTTATTTTATGGTATAAATTATGGTGAGAGTGCTGTTTTAGTTCCAATATCGGAGGATTCTGGACATTGGGTAAGCCGCCATTTTTTTTTGTTCTTGCCAAGGAAAAAATGACCATTTTCTCATTTTCAATACCATACTTTAGGAAAATTGTTATTCTGTAACCATCAGGTCTTAAGTAGTCCCTATAACTACCAAATTTATGTCCTCTACGGAGAAAAATTCTTTAAAATTATATTTCCAGTTCAAAGTAATTTCTGACTTAATGACATTTTCCTTTACTTTTAGTTTTACGTCAAGGGAGAAAATTTTCTTTTTATAAACTGTGTCGAAAGTAAGGTAATTTTATTTAGTTGTGAATCAAATATAAGACTTTTACCCACATTGAATTTTGTATATGGCACATTTTCTTACAGTACCAAATATTATTTGCAATTATTCACTATTCATGGGCTAATTAATGGGCACTATATTCCTTTATTATACTGTTTACTGCCAAACAAAAAAACAGAAACTTACAAAAATCTGTTTTACTTATTAAAATCAGAAATTTTTAAAGCTTTTAAAATTGAGTTTAATCCTAATAAAATTTTTGTAGATTTTGAAAAGGCTATACATAATGCAATTAGCCAAATATGGCCGAACGCTGACATACATGGTTGTAGATTTCACCTACACCAAGCTTGGTATAGAAAAATTCAGTCTCTTGGTTTAACATCAGAGTATACAAATGATTCTGAAGTAGGCAAGTGGCTAAAACTTACTTTTGGCCTTACATATATAAAACCAGAAGACGTATCAGATTGTTTTGTGTTTGATTTAATGTCATGCAAACCAGAAAATGATATTTTAGATAGATATGTTGATTATTTAGTTGAAACATATATAGACGAAAATGCCATATTCTCCCCATATTTATGGGCAGAGGCAAATTCTTCTGTTATTCGTACCACGAATGCTTGCGAATCTTTTCATTCGCATTTTAATTCATCTTTTTATAATACGCATCCATCCATATACATTTTCTTAGAAAAAATTAAAGAATTTCAGGTAGATACGTATGTTAAAATTCAAAGTTTGCATATTGCAAAACCAATCAAAGATAAAAAAGTTAAACTAAAATTGAAAAATGTAGAAAATTTATTAATAAGATATCAGTCAAATCTAATGACTAGACTGAATTTTGTAAAGTGTGTTTCTTATTATAGTAAATATTAAATAATAATTTATAGGGGAGTCAATATACAATATGTCCCTGTAGGTTGGAATCATATAAAACTTTTTTATTATTAATTTTACGAAAAAAAGTTATTTTTCATAAAAAGTTCTGCATGGTCTAAAACCTAAGATTCAACCATCAGATATTTTCTTAATAACAATTTTCGATATTTTCAAATACTAAGGTACTTTACCCTTGAGCGAAATTCATATTTTCAAATACAAAGGTATATTTGATATTTGATGCATTTTAGATTCTATATTCTATACGATGCAGAGCATTTTATCAAGAATAACTTTTTTTCGTAAAATTTATAATAAAGAAGTTTTCCATAGGTTCCAAGTTGCGCAGACATACTGTACAAGAGCGCAAAAAAATTTTTTTGAACATTTAATATTGTTTAAGCTTGTTCTTAAATGTATTTTAGGTAAATAAGTTGTACAGAAAAAATTTTGATGACTTTGTGTAAACATTTTTTTAACTGATAATTTTCGGATTTTGTATAACATTTTTTACCTTTCTTAATTTTCTCAAAAAGAAGTTGTTTATTAAATTTTTGAAGTAAAATAATTTAGTGCACTTTAAAACACCTATAAAATTGTAATATATCAGTTTAAACTTGAGTACGGAGCACACTAGTTAGCTCGCGAGTTCAAAAATCCCTTTTAATATAATACAGTTTAAAAATAATAGTTTTCGATCCGAAAACTGTATACATACTGGTTCGCTTCAATGGTTAAGCAGGCTTTCACAGTCAATGGTTGTACGCTCAAGTAATGAACTGTTTTCCTTGTTCACTAAGTAATCAGCAAATCTAACTAAAGTATATAGCAAAACATTCACGTACGTCTAATGGATCTAGGAAAATCCAACTTGTTGAATTTTTCTACACCATGATTGTCCGAGATGAAATCTACATCATTTTATTTTCGCAGAGAGAAACACTTCACTTACGGCTGCATGGATCTCTTTTTCGAAATCGGAAAAACACACTCTTGGGATTAAAAAGGTTTAATTTTTGACACAATTTAAGGCAATCACATATGAATTTGCTAACTTATTTGAAAGCAAAAGAATAATGGCATAAAGTGTCCATTATTGAGTCCATGAATTGTAAATAGTTAAGTAAAAAATTTTGTGCAGTATTTAAAAGTTCCATCAACCTAAATGATTGCTTCTAATTTACTTAAAAACGTTAATTTGATTTTTTTTTGAGTATAACATCGTTTAGTAAGATATTTAATAAGTAAGTTGTTTAGCAAGATTTTAGAGTCCTATAGGTAAAATTGTATTAGTTACACATTTTTAAACCGTTTTTGATTATAATTCATGTACGTCTCACTTTCCGCCCACACCGTACGTTTGCCCATATTTTTTCTGTTTATTTCAACTTAAGATAGCTTTAATATTCTTCTTTCGTTTCCAATTTGTAAAATTTTGTTTGATCAATTAGTTAAGAAATTATAATAAATTAAAAAAAAACCAATAGAATCCTTTATAAAAGGTATTTTGTAAGCACACATCATCAGTGCTTATCTAAAATGATTGGTCAACCAATCGAAAACTAGTTCTGTGATGTAGCCCTTTTTAGGGATAAATATGTACCTTTTATAAAGGATTTTATTCGTTTTGTGTATTATATGGTATACAGCCTACAGGAAAGCTTTTTCCTTGTGGATTTTTATAATAAATTAATTCAAACGCGCGCAGCGTTGAACGCTTCTATAAAGTGCGCCAATGTTTGTGAGAAGGGTGACTTGAGCGTTCTAAATAAAAAAATTATAGAAGCTGTAGATTTAATATTAGACAAATCTTTGTATTCGGTTCTTTACGTAGAATTTTTAAGTCAGTTTTTTTCTAAAATTTATAATTTTCGTCGGCATTTAAAAAAACAATTAATTTCGCAGTTCATTTGTTTAATAAAAAGTGAAGCACCCACTTTTGGAGTACCTACTACTTTTTGATATGTTGTTTATTTAACATTTCTTAATGAAATTATAAAAAGTTCTATCTTATTTGATTTTTTCCATAAGCAAAAACTCCATTAACTCCTCATTATACGTTTTGCCTATTATATTATAAACTATTATTATAATGTAAGGAAATTAACGACTTTATCTTCGGATTTCGGATTCTTTCATAATAAATATTCTTAAATTACATCTACCTTTTTATTTTATTACATGAGTGAGTTGGTGAGGAAAATACCTGCCGGATTCATATGAACCTTTAAATTTGGTGAGGAAAATACCTGTCGGATTATATGTTTTTAATGGTTGGTGAGGAATTTACCTCCGCCCAAGTAAAAGTATTGTTTTTATAATTTCTTAAATAACTTGAGAATAAGTCTTCTTTTAAAACTTTACATTTTAAGAAAAGTCAACATAACTCAGAACACTCTGTACATAGGTATAGGGAAGCCTTATGAAACTATACCTTATTTTTTGCGGACAATTAAAAAATGCAATAAAATACAGGGTGCTCCATAAGAAAAAATATAACTTTGATACGCCGCCATTTATTGGGACACCCTGTATATTTCAAAATAATTTTAAAATGTAGCTTTTATCAACTTACAAACTATTCAATTTAAATTTTTTTCAAATCTTTTACTGTTTCGATGTAATATTCCGTCCCGTTAGTGGTGACTCACCCTGTATATACAAAAACAGCTGTTTTTACAACTCTTTAGCGTCGTACTAGTATAATATAATATTTATGGATTAACGTCCAAGAACGACATAATCAGCCAAAAAATATGTATTTCTTCTTCTTCTTTTTTGTTTTTGGTTTCGCTGCAAGGCGATTACCAGCACGATTTATAAGCGATCTTGACGTAGTCTGGCTCTAAGCCATACCAAAATCGCTGACTATGTTCTTGTAAGGAAGCTTTTGATGAGGTGTGATGATTATAATTAAATGAGATTAATTGGGTCAGGTTAAGTATGATTAAAAATTAAAATATAAATTAAATGACAAATAGCAACATAATATAACACGGATACATATAAACAGTTGAGCCTTGCAATTTGTAAGCTTATTTTGTTAATTGCTAGAAAACGCATTGCAGTTTATAAGCTTATTTGGTTAATTGCAAGAAAACGCATAATTACATTGACTGATTCTTCCGTTAAGGAACTTAGAATATTGTATATAGAGAGCGGTGTTTTGAAGTTCATGGAAATAAATTTTGTGTATATATCAAAATTAGGAATCACATTAATCGGGCATTCAAAAAAGATGTGGTTTAGATCCTCGAGACGACCACATTCACAAAAAGGATTATCTTTTATATTCATTTTATACAGATGTTGTTTTGTTAAACAATGGCCTGTGCGCATTCTAATGATGGTGGTAGTGTGTCTTCTATTTCTATATGGAAAATTTGAATACCAAGGTTTTGTAGGAAAGAAGTCTTGAATTGTTTTGTATTGCGAAGTCTTCTTCTGGACTAAAGATTTCCATTTTTCTTGGTACTCTTTTGTAATTTTTCCTCTGATGACTGATAGGGCATCCTGGGAATTCAGTTGTACTTCCATGGGTACATTCAGGTCTCTTCCTATTTTTGCCAGTATGTCAGCCTGGGTGTTACCAAATATATTTGAGTGTCCGGGTATCCAGGAAAGGAGAATTTTGGTACCATTCTCATTGGCTGAAGATATAAGTTTCTTTGTTTTTAGGGCCCTTATATCTGCTGAAGCAGATATGTTACATGTTTTAATATTGGTTATTGCATTGAGCGAATCAGAAAATATTATAGCTTTCTTTAGATGTTTTGTAGTTGCGACTTCCACCGCTTGATGTATTGCTATACTCTCTGCTTTGCTTATGCTTAGAGCTCCAGGAAGTCTTGAGGAGAAATTATATTCAATACTCGGGATGCATATCCCAAAACCTACCCTTTCTTTGTTTTTTGAGGCATCAGTATATATAAAGGTATGGTCTTTTCCATATTGTTCAGTAGTCATAAGGAATTTTTCTTTAATCATCGGGTCATATTTTTTGATATTACAATTTAGAATTGGAAGTGGATTCATTAGTGTATCATAGTCTAATTCGTAGCATGGAAAATTTGGGCTTTTGTATATTTTTTTAAAATATGGAAAAAAATATTCTAATGCCGAAACCAAGTATGGTACATTATGCCTTGTATAAAAATTAGGTTTGTTTATAAGTCTTTTACGTATTTCAATTAGGAGTAATATTATGGGATGATTCTCAATAATGATGATTTTACTTAAAAATTTAGAGGCTAACAATAATCTTCTATGTTCTAGGTCCATTTGGGCAGACTCTGCCAAGATTGCCAAGTTTGGTGTAGACTTCATGCACCCCAAACATATCTTCAGTCCCTCAAAAAATACTGCATTGAGTTTGTTGTTGCATTTTTGTGATATTGGGTTGAATAGGAAGGAACCATAATCGAGATGAGATCTGATCAAGGCATTAAAAACCATTAGGAGTGTTCGTGGGTCAGCTCCCCACCAGACTCTACATATTGCACGTAGGATGTTAATATTTTTCTTTGCCTTGAGTATAATATTGTCAACATGTAAGTCCCATGATAGATGCTTATGAAAAATTATGCCTAGAAATTTCACTTCATTTTTTAGAGGAATGGCTGTGTTGTTGATTTTGATTTCTGTTAGATTATCTCTTCGCCTACCCTTTGTGAACCATACAGCTTCACATTTGTCTTTGGATAAGGACAAGTCATGTTCTGCAAGCCAGTGTAATGTGTTTTCCAATTCTTTGTTTATTTTACTTACCATGCTTTGGATATCATATCCCTTAATATATAAAACCAAGTCGTCTGCATATCCACATATTTTAACTTCATTATTGCTAATGCAAAACAATTCTGCTATATAAATATTAAACAAAATGGTACTTAAGGGAGAACCTTGAGGTAGCCCCTTAGTTGCCATGAAAGGTCCCAAAAAGTCACCATCATTAGATCTTGAATATAAAAGTCTGTTCTGTAAAATTTTGAACACAATATTATTTATTGCAGATGGAATATTTAGAAGTTTTAGTTTGCTATAAAGTTTGTATATATTGACATTATCATATGCTGCTTTGATATCAAGAAAGATGGCCAAAACCGATTGGGAGGATTCAAAGGCTTCCACAATTGTGGAATGAAGGAGGGTCAAGTTGTCAGCAGTGCCTCTTCCTTTTCTAAAACCTGTCTGATGGTTGGTGAATGAACAGTTATGTTCTAAGGACCAATCTAGGCGATTCTTGATTAATATTTCTAATGTTTTAAGCACACATGAGGATAAAACTATTGGTCTGAAACTACTGGCCAAGAGTGGATTTTTGTGTGGCTTTAAGATATTTATAACATTATGGTTTTTCCAATCTTCAGGAAGGTTGTCACCATTTAGACAATTATTGTAGATATTCAACAGAAAATGTTTAGCTTGTAGTGGTAGATGTTTTATCATAAGGTAAGGAATGTCGTCCATACCTGGTGCCGAATTTTTTTTATTATTTACAGCATTGTTAAGTTCCCAGATTGTAAAAGGGGAAACTTGCTCGTTTATATCGTCAAGCTCAAAATTTGGATCAATAAAAACTGCAGACATGTTCTGTAGAATTTCTGTTTTAATGTTATCTGCTGGGTTATGAAATGTCTGGCCGTAATTTTTTTTATTTGAGAATTTTTTAACTTTATTCCAGACATAGGTAGTGTTAGATTCCTTATTTAATGATTCACAGAAGTTTATGAATTTATTTCTTTTTTTAATTCTGAGGTTTCGTTTAGTTTGGGCGATTATACGTTTAGCGTTTATATAGTTCTCTAAGGAAACAGATTGTTTAAAGTTTTGAATTGCCTGTTTGCGGCTTTTAATCCAAAGTGAACATTCTTCATCCCACCACGGATTTGAAGGTTTACCCTGTGTTCTACAGTTTTTATAGGGAATTGAGTTATCTGCTACTTGATTAACTACCTCCAAAAACTCATTGTAATTAGAGTTTACCGGTAAATCAAGCATTCCTGTTATCATCCCAGTGTGGAATGTATACCAGTCTGCTCTTTTAATATTTCTCATTTTGTATGTTTGTGTATAGATGCTATCATTTTTGTTAAACTCACAGTTGTTTATTATGACAAAGGTGGGGAAATGGTTGCTATTTCCACAATCTTGTATGACACCCCAAGTAGAACATAGAGCCATATTATTACTTGCTATGGCTAGATCTACAGCGCTAAGATTATTATTAGGAGGTTGAAACAATGTTGCTGACCCATCATTTAGGATAATTAATTCTTTATCAAAAATAAAATCATAAATATTTTTTCCTCCCTTATTGGTAGGACATTTATCCCATAGGGGATGGTGAGAGTTTAGATCACCTAGTATAATTAAGTTTTCTATAGGTATGTTTTCTATTGTTGAGCTCAAGAAAGGAAGAGTTATGGCATTATTTGTATTGGAGTAAATGTTTATTATGTATAAGTTACCAATTTTTGTTGTTATGTATTGGATTTGGTCTGAGTTGTATTTCTGAATTGTAGAAAAAATAATAGATTTCTTGATACAAGTAGCTACTCCACCATATCCGTCATCTCTGTCCTGTCTGACAACATTATAATACTTCAAAGAAAAATTAAAATCTTGTTTAAGCCAAGTTTCATTAATAGCAATTATGTCAGGGTCTTCTTTGAAAATTAAGTTCGTTATGTTTTCCCTGTTTGATTTAATACTTCTAATATTCCACTGAATAATTTTTAATTTCTTTTTTGAATTCATGATTATGTGATTTGATATATGTTTAATTAATTAAAATCAGAATCAGATTTATCCTCTTGGTCCATATAGGACTCTACGTTTAATCGGGAAAATAAATGGTTTTTAAGTAAATTTAAGTTTTCTGATGATGTATTACTAATAAAATTTAGGCATGAGTTTAAAAAGTCATTTGAAGAAAAGGTATCAATATTTTGAAAGTTTTGCGATGCACTGGATTGCCAGGCTTGATTGGAGTTTTGTGATAAATTAGCTGAGGTTCTTGATTTGAAAGGTTCTGAACGAGAAAATGAGCTAGTGGGAGAAGAGGTTGGCTTTTCTGGTCTTAATTGCTGTGTATATGTACTCTTTTCATTTGGTTGCTTATCTTGACGTTTTTGCACGACTCTCCGTTTGTTGTCGGAGTTCAGAACCACCTGTTGAAAGGAACGTTTTACTGTAGATGATCTAAAATTGTTTGTTCTTCGTTGCGATGGTTCTATGGTGTTAGAATTATTTGTACTGGTACTTGGAGTATTTTCTAATGGCCTGCTGTTATTTTTAAAATTTGGAAAATCTCTCGGGTTATAAATAAATTTATTATTTGAGATGTATGATTTTGGAATGGCTTCACTTGCCTCAAAAAATGTCAAATTTTCATACGCCATCAGTTCTTTAATATTCTTTTGCCTTGTATATTCTGGGCAGCTCTTGTCAATAGATTTGTGAGAGTCCTTGCAGTAAAAACATTTTGTCATGCATGCGTCTTCATGTTTGTTTTCCCCGCAATTAAAACATCTTTCTTTCCCTTTACAGTTTGTTTTTGTGTGGCCAAATCTAAGACAGTTATAGCACTGTGTCACTGGGGCAATATATGTGTCCACTAGTCTTGGTATGCCATAAAAAAACACAGTTTTGGGCATAAGAACGCCTCGAAATGTAAATAGTGTCGTACCTGTGGGTTCATAAGAAGTTACTCCATCTTTAATTACTCTTCTATTTAATCTTTTTATATGTAAAATTTCAATGTCATTTCCTGTATCGCAACACCGAAGAAGTTCTTTTTCATCAATATCTGTATCAATCTGTCTGACGATACCTTTGCAGGTTACGAAGTTAAAAGGTATATATATCTTGTATCCCTGATTTAGAAGTTGAGTGTTCTTAAGTAGCATGTTAGCCGAGTGAAAATTGGCAAATTCAACTGAAACTCTATTGAGCCCTTTACTATCTATTTTTTTAACGTCATTAAGTTTGAGGTTGAATATATCTCGAGCTATTTTAATTGTATTGAATGTGCCAATTTTTATATTCGGTATATTTGTAGATTCAAGATATACTACAAAAGGTCCATGATCTTTTTCGGAGTATGTATTAACCTTTTTTTCTTCCTGAGAATTATTGTCGGAAGTCTGATTTTGATTTTTTTCGGAATTATTAGTCATTGCAATTTTAGCCGGAGAAGAAGTATCAGGATAAGGGGGGACTGAGCCCCCCTTCTCCTCACTCATTGTAAGAAAAAACCAGTCAATGAAGTATTAATAACTAGAAAGCAAAAAGAAATAAAAAGAGCAAGCAAAATAGCATAAAAGAAAGCCGCTTGAAAAAAAAAATATAAGCAAAAATGCTCAACTTACCTATATGCAAACACTTAAGCAACAACACCGGCGGTTGTTAGCTAGGTTAAGACCCCAAAACTAGTGGCAAACTTTAACTGCTGCAAAACAGAAACTGTTCACACCTCGAAAGCGTAATGTCTAGTTTAGAAATATTAAATTTTTGGAAAATATTTCTTAAATTTAAAATACGCGGTCTGACGTTTCGTATTTTATTTGACGGATGAAATATGTATTTGTATTTGGTGCTTTTTCTAGTGACTTTCTTGGGTGTGAATCTGTCTTTTTAGTTTACTCCTCCTGGTTTAAAAACAAAAAATAGTATATTTTAAACCGCAGCTTTAATATATTATTATGAAACCCAAATTGAATCATATTTATTTTATTCAATAAAGTCAACTATTTCACTCCTCCTGTAAGTTTTCCTCAGTAACGAACATTTAAATTGTATCAAGTATCCCATCTCTATACCGGACGTTGGTGTTTTTCATGAGCCGTTTGATTGGATGGAAACTTTCGAAGTTCTACGGGAGATTGCATCCATTTACATATGTTTGCACCTCATCGTTTATTCTCGCAAAGAAGAGTGGAATGGAAATTGTTGTTTTGGTTAACTGATTGAATCTATTCTATTGCATGTGATGGAAATGCTACGATGTGGGTAATTTATTAAAAATAGAACTTAAAATCAACAGAAGAGAAAGGAGATTCTGTAACGGAACACAAATTAGCATAAACGAACAGAATGGCCAAAGAGAACAACTAGCTCATAACTTGACAGACGAATAGTTTACATAAAAAAATAAAACTTTTTTCCGATTTGATTACTAATGTTCCATTTAAATAAATAGAAATACTTTTTGAAGGATAGAACTATACCTAATATAGATACAGGGTGATAATATCACCTAATATATTATATTAGTAATACATTATATTAGTGTGAGGAAGTCCGAATACTCGTTTGTTATAAGAAATACGAAAAAAAGTTATTCAGTTAAAATTTAGAGCACAGATAGGACCATAATTTAAAGGTATTTTCTAATATAAAGGGCCACCAGTATTTACAGGGGGACACAAATTTATGTTTTTTATGGAACACCCTGTATAATTTTACATTTTTGGATTCTCTTTTTCCGTTATTTTTCCGGTTATTAGCGCAATTCTCACTGTATAACTTCCCAGCGCACGTTCTGTTATTGTTATAAGTGCTTTATTAGCAATTAGAAAGCAATGTCTAAAATAAATAAAGCCCAAAAGTCTCATGGAGAGCTGATAGTAGAAAGTTTAAACTTGAATTTAGATACATGATGACTTCAAAAATAATATTTCTTACACGTGCTTTTGGTCCTTGAAAATGTTACATTTAAAAAAAACATAAGTTTGGTCTGCCACTGTGTTATCTAACACCCTGTAACATGCTTACTAATTTTGTAATGTGAAGCTCAAAGGTGGCTAAAATTTTTGTTATTAACTTTTATTGCTATCTATTACTATTTATAGCGGACCTATTGGACTTTACCCCACTAATCAATCACCCTGTATAAAAAAACTATTTTTAAATATTTAGTATGGCGTTTATTCTTTCATCGATAGCGTTTATTTTCATCCCTATTGGTCCGAGTTTCAATATTTTAATATTACCTTCATTTTCAAGCCTATTTACAGTTGCGTCATTATTCACCGGAATGGGACGTTTCGATGCCGCCGGTTCATCGCCGGCCGTTTCGATGCCTCCGGTTCATCGCCAGTCCATTTCATCGCCGTCATATCTCGCATTTCCTAGAATTCCTAATTAATACTAAAAATAACTAATAATTGTAACTGTCGAAAATTCGGAAATATATCAGATATCCATTAATTGAGTGGCGATGAATCGGCCGGCATCGGCATCGAACTGGCGGCATCGAAACGGCGGCGATGAAACGTCCTAGACCCATCTGAAAGAAGGTCTAAAATGGTGTGTATTTCAATAACGACACAACTACCCTGTAGAGGCTATGCACATAGTTACAGTTCTGTTGCTTTTGTATCATCTGTACACAGTATTTTAGAAGTTAATTACGCAAAAACAGGAATTGACAAAGTTTGTATCATTCCTATTTAGTCCAGAAAGCCACTGCGTATCCGCTAGGAAAAATATTCCGATTCGTATTTTTTGCACAATCTTACTCAAAAAGGACCCCTTTTAACAAATTTGCATGTTGCCAGGACCAAAAGTGGGTCAACAATTTTTTAAATGTTTTTTTTTTGTTTTTTTCATAAAATTATTTTTTTTGCACGGAACAAAGTTTTTTTAGGTTCTTTGGATCATTCCAAACAGAAAAGGTCTTGAGTGACTTTTCTCTAAAGTTGACAGTTTTTGACATATAAGCGATTAAAAATTGAAAAATTGCGAAATCGGCCATTTTACCCCTCAAAAGCTATGTGAAAAACTGAAACTTTGAATGTTGCCAGGGTAGATAGATATTCTTTAAACATCGATTAATGAAATCCCAAATAGTTCTTTGCAATACAATATTCAAAACTCCTTTGTTTTTTAATTGCCAGTCAAGCGTGCGCGACACTATTTTCCACCATTGCATGTGTATACTGATATGTGTATAATTGATGATTTTTTAAATGAGAATAAGGGTCGTGTGCTAGCTCATTTGAAATGTTCTTCAATTCTCTATTTAGTAATATAAACACTTATATAATTACTTATACAGGGCGTCCAAAATAGTTTTTAATTAAATAATTTGAAAAAAAAAAAGAAGAATGTATGTAATTTATTTAATTCAAAACCCATTTTACTGTTACCCGAAAACTAAAATATGTTTATTTTACAAATAAACATTGCTTTTCGATTAACTTCAATGTTCAAGCCAGCTCCTGCCAGCCACCTGCCTCTTGGAAGTTGAACATTTAATTTAAGCGAAAAGCAATGTTTATTTGTGAAATAAACTTTGTTTTCTGATTTGTGAAAGCAGTAAAATGTATTTTGAATTAAATAAATTACATACATTCTTCTTTTTTGTCAAATAATTTAATTTAATAAAAAATTTTGGACACCCTGAATAAATAATTATGTAAACGTTTATATTACTGAATAGAGAATTGAAGAACCTTTCAAATGAGCTAGCACACGACCCCTATTCTCATTAAAAAAATCATCGATTACGTCATCACGCCCAGATGGTTGCCGTTACTAGTATACCATTATGCCACAATATCATAACTTAAAAATAAAAATCGAACTGTTTCGGGATTTTTTCTTAAAGTCGCCGGTTTACGAAATACCGAATTTATCCCTTTCATTTGCACCATACTGTATACACATGCCACATACCTTGGCAACATACCTTGGCAACATTTAAGTTTTCAGTTTTTCACATAGTTTTTGAGGGTTAAAAATGGCCAATTTCGCAATTTTTCAAATTTTAATCGCTTATATATGTCAAAAACTATCAACTTTAGAGTAAAGTCAATAAAGACCTTTTCTCTTTGGAATGATCCAAAAACCTGAAAAAAACTTTGTTCCATGCAAAAAAAAATAATTTTAGGAAAAAAAAACAAAAAAAAAACGTTTAAAAAATTTTTGACCCACTTTTGGTCCTGGAAGCATGCAAATTTGTTAAAAGCGGTCCTTTCTGAGTAAGACTGCGCAAAAAATTCGAATCGGAATATTTTTCCTAGCGGATGCGCAGTGGCTTTCTGGACTAATTCCGGACCGGCGATATTAACATCTCAATGACTAAGCTGACCACAGTTAAATAATTAATAACCACTAAATGCTAAAGCAGCATGATCCCAACAGTAATAACGAAATGCTTCATAATATGACCCTTATATGCAAGTTTCAATATAATTTAACCACATCAATATGCGGAAAATGACGATCATAAATGACCACTTCTATAGCTCCAAGTCAATTTTCATGAACCAGTTCTCGTTTACTAATAATATGAAGATTTATAAATGACAAACCGACTCGATAATAAATTGATTATAAATTAGTTTCAGCTGCTCTCTCGATATTAAATTCTATTGTGACGTCAGTCTTGGGTAGTATTTATGATATTTCGAGATGTACTTCATATCCGGGAGGTTAATGCTTTTAGTACGTTTTCATCGATTGTCATTGTTTACCGCAGATTGAGTTGGTTTAAAATTAATTCACGCACAAGAGGATGACCGAATTCATTTCCTTTAGTATTAGTAAAATCAAATCTTTGAATTATTGATAATACAATATGACTGAAATGTGACATTAGTCTAGTAAATAGTCAACATTAAATTAAGCTAAATCAGAAATACAAAATAAAAAAAACAAAGAAAACAAGTTACAAACAGTTTACCAGAAAGACAGACTTTCTCTTTTCTTCGAGGGATAAAGAAAACTATTAAAACGAAAATAATTATTTGAGCAAATAACAAGAAGTAAAAATTACACATGCATTGTAAGCTCGTTAAGCGAACCTGTTAGCAATTATGTATTTATACATATGTGACCCAAAAGAAAACAGATTGTTAGAAAAATCCAAATAAAATGTTGTTATATACACACGATATTACATTTATTATTAGCCGAAACATAGATTTTAATTGGACATACAATATGTATGTAATAACTTATATCTTATCAAAAATTACTATTTGACACTTCCTTACTTTAAAAAAAGTTTAACATAAATCTCTTCCGATGATGTGGTAAAAATGAATAAAATGATCTTAATATTGAATTTTATTAAAAATAATAGAACAATTTCCATAAAGCATGATGATAAACCATATATGTACAAAAAAATTATTTGATGTACTTCTTAAAAAATACTAACATTGGACTGCACTGAGTACATGTAGAAAAAAAAATAAGGACAGTTGTATTGTCTCTTTTATATTGACCACTATACGGAAATATTAGGCTTATATTAATTTGTTTCTTAAAAAATAACAACGGATCAAAAATGATTAGAACTTACAGTTTTACCTGGTTACACCCAAACTTAAAAACAACAACTTTTACCGGCATCGTGCAACTCAGATCACTGAAGAGTAACTTGCCGGAAAGTATTTGCTTACTTTATGTTACTTAATGACTGTATAATATCACCAAACATCACTACTGCCAAAGATAATTTTGATGCTTGATCAAAACAATGCTCAAAAACTAATCAATTGCCCATACTTGCTTAAAAAACCAGTATGTATATTTTATCTTCTTCAATGGGACTTAGGCTACGGCTCCACGGGCGGGGAATTGACGCTAGCAGTAAAATGAATTTAAGGTTCCGCGGAACGGAATAGGGATAGCCGAACTGTACCGACTACAGGACTTGTGCGTAGTCGGTTCAGTTCGGCTATTCCCATTCCGTTCCGCGGAACTACGGCTCCACGGGCAGGAAATTGACGCTAGCAGTAGCAGTAAAATGAACTTAAGGTTCCGCGGAACGGAATGGGAATAGCCGAACTGAACCGACTACGCACAAGTCCTGTAGTCGGTACAGTTCGGCTATCCCTATTCCGTTCCGCGGAACCTTAAATTCATTTTACTGCTACTGCTAGCGTCAATTTCCCGCCCGTGGAGCCGTAGCCTAAGTCCCATTGAAGAAGATAAAATATACATACTGGTTTTTTAAGCAAGTATGGGCAATTGATTAGTTTTTGAGCATTGTTTTGATCAAGCATCAAAATTATCTTTGGCAGTAGTGATGAAATCTCAGATATACAGCCTCACCAAAGGCTACATCTCTACCAATCTTAATAATATCTTTTAGCCAACAATTTGGCTAAATTTCTCCCTCAGAGTGTATTAAATTAACAAACACTTTCATTTTACAAATAATTAGTAATTTTACTTGTTTATCTAATTGAAAAGACACTTATGCCTGGTTGTTCCAACAGATTTTAAGCTTTAACTTGCCCAGCTCAGCTTATAGATAGGGCCACCGTAAGTATAACTTAGGTTGCATCATAATTTTCTATTCTTACCTTACTATCAATCAAGTCTATTATTATATTCTAACATTCTTGTTATCATCATCACGTAGCGCTAAAATCCTTGGTGGGTCCCGGCTGACTGTACAACTTTCATTAAAGTTCAGTCTTCCATCAACTTAGGGTCAAAAGGAATGTTCATTTTTCGGAGATCTGCTTGGATTTTATCTCACCATCGCATTCTGGGACGTTCGAGTGGTCTTTTGCCTGTAGGAATCTCCTCCCATACCAGTCTTACCAGTCTCTTGTTGTGAACTCTCTGCACGTGGCTTGCCGATCTTAGTCGCTGTGATTTAATTTCTTGGACAATTTCGGTGTCATAGTAGAGTGCTTTTAACTCGATGTTGGTTCTGTTCCTTTACTGGTTTGTGTTAATATCGTGGTGAGGTCCGGAAATTTTTTAATATTTTTCGTTCAAAACGTCTGAGCTTTTCTTCAGTTGATTTGGTCATGGTCCACGTTTCGTATCCATACAGTGTGTCAATTTTAAAACTTACAATGGCTATATCTCACGAACAAAAGCTGAAAACGAAAAATGCTTGAAACCGTTTTTAGGATAGTAAGGGGGAACTAAAATGACATGAAAGAGAACTCACCCCTATCAACCCCCTAGGCCCCACCCACCACAACCAAAAAAGTTTAAATTGCAAACCCCTACTTGTGATACATCATTGAAAAGGCTATAAAAAATTCTATCCAATGGTATAAATAATAATTATACAGGGTGAAGCAATAATTGTGAAACTTTGGCTTAAATGAAAAATTTAATGAGGTTTTGTTGAACTACAAATTTGATAAAAATGTCAATTAAGTAAATGTTCAAAGTGGGTTCCGTTGTTTTGTAAACAATAATACAGTCTATTTTCAAATTCTGCACGAAATTTGACAAGTGTTTTTCTAGTAATAGGGCGACATGCTTGAGTAATTATTTCTCGCAATTTCCCAAGTGACGCAAGTTAAGTTTTATAAACAACTGATTTAACGCAAAAATGGCAAATTAAGTTTTAATTAACAAAAAAAAGTACGAGCGGACACTTACCATTTAAAATAATAGTCCGGGAGATAGCATTACAAATACAAAAGTCATAGTAAGCCAGCTGATATTAACACCCTGTATAATTATTATTTATACCATTGGACAGTACTTTTTATAGTAGGATAGTATATTACTTTTTTCTATGGGGTTACCCTAAATCATTTGTCTATAAAACTCAACTTGCTTCACTTGGGGAATTGCGAGAAAGAATTACTCAAGCATGTCGCCCTATTACTAGAACATTTGCTAAATTTCGTGCAGAATTTGAAAATAGGCTGTATTATTGTTTACCAAACAACGGAATTCATATTAATATTTACTTAATTGACATTTTTAATAAATTTGTAATTCAACAAAACCTTATTAAATTTTTCAATTAAGCCAAAGTTTCACAATTATTGCTTCACCCTGTATAATTATTATTTATACCATTGAATAGCATTTTTTATAGCCTTTTCAATGATGTATCACAAGTAGGGGTTTGCAATTTAAACTTTTTTGGTTGTGATGGGTGGGGCCTAGGGGGTTGATGGGGGTGAGTTCTCTTTCATGTCATTTTAGTTCCCCCTTACTATCCTAGAAACGGTTTCAAGCATTTTTCTATATCAGCTTTTGTTCGTGAGATATAGCCACTGTAAGTTTTAAAATTGACACACTGTATATTAGTACAGGTCTGACGATGGATTTATAGATTTTGATCTGGGAACTTCTTGTAAGATTTTTTGATTTTATAAGCTTATCCAGTGCGAATAGACAGCGATTTTCCGATTGATTCTTCAGTAACATCAGATACAGATACTTAAAACGTTGTACTCTTTCGAAATTGAAGGTGTTGACCGTCACATTTTGTCCTAACCTGTCTCTTCGTGTCGTTCTATTTATACACATATATTCCCTCTTCTCTTTATTAAGCCTCAGCCCTACTTCGCTTGTTGCTCCTTCCGCCTTTTTAAAAATTGCTTTTGTGGATAGGATGGAGTCTCCAACGAGATAAATGTCATCTGCGTATGCTAGTAATAACTTGGGACCTTGAACCAATAGCAGTTCTGTTTTTATTTCGGCCGACCTCATGGCTCTCTCTAATATAGTTGTTCCATTTTATCTTTACCCATATTCATTTTCAAACAAATTAAGTTAAAACATAAAGTGAAATGTACGTTGATGTTTATACAGGGTGTCCCGAAAAGATTGGTCATAAATTATACCACACATTTTAGGGTCAAAAATAGTCCGATTGAACCTAACTTACCTTAGTACAAATGTGCTCACAAAAAAAGTTACAGCCCTTTAAAGTTTCAAAATGAAAATCGATTTTTTTCAATATATCGAAAACTATTAAATATTTTTTATTGAAAATGGACATGTATCATTCTTATGGCAGAAACATCTTAAAACAAAATTATAGTGAAATTTGTCGGCCCCATAAAAAATTTATGAGGATTTTGTTCCCTTAAACCCCCCCAAACTTTTGTGTACGTTCCAATTAATTCATGACTGTGGTACCATTAGTTAAACACAACGTTTTTAGAACTTTTTTGTTTTCTAGTATTTGTTCGATAAGCCAGTTTTTATCGAGATACGGCTTCATTTTCAATATACTTACGTAAATATTTTATTGGGGTTTTGTTCCTTTAAACCCCTTAACATGTTTTTGTACGTTCCAATTAAACTATTATTGTTGTACCATGAGTTAAACACAGTGTTTTTAAAACTTTTGCCTCTTAGTCTGTTTTTCATAAGTCACCTTTTATCGAGATGTAGCTTGTTTTTAAAAATATACCTAAAAATGTAAATTATAAATAAATCAGATTATTAACAGGTCTCTATAATGGTACTTACTTAACCATATACAAATATGTGGTGGATTCGACAAATATTCAAAATATCTCGATAAACACTTGCTTATCGAAAAAGTATTAAGAGGTAAAAAAGTTTTAAAAACGTTGTGTTTAACTAAGGGTGCCACAATAATAATTTAATTGGAACGTACACACAAGTTTGGGGGGATTTAAGTGAACAAAACCCCCATCAAATTTTTATGGTGTGCACAAATTTCACTTTAATTTTTTTTAAGATGTTGCTCCCATAAAAATGCCACATGTCCATTTTCAATAAAAAATCTCTGAGAGTTTTCGATATATGAAAAAAAATCGATTTTCATTTTGTAACTTCAAAGGGCTGTCACTTTTTTTGTGTGCACTATTGTATATAGGTAAGTGAGGTTCAATCAACTTATTTTTGATCCCAGAATCTATGGTATAATTTATGACCAATCTTTTCGAGACACCCTGTATACATTTTGTATACTGTATACTATACACTATACACATCGACGTTCGTTTCACTTTATGTTTTGATTTAGTTTGTTTGAAAATGGATCATGACGCATGGGCAAAGATAAAATGGAAAAACTATACAAGGTTAAAAAGTAGTGGAGATAACGCATCACCCTGTTTGAGTCCACTTTTGATTTCAAAGCTGTCAGGCAGTTAATTGTTTACACGAACTTTTATTATTTCACCATTCATACAGACTTTAGTCATCCGAATGAGTTTCTTTGGTATTGAGAACTCCGCTATGGCATTCCATACTTGGCTTCTTTTTACGCTATCGTATGTCTGTCGAAAGTCTATGAAGATATTGTGTATGGGTCTGTTATACTCCCATCCCTTTCCAAGAAGCTATCTCAGCGTGAATAGTTGATCTATTTTGGATCTGTCTGTCCTAAAACCGGCTTGATATTCTCCTAGGTCATTTTCAGCATAAGAGGTAAGTCTACTAAGAATGATGTTTGAGAGGATTTTATATGCTGTGTTTAGTAGTGAAATTCCTCTATAATTCGCACATTTTGTTTTGTCCCCGTTTTTGTGGATGGTCACTATGATGTTTTCTTTCCACCTTGCTGAAATCCTTTCTTCTAACCATATTTGTGTTATTAACTGGTGGATTTGGCGATGTAGTGCGTGTTCACCATATTTCAGAAATTCTGCTGGTATCTCGTCCGTACCCGGCGCTTTGTGATTTTTCAGCTTATTTACGGCCTCTTGGGTTTCTTTAAAAGAGGGATTTTTGACGGGTATGTCCGTTGTGATATAGATCTCTTTTTTTTGCTGTTCTTCTTGTATGATGTTTAGATGGTCCCTGAAATACCCTTTCCATTCTTGTGTTAGTTCTTTATCTTCGATTATCGTATGGCCTTGATTGTCTCTCAGTGAAGGGATAGAATTGTTTCTATATCCTCTTTTCTTAGTGGAAATTGCTTTATATAATTCTCTGGAGCATGGTTTGAGTCAGTTTTGCTCCATTGCTTCATATTTTTGTTGTTTATAGTTTATATTCTTTGTGCGTATCATTTTTCTTGTTTTTTTTCGGCAGCCATCGTATTCCTTTTTACTTCTGTCTGTTTGTAGTCTTCCTCACTGTTTGTCTTTTTTCCATCAGTTTTCGACATTCCTCGTCATACCATGTTTTTGCCGTCTACTGCCTACTCCTTTCAAAGATCTTGTCGGTTGTCTTGGTTAATATTTCAGCAGTCGTATCCCACAGCTCTTCTATATCATTGTAAATTGTTTCAGATTTCTAGGTTTGTTCAAGTTGTTATATAGATTTTTGATGTTTCTCTGTGTTCTGCATTTCGTCCATGTTCCATTGTTGTTTTTTTGTATTTGTTGCTAGATATTCTGAATTCGACTTTTGCTCTAACTAAGTATAATGATCTGTGTCTCCGTCTATTCCTCTCAGGCTTCTTATGTCTATGATATTGTTCCCATGTCGGGCATCTACAATGCTGTGGTTAATTTGGTTTCGCGTAATATGGTCGTTTAAGACCCAGGTTTGCTTATGAATGTCTTTATGCGGAAACATAGTTGACTTTATTAACGTACTGTTAGCTGCTGCAGTTTCTATGAGTCTTAAGCCTTATATTGTGGAGGCTGTGTTTACCGATTTTGGGGTGTAGGCTAAGCTCTTTCCCTATTTTATTATTAAAATCTCCGCAGATTATGCGCATATCTTGTTTGAGCATCGTATCTATCACTCTTTCTAGGGCATCGTAGAAGTCATCCTTGATATTTTCATCCTTCTCTTCCGTTAGTGCATGAGCTGAGATGATCTTAATATTGTATCGTTCTCCCTTTATTCTTATAGTAGTAGTTGTGACACGATCGAAGCAACATCGAATCTCTTTAATAACCGAATCAACGTATTAATATTTGATATTTGTTGTGATTTCTTTTTACTAGTCTAAAAAGTGATTTGCAATTAGTGTTTTGGAACAGGTATATTAGAATTTTTAATTGCTTGCTAATTACAAGAATTCATAAAGTAAGGTAACGCATTCCAGTCTGTTTTTTTTTTTCTTGTTGTTTTTTAAAGTATTTGGAGGAACATAAGCGTATTGTTAGCTGTATTTTCGGAAATATGCCGTCAAATTTAATATGTTCTTGCTGCAGCAAATCATACAAACCAAATTTAATGTTAAAATGCTCTGTGTGTACTAAAGTATTTAGACATACTTGTGTTAACATTAGTGCAAATGAGCTTGAACTGATTAATGATGAAGAGAAGGGATGTGACTGGTCTTGCATAAATTGTAGACAAATTGGTAATCAGATTAAGGACTTAAAATCATTAATTCTCTCACTTCAGGCTGAAATACAAGCCCTAAAAAATGATATCCAGATTTTGAAATCTTCTTCGAACCCACTAGAAATGGAAGAAATAATACAAGAAATCAACGAACGAAATAAAAGAAAACGAAATGTTATTTTCTTTGGTGTGCCGGAACAGGATCAACAACTATCTGAGGATCATCGTAAGATTAGCGATAAGTCTGAAGTTCAAAAAATAATCTCAAGCGTAAGTCCTAATGTGAATACTGCCAACATTAAGCTCTTCAGACTTGGGCAAGTTAACCAAGGGCGAATTCGACCAATTAAGTTCATATTAGATGATGAAAATGATGTATTTGCTTTAATACGGCAAGCTAAATTTCTAAGAAATGGGAACTACAAAAATGTGTCAATGTCATTTGATCGAACTAGAAATCAAATTAATTATTACAACAATGTAAAGGTTGAACTAAACAACATGAATGCGAGTGGAAATGGATCTTTCAAAATCAAGTATATGAATGGTATACCCAAGGTAGTGCCTTTAAACCAATAGAGCCCGACAGTGTTGTAGGATGTGAACTTATATGTTATTACCAAAATGTACGTGGTCTTAACTCTAAAGTTTCAGAGTTTTATACGTAAGTGAGGGTGAATATGACATTATTGCTTTAAGTGAGACCTGGTTGAACAAGGATGTGTCCAGTCTATAGTTGTTTCCTGATCAATACGATGTGTATAGAAAGGATCGAAAATTTGATGTTGTAGATAAAACCACTGGGGGAGGCGTCTTATTAGCGCTGAAGACGGAGATTAAATCGTCTGTTATCGTTGTATCTACATACGATCTACAGTTTCCCCTAATCGATATGTTAGCTGTAAAATGTTGTGTTGGTTATAGAAAATTTTATGTTTTAGTTCTTTATATTATTGATAAGTTAAGTTCTGAAGACTTCGAATACTTTTTTGAATGTTTAGAACAACTGGATATATTTAATGAAACCATTGTTATATTAGGTGACTTCAATGTACCCAAGTTTGTAGATCAAAGCAGATTAGATAAAAAAACATCAACTGTATTAGATTTTTTAAGTTTATTTAATTTAGTTCAATAGAATGATGTGCCTAATAACTTAGGTCGTTTGTTGGATTTAGTAATGTCATCAGAGAAATGATTCTTCACTGGTTAAAGAAGATTGTCATCATCCTGCACTTATGATAAGGATTAATAATTTGGGAAAAAAGGAAATTAGGTTTTTACCAAATTCTAATTCGAAAATGTATAATTTTCGGAAAGCCAATTTCACTTCTCTGTATTCTGAACTATTACAAACTAATTGGGACTTTTTAGATAATTACGATGATGTAAATATAGCATTAAAGCAATTTTATAATATATTGTATACAATAGTTGATAGATATGTTCCGGTATACAAAAATTATAAACATAAGTATCCAAATTGGTATCACTCAGATATTATTAAAAATATTAAACTAAAAACCAAAAACCGTCAAAAGTATAGAAAAACAGGAAACGAAATATATCACATAGAATTTAAAAGATTGCGCAAAGTTATTAAACAGCAAATTAAAACTGCATATAACAATTACATTGAAAACATTCAAGACAGTATTACCATTGAAACAAAATCATTTTGGTCTTATGTACATACTAAAAATAAGTCATCGCGAATTCCAGGTGAAATGTGCTATGAGGGAAATACTTTTGATAATCCCCAGGATATTGTCAACGCTTTTAAAACATTTTTTGAAAAAGTATATGTATCTACTGACAATAATGAACCAGAGGACATCAGCGTTCAGGGTTTTAATTTACCAACCATTAATTTTTTGAAATTTGAAGAAAATGAAATTCTGGAAGCTTTTAAAAGATTAAAAAATAAAATGACGACTGGTCCAGATAATATTCCAGCATTTCTAGTTAAAGATTGTACACAAATATTTGTCAAACCGCTTCAAAAACTGTTTAACTTGTCTTTGGAAACTGGAAAATATCCTGAAATATGGAAAGAGTCAAAAGTATGTCCTATATTTAAAAATGGAGTTAAATCTGATATATCTAATTACAGACCTGTCTCTCTGTTGTGTAACTTCTCAAAGATTTTCGAGATTGTTCTGTATAATCGTATATATCCGTGTGTTCGCGGCTATATTGCACCTTTTCAACACGGATTCATAGATAAACGATCTACCGTCACAAACCTGGTAGTGATGACACAATTTATTTCTGAAGTATTAGATGAACAAGGACAAATTGATGTCGTATATACAGATTTCTCGAAGGCATTTGATAAGGTGGTTCATCCGTATTTATTATCCAAGTTATCAAATTTAGGATTTTCTGTTAATTTAATTAAATTCTTTGGTAGTTATTTAATAGGAAGGAGACAGTATGTATTCTATAATGGCTTTAAGTCAGATTTAATTCTGTCTAAGTCTGGTGTTCCGCAAGGCTCCAATCTAGGACCGTTATTATTTTTACTTTATATTAATGATTTGTTTCAAGAAATTAACTGTAAAAAATTGTGTTTTGCGGACGACTTGAAAATTTTCTGTAAGATCGACACTATTGGCGATTGTTTAGAACTTCAGCGTAACTTAACTGCTATTGATACATGATGTACTAATAACAAACTACTATTAAATTCTGCAAAATGTAAAGTAGTGAGTTTTTGCAGGAAATTGACGACAGTTAACTTTAACTATATAATTCAGAACTCTGTTTTGGAAAAATGTAATAGCCTCAAAGACTTAGGTGTCATTTTTGACTGCAAGTTAACTTTCAATTTGCATATTGAACAAAAAGTTTCTGAAGCTATGAGAATGTACGGTTTCATTATTAGGAATTGCATAAACTTCACCAACATAACACCAATAAAATTATTATGCTATTCTCTAGTACGTCCAAAATTAGAATATTGCAGTTTAGTTTGGTATCCTATATATAATGGTTATACAAAAGATATTGAAAAAGTACAGAGAAAACTTATAAAATATCTGATATTTAAAATTGATGGAATCTATCCTAACCGTGGATGTGATAATAATACATTATGTTGTAGAGTTGACATGGTTAGTTTAGAATTAAGGAGAGAAATTAGTTCATTAACATTTGTGTATAAATTATTACATAAAAGTATTGACTGTAGTGATTTATTAGCACAAATTAATTTCAACGTTCCTCGAGTTAGATCTAGATCAAACGTTTTATTTAAGTGTCCAAGAGCAAGAACAAATATATTAGTTAAATCGCCTCTTTTTGTCATGTGTAAGAATTATAATAGTATTTGCAATCATTGTGATATTTTTTCGTGCTCACTTAATGATTTGTTAAAAATGGCTTCTCTTTACTTAGTTTAGGCCTCTACTATTACTTTGTAGATGTTATACTAATGAATTATGTGATTTTTTTTTCTGTCTTTGTCCTATAAATGGGAAACTGTTGGGCAATAAAGCTATTATTATTATTATTATTATTATTATTCTGATGTAGCATATCCTTTCGTTTATAGGTTTGAAATTTAGTATTCTGTACTAGGCCGTCTCTAATCACAAAGGCCGTTCCAAATTTATGTCTTCCGTTTTTGTTACCACTGAAGAAGATGGTGAATTTACTTATCTTTATATTTCCATCGTCTGGCCATCTTATTTCTTGGAGTTCTGTTATATCCAATGATACGTTTTCCAGTTGTTCCACAGCATTTTTCGCAGCTCCAGGTCTGTACCAACTCTGAACATTGCAAGTTCCGATATTCATAGTCCTTTTACATTGCATTGGTCGTTTTTTGTGCTTATCCGTCCGGTTCCGAGGCAAAGTTGCAGTTTCCTTGACAAGCTTCTTTTTTCCGAAGGTGGGTAGTTCACCCTCCGATCAACCCTCCTCTTTCATCTGGGCTTGGGACCAGCTGCAGTAAGGTGATTTACGAGCTACTTAGTCCACCCGTTCCTCACCCTATCTCAGGCAGAGTTAATTATATTATTCTTATTATAATTATATTATTCTGGCATTCTTTAACTTCCCGTAACTAATTAATTGATTGGTTGACTTACCTGTTAAGGAGGGACAATCATAATTGTCCTATCTTACATTTCGAACATTTGTACTTATGGTAGTGGTCTTTTCGGGCCGCTGATCACAGTTTAAAGAAGCAGAAGAAGAAAAAGAAGATTATTAAGCTTCTTGACAAGTGACGTCCGCGCATCACTGTTTTTTTTTTATTTTATTTTTATCGCACAAGACATGGGTGGGTTCAAAAGAATCAATGGGGGGGAGCGTACAAATGTTCGAAATGTAAGATAGGACAATTATGATTGTCCCTCCTTAACAGGTAAGTCAACCAATCAATTAATTGTCCTTCACATAACATTTCGAACATTTGTACTTATGGTAGGCTGTTGAAAGATTAAACAATATTGTGCGATAAATAAACAAAAGTACATTGCAATCCAAAAATGAATAGTACATAGCAATTTTTTTTTTTTTTTACAAACTTTACGCAAAATATATACATATGTATACCTAACTAATATATTAGAGCAATTATTAATTAAGATTCATGTTTATATTTTAATTATATGAGATGTGTACTTTCAACCAGGTACAAATAAACATAATAAGAAAATTAATGTTCTTACTAATATTAGTAACCTACACATGTAATATAATTACAATTACATACAATTACATGGACTCACCAGACAATACGGTTTTGCAAAGAGTCCGTAATCTTTTGCTAGAGGTTTATTATAAAAAATATTGAATACTTGAGAATTTTCTGTCCATCTCGCCGTCTCTCTAATATCTTCTATAATCCAGTTCTAACTCCCGCTGAGGTAGATGCATGTCTGACACTATACACTTTAAAAATATTAGTGTCTATATTTTTAATTTAAAAAAATGTTATATCTATCTACTCAACGCCTGGGTAGATGTTGCTTTATACGTCTCTTTTTTTTTTGTTTTTAGTTATAAACAAATTGTCTTCCGATTGAGGACGAATGTTTTAGAAATCTCTAAACACTCTCAACTGTGTTTTTTGTTTTAAATAGGTTGATATTTGTTTATTTATTATCCAGATTTAGCCATACGGCTCACACTCCCTCTAAGGGGAAAATTGACTCATCCCAGATACCTACGGTATCAAAAGGATTGAGCTCTGGTGGGACTCTTTCCGTGTTATCGAGCCCTAGGTGACTTGGTATGCAGGTGTATCTCCCAAAAATTTTCGTACACATCTGGCCGTTGCGAGTAGTACAGCTTTCTGCATGGTCTTGTAAAGATGTTCATTTAGACCCAGCCTTTTTATGCTTTCGAGGAGGTTCTTCGGAATGACTCCAGTAGTAGATATAACAATAGGTATCGTCTGGGTACTTTGCATTCTCCATTGCCTTCGTATTTGAATTTCTAGATCTCTGTACTTGGCGATCTTTTCAGTGAATTTACTACGTAGATTATTGTTGTTAGGTATCGCCACATCAATTAGTGTTGTTTGTCTTGTTAATTTATTAACTAGTACGAGATCTGGTCTATTATGTGCCACTGTTTGATCTGTGAGCACAGTGCGGTCCCAGTATAGCTTGTAGTTGCCATCCTCAAGCATACTCTCAGGGACGTATTGATAATACGGGAGATGGTCCGTTTGGAGAAGTCCCAGCTTGATAGCTATCTCTTGATGAAGGATTTTTCCCACTGCGTCATGCCGTTCCTTGTATTCAGTTGCAGCAAATGCCTGGCAGCCCCCTGTAAGATGTTGGATGGTTTCTTGGGCTTGACATCCGTATCGGCATCTGTCGTTTTGAACCTGAGGGTCTTTGATGATATATTTCAGGTAGTTTCTGGTTGGTATAACCTGATCCTGAATGGCCAGTAATGAACCCTCCGTTTCAGGGAACATCTTTCCTGATGTCAGCCAGTAGTTCGACGCTATATTGTCGACATAATCTTGGCTGACCTCATTGGGATGTCGCCCGTGCAAAGGTTTACCCATCCAGGCGCGCACTTTTTCGTCCTTAGTAAGGTGGTTTATGCGCAGTTCTGCTTCCCTCAGTTTGATCGGTGTTGTGTCATCTACTGCGCAGATAGCGCGATGTAGAGTAGATGTCTCAGCCTGCATCTGAAAATAAGTTCTTAAATTAGCAATTTGTTTATCTAATTGCTCACCTATATCCATAAGTCCTCTTCCTCCTAAATACCGGGGTAATGTCGTTCGTTCTACTGCACTTTTAGGGTGGTGTTTTTGTGCCTTTGTGAGGTGTGTTCGTACTTTTCGCTGAAGATTTTCTATATCCGTTTTTGTCCACTTAACAATACCAAATGAATAGCTAAGCGCGGAACAAGCGTAGGTGTTTAGTGCCTTAAACAAATTTTTACTGTTAAGCTGTGAACGAAGCAGCTGTTTTACCCTTCTTATAAACTCAGTAGTTATCTCAGTTTTCATTTGCTTATGGTCAATTTTCCGCGCCTGCTTTACTCCAAGATATTTGTACATATCGTTGTCGCCCATGGCCTCGATGTTCTGGCCATTTTGCATATCGAATCCACCGGGCTGTACCTTTCCTCTGACTATATTCAAAACACGGCACTTGTCTAGACCGAACTGCATACTAATATCATTAGAAAATGTTTCTACAGTTTTTAGCATCTCTTCTAGGTGTTCTCGAGTGGAAGCCATTAATTTCAAATCATCCATATACAACAGATGATTGAGCTTCGCTACCACAGTATTATTGCTTTTAATGCTAAAACCTGAGTCAGTGGAGTTTAATAGCTGGGAAAGGGGGTTCAAAGCTAAACAGAACCACAATGGACTCAACGAGTCTCCTTGAAATAGGCCCCGGTTGATTGCGATATTTTCGGTTTCGATATTGTTTTCACCAGGTATTTGGAGGTGAATTTTAGTCTTCCAATCTCTCATTATATGCCTTAAAAAGGTCACTATGTTATCATCTACTTTGTATATTTTTAATATATCTATTAGCCATTCATGCGGTACTGAATCAAAGGCCTTTTTATAGTCAATAAATGCAGTAAAAAGGTTCCTTTTTTTAGTGAATGCCTGGTTAGAAATGACTGAGTCGATGATAAGCTGTTCTTTGCAACCCATGGAACCCTTAGCGCATCCTTTCTGTTGAGGCTCTATGATATTGTTTAGAGCACAGTGTTGGTAGATACGCCGGGTTACACAGGATGTGACCAATTTATACAAAGTTGGAAGACAAGTAATTGGGCGGTACTTGGATGGATCTTGGGTGTTATTTTGATCCTTGGGTATTAAATAAGTAGTTCCCTGAGTTAGAAATGATGGTAATTCCTGCGGATTAGAAATAACATGATTAATTAATGTTGATAAGCACTCATGAATACTCCAAAACTTTTTAAGCCAGAAGTTCTGAACTCCGTCTGGTCCAGGAGATTTCCAGTTATGAAGCTCTTTGATGACATTTGAGACTTCTTCAGTCGTGAATGGTTCGTAGTTAGCAGTGACGTAGTGGTGACAGTTGCGTGTCGTATCTTCTATCCAGCCAGCATTGTTGTTAAAAGCAGCTGGTGTGGAAAGTTGATTTCCCCAAAACTCATGAATTTCTTCTTGGCTTGGGTAAGACCTGTCGACACTTTCTACGGTGGAATTGAGTTTTCGGTAGAACGCCTTCTCAGAGTTCTCAAAAAGTGCATTGTCACATTTTCGGTTGTTACTAACTTTATACCTTCTTAATCGTCCTGAATAGACGGAGAGTTTTTGTTTTAATGTATCCAGACACTGTTGGGCTGTGTTATTTTCTGGATCGTATCTCGAGTGTCTTGCAGTGCTCCGCATTATTTCTTCAGCTCTTTTAATGACTTTTCTACTTGTAACACCTCTTATATATTCTGTGACTTGACCAATATCCCTACGCAGTAATTCAATTTTTCCGAGAAGTCTTTTTTCCCAGGGTGCAATTCTGTTACCAGTCCTTCCGTTATTAGTACCCCCGTCGTGTTCTGATCTTAACGCCCATTACATTGGCAATTGCTGTAGCTGCACAGTAGATTAGCATATGCAGATACTCCAATGTGTGGGCTTCTACGACATAATTGGGTAGGACTTCAGTATTCACAATTTGTAACAGGGCACCTAGTTTCTTACAAGAGTTTATTCGTGGTAGCGGTGGTCTGCTAAGTGGATTTGTTCCATTAAACTCTTGTACGGCACGAGCCATTTCGTTCTCTAGACTATCGCGCAACTCGCTGTTTTCCTGCTGTGTATTGTCAGGTTGAGTTTCTGGTATGGGAATCTCAGGAATCTGCTCATCAAGGATTTCATTAGGGACTTGATCTAAAACTAGCTCTTGGTTATTAATCTCCCGTTCGACTTCGCTTTTGATCGTATTGCGTCTAGTCTCTGGGATAAGGTTGTTTCTTACGATTACCCGGTATTGATCTGATACTCTTTGCTCCGATACTTGAATATCTGGGTACTCCCTGCAAAATTCGGCATACAGCTGTTGTCTGTAGCCGATCGTTTCTTGACCGAGGTTTGTCACCTTATAATAGAAGCGCAAAATGCTTTCGTTAATGGACACAGTCCATTTCATGCGCTGCCTCGGTCGTCCCGCTTGAGTGAGCGCCGGCTGATGTTCCGGCGCAGCACCTTCAGCGAGTGGAGCTCTTGCTGTTGTTTGGCTCGCTTGTGGTTGTTGTTCTTGTTGTTGGGCTGTAGCTGTTTGTGTGACAGGGGCCCGCCTCCTCAACACCCTGCCACCGACGTCCCGCATGCTGTCACGTCCAGCGTCGGCTCCAGACGTGCCCTGGCGATCCCCAGGCAGCGGCCCTAAACATAAACTATTAGTCTCCATTCTCATGGGTGTGCATTTTATACCTACTGCCAGGTGTCAGTTTTTGTTCCACGGCAAGTATTCCTGCTACTCTCTGGGTATTGGCGCTACGAATACCCAGAAAGCATCCCCCATTCGCAGGGGGCCGCGCCTGATAGAAGAACTGACATAAAACTCCCACAGGTTAATTTTATTTAATTTTATTTATTATTTATTATTATCAGATTTAGCCATACGGCTCACACTCCCTCTAAGGGGAAAATTGACTCATCCCAGATACCTACGGTATCAAAAGGATTGAGCTCTGGTGGGACTCTTTCCGTGTTATCGAGCCCTAGGTGACTTGGAATGCAGGTGTATCTCCCAAAAATTTTCGTACACTTCTGGCCGTCGCAAGTAGTACAGCTTTCTGCATGGTCTTATAAAGATGTTCATTGAGACCCAGCTTTTTTATGCTTTCGAGGAGGGTCTTCGGAATGACTCCAGTAGTAGATATAACAATAGGTATCGTCTGGGTACTTTGCATTCTCCATTGTCTCCGTATTTGAATTTCCAGATCTCTATACTTGGCGATCTTTTCAGTAAATTTACTACGTAGATTATTGTTGTTAGGTATCGCCACATCAATTAGTGTTGTTTGTCTTGTTAATTTATTAACTAGTACGAGATCTGGTCTATTATGTGCCACTGTTTGGTCTGTGAGCACACTGCGGTCCCAGTATAGCTTGTAGTTGCCATCCTCAAGCATACTCTCAGGAACGTATTGATAATATGGGAGATGGTCCGTTTGGAGAAGTCCCAACTTGTTAGCTATCTCTTGATGAAGGATTTTTCCCACTGCGTCATGCCGTTCCTTATATTCAGTTGCAGCAAATGCTTGGCAGCCCCCTGTAATATGTTGGATGGTTTCTTGGGCTTGACATCCATATCGGCATCTGTCGTTTTGAACCTGAGGGTCTTTGACGATATATTTCAGGTAATTTCTGGTTGGTATAACCTGATCCTGAATGGCCAGTAATGAACCCTCCGTTTCAGGGAACATCTTTCCTGATGTCAACCAATAGTTCGACGCTGTATTGTCGACATAGTCTTGGCTGACCTCATTGGGATGTCGCCCGTGCAGAGGTTTACCCATCCAGGCGCGCAGTTTTTCTTCCTTAGTAAGGTGGTTTAAGCGCATTTCTGGTTCCCTCAGTTTGATCGGTGTTGTGTCATCTACTGCGCAAATGGCGCGGTGTAGAGTAGGTGTCTCAGCCTGCATCTGAAAATAAGTTCTTAAATTAGCAATTTGTTTATCTAATTGCTCACCTATATCCATAAGCCCTCTTCCTCCTAAATACCGGGGTAATGTCGTTCGTTCTACTGCACTTTTAGGGTGGTGTTTTTGTGCCTTTGTGAGGTGTGTTCGTACTTTTCGCTGAAGATTTTCTATATCCGTTTTTGTCCACTTAACAATACCAAATGAATAGCTAAGCGCGGAACAAGCGTAGGTGTTTAGTGCCTTAAACAAATTTTTACTGTTAAGCTGTGAACGAAGCAGCTGTTTTACCCTTCTTATAAACTCAGTAGTTATCTCAGTTTTCATTTGCTTATGGTCAATTTTCCGCGCCTGCTTTACTCCAAGATATTTGTACATATCGTTGTCGCCCATGGCCTCGATGTTCTGGCCATTTTGCATATCGAATCCACCGGGCTGTACCTTTCCTCTGACTATATTCAAAACACGGCACTTGTCTAGACCGAACTGCATACTAATATCATTAGAGAATGTTTCTACAGTTTTTAGCATCTCTTCTAGGTGTTCTCGAGTGGAAGCCATTAATTTCAAATCATCCATATACAACAGATGATTGAGCTTCGCTACCACAGTATTATTGCTTTTAATGCTAAAACCTGAGTCAGTGGAGTTTAATAGCTGGGAAAGGGGGTTCAAAGCTAAACAGAACCACAATGGACTCAACGAGTCTCCTTGAAATAGGCCCCGGTTGATTGCGATATTTTCGGTTTCGATATTGTTTTCACCAGGTATTTGGAGGTGAATTTTAGTCTTCCAATCTCTCATTATATGCCTTAGAAAGGTCACTATGTTATCATCGACTTTGTATATTTTCAATATATCTATTAGCCATTCATGCGGTACTGAATCAAAGGCCTTTTTATAGTCAATAAAAGCAGTAAAAAGGTTCCTTTTTTTAGTGAATGCCTGGTTAGAAATGACTGAGTCGATGATAAGCTGTTCTTTGCAACCCATGGAACCCTTAGCGCATCCTTTCTGTTGAGGCTCTATGATATTGTTTAGAGCACAATGTTGGTAGATACGCCGGGTTACACAGGATGTGACCAATTTATACAAAGTTGGAAGACAAGTAATTGGGCGGTACTTGGATGGATCTTGGGTATTATTTTGATCCTTGGGTATTAAATAAGTAGTTCCCTGAGTTAGAAATGATGGTAATTCCTGCGGATTAGAAATAACATGATTAATTAATGTTGATAAGCACTCATGAATACTCCAAAACTTTTTAAGCCAGAAGTTCTGGAGTCCGTCTGGTCCAGGAGATTTCCAGTTATGAAGCTCTTTGATGACATTTGAGACTTCTTCAGTCGTGAATGGTTCGTAGTTAGCAGTGACGTAGTGGTGACAGTTGTGCGTCGTATCTTCTATCCAGCCAGCATTGTTGTTAAAAACAGCTGGTGTGGAAAGTTGATTTCCCCAAAACTCATGAATTTCTTCTTGGCTTGGGTAAGACTTGTCGACACTTTCTACGGTGGAATTGAGTTTTCGGTAGAATGCCTTCTCAGAGTTCTCAAAAAGTGCATTGTCACATTTTCGGTTGTTACTAACTTTATACCTTCTTAATCGTCCTGAATAGACGGAGAGTTTTTGTTTTAATGTATCCAGACACTGTTGGGCTGTGTTATTTTCTGGATCGTATCTCGAGTGTCTTGCAGTGCTCCGCATTATTTCTTCAGCTCTCTTAATGACCTTTCTACTTGTTACACCTCTTACATATTCTGTAACTTGACCAATATCCCTACGCAGTAATTCAATTTTTCCGAGAAGTCTTTTTTCCCAGGGTGCAGTTCTGTTACCAGTCCTTCCGTTATTAGTACCCCGTCGTGTTCTGATCTTAACGCCCTTTACATTAGCAATTGCTGTTGCTGCACAGTAGATTAGCATATGCAGATATTCCAATGTGTGGGCTTCTACGACATAATTGGGTAGGACTTCAGTGTTCACAATTTGTAACAGCGCACCTAGTTTCTTACAAGAGTTTATTCGTGGTAGCGGTGGTCTGCTAAGTGGATTTGTTCCATTAAACTCTTGTACGGCACGCGCCATTTCGTTTGCTAGACTATCGCGCAACTCGTTGTTTTCCTGCTGTGTATTGTCAGGTTGAGTTTCTGGTATGGGAATCTCAGGGATCTGCTCATCAAGGATTTCATTAGGGACTTGATCTAAAACTAGCCCTTGGTTGTTAATCTCCCGTTCGACTTCGCTTTTGATCGTATTGCGTCTAGCCTCTGGGATAAGGTTGTTTCTTATGATTACCCGGTATTGATCTGATACTCTTTGCTCCGATACTTGAATATCTGGGTACTCCCTGCAAAATTCGGCATACAGCTGTTGTCTGTAGCCGATCGTTTCTTGACCGAAGTTTGTCACCTTATAATAGAAGCGCAAAATGCTTTCGTTAATGGACACAGTCCATTTCATGCGCTGCCTCGGTCGTCCCGCTTGAGTGAGCGCCGGCTGATGTTCCAGCGCAGCACCTTCAGCGGGTGGAGCTCTTGCTGTTGTTTGGCTCGCTTGTGGTTGTTGTTGTTGTTGGACTGTAGCTGATTGTATGACAGGGGCCCGCCTTCTCAACACCCTGCCACCGACGTCCCGCATGCTGTCACGTCCAGCGCCGGCTCCAGACGTGCCCTGGCGATCCCCAGGCAGCGATCCTAAACATAAATTATTATTCTCCATTCTCATGGGTGTGCATTTTATACCTACTGCCAGGTGTCAGTTTTTGTTCCACGGCAAGTATCCCTGCTACTCTCTGGGTACTGGCGCTACGAATACCCAGAAAGCATCCCCCATTCGCAGGGGGCCGCGCCTGATAGAAGAACTGACAAAAAACTCCCACAGGTTATTATTTATTTATCCCACAGGTTATTATTATTTATCCCATTATTTATTATTATTATTATTATTATTATTTGGGGAAGTCTTTATCCTATGTTATATCAAAATGTCAATTTTATCTTGATCCATGAAAATATTCTGAATTTTTATTAGGTACAGGGTTTGCAACCTCTGAACTGAAGTGAGTGCAATCAACATTACAAGTTTCTAAGTAAGATCTTTCAGGGAAAGGCTTGTGAGACGAAATAATGTTTCTAAATAAAGTAATACTGGTAGAGGGTCCCAAGTTAATTAATATTTGGGCAATTAAGGTTTGAGGTTATATATACATTTGTAAAAAAAATTTAAAAATGTTTTTATAATATTCTAGGATATCTTCTATCAACGCCAATGCAGCACTGTGAATGTTAATACGAGCTATAATTATAATCCGGTTCTACGATAGATTTAATAAAATTAAAATTTGATAATTCATAAGCAAAATGGTTATTATTTTATACTAAACCGTCACCATCTCTTGAAAACTGTATCATACAGATTTAGTGATTTGTTGTAATAGATGGGATGGAATCCTCAGGAATGCCTTTTCTTAAAAAGCTTGCCTGACAAGAATATGGAAACCCAAAGGATGTCCTGGATATAAAACCTCAAAAAAAAATTCTAGATTAAATTTTTATCAGGTCCATAATTATCTTTTTGGTTGTGTAAGGTATGGTGGTCAAAGGTTGTGTACCAAGGCTGAAAAACATAAAATTTAAATCCATGCCAATCTCGAGTTAAGGCATTGGCTTTCTCTGATCCGGGGTCAGGGTTCAAAATTACATACCTTGCACATTTTTTTTTTTTTTTTTTTAGGATATGTGGCAAACATATCGATTTCTGGAATAAGAAGCTGCTCAAAAATTATAGTAACACAATTATCACTTAAAGAATACCTACTCTGTTTCTATTTTTAAAGATCTTGATTCCGAGTCAGGCAAAAGCATTTTTTTTTACTGTTACAGATGCAAAAATAATTTTTAAATTCCTATTTTTACAGAATTATTAAACTTATCTGCAAATGTTGAGTACTGTACCCTACCCATCTTGTTAATGCAAGACACAGCTGTTGCGTTATTTATTCCTAGCAAAATGTTACAATTCCTATATTCGTTGAAAAAGAATTTCGAGCCACTATATGCTGCTAGTAACTGAAGTACATTTATATGTAGTTGTTGTTCATGACTCCAAAAACCATGAGTTTTGTTATCAATGCAGCATACCCGCCATGCTAAAAGATATATGCATCGCAAAATATTTCAAGTACATAATTGGATTATTTTATATTTTGCTCACTAATTGGTATGTTATTTAACCACCAATTGTAATCATTTTTAAGTATTTAGGTATGGTCATTTTAGTGTTATAACTATTAGTTTAAGAAAGAGGCTACTTTTCTTTTGTATTTATTTATATATTGTTTTTTTTTTTTTTTAGTATACTTTTCCATATTTAACTTCCATAAATGGACGAACTGTTACAAACTGACCGATTAAGGCTGCAAATGATCTTATTTTACATGTACTTTTGTTTTTGATGTTCTGAATACTATTAGATTTTTTTTTGTCAGCAGGTGCAAAATATATCAGGTTCGAATCAAACGTAAAACCAAGAAAGGTTATATTTTGTGGGGGTGAAAGTATACTTTTCCTTTTTTTTATTTATAGTAAATCCCAAGCAGAAAAAACATAGAAAATGTTTAAACAATATTTTCTTTACATTTTAAATATGATTTTGAAATTGGTAAATGGTCCTCTAAAAAATTGACAAAAGTAAAGCCTCCTGTTATTAGATTATTTGGGGCTGGTTTTAAAGTTTTTGTAAATATAAAAGCCGAGATATTATTCAAACCAAACGGTAAACAGTTTAATTAATATAAAAAAGTTCTGTACTTAAATTTTAAATATTTTTTAGAATTTTAGTGAACAGGAATAGCAAAATAGACAACTTTTAAATCTATTTTTGCCATAACCCTTGAAAATGAGCTTGAGGACTGACCTATTATAGTCTTCCAGCTTAAAATATGTGGCTTCTATAAAGCAATTCAATTGTTTTAAATTCAAAAATACAAAAAACTACGAAAAATAAATTGTCCTTTTGTATGGGAAGAAGGAGAAATAGTAATTTTTAATTACTTTTCAAGTATTTTTTTTTTTTTTTTGTCATACGACCAGTTTGGGTCTATGAGAACTTTTGGTGCTCTCTCTTCAGAGGGCGTTGTTTTAAATAAAATATTAAAACCTTAGACCAAACTTAAAAATTTCTTATCTTAAGTAATCCCTTTCCATATTTTAATACAGTTAGCCATATTACCCTATTAATTTTTATTGACATTTAGTATGACATCCTGGTTGTTCTCATTTGCTTTTGGTACTGCTGTCTGTTCGATTGTTTGCATCTCGATGCTAGTAGAGGGTGATTTGAGTACTGACTTTGTCCAATTCTTGGTCTGCTCAAGGTTGGATTGAAGTTTAAACGCTGCTGATTAAAGTTGCTAGATTCTGAAAGAACTCTTGATGGATGCTGAGTGGAAACAGCAGCTTGGCTTTGTGGTATAGTCTTTGGATAAACAGTGGTCTTTTGTGGCTTCGTAATGACTTCGAGATGACTTAATAAAGCTGATTTTGTATCTTTGTTTAATATTTTTGACAAAACCAAACAAAAAATTATTGTAAGTACACTTACTAACTTTGTAATATTAAGGTAGACGATAAAAATCAATGCAGAATGTGCAAAAAGTAGTTAAATATATTTTATTCTATTCTAAACTTCTGGGCTACTATAAGTAACTCTGCGAAATAGGAGTAGCTCAAAATAAAGATTTTCTGAGCTACTAAAAAAAGTACCCTCTTCTAGTTTTATTGTTTGAGGACAAACCAAACAAACATTTAATGTAAGCAGTAAACTTACTACCCTCGTAATATGAAATCTAGGCAAAATGTGCACAAAGTAGTTGAATAAATACATTTTATTGTATTCTAAACTTCTGGGCTACATTAAAGTACCTCGGAGAAATAGAAGCAGATAAAATAATCATAAAGATTGTCTGGGCTGCTAAAAAGTACCCTCTGCTGTAATTTTATTGTTTGAAGACAAACCAAACAAAAAGCTTGGTGTAATTAAACTTGCTTGTAATCTTAAATCGAAGTAGAATTTACAAAAGTAGTGAAATAAATATAATTCTATTGTATTCCAAACTGCTGGGCTACTGTAAAAATACCTCTGAGAAATAGAAGCAGATAAAATGATCATAAAGATTGTCTAGGCTACTAAAAAATACCTCTGCTCTAGTTTTATTGTTTGAACACAAAACCAAACAAATAATTTAGTGCAAGTAAACTTGCTTGTAACGTGAAATCGAAGTAAAATTTACAAAAGCAGTTAAACTAATATATTTTGTTCTATTCTAAACTTCTGGACTACTGTAGAGTACCTCTGAAAAATAGAGGCAGGTCAAATAATCATAAAGATTTTTTGGGCTGCTTAAAAGCACCCCTGCTCTAATTTTATTGGTAAACCCTTTATTTTGTTCTATTTTAAACCTTTGGGCTATAATTTTATTTTTAAACCCCTAATAATGTAGTCTGTATTACTTTGGGCTACCTTAAGGTATCCTTATTGACACAAACAATATAAATTTTTGCATAATATCATGTCTGTCGGACATTTTGCTACAAAATAAACATTAATAGGAAAAACAGTGCAGTGTGGCAACATAGCGCCTGTTACATCTCTGTGTGTTTTGACAAATACTATTGACGTTTTGAGTATTTCGAATAGGGAAGAAGGCGAGATATAGTAACTATGACAACAGAGAAAATATATTGATAACAACAAAAAAGGACCCCAAGTTTGAATTTGGTTAAAATTGTCATTTCGTAAATATTAAATATTTATAGTTCGATCTATTCACACATAATTTAATTTATCTAACATAAAATGATTCAAAAATATCTTATAAATAACTTGGTCTTTTGGGATAAAACCCAAAAATATCATATAAATACCTTAACTCTACCAGTTTCTGTTGCAAATTTTCATATTTCCGCCTCTTTCGGGATACACAATTATTCTCTGATGACTTTTGTGGTATTTTAAACACTGTCTAATAATTTTTATAAAACTATTTGGAAAGCACTTGTGATCAGTACAGGCACAGAAAAAAAACAGTGATGCGCGGACGTCACTCGTCAAGAAGCTTAATAATCTTCTTTTTCTTCTTCTGCTTCTTTAAACTGTGATCAGCGGCCCGAAAAGACCACTACCATAAGTACAAATGTTCGAAATGTTATGTGAAGGACAATTTAAATTAGTTATGGGATTAGAAAGTGGTATAAAAAAAGGAAACTTACTAATTTGCCGTACAGTTTACAAAATGCTCCATGTCCTAGAGAAAGTTCCAAATATGGTCCCATTCATACGCTTAACTTAGAGGTCATCTTTTTAAACAAATACCTATCAAAACTCTTTAAAATGTTTGTTCTTTGCTTTCTGACATACGCAATTAACAAAACTTTGATAGAGTACAACTGATATATTTAGTACTTTCATTATATTCTTGCACATGCATGAAATTATTCACGAATTATATTTGCTAATATTAATGCGAATTATATTTGCTCGAGAAACTAGTATTGCTAAATTAAACCGCTTGTCCATAGAAACCACAACAGATTACTCAATGATCAACAATACGGCATGAACTTGTTTACTATGAATTATTTTTACATTTATCATTTTCTGTGGCAGTGACATTAATTAGAGCATTTGTTGTGTTTATTTTAATTTATAACTTATATTGTATTGAAGCATTTAAAATGTCTGCTCAGATGGTGACGGATAAGACTAACTACATAGATACTGGGGGGTCGAAATGGGGCTATAGAAGGAGCAGGAACTCAAACCTTCTTTGCGAACGGCAGCTTAGGTTTTGTTCGGTGGCGTGTCGTGGAATCGTTTTAAGGGATGGGAGGGTTTTAAGAAGACTAACTACTCCTACTACTACTATCGGTTTACAGCGTTCTTCGACGCCTTCCGACTCCTAACCGCCATTCTTCCCTGTTTAACCATAAACCTGGAGGGATTTCTCTTTTTCTAGTTCTTTTTCAATTCCCTCCCTCCAGCTTCTTCTCGACCTTGCACTTTTTCTTCTCCCTTGTGGTGTCCATGCCAAAATCTATTTAGGGATCCTGTCATCTGGCATTCTCTGTACATGGCCGTACTATACCAGTTCTTTTGTTTTTTTGTCATCAATATTGTATGTGTTACTCCCATCATTTCTCGTATTCTCTCGTTCGGTATCCGATCTCTCCTTGATTTGCCTGCTGCTCTTCTCCAGAAGTCCATTTATGTTACTAGTAACATTTTCTGCGCTCTTTGTTTCAGTGGCCAAACTTCACTGCCATATGTGATTATACTTTAAAGTACGCTATTATATATGAGCTGTTTGTTCGCTTTAGATATTGTCTGGTCCCACAGAATGCCGTTCATCATGGATACGGCTTTTCTACCCTGTATATTTCTGTCTTTATAGCAGCATCGCGTGTTCCATCTTGAGTTATCTTCATGCCCAGGTATTTGTATTCATCGCAGTGTTTAATTTCTATCCCACCGTCTAATGTAATGGACTGCTTTGTTCCTCCAATACACATGGCTTCAGTTTTCTTAATGTTGACTTCGAGACCCCATTTGTTTTATTCTTCTATTAGCTTCCGCGTCATGTAACTTAAGTCGTCATGATCTTGAGCGATCAAAATTTGGTCATCAGCGAAACATAAAGTGTATAGTGTTGTGTCGTCATTGAGAGGGATTCCCATGACATTACATTTTCTTTTTCACAGCTTGAGTGCTTGTTCCAGATAAATTTTAAAAAGGGTAGGTGAAATACAACAACCCTGCTTCAATCCTTTCGTGACCTTAAATCCCTCAGACATCCTTGATCCAGTTTTAATTTTTGCAGTCGTTCCATTATACAGACTTTGGACGGCTTTGATAAGACCATGTTTAATGTTGGTTTGATGTAGGGTTGATCATAGTTTGCTGAGGGGCACACTTTCATATGCTTTTTGTAAGTCTATGTATACCAGGTGAACTTCTTTATTGACGGCTGTTTTTTCTCAATAACTTGCGTAATAGAGTACAGGTGGTCTACTGTGCACCGCCCAGCTCTAAAGCCAGCTTGCTCCTCTGCTTCGTAATCTGTATATTCATTTTCTATTTTGTTCTTAATAAGTTTACCATACATCCTACTTATTGTGCTGTTTACCGCAATTCCTCTGTCATTTTCACATTGATCCTTGCTGTCCTTTTTGTGGATGGTTGACATGATAGATAATTTCCATTATTTTGGTAATTCGGCACTATTTAAGCAATCTTGTAAGAGTTTTCTTAGCTACTCCTGCAATTTGTCTGTGCCGGCTTTCACTAATTCTGCAGGGATGTCACCAGGACCAGGGGATTTTTCATTTTTCAGGGATTTCGTTATTTCTTCCCTCCCTGATTTCCTTATTTGTAATAGTGATGAATTTATATGTATACCTATCGTGTTGTCTTCTATGTTAACAAATTCTGGTCTTTGTTCTGTTGGTAATTTTTTGAAATATTCTTCCCATTTTTCCGTTGTTATTGATGATATAACGTCTTTTTTCTTATTAATTCTCATATTTTTAATTAATCTCCAACTCTCTGTGCTTCTTCTACCTCCTATGTAAGTGTTGATTTTTTGGTAGTTCTTTTCCCATGATTCGTTCTTTTTTTGAGGTATTTTCTTTCTTACTTTGGCTTGGGCTTCTTTGTAAATTATTATATCGTTGTCTGTTTTGGTTGATAGGAACGTTTCGTATTTTCGACGTTTATCTGTAATTTCCTTTTCTACTTCTTCATCCCACCAGTACGGTTTTATTCCTTTATGGTTTTCGTCACATTTCCCCAGTGCTTCTTCTGCTGCCAAATGAATGGACTTTTTGATGTATTCGTAGTGTTCTTCGGTATTTTCAAAACTACCACTTTCTAATTTTTCATCTAAACGTTTTTTATACAATAGCTTTACACTCTCATGGTTTAGACTGTATAGATTGTACCGTACTTGTTTTATTAATTGATTTGGCTCGATGTGCTCTTTTTCTTTTTCATATCGGTTTGGGAGTACCGCTTTCACTTTAAGCAGATGATGATCGGTGCCACATGATGGCCCTCTGGCTGCTCACACATCTTGTATTTGCAAAACTATGCAAGAAGACTAACTACCATTATCAAATAAGCAAAGGATACTTACACAGAGACTTGAGGACTTTCTTACTATTTAAAATATGACGCCGTTTGAAATGAATTCTCAGATTAACTACTGAGTACTTACTGGACGCATTACGGTACTTACGGATACCAAATGGGGGGGGGGACATTCAACTGAGATTCCTCCTTTGGGTCAAACTGGGCTACTCTAACATCTTTCTTTGGCTTCTATGCCATTTTCCTTTTTTTTTACTCCAAAATCCAAAACTCATTTTCAGTTGCATTAGAAATCTGGTTAATAATTTTCCAAAAGGGTTGGAAATAAAAATAGGTACATTTCCAAAATATTTAATGAAACTTCAAAACTCTATTTTTATTATAAAAAAATATTCTCAAACAGGAAATTACAGACTTTACTATAGACAATGAAAAATTTACAACCTTTACATGGCATACAGTATATAAAACTTTAAACTTTACATTTGCCAATACAAAAAATGTTAACTTTTTTAAGCAGTGTATTTTAAAATTAAATTTGACCTACTTATTTCAAAATTGTGGGCTGTCAAATGTCACTATCAATTTTATTTAATTTCCAAAAAAATTAACTCATGTTGAAAGCAAAATCTATTAAAATATTTAAAAATTTTACCAACTGCAAGTTTTAATATCCACTTGGAATTTAATTAAAAACAAAATCGTACTATACCTTATTAAAACACTTGTCACACTTAAACAAAGCAAACACTTTCATGTGCCAATCAACAGGTGGGCGTGGCTTCTTACGAAAACGGGCTCAAGGCAATGGGGACAACACAAAATCAAAGAACAAATATATCATCGGAGACATCGGGAACTTAATGGGGACTTCAATACGGGAACTTCAATGGTAACTTTAAACTAGAGGACTTCAATAGGGGACTTCAAACATCATAAACAAATGAACAGAAATTTTCACTACCATACCGGCTTACAACTGCGCAACACATCGTGGGTATCCATTTCATTCACTTTAAGATCCAAAAAAGGGAAGTTGATTCTTCTAACTAACACAAAATCACCATTTGAAACATTGAAAACCATTATCAAAACCAAGAATTACGATCTGCCGCTAATATCAGATCCAATCAAACGATTATGCATCCATATTTTGGAACGCAATCTGTTCGGAGTTCAGATCGTTATGGTCAATTTGGAACTACTCTCCTCGGCGCGGTACCTAACCTTCACCGAAAATTCTTCTGCGTACTTGCAAGCAAAATTCGTCCTTAACGCTGCAACATCTACAAGTTTGGGACCGGTCCAATACATTTTTTTAAGAGGAAATATGTATTTTCTCAATGTTGTGAAACAATTTGAAACATTTCAAACAGGGGCGGTTCAAGATATTTTAATGACGAATAACTTCACAAAATAAATTAGAAAATTATACAAAATTCTGCGCGTTTTGAGAACGAATTTGAGTGAATGATATAAGTTCATCTTATTTTTTAAATATCCATAACATTCAAGATTATTTACAAAACATGAAAAAAACAAAAAATAATTCAACAGGTTTGGTGGCAAGATACAATAGTTAAAACAATATAGTGAGAAAATAACTATTGCCATTTGTGAATGTAGACTAATATTGGTTTCTAATATAAATTATCGACGAAACGGAAAAACTGAAATATTCTTGTACTTCGACTTATTCCCTATCACTTTGAACTCTACCCGATTAAATTTGTTTGGGCTTCAAAAGGCACATAAAATGCCTCACATAAAATGAGAGAAGTTCGAAAACATTTTCAGCAAGCACTTAAAAAAATCAATTCAGAAAAGTGGCGGAAATATATAAAATATGTTATTAGGGACAAGTAAACAATGTGGAAAAAACGAAGTTCCATAAAATAACTGCCCAGCCGGAAACTATTCAATTAAGAAAAAACACCAATGTAGCAGAATTTTTTATTTCACAGGAAATTATTTATTAAACTTGTTTACGTAAGTAGATATAATACGCTGCGCGCCAAAATTAACGCATAATTTTAAAATTAGAATTTTAGTCGTAACGAAAAAATTTTTGTTTTGTTTCCTCTTTTGTTAACATCTGAAATAAAAATCTTTGTTTTTTTTTACAAAAACTGTATTAAAATACATAAAATCTAAGCTAGGTACCTAACATCATAAATAAATGGCGGAAATGAAAAGTTTTATAATTACGTATTTTTTATGGGAAATAAGCCACAATTTTACTAAAAAATGAATTTATTAACGTTTCGAAGCCCAAATTGAAACGTTAATAAATTCATTTTTTAGTAAAATTGTGGCTTATTTCCCATAAAAAATACGTAATTATAAAAATGCCACAAGGAAATAGCTTCAGAACAACATGAAAAGTTTTAATGTTCAAGAAAATTAAACCAGTACTAAGTATTCTCTCCTCTGGCATTTATTACGGCTTGACAACGATCTCTCATACTGAGAATTGCCGTTCTTGTTTCATCTTGATCAATTTGATCCCAAATTTCAACTAATCGCAAAAACAGTTGATCTTATGTGTTTGATGCATTAGGTAGTAAGTCGTAGTCATCTCTCTACGATGTCCCAAATATGTTCTATTCGATTGAGGTCGGGATTTATCGCAGGCCAAACCATTGCAAGAATCCCAACCTCCTGATGATATTGCTGCACAATTCTTGTAATGTGTGGCCTGGGATTATCTTACATAACCGTGAAATTATCACCAATAAATGGTGTAAATGGCATGACATGCTCTTCTAAAATGTTTCTAATTAATGTACCTGTGTGATGTATGCCGCTCGTGATCTTATTCTAACTAACTCCGTACGAGCCTCCAAATTAATCCCACTACGCCATTGCCGAGCCGCCACCATACTGTACAGTGCTTACAGTGCATACTGTGCGTAGCGTTCCCCAGGCCTTCTGTGCACTCTGTTCCGCATGTCATCAGAAAAAAACAGTACTTGGAACAATATTCTTCTCCAATCGTTATTATTCCAAACACTATGTTCACGCGCAAAACGCAATATTTGCCTTCTATGATCTCTGGCCAGTAAATGGGCTAGTGTGGTCTCTTCCAGAACGCTGTGTGCTGTAATAGAGAGATAAAGATTTTCATAAGATTAATTAATAGATATAAAATAATATCCAATATTGAACTGGGCCAAGATTGTGTAATATCGACTAACATTTGCATTCATTGTTTATTTAAATATGAAGTGTACGAATCCTTGAGCCACGCGTGCTGAAGGAGCAGCCCGTGCTTTGTAAAAATAACACAATAATATAAATAGTCCAGTCGGATTAGACGAATAACAGGCTTAACCTTGCATTAAGAGCTGCCCCAAATTTTATTTTTCCAATCTTTAGTGGGGTCAATAGTAGTGTAAATTTAAAATCTCGAGTGAACTCCGCCGTTGCGTTAGCCGCCATCTTGATTTTAAACGAGAACTGTTTTTGCTCAATATCTCCGCCACTTTCAACTTTTCGACAAAAATATAACAACCAAAATTGTTGAAAATATGATTTTCTATCATTTCTATTGTTACAATTATTTCGTGCCGTCGATATTTTCCGAGTTATGGCGGAAAATAATGATAGTTAGAACGTAATTATTGAATTATCTCATTTATTGTTAGTTTTACGACAAAAATGTTCCTATACAAAAATTGAGATAATTAAATTATATATAATTTTAATTACTTTCATTTTTTTTTTAAGTTAATATTTAAGGTAGTGCGTATGCGATAATGGCGCGAGCGTAATACCTGATTGATTTTGTAGCATTTGTTTTTGTTCAATATCTTCGCCATTTTCAATTAAAATTATTCCACATATGATTTTCTACAATTTCTTTTTAACAATTTTTTTCATGCGGTTGATCATTCATGCGAATGATGGGAGCATTATTACTGAATTGGATCTTGTTTCCGAGGTGCCCCAAATTTTATAATTCTATCACTTAGGGAAGATCAGTAGTAGTGTAAATTTAAAATCTTGACTGAATTCCGCGATTACATTAGCCGTCATATTGATTTTAAAGGAAAACAGTTGTTGCTTAATATCTCCTCTTTTTCAACTTTTCGACAAAAACGGTAGGAACTAAAATTCTTGGAAACGCAACTTCCTACAATTTATTTTCCACAATATTTTTATGCGATCAATATTGTCCGAGTTAAGGGGAAAATAGTGGAAGTGGAGGCGAAACATAATTATCGAATTGTCTCATTTATTATTAACTTTACGACATAATTGTACATAAACAAAAATAAAGAGAATTATATTTAATACAATTTTTGAAACTTCCAATGAAACACCAACCAAACAAAGTACATAAAAGACATAAATATATAATAACTTATATGCCTTAAGTTCACTTAATTTTATTAACTAGTAAGTTTTATTGGTTGAATTTGTCTGTCGATAATTAGGTTTCATATCAGCTAACATATTTTAATATTTCAACAATTTTTTTTAATTTTGGACCCTGTTGGGGGAATTGTTACCACTCCCCCTCTCTTAGACCCGCCAATGGTTCTCTCGAAAAATTGTAAATCGTAATTGCAACAATTTCAGTCCTTACACTTTTCGTCGAAAAGGTGAAAATGGCGGAGATATTGAGCAAAAACTGTTCTCGTTTAAAATCAAGATGGCGGCTAACGCAACGGTCAAATTCAGTCGAGATTTTAAATATATACTACTATTGACCCCCCTAAAGATTAGAAAAATAAAATTTGGGGTAGCTCGTAATGCAAGGTCAAATGCTATCTCGACTGGGCTAGTAACACACTTTGATTATTGAAAAGAATATAATTAAAATATCAGAATAAACTTGGTGTTCGTCAAGCAAAGATGTTTCAGTCTTCCTTAGCTGCTTAACATTGAAAAGAACCTGTAGTCCTACCACCCTTAGCTCCCAGCGTGGCAATATATAACAGTTATATCAGAGCTAGTTGTTTGCTGCAGGTCTTCTCCTTATGATATTTTGGCTGATTCTAAAGGTTTAACCAACGGTTTAACGATCCAACAATTCATTTTGTAGAGAAGTTCTGGTAGCAAATATTTGTCTCAATGTACGAACTGTCGAAAAATGATCTTGATTAGTAACCTACGTACCTTTGTAAGTTCTTGACCTGTTATTCTCGAGTTACTTTCAGTAACGGTACTTAAAACGTATTAAGATTGAATTAGTTGACTAAGTGACATGAAACTGTTCAGAGAGATGATTTAACAGGATCGTTTAATAATAACAAATCATAATATTGACATAACCGAATATCAGATCTAACAATATTTTTTAAATAAATTATCGAATGTTGCATTTAATTGAAATGGAGTTATTGACATGATATATACCGATAATACCTATTTTCAGCTGAATGATGATTCTATAAACAAAATTGTGGTTTAGTAATGGGCTCTGCATTATCTGCAATATTACTCAATATATTTATAGATAACTTCAAAACCAATATTGTTTCTAAACAAAATTGAAAGCTCAACGTATTTTGGCGTATAATATTGTATAGATAATATGTTCTGATTATGCGTATCATATAGCAATGGTTTGGATGAAAATAAAAAGTAATTCTCTTAATCCATTTTGAAAAAATTTGAACACGTTGAATTATTATCCACTTCCGTCTTTACGCGTCCGTCTTTACGTCGGGAGCAGTCGCGCTCACTTCTGTAATGTAAGTAGTCGCGCGTAGAACAAAATCTTACAATATCTAGATTAAAATACGAATTTAAATCAAATTTCTATTTTATAACAGTCTAAGAACTAGAGCCGAAAAATCATCGTCATAAATAATATGGAGTTTGGCATGTGAAATATGTCTATTGTATATTGATAATTATGACCCCTTTCAGGCTGATACCTCAGTGGATACAGGAAGTAGCAATAAGGGATAAAAAATTAACATGTTCTTTTTATCATCCGTAACTTTACGCATATGCTCTTAAATAGACAAATCTTTGATCTTTAATAACTCAAAAGGTATTGATTTATTTTAATAATATGATATAACAAATTTTACTTAAAATTTGTCCCTCTATCGATTTGTGGGGTTATTTTTAATAAAATCGTTTTCACCCCCGAGAAGGGGTGGTATCCACCCCCAGGGTAAAAGTGCAAGTTGACACCAAATCATTTTTATTTCCTGAGGTATGTTCTAACTAGTCACCAATTTTCATGCAAATCGATGGAGGTTTAACAAAATAGGAGGTGAAAACCTTTAAAGACTACACCAACTTTCCCCTTTTATCCCTTATTGCTACTTCCTGTATCCACTGAGGTATCAGCCTGAAAGGGGTCATAATTATCAATATACAATAGACATATTTCACATGCCAAACTCCATATTATTTATGACGATGATTTTTCGGCTCTAGCTCTTAGACTGTTATAAAATAGAAATTTGATTTAAATTCGTATTTTAATCTAGATATTGTAAGATTTTGTTCTAAGCGCGACTACTTACATTACAGAAGTGAGCGCGACTGCTCCCGACGTAAAGACGGACGCGTAAAGACGGAAGTGGATAATAATTCAACGTGTTCAAATTTTTTGTGGGGTTATTTTTAGTAAAATAGTTTTTACCCGCAGGAAGCGGTGGTATTCACCACCAGGGTAAAAGTTCAAATGGCACCGAATCAGTTTTATTTCTTAAGGTATGCTCTAACTAGTCACCAATTTTCATGCAAATCGATGGAGGTTTAACAAAATAGGAGGTGAAAACCTTTAATGACTGCACTAACTTTCCCCTTTCATCCCTTATTGCTACTGCCTGTATCCACTGAGGTGTCAGCCTGAAAGAGGTCATAATTGTCAATATACAATTGACATATTTCACAGGAAAATTACTTATGACGATGATTTTTCGGCTCTTGCTCTCCGTCTATAATATTTTTACTTACTTGTTATGTTAAAAATATCTATTTCTAAGAATTTTACGATCTTCCTCGAGTTTTTCATCAAGTTATCACGGAAAAGGATAAAATGTGAGATTTTTTCTCACGGCGCGACTGCTCCCGAGTTAAACACAATCTCCTCCGTCGTTAGACCAGACCAGTTAGAATGAAAAATGAGGTGCTGAATGAAAGCTTATAACCTAAGGATGGCACCTACTAAAAGTGAGAAATTTGACCTCGGGCTTAAGGTTTTAGAGTTGCAACCGGATGTAGGTACTGTTTTAAAATCGCGGAATTAGTGCAAGCAATATATTATTCGACGCCGCTGAGCAAGATGACAACAAATATAATACACTTCCGGTTTCATGACTGTCTACCCATCCGTCCTTCTCTCCGCGAATATAACTTATTATGCGTTATTAAAACAAATCGAATGACAAATCAGACGTCGAATGGGAGCTTATAACCAAAAGATCGAATCGTATTAAAAAGTCGAGCTTGAATCTTTATTTCCGGTTTTGACGTAATTTCCGTTTAAACAGGTATGACCAAAAGTTTGGTAAAAATGACTCAAAATTATAGTATGGTATGACTAGACCCAAACCCAGACATCCAAAGTGAAAGTTATCCTCCAACACCAAATTATTCTATATGGTCCACATGATGTTCAGAAAAAAGTAACACCATTTTGAGCGTCGGGTTTGGGGGTGGGGGAGAGGGGGGAGAAATCGGTAAATTGGTAGTTTTTTACATTTTTCGTAAATATTTTTAAAACTATACGATTTAGCATAAACAACCTTCCATACAAAAAGGTTCTACATTAAATTTGAAATAAAAAAGGCCCTATACATAATCCTTCTAAAATGAACGGTTTCAAAGTTACTGAGGTAGTATAGTATAATTGGTCCAAAAAAGGCCTAACCTAAAAATTTAAAGTAAAAGTTTTCCTCCAACACCAAATTGTTGTATATGGTCCACATATTGTTCAGTAAAAAGTTACACCAGTTTGAGCGTCCGGTTTAGGGGGGGGGGCGATGGGGGAGAAATCGTTATATTAGTAGTTTTTTTACGTTTTTCGTCAATATTTCTAAAACTCTGCTTTAGCGTAAACAATGTTCTATACAAAAATGTTCTACATAAAATGTAAAATAAAAAAAGTCTTACACATAATTGTTATAAAATCAACAATTCCAGAGTATCGAAAACCTCCACTTTTCACCCTCCGTAACTCTGGAACCGTTGATTTTCTAACAATTATGTATAGGACCTTTTTTGTTTTAAATGTTATGTACACCATTTTTGTATAGAACATTGTTTATGCTAAAGTATAATTTTAGAAATATTGACGAAAAACGTAAAAAAAAACTACTAATTTATCGACTTCTCCCCCATCTCCCCCCCCCCAAACCGGACGCTTAAAATGGTGTTACTTTTTACTGAACCATATGTGGACCATATAGAACAATTTGGTGTAGCAGGAAAACTTTTATTTTTGATGTCTGGGTTAGGCCTTTTTTGGACCAATTATACTATACTACCTCCGTAACTTTGGAACCGTTCATTTTAGAAGGATTATGCATAAGACCTTTTTTTATTTCAAATTTAATGTAGGAAAATTTTGTATAGATGGTTATTCATGATAGACCGCACAGTTTTAGAAATATTGAGGAAAAACGTAAAAAACTACGAATTTACCGATTTCTCCCCCCTCTCCCTCCCCCAAACCCGACACTCAAAATGGTGTGACTTTTTTCTGAACATTATATATGGACCATATAGAACAATTTGGTGTAGGAGAATAACTTTCACTTTGGATGTCTGGGTTATGCCATCTTTTGGATCAATTCTATCATACTATTAGTGAAATATCTCACATCAATCGACGCAAAGTTACACAAAGAGTTCAAATATCGACTTCTGATTTTACTTTCGGTCACGTTTGGTGAAAACTTTGGACTTGCGAAGTGTAATATTACTTATTTTACGCTAGGCCATGTAAAAGTGTTGGTGTAATTAGTACTTGGAAAAAATAATATATTGTACAACAAGAGAGAAAAAAGACATATTTCTCACGAGCGCAGTACGAGGCGAGTGCCGCAAATCAAGCGAGGGAGAAATATGTCGTTTTCTCTCGTGTTGTACACTGTACTTTTTCTATGGATGCGTTTTTGCCAAGATAGTCCTGTCGCAAGTAGGGGTACAACGGCCTCCTTAATTCAGATGGACTTACCCAAGTTTTCTTTATGTATTTTGACCCGTAGAACACGAATTTTTTGGGTAACAGTTGATCCGGATGTCGATAAGATTGTTATAAACAAAGAACTTGAGGAATCACTTAACAGCGATTTTTTGCAAAACAAAACATTTTTTTGTATTTTTTGGGTCATTCCAAGCAAAAAATGTTTTTACAAGTTTTTTCGTAGGATGCATAGTTGTCGACATAAACGCGGTTGAACTTTCAAAAAATCGAAAAATTGCAATATTTGAACCCGAATAACTTTTGATTGAAAAATAAAATAGCAATTCTGCTTATCGCATTTAAAAGTTCAAGTCAAGTTCTATCGGTTTTGATTATTTTCATTGCTAAAAATTATTTTTTTTATTGTTAAACAAAGCTATAAACACATAGTGATTGAATGATGTTTTCAATGCATTTTCTAATTTGAAATCGAACGAGTATGCGCGCATACAGAATTGCT